>NC_135235.1:133331907-133956907 GCF_051348905.1 Ranitomeya variabilis | reverse complement strand
TTAAATTTGAAATTAGTGGGTTGTTCTTGTAATGAGCTTGTACTTTAGGGGAAGAGAAAATCTGTGTAGCCCCACTGTACTCCAGCCTATTGGTGCAAGTCTCTGCTAACAGACTCTAAATAACTTAACTTTTTAAAACTTTGTATTTGTAGTGCAAACCCTGTATGGTTGGATCCGTTCTGCAGAAATTTGGAGTTGGCTGCACAAGCAGAACATGAGGATGATTTACCAGAGGACTTGAGTGACATTACAGATCTTTGGAACAGCCCAGCCAGAACACATGTAAATAAAGGGTCTTTGATCTTGTAAATTTGGGCATAAGAGGTCTCACAGCTATTTACATTATACATTCTTAGGCTTTCTATCTTATTCCATATTATTCATTTCTAACATATCTTGTAGGAAACCATACCCAATGTAAGCCTGGGGCTACATGATGACTTCAACCATGACACCTGTTGTGAGGTCAAAGTTCGGTAGGAGTCATTGCTACATCACAACACAAGTGAAAGGGGTGACATTGTGACCCTTAAGATACTGGGACCGCAACAAGTAAGTCACAAGAAGACCAATCACGTTGGATTTTGTGTGACTTGCTTGTTGCAGTCCCAGTATCCTCAGAGTCACATTGTAACCCTATTCATTTGTTTTAAGCTGTGCCTAGCAATTTTGGGGGGACAGGTGTCGTGGCCAAAATCGCCCATGTAGACCCAGCCTAAATTAAACAAATTTAGCAATTTTTATTATTTCATTTATAAAATTGCATTCATTTTTAGGGCACTTTTGGTCGTGAACCAACAGCTACAAAACCAGAAGATGACCGTTACCTTCGTGCAGCAATTCAAGAGTATGATAACATTGCAAAACTGGGGCAGATTATGCGTGAGGGACCTATAAAGGTGAGTAAAAATTGACAGTGTTATAACAGTGATGTAAATGTATTGAATTATTTTCAGCCCATATTAATTTAATCTATCAGAATTTCACTCCCTAAACAATTTATACGCACTTGTAGAACTTTCAAAGACAAGTCCAGCAATACCTTAAGCTAGACAGTTTGTTCCTCTATTATAGAGAAATCTGTTTGGAAATGAGGCTCAGGTGATTTTGGTGAGTGGAAGTCCTACCCAAGCCTCTCCTTTCCCCAGCTCTATCCCCCACATAGTGCTGCCTCCTGTGACTTGACAAACAATCAAGCAGTAGAATGCGGAGCTAGGTGAGGAGTAGAGATGGAGTGACAGAGGCTTAGAAAGATCTTCCACATGCCAACAGCACCTCGGTCTCATTTGCATTTCACTGCATTTCAATTCAAACACTGATTTCTTGGTAACGGAGTAACGGACTAGACATGTAAATGTATTTCTGTCCTTGTCTTTGAACGAGCTACATGTGCATTTATATAGTTTGAGGGTGAGTATAGTAAAGGGTCTTTTTTGCATTATGCAGATTGTATTGGGGACATACAAACAGCATTCCAGTATTTTGTAGCAGAGGGCTTACATGTGCTGGCCCTACTTTACATGGGGATAACCTGGTGACAGGTTCCCTTTAAGACAAATGTTAGAATTCATGGGAGCACCAAAGGGACTTAAATTGCAAAATAAAGTGGTAAAAATTATCTAGTCATGGCTGCATTAACTACATCAGTGCAATAGGCCTGTAATGATGAATAGACATAGGGGTGAAGACAGAAGCCTGTTTTATGGATACCTTGCTGCACACTCAGGAAGTTAAAATTGATTGTGCAGAGTGGGCTCTCAAAAAAGGAGAAGACACAATCCTTTATAGATACAATTGAGATACACAAACTTAACAGTAGCTGATCCATTAAAATATTTGGTGCTAAAGAGGTTAACAACCTTTTCTATGTTGATTAGAAACTTGCATCTCCATCTCACAGCTGTTCCTGACCTGGCCATTTCCTCTCCCCATATAATCTGGTCAGACCTTCTCTTCCTTGCCTGTGAAAGCTTTGCTTCCTAGTTCCTTGGAAACACTGTCATGAATTGGAGATCGTTATTGTTACTGAAGATTGTTGCCTGCTGTTTTTTGAGTGTATGCTTTCCTCATTGTCCTATTCCCATTTGGTTGGTACATTCCTATTTATATATTTTTCTATCTTTGGTGAGTGTTTTTGTATATTTGTTGTTTTTTGTTATCCCTGTCTGTCTCATGTGTAGTATTGAGCATTCCGATACCGCAAGTATCGGGTATCGGCCGATATTTGCTGTATCGGAATTCCGATACCGAGTTCCGATATTTTTGTGATATCGGAAATCGGAATCGGAAGTTCCCAGTGTATGGTTCCCAGGGTCTGGAGGAGAGGAGACTCTCCTTCAGGCCCTGGGATCCATATTCATGTTAAAAATTAAGAATTAAAATAAAAAATATGGATATACTCACCCGTCCGGCGGCCCCTGGACCTTACCGATGTAACCGGCAGCCTCTGTTCCTAAGAATGCAGTGAGTTTAGGACCTGCGATGACGTCGCGGCTTGTGATTGGTCGCGTGAGCGGTCACATGAGCGGTCACGCGACCAATTACAAGCCGCGACGTCATCGAAGGTCCTTCACTCCTCATTCTTAGGAACGGAGGCTGCCGGTTACATCGGTAAGGTCCAGGGGCCGCCGGACGGGTGAGTATATCCATATTTTTTATTTTAATTCTTTATTTTTTACATGAATATGGATCCCAGGGCCTGAAGGAGAGTTTCCTCTCCTTCAGACCCTGGGAACCATCCAGGATACCTTCCGATACTTGTGTCCCATTGACTTGCATTGGTATCGGGTATCGGTATCGGCGATATCCGATATTTTTTGGATATCGGCCGATACCATCCGATACCGATACCTTTGAGTATCGGAAGGTATCGCTCAACACTACTCATGTGTTAAAGGGAACCTATCACCCCCAAAATCGAAGGTGAGCTAAGCCCACCAGTATCAGGGGCTTCTGTAATGCTGTAGATAAGCCCCCCGATGTATCCTGAAAGATGAGAAAAAGAGGTTATATTATACTCAACCAGGGGTGGTCTCGGTCCGGTTCTGGTCCGATGGGCATCACGGTCCGATCCGGGGCCTCCCATCCTCTTACGATGACGTCTTCTTCTTGTATTCACGCTGCGGCTACGGCGCAGGTGTATTTTGGACCTTTCCTGGCACCTGCGCACTGCAGTACTTTGCTCTGCCCTCAACAGGCAAAGTACACCTACACCGGAGCCGCAGCGTGAATACAAGAAGAGGACGGCATTGTAAGAAGATGGGAGGCCCTGGACTGGACCATGACACCCATCGGACCAGAACCGGAACGGGACCGCCCCTGGGTGAGTATAATCTAACCTCTTTTTCTCATCTTTTAGGATACATCGGGGGCTTATCTACAGCATTACAGAATGCTGTAGATAAGCCCCTGATGCTGGTGGGCTTAGCTCACCTTCGATTTTGGGGGTGACAGGTTCCCTTTAATACACTAGCATGTCTGTCCTAGTCCTCCTCCTTATTTGTGAGAGGATAGCTTAGGCTAGGTTCCCATTGCGTTTTAGTGTGAGCGCTAACGGACAGCGTTGCACGGCGAAATTAACGCCGTGCAACGTGTCTGTTAGCGCTCCCATTGCCAGCAATGTTAAAGCGCATTGCTAGCGCGTGTCATTTTCGGCACGCGCTAGCGATGTGCCGTTCCTTTGTAGCGCACCTCGGACGCTGCTTGCAGCGTCCGCGGCGCGCCCGATGTCCGTTCCCCGCTCTCGCAGATCGGGGATCTGCGCTAGCGGGGACGTTTAACGCGACCCCTTAAAATACATTGCATTAGCGCAATGCGCTTAGCGCTAAACGGATTGCCCTAACGCAATCTGAACCTAGCCTTAGGGAATATCATGTTGGTTGTAATTTAAGGGCTAGAAACTTGTTCAAAGAGATCCTCCTGAGGTACTCCATACTGAGTGTTTTTACCTAAATCCATAATGTTTAGGTCACTGAAACTGCTTAATAGATGCTTTAAAAAGTGAAGTTAATGTAGCAGAATAATTAGAGTCATTAGCTTGAAAATAATGACTAGATCTTTATAGAACTACAGGATCATTTTTTCCTGGCATGTTTCACTCAGACTCAGTAGGGTCAGTGTGATGGACCGCCTTAAACCGTTCCCACAGATCCATTGCTTTATGCGGTTTCTTCCATTTAACTTCAAACTTCTAGTTTAACACTGGATGATCCAGTATAATCACATATTTTTGTCTTGTAAAATAAAAATGTCTTTCTCTATCTTCATGAGTAGAACCATCCTTAGTCTAGTAGTAGTTTTTGATTGTCTTGTCGTCAGTGTTATCCTGTTTTAAAAAGAAATTGTCTTTTGATGCTAATGGTTTTGAGTCACATGAACCAATCTCTCCCTGAGATTCAAATTCTGAGTCAGAGAAGATTTAGAAATCTAGTTTAATTTTTGATTTGCCTAAATTAAGTTTAGATCTTTTCTCTTTATTTTGGACGACGTCATCTGTGATCCTAACCATAGGGAGGAACCTTTGGCTTTCTTTCTTAACCCCTTCCCGACCTGTGACGCCACGTAGGCGTTATGAAAGTCGGTGCCAATCCGACCTGTGACGCCTATGTGGTGTCATGGAGGGATCGCGTCCGTGCAGATCGGGTGAAGGGGTTAACTTCAATTTCACCCGTTCTGCAGGGACAGGGGGAGTGGTACTTCAGCCCAGGGGGGGCTTCACCCCCTCATGGCTACGATCGCTTTGATTGGCTGTTGAAAGTGCAACAACCAATCAGAGCAATTCGTAATATTTCACCTATAAAAAGTGGTGAAATATTACAATCCAGCCATGGCTGATGCTGCAATATCATCGGCCATGGCTGGAAACCCTGATGTGCCCCCCCCACAGCCACCGATCACCTCCCCAGTCCTCCGTTCTGTCCCGTAGTCCCCTCCGTCTGCCTGTCCGCTCCCCCATCCTCCTGCCCGCTCCCCCATGCTCCGATCCACCCCCCGTGCTGCGATCCACCCCCCCTTGCTCCGATTCCCCCTCTCATACTTACCGAGCCTCCTGGAGTCTGTCCATCTTCTCCATGGGTGCCGCCATCTTCAAAAATGGCGGGCGCATGCGCAGTGCGCCCGCCGAATCTGCCGGCCAGCAGATTCGTTCCAGGTACATTTTGATCACTGTGATAAAACTTATCACAGTGATCAAAATTTAAAAAAATAGTAAATGAACCCCCCCTTTATCACCCCCATAGGTAGGGACAATAATAAAATAAAGAAAATATTTTTTTTTCTGCATTAGGGTTAGGGTTAGGGTTAGGGCTAGGGTTAGCATTAGGGTTAGGGTTAGGGCTAGGGTTAGGGCTAGGGTTAGGGTTAGGGCTAGGGTTAGGGTTAGAACTAGGGTTAGGGTTAGAATTAGGCTATGTGCACAAGGTGTAGATTTGGCTGCGGATCCGCAGCGGATTGGCAGCTGCGGATTCGTAACAGTTTTCCATCAGGTTTACAGTACCATGTAAACCTATGGAAAACCAAATCCGCTGTGCCCATGGTGCGGAAAATACCGCGCGGAAACGCTGTGTTGTATGTTCCGCAGCATGTCAATTCTTTGTGCGGATTCTGCAGCGTTTTACACCTGTTCTTCAATAGGAATCCGCAGCTGAAATCCGCACAAAAAAACACTGGAAATCCGCGGTAAATCCGCAGGAAAAACGCAGTGCCTTTTACCTGCGGATTTTTCAAAAATGGTGCAGAAAAATCTCACACGAATCCGCAACGTGGGCACATAGCCTTAGGGTTAGGGTTGGAATTAGAGTTAGGGTTGGAATTAGGGCTAGGATTGGAAATAGGGTTAGGGTTATGGTTAGGGGTGTGTTGGGGTTAGGGTTGGGATTAGGGTTAGGGTTGGGATTAGGGTTAGGATTAGGGTTAGGGTTGGGATTAGGGTTATGGGTTTGTCGGGGTTAGGGTTGTGGTTAAGGGTGTGTTGGGGTTAGAGTTGTGATTAGGGTCATGGCTAGAGTTGGGATTAGGGTTAGGGGTGTGTTGGGGTGAGTGTTGAAGTTAGAATTGAGGGGCTTCCACTTTTTAGGCACATCAGGGGTCTCCAAACGCAACATGGCGCCACCATTGATTCCAGCCAATCTTGCGTTCAAAAAGTCAAATGGTGCTCCCTCCCTTCCAAGCCCCGACGTGCACCCAATCAGTGGTTTACCCCCACATATGGGGTAACAGCATACTCAGGACAAACTGGGCAACAATTATTGCGGTCCAATTTCTCCTGTTACCCTTGCAAAAATAAAAAATTGCTTGCTAAAACATAAGTTTAGAGGAATGAAAAATTATTTTTTATTTTCACGGCTCTGCGTCATAAACTTCTGTGAAGCACTTGGGGGTTCAAAGTGCTCACCACACATCTAGATAAGTTCCTTGGGGGGTCTAGTTTCCAAAATGGGGTCAGTTGTGGGGGAGCTCCAATGTTTAGGCAAACAGGGGCTCTCCAAACGCAACATGGTGTCCACTAAAGATTGGAGCCAATTTTTCATTGAAAAAGTCAAATGGCGCTCCTTCCCTTCCGAGCCCTGTCGTGCGCCCAAACAGTGGTTCCCCCCCACATATGGGGTATTGGCGTACTCAGGACAAATTGTACAATAACTTTTGGGGTCCAATTTCTCTTTTTAAACTTGGGAAAATAAAAAAAAATTGTTGCTAAAAGATCATTTTTGTGACTAAAAAGTTAAATGTTAATTTTTTCCTTCCATGTTGCTTCTGCTGCTGTGAAACACCTGAAGGGTTAATAAACTTCTTGAATGTGGTTTTGAGTACCTTGAGGGGTGCAGTTTTTAGAATGGTGTCACTTTTGGGTATTTTCAGCCATATAGACCCCTCAAACTGACTTCAAATGTGAGGTGGTCCCTAAAAAAAATGGTTTTGTAAATTTCGTTGTAAAAATGAGAAATTGCTGGTCAAATTTTAACCCTTATAACTTCCTAGCAAAAAAAAAAAAATTGTTTCCAAAATTGTGCTGATGTAAAGTAGACATGTGGGTAATGTTATTTATTAACAATTTTGTGTCACATACCCCTCTTGTTTAACAGAAAAAAAATTCTAAATTTGAAAATTTCAAAATTTCCAAAATTTTTGCCAAATTTGCATTTTTTTCACAAATAAACGCAAAAATTATCGACCTATATATACCAGTAACATGAAGCCCAATATGTCACGAAAAGACAGTCTCAGAACCGCTAGGATCCGTTGAAGCATTCCTGAGTTATTACCTCATAAAGGGACACTGGTCAGAATTGCAAAAAACGGCCAGGTCATTAAGGTCAAAATAGGCTGGGTCATGAAGGGGTTAAAGATGATGGCTCAGGAGGAGTATTACAGAACTGACAAATGTCTGACACATAGTCATACAGGAATGATTTAATACAGGAAGTAGATAATTTCTGCTTGAACTTCTCTCTTTTTCTTCTCATTTCTGCTATCAAATATGTAACCGTACCTACACAGTAACCTACAGAAAATTAATCTGGCCTTTGCTGCTGGCATCACAGACAATCTTTTAATCTCTCTTTGTGATGGCTTAACATCTAAATTAAAAGGGTTTTCTTTCAATCTATGAACAATAAAATATTGAAAACATGACTGTAATGCCGGAGTCACACACAATGTATAAAAAATATGTCCGATTTTGTCTGCTGAGAATCGCACAAATGTTCTCCGTATGGTGATCCGTATCTCATCCATGTGCAATGCCAGGATGCGTTTTTTTCTCAAAAAAGTATCCGTGTGTCATCCGTATGTCATCCATATGGTGAGATTTTCTCATCATTAATTCATCATAAATTAATCAGGTATTCCTTACATAAGAGGTAACCTACGGACAGGGTCGTATTTGCCACTAGGCACTTGAGGGCACGTGCCTAGGGACGCCAGGATGCAGGGGGCGGCACCTGAGCAAGGGTTTTTTTTTTTAAAGTCCCTTTCAGCCCGCCCACCCACCAACAATCATTACTGAACTTTGCAGCCTGACCCCGGAAACAGCCCGCTCCTTCCCTGCCCATGTTCCCCAGCCGACAGCTGCTCCACGCCTCTGTGGGCACCGCAGCTACAAAACAGTATCCACTCAGCTTTCCCCCATACAAAACAGTATCCACCCAGCTTTCCCACATACAAATCAGTATCCACCCAGCCTTCCCCCATACAAGTCATTATCCATCCAGCTTTCCCCCATACAAAACAGTATCCACCCAGCTTTCCCCCATACACATCAGTATCCACTCAGCTTTCCCTCATACAAATCAGTATCCACCCAGCTTTCCCCCATACAAATCAGTATTCACCCAGCTTTCCCCCATACAAAACAGTATCCACCAAGCTTTCCCCATACAAAACAGTATCTACCCAGCTTTCCTCTATACAAATCAGTATCCACCCAGCTTTCCCCCATACAAATCAGTATCCACCAAGCTTTCCCCCATACAAAAGTGTCTACCCATCTTCCCTCCATACAAATCAGTATCCACCTAGCTTTCCCCAATACAAATTGGTATCCACTCTGCTTTCCCCCATACAAAACAGTATCCACCCAGCGTTCCCCCATACAAATCAGTATCTACCCCACTCTTCCTCATACAAATCACTATTCACTCGGCTTTCCCCTATACAAATCATTATACACCTACAAATACCGCCACACCATGACCAGACCACATATTGCCACCACATAGTAACTGAATATTATAATACTGTAAGGAGAGAATGGAGACCCGGAGACTGCCCGTCCCAGTCTACGCCGTAGCCTGGAGCCTCATTATCAGAGGATTATGTCAGTTAATAAATTGTTTTTCTAAAGCTTTACGCCGGCGTCACACTGGCGAGTTTTACGGACATATGAGCGCAGAAAATACACCCGTAAAATACGCATAACACACGGCCCAATGATTCTCTATGGCCCAGCTCCTATCAGCCGTATTTTTCGGATCCGTATTATACGGTCTTCTACGGCCGTACAAAATCGCAGCATGCTGCGTTTGTCACCGTATTGCGCAAAAAAATCGCCAATGAAAGTCTATGGGGGAGAGAAAAATACGGATTACACACGGACCAGCAGTGTGACTTGTGAGAAATACGCAGCGGTGTTCTATAGAAAAGCCGGTAATTCAATTGCCGGCTTTTCATTTCCTCTTCACAAACCCGACATGATATGAGACATGGTTTAGATACAGTAAACCATCTCATATCCCCCTTTTTTTTGCATATTCCACACTACTAATGTTAGTAGTGTGTATGTGCAAAATTTGGGCACTGTAGCTTGTAAAATAAAGGGTTAAATCGCGGAAAAAATTGGTGTGGGCTCCCGCGCAATTTTCTCCGCCAGAGTGGTAAAGCCAGTGACTGAGGGCAGATATTAATAGCCTAGAGAGAGTCCATGGTTATAGGACCCCCCCCTGGCTAAAAACATCTGCCCCCAGCCACCCCAGAAAAGGCACATCTGGAAGATGCGCCTATTCTGGCAATTGGCCTCTCTCTTCCCACTCCCGTGTAGCGGTGGGATATGGGGTAATGAAGGGTTAATGTCACCTTGCTTTTGTAAGGTGACATTAAGCCAGATTAATAATGGAGAGGCGTCAATTATGACACTTATCCATTATTAATCCAATAGTACGAAATGGTTAAGAAAACACACACACATTATTTACAAGTATTTTAATGAAATAAAGACACAGGTTGTTGTAATATTTTATTATACTGGTAATCCACCTGAAGACCCTCGTTCTGTAACAAAGGAAAAATAAAAACTCAACAATATCTCATACCTTCCGTCGCTCAGGTCAAGTCCCACGAAGTAAATCCATCTGAAGGGGTTAAATCATTTTACAGCCAGGAGCTCTGCTAAAGCAGTGCTCGTGCCTGTAAAAACCCCGTGGAATGAATGGAAAGCAGGGTGACCTGTAGTTACCTTGAGTCGCGGTGAGGCGCCCTCTGCTGGATGTCCTCATATGAACTCGAGCGTGGGAACTTTTACCAGGCTCCAGTTCATATCTGCCCTCAGTCACTGGCTTTACCACTCTGGCGGAGAAAATTGCGCGGGAGCCCACGCCAATTTTTTCCGCCATTTAACCCTTTATTTTTACAAGCTAGAGTGCCCACATTTTGCACATACACACTACTAACATTAGTAGTGTGGAATATGCTAAAAAAAGGGATATGAGATGGTTTACTCTATGTAAACCATGTCTCATATCCTGTCGGGTTTGGGAAGGAGAAAGAAAAAGCCGGCAATTGAATTACCGGCTTTTCACATATCTCGCGCTGAATTAAATATAAATACAGAATATATATATATGTGTCTCAATGACATCTATATATATAATTGTCTAAGGGTTTTTCTGTCTGTCTGTCTGTCCTGGAAATCCCGCGTCTCTGATTGGTCGAGGCCGCCTGGGCCTCGACCAATCAGCGACGGGCACAGCATGGCGACGATGATGTCATAAAGGTTGCCTCGACCAATCAGCGACGGGCACAGTCTGCCGTGAATTCGCCTCGACCAATCAGCGACGGGCACAGTATCGACGTAGATGTCATAATGGTTGCCATGGCGACGATGATGTCAAAAAGGTTGCCTCGACCAATCAGCGACGGGCACAGTCTGCCGCGAATTCTGGAATCATCATTGTCCATATACTACGGGGACATGCATATTCTAGAATACCTGATGCATTAGAATATCTATATATATAATTGTCTGAGGGTTTTTCTGTCTGTCTGTCTGTCCTGGAAATCCCGCGTCTCTGATCGACCAATCAGCGACGGGCACAGTATCGACGTAGATGTCATAATGGTTGCCATGGCGACGATGATGTCAAAAAGGTTGCCTCGACCAATCAGCGACGGGCACAGTCTGCCGCGAATTCTGGAATCATCATTGTCCATATACTACGGGGACATGCATATTCTAGAATACCTGATGCATTAGAATATCTATATATATAATTGTCTAAGGGTTTTTCTGTCTGTCTGTCTGTCCTGGAAATCCCGCGTCTCTGATCGACCAATCAGCGACGGGCACAGTATCGACGTAGATGTCATAATGGTTGCCATGGCGACAATGATGTCATAAAGGTTGCCTTGACCAATCAGCCAATCAGTCTGCCGCGAATTCTGGAATCATCATTGTCCATATACTACGGGGACATGCATATTCTAGAATACCCGATGCGTTAGAATCGGGCCACAATCTTGTATATATATATATATATATATATACATATATATACACTGCATATATGTTTTAACGAACATTTGAGCACATAAATCCATTAGATGTCGGTTTTGCAAGCCTGCGAGAAAATATCGCAGTACGGATGCCATACGGATTACATACGGAGGATGCCATGCGCAAAATACGCTGCCACACCCTGCCTACGGATGACATACGGATCACTATTTTGGGAACATTTCTGCGTAAAATACGGACCGTATTTTCATACGCCGAGTGTGACGCCGGCCTTATAATGTAGTTTTAGGTCAGAGAGGGATGGTTAGGGATGAGCTAGCAAGGTGCAGGGACAGGTAGTGATGGCTACTTGCGGACATGTGCGGCACTTGCGGTGAGACAAAAAACATTGCTAGCAGCAGTTTTTTTTCTGTTGCTGCAAGTACCGCATTTGCCGGATCACTGCAAAGCCGCAAGTGCCGCACTTGTCCGCAAGTCCCATAGGGAATGAAAGAGACCGAACGCAGTAATGCCGTAAGTGATCCGTTACGCGGCAGATGTGGAAAAACTGCCGCTAATGGCAAAAATCGCTGAAGTGAAAGTAGCCTAAGTCACTGCCAACAGTGTCTGCATTAGTCATACTCACCAATGGGGGAGGCAGCACGAAAAGTGCCTAGGGCAGCAGAAACTCTAAATACGGCCCTGCCTACGGACAAACACGTACAGTATTAAAGTTCATCTGATTAGCCTCACCTTTGTCAGCAATTCTAATCAATAGTTAATGGCTTAGCAAAGCTAGGCATGTCCGGGCATATTCTGTTAAACTAAGAAATATATATATGTGTATGAATTATAAGAATATATCAAGGCGGTCCCTGATTTCCCCATCACTTGCAAAATGAGCAAATAATGGCTGAGACAATTTCCTGTCACCTGCCCAATGCCTGAGAATATCTCTCAAGTCACACTGATGGTCCGTGTGCTGTGCGATTTTTTTTTCCGCACCCAAAGACTTGCATTGGCGTTTCTCGGCTGAGATACGCGGACAGACGCAGCATGTTGCGATTTCACTCGCAAGTATAATACGGACGAGAAAAAATGGATGATGGGAGCTGCCCCATAGATTAACATTGGTCCGAGTGGTATGCGATTTTTTTATCGCTTTGCACTCGTCCGTATTACGCTGTAGTGTGAGCCCGGCCTAAAAGAAATATTGACACCTTAGAAACCTCAGGCATAATAAGGCAAAGGAGAAGCAAAGGTTGTAAATAGCATAGTTTGTAGATAACCCCACTAACGAGTTGCTCCTCCACCCTCTCTGGAAGTAACCAGAGCCAGAGCTGGAGGCCGAGAACCGCACTTCCAATGTGAACACCGCATCGTGTCTGTTTGTGGTGATCTGACTAATTGGATGCAGTTATAGTTTGATGCTTCTACTGAGGTGCTTGGGCTTTTAACTTTACTTTTCTCTATGATGATGGCTAATATATTCCTGACATGTTTGGAGAGATATTACCACTGTAGGATCTATTTGTTAGAGTATGGAAAAGAATGTTTGTTCTTACAGTGGTTGCGTTTGGTATATGCTGACCGCATTTAGACCCTTACCATTATCATGCCATATAAGTTAGAGAACCAATTACTTTACAGCGTGACAATCAATATGAAGAGAGGTTTGGCAACATCATGGGAAAAGAACAATACCTCAAGGGAAAGCCCCTGAAAACCTGACAAAAGGATGAATAATCTGGCATAGAAATGTACAGGGCTGTACGCCCTTGTACAAGTTAAAGAGCCCTAAATAAGAAAAGGGTCTCTGTAACAGGGACTCCACCCTTATAAAGAAATTGTGACACTCTTCTAATTAAATGAAAGATCACTAGGCCAATTAAGAGTGTATATTGGTGAAAAGTGGGCCTTATAAGTTAGCCCCTGCCTCTTCAAGGATAAAGAATCCAGTGTAAGCAAATCATTGGCTCAGCTTCCTCTGCTGGGAAGGGACCAGAAAGTAGATGCTAGCGGATACCAGATAGGTGTTTGAAAAAGGGCAGTGATGGATCAGGGAAGGTGTGCATCCTTTCTTACAGATTTTTTTTTTTCAGACTGAGCCCTTTTAACAACATTTTCAGTAACAATGGTGCAACCCTTCTTTTTTTTTTTTTTGCATACTCCTAAGCAACATGTACATTCACTCCGAATTTGAATTGTCATTTTTGTCAATAATTGTATATGTTGAAAAAAGTCTCCATGATCACAGTATATTGATCTTCTCAACCTGCATAATATATGACAGTGTTAACCAACATCCTCACACAGGGATCCGTGCTGAAAGTAGTGCTGGATGATTATATGAGACTGAAAAAGTTATTAGCACAGAGAATGGCTCATAAAGCCACCACCAGCACTGGCGACCAGTCCTCGGTCACAGAGGTAGATTGTCTTGCAGTGGTGTGCAGGCATTGACGCCTGGTTCTTTGCTTTGGTGGGAACTGGGTATGCATGGTGTGTTTCCTGTCTCATACTCTGATCATGCCTTGGTCTTGTTTTGATACATGCTGTGCTATGTTTTCATGTTTGTGTCCATGTTCTAATAAACTTGGAGTAATAATTATTAGCAAAGTTGCATGACTGTAAGCTATGAAAAGCAGAACTGTGGAGCAGGTAAGTCAAACTTCTAGCTGTATATTTTTCCTGAATCCGACTCCCAACTCCTATATACATGTATCACGCATAATAATGTCTAATAACACATTTACTTTTTAATAATTTTACTTAGTCGAGTGGCAAAAATAACACTAAATATATTGGTATAATTAAAAGGTAAATATTTATTTTTTAACATATTTTACATATTTATACCATTGCTGATCGATGGGCACCGAAGAAAGGGTATGAGATAGTAATCCACTCTGTACACAGGCTCAAAATGCTTCTACTGAGCTCAAGCACTTCTCTGTGCATGCTTAAGCAATCGGTACTGCTGCTTTAAGTAGTGAGCACCAGGGGCACAAGAGATAGAGGAGCCCAGCAGGTGTAATTGGACATGATGAATAGCTATTGGGCTGCAAAGTGTCCATATACTGTTGCACAGGGGTCCTTACTTGTTTGCCAGTGGGGAGCACCACATAGCAGTTTTTTGAGGAATTGGTAAGTGACCCAAGGACCCAAAATTCCACCAATCAGTGGCATGTTTAAAAGGGTTTTCCCACGAATAAAGTTGATTTTAATCACTAGATCTTGGAATAAAAACAAGTTACACAATTGGACAAGATAAAATGTTCCTGTGCCGATATAATCTTATAAATGTGCCCCTGCTATGTAATGGCCGTGTCTGACCGTACAGGGACATGATCTGATCATACCACAGCTCCTGGGCAGGGGGGAAGCAAAAGAGAGTATACAGACAGGACAGCATGGGATCGCAGAGACTTCTTTCTGTGATGTAAAACATTTATCGGTCTGTTTTTAAGCAATGTTTTACCTAATGGAAAGAGTAATTTTTGATCTTGTGCCGTATTATCTGTATACTGTCTACCCAGGAGCTGTGGTATGATCAGACCATGTCCCTGTACGGTCAGACACAGCCATTACACAGGACACAGCAGGGACACATTTATAAGATTATCTCAGCACAGGTACATTTGGTTTAATCACATCCATTTGTAGAACTTATTTTTATTCCACAGTTTAGTCATTAAAATGAACTTTGTGGGAAAACTCATTTAAGTAGTTAAAACATATATTACCGGTACATTAAAATGTACTCCTTAAACACTACTATGGTATATTCCTATGAAAATGAATGTAACAAGCAATGCAAATAATTAATTGATTAAATTTATAAGTCATTTATTATTTTTGGTTTTCGAGCCAAACACAATTTGAGGTTTAGGAAATAAAGCAAAAAAACAAGTTGGGCCAGATCCTAATCAATCCTCTGCGCAGAGATACCAGGAACCATGCGAACACAATATTCATGAAAAGTCCTGCATCCATATGTATGATATGGTTTTATTTGGATCCTATAACATCCAAAGTAGCAGAAAACACTAGTGCATTTCTAAGTGTGCCAGTCCTTAGTCATATTGATAATAAGAAATTAAAAAAGGTACAAAAACAAAACACATTCCAATCAAGTTTCTAAAAAAACACATGTTGATATGCAAATATTGTGGGTAATTAGTAAATTAAATAAACATCTTATGCGAATATCAGTGTAAAGAAAGTACATAGTGATATATAAAGATACAAACAACTGTAGCTCTCTTGTGACGTTAAAGAGATCCTAGCACCATGATTTACAATAAAGACATGACCATAATGGCGCTGTCATACAGATTAAGTTGAAGCAGTTAGTGAAGAAATCCACTTTATCATTATTCTTTAATCAGCATTTATATTTTTCAGATAATGAGATTTAGGTGCACAGGGGATGGACTATACACAGGGTCTTCTGCTATGGCCCCTTCACCTCCCTGTGGTGTTTGACTGACACTGCTTTTTCAGTGACCTGCCTCCTATTTGAAATTCTGTGCCGGGGCCGTCTTTGCAGCAGACAAAGCGTGCGCTGATTAATTTCCCGGCTGGTATTCAAGTTAATCTTAGTTTGAGATCTCGGCTAAATTACGTCTTTTAGAGAAGTTGTTGAAATGAGACCTCAATTTGCGCATGAGCGACCCCCCGGTGCAATTTTACTGAAGACCAGCCAGGATATTAATCTGAATGACACCATTCATTTTACCATAAAATGTAATTTTCACTTTAAATAACTTTTTATTTTTAAACCAATAGAGGTTTGTGAGGGCTTTCTTTTTTGTGCACCCAGCTGTAATTTTCATTGATGGCCTTTTGGGATATTTACGACGTTTTGATTGCTGGGGAAAGTTTGTGTTTCAATTTCACACTTTTGATGTGTAATGTACAGAATAAACTATTTTATACAGGTGCTTCTCACAAAATTAGAATATCATCAAAAAGTTAATGTATTTCAGTTCTTCAATACAAAAAGTGAAATTCATATTATACAGAGTCATTACAAACAGAGTGATCTATTTAAAGTGTTTTTCTGTTAATGTTGATGATTATGGCTTACAGCCAATGAAAATCCAAAAGTCATCTCCGTAAATTAAAATAATTAACAAAAAACATCTGCAAAGGCTTCCTAAGCATTTAAAAAGGCCCCTTAGTTTGTTTCAGTAGGCTCCACAATCATGGGGAAGACCACTGACTTGACAGATGTCCAGAAGGCAGTCGTTGCTAAAGAAGCTGGCTGCTCACAGAGTGCCGTATCCAAGCATATTAACTGAAAGTTGAGTGGAAGGAAAAAGTGAGGTAGAAAAAGGTGCACAAGCAACTGGGATAATCGTAGCCTTGAAAAGATTAAGAAAAGGCCATTCAAAAATTGGGGGAAGATTCACAAGGAGTGGACTGCTGCTGGAGTCATTTCTTTAAGAGCCACCACACACAGAGGTATCCAGGACATGAACTACAAGTGTCGCATTCCTTGTGTCAAACCACTCATGACCAATAGACAACGCCAGATGCGTCTTACCTGGGCCAACGAGAAAAAGAACTGGACTGTTGCTCAGTGATCCAAGGTGTTGTTTTCAGATGAAAGTAAATTTTGCATTTCATTAGGAAATCAAGGTCCTAGAGTCTGGAGGAAGAGTGGAGACGCACACAATCCAAGCTGCTTGAGGACTAGTGTGAAGTTTCCACAATCAGTAATGGTTTGGGGAGCCATGTCATCTGCTGGTGTAGGTCCACTGTGTTTTATCAAGACCAAAGTCAGGGCAGCCTTCTACCAAGAAACTTTAGAGCACTTTATGCCGACAAGCTTTTTGGAGATGGAAATTTCTATCTCCAGCAGGACTTGGCAACTGTCCACACTGCCAAAAGTACCAATACCTGGTTTAAAAACAACAGTATCACTGTGCCTGATTGGTTAGCAAACTCACCTGACCTTAACCCCCATAGAGAATCTATGGGGTATTGTCAAGAGGAAGACGAGAGACACCAGATCCAACAATGCAGATGAGCTGAAGGCTGCTATCAAAGTAACCTGGGCTTCCATAACACCTCTGCCGTGCCACAGGCTGATTCTCCTCCATACCACGCCTGCATTGATGCAGTAATTGATACAAAAGGAGCCCCGACTAAGTATTGAGTGCATTTACAGAACATAAATTTCAGTAGGCCAACATTTCATATTTTAAAATAATTTTTCAAGCTGGTGTTATAAAGTATTCTAATTTACTGAGATAATGACGTTTGGGTTTTCATTGGCAGTAAGCCATAATCATCAACGTTAACAGAAATAAACACTTGAGGGAGTTGACTCTTAACAGAGCTCAGCCATTCATGGCAGTCCCATCAAGAATGAAGGGAGCAGGAATTGAGCATTGTGTTTCACTATTGCAGAACTTCTTCTTACTAGACTATAACTACAGTTGTGCTCAAAAGTTTCCATACCCCTGCAGAATTTTTGCTTTCGTGGCCTTTTTTTTAAAGAATATGTATGATAAGACCAAAACTTTTTCCCACTCATGGTTAGTGGTTGGGTGAAGCCATTTATTGTCAAACTACTGTGTTTTCTGGAGGCAGATTTGCAATCATTAGCCCGGAAGCTGTGCATGGGACGTACTTGGACATACCAACATAACAACAATCCAAAGCACAAGGCCAAGTCGACCTATCATTGGCTACAGCAGAGCAAAAGTGAAGGTTCTGGAGTGGCCATCTCAGTCTCCTGACCTCAATATCATTGAGCCACTCTGGGGAGATCTCAAGCTCCCAGTTCATGCTAGACAGCCCAGGAATTTACAGGAACTGGTGGCTTTTTGACAAGAAGAGTAGGCAGCTTTACCATCTGAGAAAATAAAGAATCTCATCCACAACTACCACAAAAGACTTCAAGATGTCATTGATGTTAGAGGGGGCAATACACGGTATTAAGAAATGGGGTATGTGAACTTTTGATCAGGGTCATTTGGATGTATTGAGTTGTCATTATGATTTAAAAAGAGAAAACACAATAGTTTGACAATAAATGGCTTCACCCAACCACTAACCATGAGTGGGGAAAAAGTTTTGGTGTTATCACTCATATTCGGCAAACATTCTGCCAGGATATGTAAACTTTTGAGCACAATTGTATATCTATATAAATATACTCCATCTACATAAGTTTCAATCTACAGATGTGGACAAAATTGTTGGTGACCTTTTATTAAAGTAAGAAAAACCCACAATAGTCACTGAAATAACTTGAAACTGTAAAAAATAATTTTCAAGTTAAATTTACTGAATATCAACTAATGAAAATCTGGAATTGCTTTTGAATTGTGATTCAACAGAAAATATATATATAAAAAAACAGACTAATAAAAATGGTCTGGACAAAAATAGTGGTACCTCTAGGAAAGATTGAAAATAATTTGACCATAGGGACATGTTAAACTAAGGTGCGTCCTGTACTTGGCATCACAGGTGTCCACAAACTTGTAATCAGTCAGTCTGCCTATTTAAAGAGTGAAAAGTAGTCACTGTGCTGTTTGGTATCATGTTGTGTAGCACACTGAACATGGACCAAAGAATGGAGAGAGTTGTCTCTGGAGATTAGAAAGAAATTATACACAAACATGTTAAAGGTAAAGGCTATAAGGCTATCTCCAAAAAGCTTGATGTTTCTGTTACTACAGTTGTACATATTATTCAGAAGTTTAAGGTTTTGGACCAGCAGATGGACAATATTACAGGATATTGGCAACGACAGAGGACATTATTACAATATAGGGTCCAGGAAGAGAGATATTATTACAGGAAGGAGCCCAGTATGGTGGACAGTATTATAGGAAGGGACCCAGGATTGAAGACACTTTTAAAGAAAGGAGCCAGGATGGAGGACATTATTACAGGATGGTTCAAAGGACAAGGAACCAGGAAAAGGGACATTTTTACATGGTGGGGGCCATGATGGAGGACATTATTACAGGATAGGGTTTATTATTAGCGGATGAGGGACATTATTACAGGATGGGGCCAGGATGCAGGACATTATTACTGGATAGGTTACAGGATGGAGGCCATTATTACAGGACAGGGGCCAGGATGGAGGACATTATTACAGGATGAGGCCCTGGAAGGGTGACACAGAGGGATGGACCGGGACAGAGGATATTATTACAGGACAGGACTAATAAGAAGGAATATATTACAGGATGAAGGCCAAGGTGGAGAACATTATTACCAATTAGGGACCAGGAAACATGACATAATTACAGGACAGGGGCCAGTATGGGGGACATTATTATAGGACAGGAGCCAGGATAAGGGACATTACTACTGGATAGGGACCAGGACGAAGTATATTATTACAGGATAGAGGCCAAGATGGGAGACATTATAACAGGTTAGAGGCCAGGATGGATGACATTATTACAGGACTGGAGGGGGAACATTATTGCAGGACAGAGTCCAGGATAGTGGATTTTTACAGTATGGGGCCAAGGTGAAAGATATTATTACATGATGGAGGCCAAGACAGAGGACATTATTACATGTTAGGGGCCCTAACAGAGGACATTTTTATGGATAGGTGCCAGGATGGGGGACATTATAACATGTTGGGGCCAAGATGGAGGACAATATTATAGAATAAGGGCCAGGACGGGGATATAATTACAGGTTGAGGGACATGACAAGGCACATCATTCCAGGACAGAGGCTACAATGGAGGACATGAATACAGGGTACAGGGAACTGTACATCTGACCAACATTCTGGTGGAGATCCAGGTCCAAATTTTGCATAAGGGCCCACAGGATTCTAGCATACCTCTTTGTATATATATGTGTGTGTATAGATACAGTATATACAGGTCCTTCTCAAAAAATTAGCATATAGTGTTAAATTTCATTATTTACCATAATGTAATGATTACAATTAAACTTTCATATATTATAGATTCATTATCCACCAACTGAAATTTGTCAGGTCTTTTATTGTTTTAATACTGATGATTTTGGCATACAACTCCTGATAACCCAAAAAACCTGTCTCAATAAATTAGCATATTTCACCCGTCCAATCAAATAAAAGTGTTTTTTAATAACAAACAAAAAAACCATCAAATAATAATGTTCAGTTATGCACTCAATACTTGGTCGGGAATCCTTTGGCAGAAATGACTGCTTCAATGCGGCGTGGCATGGAGGCAATCAGCCTGTGACACTGCTGAGATGTTATGGAGGCCCAGGATGCTTCAATAGCGGCCTTAAGCTCATCCAGAGTGTTGGGTCTTGCGTCTCTCAACTTTCTCTTCACAATATCCCACAGATTCTCTATGGGGTTCAGGTCAGGAGAGTTGGCAGGCCAATTGAGCACAGTAATACCATGGTCAGTAAACCATTTACCAGTGGTTTTGGCACTGTGAGCAGGTGCCAGGAAGCATGAAGTGCTCCAAAATCTCCTGATAGCTAGCTGCATTGACCCTGCCCTTGATGAAACACGGTGGACCAACACCAGCAGCTGACATGGCACCCCACACCACTGACTGTGGGTACTTGACACTGGACTTCAGGCATTTTGGCATTTCCTTCTCCCCAGTCTTCCTCCAGACTCTGGCACCTTGATTTCCGAATGACATGCAAAATTTGCTTTCATCAGAAAAAAGTACTTGGGACCACTTAGCAACAGTCCAGTGCTGCTTCTCTGTAGCCCAGGTCAGGCGCTTCTGCCGCTGTTTATGGTTCAAAAGTGGCTTTACCTGGGGAATGCGGCACCTGTAGCCCATTTCCTGCACACGCCTGTGCACGGTGGCTCTGGATGTTTCCACACCAGACTCAGTCCACTGCTTCCTCAGGTTCCCCAAGGTCTGGAATCGGTCCTTCTCCACAATCTTCCTCAGGGTCCGGTCACCTCTTCTCGTTGTACAGCATTTTCTGCCACATTGTTTCCTTCCAACAGACTTACCATTGAGGTGCCTTGATACAGCACTCTAGGAACAGCCTATTTGTTGAGAAATTTCTTTCTGGGTCTTACCCTCTTGCTTGAGGGTGTCAATGATGGCCTTCTTGACATCTGTCAGGTCGCTAGTCTTACCCATGATGGGGGTTTTGAGTAATGAACCAGGCAGGGAGTTTTTAAAAGCCTCAGGTATCTTTAGCATGTGTTTAGAGTTAATTAGTTGATTCAGAAGATTAGGGTAATAGGTCATTTAGAGAACCTTTTCTTGATATGCTAATTTATTGAGACAGGTTTTTTGGGTTATCAGGAGTTGTAGGCCAAAATCATCAGTATTAAAACAATAAAAGACCTGACAAATTTCAGTTGGTGGATAATGAATCTATAATATATGAAAGTTTAATTGTAATCATTACATTATGGTAAATAATGAAATTTAACACTATATGCTAATTTTTTGAGAAGGACCTGTATATATACTCTTCCCTTTAAGGAATTTGCTGAGGGTTTTTTGTTTTTTTAATGTTCTGCTTTTATTCTTCCCACTTCTCTAAACTGAGAACACTACAGCGGATATTAATTAACAGGGGAAGTCCGATTAGTTCCACCTTTTATAGTTTCCTTTTCAAGTATGTGATCCTAACAGGTAATACATAATCTTCTGACTTGGTCACATCAGTGGTAAATAAATATAAACCACTTCTTCATCACATACGATTGTGTCAAAAATATTACCCAACTTTTTAAAATAATTTTTTTAGATAACCCAAATATGATTTAGGAACCAAATTTGCATTTCTTATTCTGAAAATGGAAGCAAAGGGAAACGTCAAATTATAGCGAATACATAGAATTAAGTAATTCTTGGAGTAGAGTTGCAAGTTCTTTCAATAAATGAAAATTGACTGTACAGTAGTGGATGGTAAGGGTTTCTTCACTTTTTATAAATTTATGGCAGAAGTGTCTAAAATATAAATACTTTTCATACTGTATCCATACATATATTCTCTTTTTAGTACAAAAATGAATTCCAGTAAAACAGCAATATAGACAGCTAATAACTTTCAGGTGAGAAGCAGGGACACAGGGGCTCAATCTATGCTCTCCTTTCCTTTGTGACTGGAGATGGCCTCAGTCTTTCTTCAGTCGTGGAGAAAAGTAGCGCTCAGTTTAGCGTTTTTGACCTTTTGTTTCAGTTGTCTGTGGGGGTCTCATCACAAGGGCCTCCATCATTAAAAGCTTCTGACATGCCTCAAAAGTTTTCTGAAAGAGCAATTACAATTTAATACTAATTGACAGATTGACTGTGACCTGATTCTTTAGTTTATCACATTACAAGGACTGTACTATGAAAAATTGATCAGACTGATATCAGCAATTTTGGCGCAACACTCAACAGGATTTTTTTTCTTCTTCTTATGAAGTTAACCACAGTTATCTTGTAATTACAAGATCATCATGCTTTCGAGGTTCACACTGGAATGACAAGGGGAGCCCCTGATTATCATTGGGAGTGCGGCTATCAAGCATAGCCAAATGTCTCATACTACAGATTTTCCTACATTTAGCAATACACTTAAGATAATCGCATGAGATAATTCTATAGACACAGTAATGACTTTGCCGGGATCTCATACTGTGTGTGAGTTCTGTGAAGAGTTTACATTTGTCTATGCTCTCATTATGTATTCAGATAAAACACAAATGCCTTTAATAGTACAATAATAGTATTCTTTAATAATAATATTGTATTTCGTATTGTTCTGTGTTATAGTTGATCCAGAATGATTTGGATGAAGATGACGATCAAAGCCCAAGACATGGTTCTTTGCGTTTCAAGCACAAACATCCAGTGGAAATAAAGGGACCAGATGGGATTCATGTGGTACACGGAAGTACTGGAACCCTTTTGACGTCCGACATCAATAGTTTACCAGAGGATGACCAAAAGGGCATTGGACGATCTCTGGAGACACTAAACACAGACAACTGTGCTTTCATTGATAGAAATGCTCGCACAGAATCAGCAAAATCCACGCCAATGCACAAACTGAGAGACACCATAATGGAAAGCCCTTTGGAAATAACAGAATTATGACTAGAGGTGGCCTCATTGGTCTAGCAGTTAAGAAGTATGTACTGAGTCACTGATTAAGCATTGCAGCACAAAATGGACAGGGGCTGGTTTGAGCCAGCATAGTTACAACGAGTAAGATAAAAGCACAAATGCCCACCCGTTTCTTGGTGGGCTTGTAAGTTATGCAACAAATAATTCCTATAACTCGGAAGAGCCATCTTGAGAATATTTTTCCAGTATGACTGTAAAGTTGTGATCTAAAGGAAACATACCAAATTATGGTGCTCCACATGGTACTAGGAAACAAGAAATAGCAATCATGGCAGTGAAGGGAAGAAAATAAATGCTAAGACTGGCTTGGTACAAAGAATTCTTTCCTGCCGGCAGTGAAATACTCTTCTGGTGTCATTGGGAAAAACACTGGACAATAACACTGCCTCAAGGCCTGTGAGGTCATAACACGGATTGAACTTTAGACTATTGTCCTTTTAGTTGTGCAGCCCTACCAAATCCACAAATTCCAGAGCACAACAAGAAGACTGAAAGCATTTTAGTGTGTAATTTAATTCATTTTTAAATGTATGTGAGTTTTGTGAGGTTTTTTTTTAATGTTTGTTATGAAGAGAGGAAAAAATCTGGTACTTTAAAATGGCTTTTGTCTGGTTATTAAACTCAATACACTGCACTTTTTCATATGTACGTGGAAACATCAAAACAAACTTTTAGTGCATAATCATGGTACGGTTTTGGTTATTTGTTTGGGTATTCTAAGTATCCTACAATATTTATGCTCTAACAACAAAAAGCATAGGCAGGCAGCCATAGGAACCTTCAATATACAGTGGGTACGAAAGGTATTCAGACCCCTTTAAATTTTTCACTCTTTGTTTCATTGCAGCCATTTGGTAAATTCCAAAAAGCTCATTTTTTGTCTCAATAATGTACGCTCTGCACCCCATCTTGACTGAAAAAAACAGAAATGTAGTAATTTTTGCAAATTTAATAAAAAAGAAAAACTGAAATATCACATGGTCATAAGTATATTTGAGCTAGTACAGCCATGCGTCTTCTTGGGAATGATGCAACAAGTTTTTCACAAATGGATTTGGGGATCCTCTGCCATTCTTCCTTGCAGATCCTCTCCAGTTCTGTCAGGATGGATGGTGAACATTTGTGGCCAGCCATTTTCAGGTATCTCCAGAGATGCTCAGTTGGGTTTAGGTCAGGGCTCTGGCTGGGCCAGTCAAGAATGGTCACAGAATTGTTCTGATGCTGCCACCACCATGTTTCACTGTTGGGATTGTATTGGGCAGGTGATGAGCAGTACCTGGTTTTCTCCACACATACCACTTACAATTATCACCAAAAAGGTCTATCTTCGTCTCATCAGACCAGAGAATCTTATTTCTGATAGTCTGGGAGTCCTTCATGTGCTTTTTAGCAAACTCTATGCCGGCTTTCATATGTCTTGCATTGAGGAGAGGCTTCCGTCGGGCCACAATGCCATAAAGGCCCAACTGGAGGAAGGCTGCAGTGATAGTTGACTTTATGGAACTTTCTCCCATCTCCCTACTGCATCTGTGGAGCTCAGCCACAGGGATCTTGGGGTTCTTCTTTACCTCTCTCACCAAGGCTCTTCTCCCACGATTGTTCAGTTTGGCTGGATGGCCAGGTCTAGGAAGACTTCTGGTGGTGCCAAACTTCTTCCATTTAAGGATTATGGAGGCCACTGTGCTCTTAGGAACCTTGAGTACTGCAGAAATTCTGTTGTAACCTTGGCCAGATCTGTGCCTTGCCACAAGTCTGTCTCTGAGCTCCTTGGCCAGTTCCTTTGATCTCATCATTCTCATTTGGTCTGACATGCACTGTGAGGTCTTATATAGACAGGTGTGTGCCTTTCCAAATCAAGTCCTATCAGTTTAATTATACCATCTCAAGGAGTATCACAAGGAAATGGACAGCATGTGACTTAAATATGAGTGTCTGAGCAAAAGGTCTGAATACTTATGACCATGTGATATTTCAGTTTTTCTTTTTTATTAAATTTGCAAACATTTCTACATTTCTGTTTGTTTCAGTCAAGATGGGGTGCAGAGTGTACATTAGTGTGAAAAAATTAACTTTTTTGAATTTACCAAATGGCTGCAATGAAACAGAGTGAAAAATTTACAGGAGTCTGAATACTTTCTGTACCCACTGTATTAGACAGCCCACAGTATGATAACTGTATATGTGATATATGATAACAACCAATAGCAACAACAAAGGAGCAAATTATCAACAACAAAAAGATAACAATTTTTATTTAAATACATAGAAAATAATCAATTACATTTGACATGGACGTACAATTACAATTGGACATGAAAACAGAAAACTAAAAAACAGACATATATCCCAATAGATGACTACACATATCAAAAGTATATAACGATAGTAAAGGTATTAGAGAAGTATATGTTAGTGATATGTCCAGAAATAATATATCTAAATACTAATGTCTATCAAAAGAGATAGTACTATGGTACAAGTAGGAGAAAAATAATATTTGATGTAGTAACAAAGATAACCATGAGAATTGACAATAAGTTATACTGGAACAATGGGTTATTTACTGGTAAAATAATAGAGATAACCATCAGGATATGTCATGATATCACAGTAAAATACTAAGGCACATGGAGTTATAAGTAAGTTCAATTCAAGTACCTGTAGCCATAGTTGGCCGGTTATATGATCTGCTGACACGCACCTCGATGCTTGTTTCACCACCTCTGCAGCTTCGTCGGGAGGTAAGATACCGCTATCGTCAGCTATACTAAATACTGGTGTTGTAATTAAGTTAATTAGCCGGACATGTGTACCAGCGCATATCTGCCATGCTGTAACTATGAAAAGCTTCTCAAGCGGGAAACAAAATGGATGTTTGTTTTGGATACCATTGCCCCAAAGGGCCTTAATGAATATTTGAGCTTCAAACCTTTTTTTATAGTAGTGCAAATTTTATGTTTAGTCTATATGTGTTGTATGTACAATATTTTTTCTTTTTTCATTGTCTGTTATCCCCTTTCTGACATTAGACGTAAGTGATCAGCCTGCAAAAAATGATAGGCCCATAGTGGGCCAAAGTAAAAAAAAAAGTTAGAAAAAAGTAAAAAAAAATTTAAATTGTAAAAATATTTAAAAAAAATAAATAAAAAAAATCCAAAGATATTGTATCTATAAATAAATATTTGAATAAAAAAAAAATATATAAACATTAAAAGTACACATATTGGGTATTGCCACGTCCGCAACCACCCGACCTATAAAACTGTCCTACTAGTTAACTCCTTTAGTGAACACCATAAAAAAAGGCAAAAAGCAATGCTTTATTATACTGCCAAACAAAAAGTGGAATAAAACATTATAAAAAATAGAGATATAAATAAACATAATACCGCTGAAAACGTCATCTGGTCTCGCCAAAAAAAGCCACAACACAGCTACATCAGCAGAAAAATAAAAAAGTTATAGCACTCTGAATAAAGCAATGCAAAAAGTAGGCATTAGTCCTACCGGTAATAGTGTTTCCAGGAGTCCATCATGACAGCACCACCAGGAGGTTGTCCTTCATATCCTTGATAGGGACAGGAACACAGAAGAGGTTAAATAGCCCCTCCCCACCTCCACCCTTCAGTGATTTTCCAAAGTACCACACCAGGATGGATGCAATGCAATTTTATTGAACTTCCTCTCTATACATGTTCATATCACACATCAGACAGGAAACTCAAGGGAGGGTAAATAAGGGTTCTGTCATGATGGACTCCTGGATACACTATTACCGGTAGGACTAATTCCTACTTTCCAGGACGCGCCTCCTGACCGCACCATCAGGAGAAATACCAAATAACTCCTATTTAGGGTGGGATTACAGCTTGGAGGACTTTCCTCCCAAAGACCGTCTGTTGATTTGCCAGAATGTCTAGCTTGTAGTGTTTGCAAAAGGTATTTGAGTTAGACCAAGTTGCCGCCCGGCAAATTTGGTCCATGGATGCACCTGTACTACCTTGATGGTGGAAGAACTGGATCTTCCAACGCCATCCACTTAAAAAGGGGAAACCAGCTCCTCTTGGGCCAATATGGCACTATTAAGATTACTGCTGTAGGACTTTCCTGTATTTTTCTCAAAATTCTCGGTATTAGGGCGAATGATGGGAATGCATAAGCAAGTTCCATGTTCAAGTTTTGTGCTAAGCATCCACCCCGGTTGGATTGTCTCTCGGATTTAATGAAAAAAAAACTCTTTTGTCTTAGACTTATTCGCCTCAAGGCGAAATACAATCTGTGGAGTGCCCCATCGCTGGGTTAGCTGAACAAAGACTTTTTCATTTAGAGACCATTCCGAGGGTTGCACCCTTTCCCTGCTGAGAAAGTCTGACCATCTGGTTCTTTGAATCTTTTAGATGTACCGCTGTGATGGACTTCACAGTGCGTTCTGCCCAAGAGAATATTGACTCGGCTAATCCCTGCAGGTGACGGTGCCTCGGACATCCTTGATGAAGGAAAGATACCGTGGTCGAGTTGTCCGAGAAGATTCTGAGATGATGCCCTTGCACCTCCTTTTGACATCTTTTCAGTGCTTCCCAAACTGCTCTGAGTTCCCTGTAATTGGAGGAACTGTTGTGTACAGATGTGGGCCATGTTCCCTGAAGGTAACGTCCTTCCATGTGAGCTCCCCAGCTGCTTAAGCTTGCATCTGTGGTTACATTTATGAATGGAGATACTTTCCAGGGTCTCCCTTTTTTGAGGTTTTCTATGTTGACCCACCATGATAGGGATTGTTTTACCTCTCTGGATAAACATCTTGTTGTCCAACAAATCTTTCTTGCCATCCCATACTGAAAGTGAAAGGACCTCCCGTTGAAGGGTTTTTGAATGAAACTGGCTCCACTGTATGCTGGGAAAACATGAGGTCAATAGACCTAGAATCCTCATGGCTTTCCCGATGGATATGTGTCTGTGCCTGAAATTCTTGATTGTTCGTTGTTTTTGATCTGGTAGGAAAGAGTATTCCCGTTCGGAGTCTAGCAGTACTCCCAGGAATATTTTCTCCCTTTCTGGAATGAGACTTGAGTTTTTTTAATTTATTATCCACCCCAGTCTCTTCAGGAGCGATGTGGTCAATGTTAAAGATTCTTCCATCTGATGTGGCGAGTCTGCTATCAACAACAGATTGTCTAGGTATGGGACGATGAGAACGCTCTTTTCTCTTAAGTGAGCCATGAATCCTGTCATGAGTTTTGTGAATATAAGTGGAGCTGAAGAGAGACCGAATGGTAGGCACTAGAACTGGAAATGATGAATTTCCTCGTCATCTTTTATTGCAAATCTGAGGAATTTCTGGTGTGAGGCATGGATGGGTACATGGTAATATGCATGTTTTAGATCCATCGTGCACATCACGGAGTTCTTTTTTATTATAGATATAATTGATCGGAGTGACGCCATCTTGAAGCGTTTGTAAGCTACCCACTGATTTAATGGTTTAAAGTTTTATTGTACAGTATTCTCCACTCGGTTTTTTGATGGAGAACAGACTGGAGTAATGTCCATGAAACCGCTGGTGATGGGGTACCAGAACTACAACCTGTAGTTCTGAAAGCTCTTGAATATGTTAAGTCTTTGATGGACTGCTGGCGACTCTGTACGTGTTAGGCAGTACCTTTTGAGGGGTAGTTGAGTGAACGCTATCCTGTGCCCTTGTGCAACTGTCTGTAGGATCCACTGATTTTGAGTGATATCCTGCCAGCCCTCTAGGAAGTACTGCAGCCTCCTCTACTCCTGCTGCCTTTAGGGTAGCTCCATCTGCCGGACTTCCCTTTCCCCTTATAGTCCTGTCTAGGGTGGGAGCGAGTTTTCCAAAAGAATGGCATCTTTGGCTTCTCTTCAGGAAAGCCCTTTTTTTATCAGATACTTTCTCAAGAAGCTCATCTAAGATGGGACCAAATACATGAGAACGGAATCGAACAAAGTTTGTTTTTTGACTGAGTATCTCCCGTCCAAGATCTTAGCCACAGGGCTCATCCTGCGTCTGTCCCTGATAGGGACAGGAAAAACACTGAAGGGTGTAGGGGCTAATTAACCTCTTCTGTGTTCCTATCCTTATCAAGAATATGAAAGACAACATCCTGGTGGTGCTGTCAGGAGGGACGTCCTGGAAATAATATTTTTATACAATAATTTTTATTGTATAAAAGCGCCAAAACATAAAAAAACTATATAAATGAGTAACTGTAACCGTACTGACACGAAGAATAAAACTGCCTTATCAATTTTACCACACACAGAACGGCATAAGCCTCCCCCAAAAGAAATTCATGAATTGCTGTTTTTTGTTTATTCTACCTCCTAAAAATCTGAACAGAAAGTGATCAAAACATGTCATGTGGGCTAAAATATGGAACAATTGTGGCTCTCAAAATGTGGTAACGCAAAATCTATTTTTTTGCAATAAAAAGCACCAAAGCGCCTTTTAGTGTGTGACAGCAGCCAAACATAAAAACCTGATACAAATCTGGCATCCATAATCGCACCGACCTGAAGAATAAAGTCGCCTAATCACTTTATACCCTGTCACCACCAGTGGATTCTCTCTCGGATTGAGAGAACAAACGACCTACCTTCCTGTTCACCCTGGTGGCAGAGAGGTCTACATCCGGACCACCCCACAATTGTACAATCCGGTTGAAGATGGACTGATTCAGCATCCATTCTCCCTGCCTGAGGATTAAGGGTATGTGCACACGTTGCGGATTTTTCTGCGCGGATTCAGCAGAATCCGCAGGTAAAGTGACCTGTGTTTTACCTGCAGATTTTCCGTGGATTTTGCCTGCATTTTCACACCTGCAGAATCCTATAATGGACTAGGGTCTAAAGGTGTGGACTTTTCTGCAGCATGTGCACAGCGGATTTTGTTTTCCATAGGTTAACATGCTACTGTACAACGCATGGAAAAATGCTGCGAATCTGCAGCGTCAAATCTGCTGCGGATCCGCAGCAAAATAAGCAACGTGTGCACATACCCCAAGAAGTCCGCTTTGATATTTTCTCTTCCTCTTATGTGAAGAGTGGTTAATGACAGGAAACAGGATTTTTGGTTGCTTACCGTAAAATCTGTTTCTCGGAGCCTTCATTGGGGGACACAGGAATCATGGGGTGTATGCTGCTGCCACTAGGAGGCTGACACTATGCAAATAAAAAAGTTAGCTCCTCCTCTGCAGTGTACACCCCACCGACAGGAAGTAGGATATTCAGTTCGTGAAAAAGCAGTAGAAGTAACATGTAAATGAGAAAGAATAATAATATAATAATAATAATCTTTATTTATATAGCGCCAACAAATTCCGCAGCGCTTTACAGTTTAACAGTTTCAAACACTCAAAGAGTGTTCAAAGAACTCAAACGTTAACAGTATAACACAATAAACAGAGCTGTTCAACTTGGGAGGGTGCTGTGTCCCCCAATGAAGGCTCCGAGAAACAGATTTTACGGTAAGCAACCAAAAATCCTGTTTTCTCTATCGCCTCTCATTGGGGGACACAGGAACCATGGGACGTCCCAAAGCAGTCCCTGGGGTGGGAACAGCAATCAACTCCAATCTAGGTCGGAGGAACTCACCACCGTCGCCTGCAAGGTCTTCCTACCTAAGCCGGCATACGCCGAAGCTAGGCATGGAAGTTTCGCGAACATGTGGAGGACCGATCATCGGTCTGTAGAGGTGCAAGGCAGAGGCCCTGTATGTGCACCACCGCAAGGCGCCCACTGCCCAGATAGAGTGCGCCTTAAACCTGGAAGGGGGAGCTCTGCTCTGACCTGGTAAATCTAAACAGTGCTAACTGGATTTTGCGGGCACACGTTGATTTGGCCGGAGGGCCTCTCTACGCCGAGCCCGTATACTGAAAAGGAGGAGGGCGGCCTTAGCTGGATAGATGCACCTCGCCCTGACCCAGTGGCGTGATGAGAGAACGCTACGAAGGAGGAGTCAGAGCAGGACGAAAGGAAGGGAATCAAGAACGATGGACAGAGCCATGGAGAACCTCGGCAAGGTAAGGGCAGAGCACTGAACCTGAGATCCACAGAATGTACAAAACTGCTGTCACAGACTCTGGAAGTGGTTGAGAGACTGAAAAGAAGGTATAAAACGAAAATAGACCCAACCCTCGCAAAAATGCAGGAATGTCCGATGTCTTGAAGAAAAGGAGGGCCTATATAAAGGCTTTCATTAGATTAAAGGAAAGCACACGCGGTCCCTGGAGAACAACGAGGTTTAGCCTGAGGAAGAAGAGAACTCGTCCCTCCGATGACCTCCTTAAAAATTGGTTCAAGTTGGAGCCAAACTGACAGAAAACCTCGGAAGGCAAGCTAGTGAGGGACTTCCTAGAGGATAAGTCCTGCCACGCCTTAAGCAAAATGGTCCTTCAGATGGGCACAATATTGCTGGATGTCCAAGCAGCACCTACAGTGGCATCCGCGGAGGCGGATACCATGTACTTACCTGCAAGAGTAAATTAGTTCGCAAGGACATCGATTTCCTCCAATCGGACTCCATGAAGGGTGTCCTGATGGAGCAGCTTAGCCCATGCGTCTATAAACTTTGCTGCCCAGGTGGAAACAAAGGCAGGTCACAATGTAGCGGCGGACACTTCAATGGTCGACTTTGCCATGGACTATTAGTCCGCCGTTGGTATCCTTGAGGGATGCTCTTTCTGGGAGAGGAGGACTGTATCGGTGGAAAAACCGGAAGCCGGAGGGTCCAGAGACGGAGAAGAGGACCAGTTCGCAGTAAGGTCAGGAGAAAGGGAATCTAGGAAACCGAGACGCTTCCCTCTTTGGAACGGCTGGATTAAGGATTCCAAGAGAAAACCCAGAAAAAAAACATTAAATTGAAATGACAAGAAAGGACTTGAGAGTAGGGTACTGGGGACCCGCTAGAGAGCAAAACGCTGAGGACGTACCAAAGGGGGCCTCGGGTGAAACCCTGGATCTCAACCCAGCAGTGTAGGCTCTGCTACCTCAACAAAACGGCTCAGAACGGGAGAACCGTTTGAAGACCACCTCTTGCCCGTCTAATTAAATAGAACGGAGACTACCAGACGACTCCGCAGACTCAAATCCATCAGGAAGCTAAACTTAAGCGTACAGGGATGAAGATGGTTAACAGGGACTATGGAAAATATTGACAAGATGGGCAATGATAGGCACAATCGGATATGAGCAGTCAAAGGAGGAGAGTCCATGGAAAACGTGGAGTATGTCAATTCCATGGAAAGTTGGCCCCAGGAAGGGGTACGTAGGCCCCAGAAAAGGACTTGACTGCCAAAGGGAAGATCCTTACCTATAACGACATGGGTGACCCTATCCGTCCCGGACCCTCTGGAACGGGGAGAGGATTGTAGTGTGTGGATCTACTTACCTAAGTATAAGACACCACACAAACGAGGGTAACAGTGAAAAGGATACGAATCCTGCTGAAGGAAGGAACGTATTATCACCAAAATGCCATCACTGGATCCAGGCATGGAGCAGCCTTCTACACTGGATGTGCACAGAGTAGGATCCAATTCCTATCCGAGGTGGGAGAACCTGTTCCTGCCACGGTCGGAAATAAAATCCCGGAGCTGCTCGAGGTTTAATCCAGTGTCTGTAAGAAAGAAAATGTAAGAACTGACACATAAAAGGGAAGCTACGTATTGAGGTAGTTCAAAGACCCCTAGAATAGTGCAGTGAGCAATCATGAGTCAAGGTATTATATGAGCTCTGACTCCGTAAGAGACAGCCTGAACGTATACTACTGTAAATCATATATGATAGGAGTAACCCACTGGATAGTGCAGATAGACCTAGGGCAGCACTATAAACTGACCTACTGGATAGGTAGTGGTAGGCCCGAATAACCAGATGGAGAGGAAAGCCCCTGGGGAGCAACACGTAATTAAGGCCCAGTGCGTGGCTGAAGAAAAACTGTGACCAGTCGGTACCTGACACCAGCGTGTCCGATCTACCTGAAAGTGGACAGGCCACTTATGCTGCCACTGCAGTCCACCCTGTGGCACTGAGGTCCACCTTGTGGTACGTGGTAGATCTTATGTTTAACTGTTAATAGACCACAGACGTTATTGACCCTGAAACACACGGTAAAAGTTGCGCCTCTGACTCACCTGAAAGCGGATTGTAACCGCTGCGGCAGCCAGCCAGGAGTGATGGATACCGGGCCCCTCTCTCTGAGTGACTAGAGGAGAGCCTAGGCAGATTCTGCAAAAGACCCATAAGAGCGTGATAGAGGGCGTTTCTGACTCTGGGGCAAGAGAGCAGGACCAATGCAGTACTCGATCTCGGGCACGTCTAAACCACTGGAGAGACGGCAGGTATTGACTAAATGTGTCTGGAAGATGACATCTAAAACCTGGCAAGCGGGCAGAGTACTGCTGCAATCGAACGGGAGGAATAGGAGAGGGCGCCTGACTTACCTGAATACAGTACAGAACGCCAGTACCACTGCAGTGGTCAATCCAAGACACGTCTTATCCGTTGAAGAAACGAGTTTCAAATACCGTACTGTACCTGGAAAGTGGTGCGTGAAGATCAAGTCACAGATCTAATACCGTACAGAATACCAGTACCACTGCAGCAGTCAACCCAAGGCCAGTGTAATCCAATGAAACTACGACAGCTTCAAAGTACCCTACTGTACCTGGTAGGTGGTTCGTCAACAACCTGGATAACGGGAAGAGTACTGCTGCGATCGTCTCTCAGTATCCTGCGACTGCTTTAGCGTGGAGGGAACCCTTGAGAAGGGTATCAGAGAGAGCCAATTCTGTGTTGCGGTCTAGGTCTGGATACCTGACGGCATTAGGCAGAATAACCGTTTCACGTGTAGAAGGCCGCACCATGAAGTCTGTCCTGAAGCATATACTGTACAGTCAGTTCTCCAGAAGGCCGAGCAGTAGGCTTGGAATCAGAGGGAGACTAAACTCTCTCTCTGTTGTGCACCTGGGTTAAAACCCTTGGGCCTGCGATTTGTGGTCAGCTTCTTTATTCACTGAGCCACGGCAGACATGCTGGAGAATACAGACCTTTACACAGCTGGAAGTTGATCCCCCAACACTGCAATCGTGAAGGGGTAGAAGCAGCTCATCTCTCTAATTGTAGAGTAACGCTAGCATCACGAGAGGGCTGCGTTGAGATGCAGGGAGGGGGCCTGTTGCCATGCTCCGCTGAACTCATGTAATAGCAGAATTCACAACAGCAGTGTGACGTAGCAGAAATCTCTGAGAGGAGACTGCAAGGGAAAATTCTACAGAGCAAACGGCATATGGCAGGACTTATAAAGGCCCCTCTCACTGTGGAGGTGCAGAGCTTGGGGAGAACTGCAATACCCGTTGCTGTTGACTGCCCGGTTCTAGAGAACTCATTATATGAGCTACTGCATTGCTCCAGAGCATTTAATACACCAGTCACTGCACTGCTCTATAGTACCTATTACGCCAGTGACTGCCCGAATGTAGAGCACTCATTATATGAGCGACTGCACTACTCCATAGCATTTAATACATTACACTAGTGACTGTACGGCTCCATAGTACTTATTACCCCAGTGACTGCCTGGCTGTAGAGCACTCATTATATGAGCGACTGCACTTCTCCAGAGTATTCATTGCACTAGTGACTCCTGAGCACTTATTTCACCAGCCCCAATAGGAATGATGGTGACTCAGTAATAACGGAGCCTGCAGATAGAGTTGCCCGTACAAACTGTATCCTGCAGTGTCTGGCTTATACTTTGTACCCCGTCTGGTACCTGGATCAAGCGCTGCCATCTGGGTCCAGGTGCCAGGAGATGTTCTGCTGCCAGGCTGTAGGGCTATTAGCGCTGAAGATGTAGGTCCCGCAGGAAGGCCATCGTCCGGATCCACAAGCCGCAAAAAGGGCAACCCCAAGAAGACTGACAGGGACCGAGAGGGCAAAAGTGTGCCCTGCAGAGATGTACTCGCTGGCTCAAAGCAGAGAAATGGAGCAGAGAGGGGAGATGGGTCCGAAAGGAAGAAACAAGCGATGGGCGTAAGAGAAGCACGCCTGAAACGCAGGGAAGGGGGGGTGGAGCCAAGCGCCAGGTCCGGGTAGGGGAAACATGGCACCGGCTTCAATGAAGCTGAGGGGGCGGTTCCGGAAGGAAGCAACAAGCGGGAGAAAAGCCCGCCCGAAGTGCAGGGAAGGGGGCGGAGCCAACGCCACAACTAGGCCCGAGTGAAGCCGGGACCTAGATTATGGCTGGTAACCGCCGGAGCATGGGGGAGCGGCGCGGAGCACCATAAAAACCGCTGGAAAGAGGTTTAGTGCCCCAAATACCCCCGCATTTAAGGAAATAAGCCCAAAAGGCCAGTGCTGCATCTAGGCCCGAGAAAAATCGGGACCTACAGTACAAATGGTGACCGCCAGAACACAGGGAGCGGAGTGGATGGCCCTAAAAGCGCAGCAAGGGTACACGTGAATTAAAGGGGATAGACACCTAATATCCTCTATTAAAACAAGGAATTTTTTTTTTTTTAAACTTCTTATCTTCTTGGAGAGAGAAAAAAAAATACCTCCTTATCCGGGATAGATCGGACGTCCGATAATCCAGCATAGTGGGACGTCCGCGTCTCCTCGAACCGACAGGTTCTGGTGGGCGAGTGGGTGGGAGACGGAGGCAGGCCCGGGTCCGAATCACCTAAACATGCTTCTGTGTTAGGGGCTGGGGTCCTGTCGACTAGACGTATGAGGATACGGGGTGGCAGTACATGCCGTACTCAGTCTCTTTGTGGGACTACAGGTGTGACTGTTCACCCTGTATCCCTCCGGAAACCTGAAAAGAAACGACGCACATTGAGGTAGATAAGGGTCTAATGAAAGACCCGTGTCCACCTCCTGACACTAAGCTAAACTGAATATCCTACTTCCTGACGGTGGGGTGTACACTGCAGAGGAGCTGACTTTATTTGCATAGTGTCAGCCTCCTAGTGGCAGCAGCATACACCCCATGATTCCGGTGTCCCCCAATGAGAGGAGATAGAGAATATGGTTTTCCACTATGTGGAAGATACGATACGCCACTTGCATTAAAGGTTTGGATCGGGTTCCCCCTTGGTGGTTGATGTAGGCCACCGTCACTTGATTGTCAGACAGGATTCTGACATGATAACCCTGTAGGGATATAAGGAGCCTTTTTACTAACTCCACTAGCATCAGTTCTTTTAGATTAGATCTCTTGGACCATGACCTCACCAAGATGAGCTCCCCAACCCCTAGGGATAGCATCTGTGGTGACTACCCGCAATACATGATTTACCCAGGGAATCCACATGATTAGTTAATTCCAGCCACCAAGCAAGGAATTTTATCTGGGATGAGGACAAAGATATTATTCTCTCGAGGTACCCGCTAAGTGAAAGGCTCTAGTATCAACTTGAGCCCACCGGGATACAGGAAGTCAGTGAGCCGAGGAGGGACATCACCCTTTTAAGGGGAAAGACACGCTGCCGTATTTCTCGTGCGAGAACCGCATTGTAAAACTCATACTGGCTGTCGGCTCTCCTGACCTGAGCTTGACAGCTCCATAGTAATCCATCATGCAGTCATGCTTAGGTCAGGCAAGTCAGTACAGTGCGATTCTCGCACGAGAACTACGGCAGTGTGTCTCTGCCCTAAGGGACATAGGATTGTTCATTGCCCTCAACACCTGGTGTTTGTGTGCTTTTTAACTTATTATTTGATAGCTGACACTTCAGCATTTCACTCCTGAACTTTTAGGGGTTGCAAACGCGACATATTTAATAACCACCCCAATTGCTCAAAAGCAGATATTACCACTTCTACCTGTGTAGTGCAATGATGGGCTGAAGTGCCCATGACTAAAAAAAAAAAAATCAACCAGGTAGGGAAGCAGGAGCGGCTTGAGCCATCATCCTAAGAGGAGGAAGCAGAAGCAGATGATGCAGAGGAATTTTCCACACAGTCACTATAAGGCCAGGGTCACACTTGCGAGTTCAATGCGAGTCTCTTGCTTCAAGTCCTGGTACTGCTGCCGACACTCAGGACCGGAGCGTGCGGCTGCATATATTTCTATGTAGCTGAACGCTTCGGTCCTGAGTGCCGGGACTTGATGCGAGAGACTCGCACGAGTTTCTCGCATTGAACTCGCAAGTGTGACCCCGGCCTAAATGTCCGACTCTGGGGACCTAGCCTCTCTTCTTCCCCATCCACCTGCACACAGTCTTCTGTGCTGCAGACCACGACTGAGCTGGTAATCCTACCCAGATACGGCTCACCTGCTTCACACATTACCATGAAGTCCCCCTGTATCCACTGTGGCGCTTCCAGGGACCCAGCACCGACTGAGGCAGGGGACACCAGCTTAACTCGAGTTGGTACACATGCAGAGGTTAAACGCATGTTCACATTGGCCACAAAACATTAAAACCTACAAGAGAAAATAAAGTAAGCAAAAACCCTGATATAACCAAGTAAAAAAGCAAAAGTGCATTTAAATAACAGTTTTTAGTAAAAATACTGTTTTTTGATAAAAAAAAAAAAAACAGTATGGGCTTAACCTCTGCATGTGTACCAACTCAAGTTAAGCTGAATTTTTGTGTTTTTTCTTCTCTGTAGTGTTGCATTCTGTGCAAGCCAGGGTGTGGCCTCCCTGTTTGAGCTAGAGATTATATATAAGGCTTCCACAGTCTGGTGTTTCACTGGTTGGGCCCAGTCCTTTTGTCTGCCCTTATTTACACTGAGGTCAACATTGACACATGGTAAGGTTTTAATATTAGACAGTGTAGGACTGTCCCGATCAGAGTTACCTTGATGAGGTGGGATGGCTTTTGTGCTATTTTTTTTATCAAAAAACAGTTACTAAAAACTCTGTTATTTAAATGCACTTTTGCTTTTTTACTTAGTTATATCAGGGTTTTTGCTTACTTTTTTTCTCTTGTAGGTTTTAGGGGACCCCAGCTGCCTGAACCGACCGGCCAAGCATGGGAATGACTCCTTCGACAGGTATGCCTATAGATCTTCACCCGTCATGGACCGGAAACTAACTGATGTGTGGGAGAGATGCCGCCCTTTGTCTATAGGTTTCCTGTTCTTGATGGGCAGATCCCCTCTGTTGTGGTGCTGCAATGAAGGGGGAATCAAATAAATATGGGGTCAGAAATACAAAAAGTTATGGCTCTGGGAAGGAGGAAAAAACAAATGTGACAATGGCTTCATCATGAAGGGATTAATCAGCCCCAACTGGTTCCAAAACCGGTATGAGCCAATGCCGCAGGGTGTCAGCATTGTTCACCCACAGGATTTTCACTCAATGGGGGGCACCATGCACTTATCAGCGTTTTAAAACTGATGAGGAATGAGGTAATAAGGCCCCTTTAAAGGCTGTAGTTTAAATGCCCATTTGTAGTCATAAAGAGGTTAAAGTACTAGCGGTAAATATCAATGGCATATTGTAAGTTGATTGGGCCAAGGCTGGAAGCATTAACGCAACCACAGAAACAACGATCACTTTATACCAATTAATTATGACTAATTAGAATTTATTCTTATTATATTTCTATAACCACCAGTGATACGTGTTCTGTGGAGAGAAGTGTGGAAACCCACTAACCAGAGAAAGCAGCCACAGCCAATATGGAGTCACCCAGAAATAACACCAAGCAGGAGTGAGATATGAAATGCCTTTATTTGATATTAGCAGCAATATAACATATAATTTGCATATAATATATGGAATTTGTGCGCACACATGGGAATAAAATTTATAAAATTAAGAATACTAAGAACAAATAAGGGAATTTATACAGGCTGACCCTATTTATATTAGGATAACAAGTTAATACAACCTCCAAAGGAATTTTTTTATATATTTTTATATAAAAAAAGCATGCGGGCATGAGGAATTAATTAATTGCTACTAGCAGTGTAAGGGGTGATGTCAGACCATTAAAGTGCCATGTGATAAATAAATATAAAAAATAGAATTAATATACTATTGAATTCAAATGGTATGTACGTGGCAATATAAATTAATACTTTATGTGCAAAAAGTAAGCGGAATAAAGTGCAATTTGCAATACTGTGCCAGCTCATAAAATACGTGTTGAAAAATATACAAATAATGGCAAAAAAATAAATGTAAAAAATCAAATGTAAAAATTATAAAAACCAGTGCAAAACTCATGAATTACACAATCATAGTACCCGCACCAAGTGCATAGTTTTGCGGACATAGATAATGGTAGATATGCTGAAAACTGCACCGTATACCGGAGTGCATATAAAGAAATCTCATGAAGCTATCACACCCACAGCCATAATCCAATCCAAGGAGGAATATAATGTTATAGTATACCTGTATGAGGGGTCAGCCAGGTCCCATGCGGCACACCCCGACGCGCGTTTCGGATCTAATCCTGACGAAGGATTAGATCCGAAACGCGCGTCGGGGTGTGCCGCATGGGACCTGGCTGACCCCTCATACAGGTATACTATAACATTATATTCCTCCTTGGATTGGATTATGGCTGTGGGTGTGATAGCTTCATGAGATTTCTTTATATGCACTCCGGTATACGGTGCAGTTTTCAGCATATCTACCATTATCTATGTCCGCAAAACTATGCACTTGGTGCGGGTACTATGATTGTGTAATTCATGAGTTTTGCACTGGTTTTTATAATTTTTACATTTGATTTTTTACATTTATTTTTTTGCCATTATTTGTATATTTTTCAACACGTATTTTATGAGCTGGCACAGTATTGCAAATTGCACTTTATTCCGCTTACTTTTTGCACATAAAGTATTAATTTATATTGCCACGTACATACCATTTGAATTCAATAGTATATTAATTCTATTTTTTATATTTATTTATCACATGGCACTTTAATGGTCTGACATCACCCCTTACACTGCTAGTAGCAATTAATTAATTCCTCATGCCCGCATGCTTTTTTTATATAAAAATATATAAAAACATTCCTTTGGAGGTTGTATTAACTTGTTATCCTAATATAAATAGGGTCAGCCTGTATAAATTCCCTTATTTGTTCTTAGTATTCTTAATTTTATAAATTTTATTCCCATGTGTGCGCACAAATTCCATATATTATATGCAAATTATATGTTATATTGCTGCTAATATCAAATAAAGGCATTTTATATCTCACTCCTGCTTGGTGTTATTTCTGGGTGACTCCATATTGGCTGTGGCTGCTTTCTCAAGGCTGGAAGCAGACTAGCGAATGGCATCCGAGTGCAGTCAAATGTGTTAAATGCAATCATAGCCTTACATGGGTGCGAGTTACAGAGTCTTGCTACCACTCACAGCATGCTGCAATTGTGCTCAAGATGAATCTGCGTGAGAAAACAGTGGATGTGATCTGCCCTATAGTATAACACTGGGCCAAGAGCTATAAGATGTTTTATCGCATAGCACTTAACCATGTTATACAGTACTGTGACGCCGGCCTAATAGAATAAGTTTTTAAGTCTCTGAAAACCACTTACCTAGACCAATCCAAGCCACTAGATTCTTATGGCCTATGTCATCATACATACTCAATTCAGAATCAAGACCCAAAGACAGAATATTAGCTTTTATTATCCTTTAGTGCAAGAAACAAGTCAATCTATACTTTATTGTATTTAAAGTTCGACAGTAGTTCAAAAAAGTTAAAACAAATTCAAGTCTCAGATTTAGCATGTTACACAAGCAGTAAAATTTTAAAAGCAGTAACAAAAGAAACAGGTGCTGAAGCTGTACATAAATGGCCAAAGGAGAGAATAAAAAGTACAGTACTACAACAACTAATGCTTAATAAATTGATGGTAAATGTGTATTAGATTTTGCTAGATAATCTAATTACTCCAAACCTCATGGCATTTCATATAAAGAACCTAAAAAAAAGCCCATGCAGGTGCAAGATTTTGAGTTTTAACTATTAGAAAGCCAAGACACATGTAGAGATAGAAATTTGTGTAATGGGAAGAACACCAATCAGTTTGGATGCTGTAGCTAGAAGGTGGGTACATGATTGGCTTATATTACATGATGAGCAACAATTGTACATATCAAGCTTAAAAATTTAATGAAAAGCATCAAAAATTGTCATTTACTATCCTCTCTAAAGAACAAATATGTACATCTAGTTATTACTTTGACAAACATTCTTCCCTGCAAATCAATAGAACAAAAAAACACAACATTTTTTTTGATCCAGTCTACTATTCTTGCTATGCACAGTGCTTTTTAGTTCCACACGTGACGCTTGCAGTGCTCAATAGCCTAAAAAGGAAAAAATAAATAAATTGATAAACCATTTGCAAGTACAAAAAAGAGGAGACGTCAGGCATGACAAACCGTGGAAAGAATATAAAATTAGTAAGGGCAGGAAGGGACTAAACCACACAAAAACACTACATAATGGATGAACTATGTGAAAGACTACAGATTCCTTTATATAAAACTAGACTGGCAAGTAGGTTAGAATAGGAGTCACTTACATTGCAATTTCCAGCAGTTTCCATATCTTTACACCAGTAACTAGGCCCCCACATACATTTTTCACTTCCCAAAAGTGGTTTTGCATTATTTGTGCAGAGATTCATTTTCTGTTAGGTAGAGGAAAAAAAAAAAAAAAAAAAAACACCACAAGAACAGCCTTTAACAACTTAACTTTGAAAAGTTACGTGCAAATCACCATGTCCAAATCTTACCTCACAAACAAATGTTGGGTCCATAGCTTGCAGAATCAGCTCAATGAATAAACGTTCATAGGCATCAACAAGGGCATCGCACTAAGAAAAAGCACAGAATACACTAAGGATAATCATGTAACATGTACATTAAAGAGTTAAAGGGAACCTGTCACCCCGTTTTTTCAGTATGAGATAAAAATACCGTTAAATAGGGCCTGAGCTGTGCTTTACAATAGGGGACAAAAAATACACTGATTCCACCTATGCTGCTGAAATACCTCACAAAAGTCGCCGTTTTTGCCTGTCAATCACACTGGTCTGGTCAAAAGGGCGTGGTGAAATGGCTGTTTCTACCCCACCTACTGAAAAAACGGGGTGACAGGTTCCCTTTAAGTTAGTCTTGTATTGGTTCTAGGTAATGTCAGCATTGAAACATTCAATACAGAAGTCTCATCACTGTGAAGACTGAAGGACTTAAAAAATATAGAGTGCTCGCAGTGGGAGACAAAATAGGAACCTTGTGGGTGTGATACCTTTTTAATGGCTAACAAAATATAGTGAATGATGTTACAAAGCAAGCTTACGAGACGGCTCGCGTCTCTTCATCAGGCTGGTATTGAAGAGACGTAAGCTTGCTTTGTAACATCATTCACTATATTTTGTTAGCCATTAAAAAGGTATCACACCCACAAGGTTCCTATTTTGTCTCACACAGAGCACTCTATATATTTTTTTTCTACTGGCTGACACGGTACCAAACTCCTTTTTTTCATTTGGTTGAAGAACTTGTCATGTTGCTTCCCCTTCCTACTGACTCCTAGACTAAGCTAAAGACACATTCATCTGCATTTATAGCACAAGATAAACAGGAATGAATATATGAAAAAAAAAGTGAGGGTGAGTTCACTGTGTAAACTATCCAAGTGATGTCTGATTTTATTGAACGCATAATCTCACAGATCTGTGAAAATGAGATTGACGAGATGCAAAGCATGTCCTATTCTGTTCCAATGGTGAGGATTAGAATGGGGCGTACTCAGAGGGCATGCGAGTTGTCTGAACGACAACAAATTTTGGTACAATACATGGCTCCCTATGACTGACTGAAGTTATAGTTATTAAAAGGGGTTGCCCACTACAGGACAACCCTTCCTGAATGCTGAAACACACGAACCTGGGGCACTTATGTATTTGTCCAGCAGTGGCCAACCCCTTTAGTGCCACTGAGACATACACTGCTGTTCCCAACTAGGCCACAGCAGAAGAAAGTACTACTATGTTAGTCTAGTGCTGTCTACACTCGGATTTTCCACTGTCACTTCTGTTTGTTCACAGGGTTAAAAAAAAAAAAAAAAAAAAAAAAAAAAAGGCAGAGGGAGGGTTTTAAGTGTAAATAGTAAGAAAAGGAATATACAAAAACTAAAACTAGTGAAAATGTATCATGTGACAAGAAAAAAAAAACTAAACATTTTTTGGGATACTAATTATTCAGGATAGACTGGCTATAAAACAAAACAAAAAGTAGAATGTAGTAGTTTACCTCGTCTGCCATTTTGCGTGACAGAAAATTGCACACCACATGTAGAGCATCCTTAATTCTCTGCTGAGTAACATTTTTCATCAGAATTATGTCCACATATTCCACAATCTCCTTGCAAACTGAACAGTAACCTCCGGACTGAATATGTTCGGAACCGAGTGTCACTGTGAAGACAGTTTTTATAAGTTTATCTCTGAATATTTAAAACCATTTCATGGTCTTGACAAATTTAATATGCACGAAACAAAAACACAAACAGCAGAAATGCTTGTTCCATCCCACCCCATGCCTTGGAAGTTCATTCTAAAAAAAGATTAACTACACATTATATAAATGTATTACATTATTAACTTTGCGCTACAATTTCTAAAGGGAAAAAAAAACAAACAAACAACTGAAAATAATTTTACTTGACTTGCGTTCTCGAGAACTGCAACATCCAATCACCATACAGATTGCTTTTGGCGGAATCTCTTGCTCCATCAGTGCAATAATAGCTGCACTGTAGTTATCGATAAAATCTTTGCATTGGTCACGATATTTGGAAGGCATAAAGTTGCAGATTTCTTCAAGAAATTCCTTTATGTGTTCCTATGGTGGAAAGAATTACAAGTCTCATTATGCGAAGAGCAGTTATATTAACTGAAATCAATAAAGATCTACTGACTTAATACAACATTCTCCGATTTTCTCAATTCTCAGATAAAATCTGTATTCAGGGACGACACTTTCCTATTACTGAGATACAAGATGACAGTTGCTGCTGATGAGATTCTATGTAGAATATTATTAGTGATGAGCGAGTATACTCGTTGCTCGGGTGACCTCAGTATTTGTTAGTGTTCGGAGATTTAGTTTTCTTCGAGGCAGCTGAATGATTTACAGATACTAGCCAGGCTGAGTACATGTGGGGGTTTCCTGGTTGCTAGGGAATCCCCACATGTAGTCAGCCTGGCTAATAGCTGTAAATCATTCAGCTGCCGAGATGAAAACAATCTCCGAGCACTAAAAAAATACTCGGAGGTCACCCGAGCAACGAGTACACTCGCTCATCACTAAATAGTATCACCAGCAGCTGCACAGTAATGTAACAATCTGTCTTCATTGACTACAGATCTTACCCATGAATTGAGAAATGGTGTATATTCACTGTGTCCAATACATTGTCCAGGTAAAATTTATGTTGCGGAGGCTCGCGTCTCTGCAAGGTAGACATGCTGCGGTCTGGAAATACGCACCACATGTCAGTCTACGTGGTTGAGCAGCAGGCGTCTATGCACGCATAGTGGGCTGGTATTTTTTGAAATCCATTCCACTATGCTGTAACATCTGGATGCGGTGGGTTGGACGCTGTGCAAATACACAGCGTCCACCCCGCAGTGTTTACTTATCGTGTGCACATACCCCTAAAGGGTCATTCCCATCTTCATAGCTGGATGTCAGCTAGTGCTTGTATTTTCAAGCAGTTGACATTTACAGCATATTAAAATTGTCAGCTGTTCTTGATATTTAACAGCTCGTTGTCTTGGAGCCTGACCACCACTATTAAGCAGAACACATACAAGCACTTTTCTGGCCTGCACTGTTCTGAAGCACGCCAGGATTGCTGGAATGTGCTGTTACCTCCTATTCCAGGCCAGCTTCAGTGCTTACAAGCTAGATAGCAGTGGTGCGGGGACTATTAACAGAATAATTGGTTAAGAAAGTACAGGCGCTCGGAGCTCCATGGCAGAACAAATCATGCAACAACACTTTCCAACTCCGTTTGCCCTGTATCACTACCCCTTACCCACCTCTGGCTTCATAGAGCCAGAGAAGGGTGGACAGATTGAAAATAAGCAGGTGGGAACGTTCACTTAGATATTCTTATCTCCAAGATCATATCATATCCCAATATGTAGCAGGTGTAATATCAGCAAATACCTCCATTTAGAAATGTAGTATTTTTGTAGTGTTTTTGATTTGCTAGGTCTTTCCTCATGTGCAGGCATTGCAAGACCTTAGGTATCCATGGAAAGGTCACTGAAAGTAACAGCTAGCTGCTAGCGGTCATAACCACGGATACCTAAGGTCCCACAATGCCTGCGCACGAGGAAAGACCTAGAGAATCAAAAATACTATACTACCATTTCTAAGTGGAGGTATTTGCTAATATTATACATACTACATATTGGGATAGGATCTTGGAGATGGGAATACCCCTATAGTTGTTTGGCCCTAACATGATGCACCACGCTCCTGTACTTTGTGCTGACAGTCCTGCTGGAAGCCAAGATGATCTTCCAAAACTAGGCAAATTTACAGCAAAACAGGCATGCTTTTCAGCACCTCAGCCAGAGTTCAGACAGTGGCAGATACAAATCTAGCTTTCTCTGGCAATATGGAAACCTCTGTCCGGGTATAAAGCTTACCTCTGTAGAATTTTTCTTTAGAAAGTCTTCAAGTTTTGCTACTACCAATTCGCAAAGTTCACAAACTGTATCAAACTGCACAGGTTCTTGTTTAATCTTTAAAGTAAGCACATTGAAGTTAGGAAGTAATAAAGACAGCTTACATCTAGCACATGCCAATGTGCTCAATGACTGCTTTACAATGCCATAGTCCAGAACTTACTTTGATAGCAGGCTGAAGTTTCATGGCAGGAACAAGGACTTTTGCAGGAGTCATTTCCACCATTGGTTTAGACTTTTCTTGTGCACACAAACCTGAGGCACAACAGATCTGCTGTGCTGGCTGAAAGGAGGACATTAATATTAAAACAAAAACTTTTAAAAAGTGGTGCTATAGTTTAGCATTATTCCTTATCTGTGATTAGTTTAAAGAACTGGCCAAACTCTCTGGAAAAGTCTTAGGGTACTGTCACACAGTGGCACTTTGGTCGCTACGACGGCACGATCCGTGACGTTCCAGCGATATACTTACGATCTCGCTGTGTCTGACACGCTACTGCAATCAGGGACCCCGCTGAGAATCGTACGTCGTAGCAGATCGTTTGAAACTTTCGTCGTCAAGTGTCCCGCTGTGGCGGCATGATCGCATCGTGTAACAAAGGTGTGCACGATATTGTATACGATGTGCGCACAGTAACCAACGGCTTCTACATCGCAAATAAGTCATGAAATTATCGCTCCAGCGCCGTGCATTGCAAAGTGTGACCGCAGTCTACGACGTTGGAGCGATAATGGAGTGACGCTGGAGCGTCACGGATCGTGCCGTCGTAGCGACCAAAGTGCCACTGTGAGACGGTACCCTTAGATACTTTTCAGTACCATGAGCCCGTGACAGCACCTTGAAAGAAGAGATCCGACCTTCAAGGACAGGAAACCTACAGACATAAAGAGGTGGCACACCTCCCACGCATCAGTTGGATTACAGAGCAAGAGAGGACCTCCCATTGTTAGTGGTAGAAAACATACAATACTCCTAACACCCGATAACTTTACACCCATGAATATGTACAAACCCACACATGAAAGGAGGGAATGTGAGGGTGCTGACATGGACTCCGAAAAATACCATTACCGGTAAATAACTAAGACTTTATTCTGTCTCCCATGACAGCAACAAAAAAATTACAGAGGGGTAAGAAATTTAGGGCGGGCCTACAGCCTGAAGTACCCTTATTCCAAGTGTGAGATCGGAAGTGGCACCCATATCAAGCCTATAATGTTTATAAAAAGGTGGAAGAAGACGACCATGTAGCTGCCTTACATATCTGCTCAATCGAGACCTCTGATCTTTCCATCCAGGAGGCTGCCATGTACCGTGTGGAATGAGCCCTCGGACCTTTTGGTGCAGTCTTGCCACCTGACGTATAAACTAAAGAAATTGCCTCCCTGATCCATCTAGCTAAAGTGCTTCCTGACAACCTAATCCTTAAAAATAAGGAATTATCCTTTTTCTAAGGATCAATGACTGACAACTACCGTACTCTTAACAGGCACCTCCTGACATCAAGTGTATAAATTACGTTTTTTTGGTCGCTGCAACACTGCACTCAAATGCAACAGGCAATCAAAAAAAATTGTATCTACACTAAAATGGTATTAAAGAGTCAGCTCGGAATGCAAAAAAATAAGCCCTCACCAAACCAGAGAGGCTACGGGTCTTTGAAAATAATGCAATTTTTATTTAAAAAAATAAATAAATAAAAATTTAATAAACAAACTTTGGATTTTTTAACCACTTAAAGAACCTAGACATGTTTGGTGTCTATGAACTCGTAAGGACCTGGGGAATCATAATGGCAGGTAAGTTTTAGCATCTAGTGAACACCGTGAAAAAAAAATATACCGTAAATAAATGTTGTGGAATTGCACTTTTTAAAAAACATTTCACTGCACTTGGATTTTGTACATCTTATACAGCAAAAAACAAGCCCTCACCTGGCCATATTGACAGAAAAAAAGAATTATGGCTCTGGGAAGAAGGGGAGTGAGAAAAATGAAAAAATGAGAAAGGGCTCCATCTCAAAAGGGGTTAATGTTCAATAGCCACCCCAAGAGTTCCAAGAGGGACATTTTTCTTACTTGCATCGAGCAACGATCAGCCGACCTGCCCACAATAAGAAAGTATTCTCCAGAGAGGGAGTAATCAAGGCATTTGTTTCACATAGATGTGCCAAGACCTCTGCCACCAACTTCATAGACTAGAGGGGCAATGGCGAGACCAAAGGGGAGAGCATTAAAACGGAAAATGTCTAATTGTGCTCTCTATGACCACCACAAACCTGAGGAGCCACTGGTGATCCGCGTGTATAGGCACATGATAGCGTGCATCCTTAAGATTCAACACTGCCATGATACAGTTTTCAAGACTAGTCTTATTGCTGATCTAATAGATTCCATTTTAAAAAGGGGTGTACTTTCAACAAATGGTTTAGAGCTCTTAGGTTTATAGTAGTTCTAAAGAAACCGTTTGGCTTACAAATCAGAAATAGGGGGGGGGGGGGGGATAAAACCCCTTACCCCTTTCTGGCAAGGGAACCTCCACTAGGACAGCTTTACCCAACAGCTCCAGGACCACCGCTTCCAGGGCTGCTTGTTCTGCGGAGGAAGGCTGGGAAGGAGTGACCATGAACCTGTCCAGTGGGATCAAAAGAAAAGCTAACCTCAGCCCTGATGTTATCAGGCTATGGACCCAGTCACTATTGGATAGTCCAATCCAGGCAGGGTAGAAGACTGGCAGCCTACCCCACACCTGGGCCAGCAGTCATTGAGTTTCTTATGCTCCCACGGGGAGCTCCCAAACATGAACCCCCCATCTTTCCTCCTATCATCCCACTTGGCTCGGTCCCTGGAAGGCTTTCCACGGTTAAATTGTCTCCTATTGAAAGGATGTCTGTAGGGGAAAACAGACTGGGAAGTTTTTTTATCATTCCCTGCTTTCTTCAGAAGCTCATCTAGGACAGGCCCAAACCGCTACCGGTTTGCCATTATGTGGCAGTGGCTTCATACAGCCTGATCAGAAGCTCAAATAAGAATCTAGTGTTCAGTTTTTTACATTTCTGCTTTGTAGCAATAATCATGAGATTTGCATGTGTGGTCCGGCTCGTTTTTCCCCTACAAATATAGCAATAAAATAAAAGCCATGAAGCGCACATAGAAGGTTATGAAAACCAGTCCTAAGAAATCTAGAGAACGGGTTAAACTTGTCACAAGTCAATCACACCAAATGCTTTGTTAGGGGGAAAAAAGCCACAAACAGATTACACAGGTCAACAAAAAAAAAAATTTTTTTCTGGTGTCCAAAATATTTTAATGAATTTGGGGTATTTTTGGGGTGCTGATTCTGAATATGCTATCAGTTTTGCCAGATTGGCTCAAGTTTTTGACATTTTTGGTATCTTATTTATAGCACTTGTTGGTAAATGCGACGCATCATCTCATTAATTTCTTTGGATTAGTACTTGAACTGAGCAGTTCTCAATATAGTTTTGTGTTAATTAGTATTCTAAAAGTTTGTTCATAGCTTGATTTTTGCACTAACTTTATGTTGTTGTCTGTTTTCCAGTGAAAAGCATGAACTCATCAAGAAGAAGTTGTCTTAACGATCCAGACTCATTCTGTTACATTTGTGGTGAATACACACTGCCAAAACATAGAAGAAACATAACAGACTTCGTAAAAAAAGTGTATTTTGCCTATTTTGGGGTTATGCTTGGGGACCAAGACAAGTTTTGGGCACCACACATAGTGTGCAAAGCATGTATCGAATTATTACGAAAATGGAGCAAAGGACAAAGAAAAAGCTTCAAATTTGGTGTTCCAATGGTGTGGAGAGAGCCAAAAAATCATCATGATGACTGTTATTTCTGTGCAGTGCAAGTGCAAGGATTCAATAAGCATAAGAAACGAAAATGGGAGTAACATGGAATCTGCAAGAAGGCCTGTCCCTCATTGTGAAGATGTGCCTGTACCTGTGTTTACCATAAATAACAGTCATCATGATGATTTTTTGGCTCTCTCCACACCATTGGAACACCAAATTTGAAGCTTTTTCTTTGTCCTTTGCTCCATTTTCGTAGTAATTCGATACATGCTTTGCACACTATGTGTGGTGCCCAAAACTTGTCTTGGTCCCCAAGCATAACCCCAAAATAGGCAAAATACACTTTTTTTACGAAGTCTGTTATGTTTCTTCTATGTTTTGGCAGTGTGTATTCACCACAAATGTAACAGAATGAGTCTGGATCGTTAAGACAATTTCTTCTTGATGAGTTCATGCTTTTCACTGGAAAACAAACATAAAGTTAGTGCAAAAATCAAGCTATGAACAAACTTTTAGAACACTAATTAACACAAAACTATATTGAGAACTGCTCAGTTCAAGTACTAATCCAAAGAAATTAATGAGATGATGCGTCGCATTTACCAACAAGTGCTATAAATAAGATACCAAAAATCTCAAAAACTTGAGCCAATCTGGCAAAACTGATGACATATTCAGAATCAGCACCCCAAAAATACCCTAAATTCGATGAAATATCTTTGGCACCAAAAATGCTGTTGACCAGTGTTATTAAAAGGTTATCCCAAATCCACACAACCAGCAGTTTACGTTTTGGTTTTTTTTTTTCTAAATGTGCAGTTTGTAGGGTGCACGGTAAAATACACATACCTGATCCTGATCAGTTATAGAAACCAAAAGGACCAGCACCAAAGAGAAAGGAAATATCAGTACAACATACAGTGAGTTAGAGAACAATGTACGAAGCAAACAAAGATAGATCCACCAATAGAGAAACATGTCACAGTAGCACAGAATGAGAATACTGCAAGCACAAGTTATTACTGGAGTGTATTTTATTACACTAACTAAAAAGGCCGTCACAATAAAACCCTTGCGCATACGTTCTGTTAGACAAATCTGAAAGTTACTCCGACAATCCCACCCCAAGCCAGCACATCATGCAATAACCAGCCAGCATTCAGATGAATGACCGGCTTGTAAATCTAGTTTATCCCTGCCCACCAATTCTTCTATAAAACAAGGCAATAGATGGAAGCCATTTGCTATTGATAATTAATGAGCTTACCATTTGGATAATCATTTGTAAAGCAAGTTCAGCATACTGATTAACATAGGTCTTGCACTGGGGGGTAAAAAAAATAAAAATAAAATAGGTCATTTAAATAAGCAGTCCTCCTTCCATCAATATTTTGATCCTCTTAATATATTGCACTCATTATATAGCACTGAACTTACAGTTGCTCATTCTGCCTTTCTACCCAGCTAATTCTTCCCTTCTCCATTAGGTCTATGACATGTGATAACTGACAAACAATCCTTTTAAGCTCCATGTTGGCCGACCCCAGAGACTGAACACTCTCCAATAGATGTCAAGGGAGAGAATTACTGGATGTTAAACATTGACTACTCATTTGTTTCCTTGGGCGAGAAGCCAGAGATGTACGAGAGTGGCTTACTATGCCCAGTCAGCACACAAGCATAGCAGTGTGGATAAGTCTGGGGGAGTCCGGGGAAAGGGGTGACCGAACAAGTGTTAAACTGACTGCTGTATAAAATTGAGGGCACCTTCATATTAGACGCTTGTACAGAGTAGCGAAAACCCAAAAAGGCACCTTGTGTTTGACCAGTGACATAACTACGTTATTGTGAAAATAGTAATATTTTCTATATGAAGGTGCAGACAAGCCATTTTATGTTAGCGAGAACATGTATAAATACCAATAAGTTACCTGTAGGGAGATACTTACTAATTCACTTATGCCACCAAGCAGATCACATTGTTTCAGAGCATTTTCAATCAGAGATTTGCCAAAAGAAGAGTTGGTTTTAAGTGACTCTTGGACATCGTTGACAAGCTGAAGACAGTCTTTGCAGACATCGCCATCCTAGAGAATAAAAGGAAAAAAAATAAAAATAATAATAACACAAATTATCCACATACCATGAATGTGAGGGGAAGTATTCCAAATGGCCCCAAAAAATAAATAAAGTTGCCGATTTAGTAAAAATCCCTTTAACTGCTGCTCAAGGATGGTTGCACCTTAAATAATTTTTATGCCAGAAGTCTGGAGATGTAGCTCAAGGGGATGTGTGCAAATTTTGTTTGTATTAAACATTTAGTGATTATAATAATCAATTACCGTATATACTCGAGTATAAGCAGAGATTTTCAGACCAAATTTTTGGGCTGAAAGTGCCCCTCTCGGCTTATACTCGAGTCACGGTCGGCGGCAGGGTCGGCGGGTGAGGGGGAGAGAGGTCTGAGGCATACTTACCTTAAGACGATCAACTTGCAGAGACCTTTTTGTTGGGGAGACCATAGCTTTTGGGTCTACTGACCAACAAAAGGTTAAAATTGCTATAAACTTTGAACATTAGTTGGCGTATTACTAAACATCATTACTTTACTGGACATCAACTGGAAATATTTGATTTTCTTAACTTTTATACAAGTACAAGGTATACTGGGATTACACCACAGTGTATTAAAAAAAAAAAAAAAAGGAATGAAAAGAACATTATTCACTAAAGTGCTATGGATGGGTGTTCTCTATTTTGATGTTCTGTCCTGAAAGCAGAAGTCCTTTATGAAGAAGCATGCAAGATCACAGCAGCATAAAAAGGGAACTGAGTAATGCAATCCGAGGTGGGACCATCTCATTACTCATGTGTGAAGTTCATTCTGCACCATTATCTTCAGTGCCAATGTACACGCACACAAGTGAAAGCACTTCAGCAGTGACCTCTATAACGCAGTACACCTTCTACACGACTATAAACAGATATTATGTTTTAATACTTCAGGACGAAGTTTGCAGATTTGTACAGTAGATGTATCAGATGCATGAAAACAGATCAGGTCTCTTCTGCTGTTGCGACCAAACGTTTGTTACCTTCGGTGCCTCCTGAGCTTTATCCTGGGGCGTCAGAAGAAGGGGAAGGTTTGCCATAAATGGGTAAACCACTTTGGACATATCTGTGTCAGGAATCTCATTGGAGAGGAGCTGCTGAGAAGAAGTTTTTAGACTAGCTAGATGTTGCTGCAGAGACGTGCAAAGATGAAGTGCACAGCAGATTACTGATGGATTACCCTGAAGAAAATACAAAAATAATGACATTCATTAAGAATGCTACAATACAATTATCAGCAAGTGAACATGAAGTCACATCAGTAATACAAAACAAGAAAAAAAAAAAAAATTACCTTGAGCGCACAGCATACATTAAAAAAAGATGGAGGAAAACAAACAAACTGCTGTAGTATTTAAGTTACCAGTTCATCTTTAATGATGTTCAGTATAATGGAGATGTATTCTGCAACCATTTCTTTGCATTGAGAACTTGCTGAAGGGTCCGGAATAAGTTCACAAAGCTTATTTAAGTACTCCTGGATTTCACTCTGAAATTATAAAGTTTACATAGATTATTGCTTTGAACACATACTACTTCGAAAAATATATGTATATTGTACCTGAATCTGAAGATCAAACTATGCAATTTATAATTACATACAGAGATGTATTCCAAGCTGTCAAACAAAGGATACATTATATGTAGAGTTTGTGAATGGATTTGCTGGACCTGGTCCAGCAATAATGCCTGGGCTAAGCACCGAGACATGCTCAACTCCCAGCAGTCATAGCCCAATCTGCACTTGTCCAAATGACGCCAGGGCCTCTACACCCCTTCCCAACATGACAAACCAGTAAGTTATGGCGATCATGAGGGCCCAGGAGCAGTGCCCGCACCATCGCTGCCAGGCGCTCAGTTTTAGTGACAGTAGAGCTCTGGCTATCACAGCACTTGCAGCTGTTTATGGCTCTAATTGTCACAAAAGATAGTGATTGCAGCATTGAGAATGTTAGGAGAGGAGAAGTCTCCCTCCCCCACTTGATCAGCATGCCTGTAACAGGATTACAGGGGCCCGATGGTTACCATAACAGCAGGAAGACAAATGATGACCTCTGGACGGTCTGCTAGGAGCATTTTCTGAATTCATTTTGTCAGTAACAATGCATTATACCAGTGATCAGAGTAATAAGTCAAAGGGGTTGCCTAGTACTAAAAGAACCCCTTCTCAATCAATTTTTGGTGCCAATAAAATAAAAATCACTTACCTCCTAAGCCAGCGCCGTTTCGGCACTCGCGTTTCTGGGGCTCACGTATAGCTATGACACGTGAACCCTTCGCCCAATCAGCGTGGGAGACATTGTTCCCACCATAAGAAAATAGATCAAGAGGAAGTGAGAGCAGACGCAGGCCTGATTTACTCTTGATGTGAGATTTGTCGGCAAGGACAGCGATGATTGGGCGCAGGGCTCACTTATAACCACAGAAGAATCCTGGGAACACGAGTGCCGACACTGCTGGCACAGGAGGCAAAGTGCTGTTATTGTATCAGCGCCAAACATTCGGATCAAGAACAGTTTGTGTCAGTTTCACCTTCCTGACCAGTGTCACTATATGACAACTTAGGCTGTGTGCCCACGTTGCGGATTAGCCTCAGGAATTTTTAGTGCGGATTCTGCATCTCTTGGCAGAAAGCGCAGGTGTGGATTTACTGAATTTTTACCCCTGCGGATTTCTATAGTGGAATGCTGTGGAATGCTGCTGCTGATGCTGCATCCCAGGCAAACTAAATTAGGGAGCACTTGTGCTCAACACTAGCCATCGACATTCAACAACAACTAGTGATACTCAGGGGTCCTCTGAGTATTTTTTTTAGTGCTCCGAGTTTTAGTTTTTCTTGCCGCAGCTGAATGATTATAGCCAGCATAAGTACATGTGGGGGTTGCCTGGTTGCTAGGGAACCCCCACGTGTACTTATGCTGGCTAGCAGCTGTAAATCATTCAGCTGTGACAAGAAAAACTAAAACTCCGAGCACTTAAAATACTCGAAGGACCCCAGAGCATGCTTGAGAAATCTCGAGTGCTGTATATACTTGAGTATAAGCCGAAAATTTCAGCCCATTTTTTTAGGATAAAATTACCCCCTCTCGACTTATACTCGAGTCATACCAAGGGGTCAGCAGGGGAGGGGGGAGTGGCAGCTGTGCAAATATACTCACCTGCTCCTGGCGTGGTGTACCTGGTTCTCTGCCGCCAGCAGCTTCTTCCTGTAGTGAGCGGTCACATGGTACCACTCATTACAGTAATGAATATGGACCCGACTCCACTCCCATAGGGGTGGAGCAGCATATTCATTACTGTAATGAGTGGTACCATGTGACCGCTCACTACAGGAAGAAGCTGCCGGCGCCGGAGAACCAGGGACACTGCGCCAGGAGCAGGTGAGTATAACTTAGTGCGCGATATTCACCTACTCCCCCCGTTCCACCGCCGGCATCAGCTGCGTCTTCCCCGTTCTCTGCAGTGACACTCAGGTCAGAGGGCGGGATGACGCAATTAATGTGCACGCCGCCCTCTGCCTGAACTTCAGTGCAGATGGGGAAGACACAGCGGTGCAGACGGTGGAACGGGGAGCAGGTGAGTATAGCAAGTGCCGGGGGCCTGAGAGGTGAGTATGTCTTTTTATCGCATCAACAGCATATGGGGCAAATTTCTGTATGGAGCATCTTATGGGGCCATAATCAACATTTGCGCAGCATTACATGGGGAATATTTTAATATGGAGCATCTTATGAGGCCCATCAAACTGTATGGAGCATTATATGGGGCATATTTTGTATGGAGCATCTTTTGGGGCCATCATGAACTGTATGGAGCATTATACGGGGCTCCTGATTCAATATGGAAACTCAAAACACACTTAACCTACTGATGCCTCAATTAATTTTACTTTTATTGGTATCTGTTTTTATTTTTGAAATTTACCAGTAGCTGGTGCATTTTCCACCCTAGGCTTATACTCGAGTCATTAAGTTTTCCCAGTTTGTGGCAAAATTAGGGGTCTCCGCTTATACTCGGGTCGGCTTATACGGTATATTCGCTCATCACTAATGACGACCTAATGTTATCAAATTCTGTGTTGTACTTGTGGATTCAAAATGCTCACTAAACCACCAGATAAAATCCTTGAGGGGGTGTGGTTTCCAAAATGGGGTCACTTGTTTAGGCACATCATTGCATTCAAAAAGTTAAACTGTGCTCCTTCCCTTCCGAGCCCTGCCGCCTGTGCAAACAGTGGCTTTCCCCCACATATATGGGATCTGTGTGCTCAGGAGACATTGCACAAGTTTGGGGGGGTCAATTTTCTCTTACCCTTGTAAAAATGAAAAGGGTCTAAACCAAATATTGGGAAAAAAAAAAAAAAAAGTTCATTTTTTCCTTCCACATTGCTTCAGCTCCTGTGAAGCGCTCATAGCAAGTGAGCATATCTGCTACATACAGGTGATCTGATCACCGCCGATGTGTAGCCTCCCAGGTGTGTCTCAGGAACCCATCAGCTTTCTTATCTAAATGGGTCTTAAGTGTGCTGGAATCCTCAAAAGGATCTTAGGGATTTTATCCCAACTCTCCGAGTCCTTCTCCTCAAAGGGGTATCTCCTTTTAGAAGGTGATGGCAGGCTACCAGATCTCTATGGCTTCTTCCACTCTATGAGCGTCTATCCTGGAATTAACAGGAAAGCTGCACTTCCTCCTTTCCTCCAAGCCCCAAAACATAAGATCCTCTAGGGATTTAGGTGCTTTTTCCTTTTTTTAGACCCACTGTTGACCTGACTACTAATGATGAGTATAGTCGTTGCTCGGGTTTTCCCAAGCACACTCGGGTGGTCTCCGAGTATTTGTTAGTGTTGGGAGATTTAGTTTTCATCGCTGCAGCTGAATGATTTACAGCTACTAGCCAGCCTAAGTACATGTGGGGGTAGCCTGGTTGCTAGGGAATCCCCACGTGTATTCAAGCTGGCTAGTAGCCGTTAATCATTCAGCTGCGGCAATGAAAACTAAATCTTTGAGCAGTCATACTCGGAGACCACCCGAGCGTGCTCGGGAAAACCCGAGCAACAAGTATACTCGCTCATCACTACCCTAACCAGTCTATCCGTGTACTCGGTCAGAAAGCAATGTAGGCCCCCTACATCATTGTCCGAGGAGGAGCAGGACAGGGGATTCACTGTTATGATCTGGTGACCTTGGAGCGGCATGAGAGACTCTCAGGAGTAGGTGGTACCTGTACTGACCGCAAACCCTAATCTAACACCGCAACTAGAAGTAGCCGTGGGATGTACCCAACACGTCCTAGACATCTCGACACAGCCGGAGGACTAAATACCCCTATAGATGGGAATTCTATCTTGCCTCAGAGCAGAAACCCAAAGGATAGGCAGCCCCCCACAAATATTGACTGAGTATAAGAGGAAAAACACACGCAGGCAGAAAAACAGGATTTAGCTAAAGAGGCACTTCTAGCTAAATAGAAAAGGATAGGACAGAATTCTAAGCGGTCAGTATTAAAATCCTAAAAACATCCACAGCAGATAATACAAATATTCCACATCTAACTAAAGACATAGAAAGTATATCTGCATCTCCTGAGAATCCAGCATGACTGAAAAATTGAAAACAAAGTCTAAGCTGGACAAAACACAATAAATTGCACTGAATTGCAAAGCACACTGCAAGTGTGCACAGAGACAAAAAAAAACAAAACAGACACTTAGCTGAATTTGCAGCAGGGCATGAGGAGCCAGAGAGATGCAATCCCTCCAAGTACAATGGACAACTGGCACAGACTCATGGATCCTGCACACCTAAATACCTAATAGAGCTGCAATCAGCAGAAACACCTGCCCGGATTACAACCCCAAGACAACTGCACTACCACCAACAACCACCGGAGGGAGCCCAAGAGCAGAATTCACAACAGTACCCCCCCCCCCCCCTTGAAGAGGGGTCACCGAACCCTCACCAGAGCCCCCAGGCCTATCAGGACGAGCCAGATGAAAGGCAAGGACCAAATCAGCAGCATGGACATCAGAGGCAAAAACCCAAGAATTATCCTCCTGGCCATAACCCTTCCATTTGACAAGGTACTGAAGCCTCCGCCTCGAAAAGCGAGAATCCAAAATCTTCTCAACCACATACTCCAACTCCCCATCAACCAACACAGGAGCAGGAGGATCAACAGAGGGAACAACGGGCACCACATTTCCACAATAAAGATCTATGGAAAACATTATGGATGGCAAAAGAGGCCGGAAGGGCCAAATGAAAAGACACCGGATTGATAATCTCAGAAATCCTATAAGGACCAATAAACCGAGGCTTAAACTTAGGGGAAGAAACCTTCATAGGAACATGACGGGAAGACAACCAGACCAAATCCCCAACCCGAAGCCGGGAACCAACACACCGACGACGGTTAGCAAAACTCTGAGCCTCCTCCTGAGACAACACCAAAATTGTCCACCACATGAGCCCAAATCTGCTGCAACCTGTCAACCACAGAATCCACACCAGGACAATCAGAAGGCTCAACCTGCCCCGAAGAAAAACGAGGATGAAAACCAAAATTACAAAAGAAGGGCGAAACCAAGGTAGCCGAACTAGCCCGATTATTAAGGGCAAACTCGGCCAATGGCAAGAAAGCCACCCAATCATCCTGATCAGCAGACACAAAGCATCTCAAATAAGTTTCCAAAGTCTGATTAGTTCGCTCGGTCTGGCCATTTGTCTGAGGATGAAATGCGGAAGAAAAAGACAAATCAATGCCCAGCCTAGCACAAAAGGCCCGCCAAAACCTAGAAACAAACTGGGAACCTATGTCGGACACAGTATTCTCCGGAATACCATGCAAACGAACCACATGCTGAAAAAACAACGGAACCAAATCAGAAGAGGAAGGCAATTTAGGCAAAGGCACCAAATGAACCATCTTAGAAAACCGGTCACAAACCACCCAGATAACCGACATCCTCTGGGAAACCGGAAGATCTGAAATAAAATCCATAGAAATATGCGTCCAGGGCCTCTCAGGGACCGGCAAAGGCAAAAGCAACCCTAGCAACTAGCACGGGAACAACAAGGCTTGGCCCGCGCACAAGTCCCACAGGACTGCACAAAAGAATGCACATCACGCGACAAAGAAGGCCACCAAAAGGACCTAGCCACCAAATCTCTGGTACCAAAACTACCAGGATGGCCAGCCAACAGAACAATGAACCTCAGAAATCACTCTACTAGTCCATCTATCAGGAACAAACAGTTTCCCCACTGGACAGCGGTCAGGTTTGTCAGCCTGAAATTCCTGCAGAACCCGTCGCAAATCAGGGGAAATGGCAGAAAGGACCACCCCTTCCTTCAGAATGCCGACCGGCTCAAGTACCTCAGGATAATCAGGCAAAAAACTCCTAGAGAGGGCATCAGCCTTAATATTCTTAGAACCCGGAAGCTACGAAACCACCAAATCAAAACGGGAGAAAAACAGGGACCATCGAGCCTGTCTAGGATTCAGCCGTTTGGCAGATTCGAGGTAAATCAGATTTTTATGATCGGTCAAGACCACAATACGGTGCTTGGCACCCTCAAGCCAATGTCGCCATTCCTCAAACGCCCACTTCATAGCCAAAAACTCCCGATTGCCGACATCATAATTGCGTTCAGCAGGCGAAAACTTACGGGAAAAGAAGGCACACGGTTTCATCAAGGAACCATCAGAATTCCTCTGAGACAAAACGGCCCCTGCCCCAATCTCAGTCAAACCGCCAGAATTATTTTTTTTGGTTGCCGCTACATGGCAATAAAATGCAATATTAGGCGATCAAAAGATAGTATCTGGACCAAAATTGTATCAAAAAAAAAGTCAGCTTGGCAGGCAAAAAGTAAGCCCTCCCCCAGCACCATATCACGAAAAATGGAGGCGCTACAAGTCTCAGAAAATGGTGCTTTTTTTAACCAAAGCTTGGATTTTTTTTATTTAACCACTTAAATAAAAAAAACCTACACATGTTTGGTGTCTATGAACTCTTGCTGATCTGGAGAATCATAATGGCAGGTCAGTTTCAGTATTTAGAGAATCTGGTAAAAAAAAATAAAATAAAACATGGAAATGAACTTTATTGCAATTTCAGCGCACTTGGTTTTAACATATTGTGTACTTGGAAAACTGGAAAAAATCCAAGTGTTCGTTGGTCTCTCCGTGCATGTGTTGTGACTGTCACACAGCCGCGACATGCAACTTCAGCTTGGAACAGCTGATTATTGGGAGCGCTCCAGGTTCTTCAGCTTCTTCGGTAAGAGTTCTAGCTTGCCAAATAAGGAGGGAGCTGACGATGTTCACTCATCGCTACTCCCTAGTGGTTTGTTTCCACTGTTTTGGCACATCAGGGGTTCTGGAAATTAAACACTGCATCCGCTATCTACTTCAGCCAATTTTGCGTTGCAAAAAAATGGAATGGTGCTTCCAAACTACTTTTCCACCACATGAAGTATTGGCGTACTCTGGAGAAACTGCACAACAGTTTTATATTCCATTTAGTTTTTTCCCACCAAATTGCTTTAATTCCTGTGAAGCACCTACAGGGTGAAAAAAAACTTCTTGAATGTGATTTTGAGTACTTTGAGGGGTACAGTTTTTAAAATGGTGTCCCTTTTGGGTATTTTCTGTCACATAAGAACCTCAAGTTAGAGAGTCCAGCTCCCATAAGAATATGTTGCGTTTTATTTGGGATCATGGCAAAAAACGTTGAGGTGCAGTGCAAAAGCCAGGCGAGTAAAAAAAAAAAAAAAATTAAGAAGGAAAATCCAGTATTTTCTTTTTTGCGCAACCTGATTAATGTAGTGTCACATTTGTACCTAATCAATTGCATTCTTGCAGCTCACTACTTTACACGTACCTGTGTGCGATTGTCTTTTAAGAAGTTTTCTACGATGGTTATCATCTCTTTACATAGGTCACATGGAACGGTTTTCTGTAAGACATCACAGATTATAATAGGTTAGCAGAATGCAAGTATATTTCTTTTGACTTTCATCCTGTGGAGGGATTACAATAACTTTCTATAATCAAATTAAAAAAAACAAGCCTTTGTTCAAGCATAGCATAACCCTACAAAAACTGCTTATCACTAGCAGCACCCGTTCCAGAAGCACCATTTTTCTGTGCATCTCAATTTTTTTTTTTTTTTTTAAGTTCCTGCCTACATAAACATATTGGAACACAAAGATTGTGTTTTTATTTTTGCAAATGACGTTTCCATTTTGCTACGGAGACTGGGAATGATTTAATAGGGAAAAAAATTATATATTAATTTTTTATCAGAGACAAAGGATAAAGTGACAGTACAGCTCTACTGTACTAATAGAGGACAATACAAGAACACTGTGCACAAAGCTTTCTATGCAGCTCCATGCCCATTCGGAGAGGCGATATATACGCCATTTCTTAAAAGACAGCATTTGCCATTTTCATAGATTTTCAGTTTTGCCTTAGTCTATTGCGTGTATGGCTAAACTGGAAGGGAGAGATCCAAGTGACATAATGTTGTACACTTTTTTGGAGATTTGTTTACATGGATAAAACAGATCATTCATGCGGTTGTAATGGAACAGGTTTTTAAATTGCAGAAATCTGACATGTATGCGGTGTGTGAATATACCCCTTCATTAATCGTGGGGATGCATGAATAATTATACACTCACTCATTCTCAAGTACAGCCCCAGAAGATTATGAGTAGTAAAGATCTTCCTACAAGCAGTTCCCGAGGTCCTAATACGTACCACCACAGGCCTATTCCAGGCCGTCTGCTGGCAGTGTTTCACTGCGCCACACTGAGAGGCAGAGCGGACATCCACACACCATACCTCCGGGCCACGGGCACATTGCTCAGTGCCAAATAATGGCGTCGCAGCAACTGTAAGAAGGTGGAGAAAGTCATTAGATACATACATGTGGCTGAAAGGGAAACTTTCCATATTTAAAAAAATAAAAGATTAGTTCAAACTTTCAGTTGGAAACCTAATAGACTAAAAGCACCTAAAAATAAAATATCCAGAGTTTCCACATGACACTATAGTGTTATTGCCATCTTAAAGAAGCACTCTGCCCAAAGTTTTTATCCTTTTAATATATTGTAATCACCATTTTATACAGCACTATGTACACAGTTGCTCATTTTGCCTTCCTACCCAGCTAATTCTCCTCTTTGCTCTACGTAGAAACAGGAAGTCTCTTGTCCCTGCAAAAATCATTCCCCTCTTGCACTCCTTTCCCAGCTGCTCCCACCTTCTCCAACCATGGACTTTTGCAGTGCGTGACAAGTCATACAGAGAAAATTGACCCCCTGTTTCTATATAAAGATTAGAAGGGTTTAGCAAGTCCATTTTTAATCACGCGATATAGACCTAATGGAAAAGGGAAGAATTACTCCGTTCGTTACTCCGATGCCTCTACCTTGTGCCAGTACCCATCTACTACAGAATCCAGTACAAACTTATTAGGCTGGGTTCACATTGCGTTAATGCAGTCCGTTAGACTGACTGCGTTACACCGTGGCATAACGCGGTGTAATGCAGTCCGTTAACGCTGCCATTACCCTTATTATCTGGCACATCGCCAACGCATGCCATAATGGGCATGCGCTAGCGATGTGCCGTCATTCATTGACGGACCCTTGGATGCAGGCTGCAGCGTTTCTGGGTCCGTCACCGCTAGCGCAGATAGAGCATCTGCACTAGCGCAATCGCATAACACAATCTTTCAGCACTTGTGTTAATGCAGTCCGTTTAACGGACTGCATTAACGCAATGTGAACTCAGCCTTACCCTCACTGCAATCAATCATTCTTCGCAGCGAGAAAGTAAAACCAGGGGTTAAAGCAGGGGAGAGGAGAAACAACAAACTACGGCAGTTTCATGGTTTAAGTGGCACTTCTACGGGTCCATTTACCTGCTCGCTGCGCAGATTGATGTCAGTGTGTGGTATAAAGGACTTAATTCAAGATATATGGGTCAGTGATGCATTTCTAATTTTTGTATTCATTCTATACTTTGAGCTGTGCACCACCCAGATATCCAGTAAGAAGTTGGATGTGGATGGCTATCCATACTAATATTTGCAGATCAAGAAGTTGGTGCCTCTTTACCCTTACTTGAGATATTAAAATTATGTTTTTCTCCCAAACGCTGCACTGTTTCAGAGTAAAACATGCCTCGCTGTGATCGTACAGCCAGCGCCTGATACATAGCGGCCATTGTTTGAGCAGCAAGTATTAACACATTCTATGCTGGACAACAGAAGAACCCGATTGTCCATAATAAGGTCTGAGATAAACATACACATACAGAACAGCACACTGTACTTTCTTCTATTACAAGTAATAAAACCTATTAGACACGCAATTTGGTGATTTATTCACACATTTCCAGGAGGAATATCAATGCATATTTATAAGAAGCGATCTTCCTGAATTACATGGAGAATACAAGGATTTGTGCCTTTAGGTCTGTCTACCAGATGTACGGCCCAGTAGATACACTATGCTATCCTTACATAAAAGAGTACAGGCAGCCGACAACTCACTAAAGAAAAGCAGAAAGCATACTGTGCATGACAATCCCATGACCAGCGAAAGAAGAAGAGAAAAGCATCATGTGACACCTTTGAGGAAGTAGGTGAACAAGGAAGCAAAAAAATAAGTTCACCCAGATTCTTCGGTTGTGTGCACAGAATGTAGAACAGCTTGTTGAAAAGAGGTTGTAGAGCAGCACTCACACCCTTCAGTGCAACTCAAGACCTGATCTGGACAAGCCAACACTGATCCACAAACAGCAGATCTGGCGCAGGTTAAACAGAATAGTAGCAGATTTCAGAGAGTCCAGAGGCGCTGTCAGTTTCACTCTGACATCAGTGATCTGCCGGCTCCCACACGCTAAGGGGCTGATTTCTTTACATTACTTTGCATAGTGAGAAAATGATCAGCCGCAGAAGCACAAGAGGCGCTGCAGCTGAAGAACACAGCACACTCCTAATTCTCAGTGTGAACTGCAACATACAGGCTTTGTCTTCATACAATCCTCCCCCACAAAGAAACCCCAAGACACACCCAAACAGACTGGTAATCATCTAGTGTAAGGTTCTGGGCTCTATCTGCCCTCCTCACATACATTATAGTAGTAAGCATGGCAGACCAGTCTACCCTCGGTCCCTCCCACAGGCCCAGGTCACGCGCCTCACAGAGTTTGCTGAGGAATCTGTTGACTCATAGCTACAGCACTGTGATAAACAGATCATATGATCAGACCCAGACTGTCATTACAGGGTGATTCTCAAGGCTCCATTATTTACTAGGTCAGCGAGTCAGACATAGCGGCACGGGATAATAGAAGCTTATTACTGGGAGATGACAAAGACCCTAACCAGCAGAGTTTGCTACACTGTCTAATACAAGACCCTACTATAACCAGGGAGAGAAGGGCACATTTCTCCTAGGGGACAACATATGACCACTATTAAAAACACATCCTGAGGAACACAGGGGTTATAGCACCAATGACACAGGGTCGGTGATCATACAGGTTTAGTAAGGAACAGACCGATGGGCCCCCACAACACTGTGAAGGCAGCGGTAGGATACAGGACAACAGCTCCCAGCACAGTCTATGGCGATGTCACAGAAGACCCCTCATGCTCCATGTAAACATGGCGTTAGGACCCCAGCTTCTCAGAAACGGGCTTTTGGCAGCCAGCTATGGGCACCCCAAGACATAAGAGATCGCAGATATCACCATATCAGACCAGACCTGCCTCTGTAAACCCCCACTGCGCCAACACATCGCCAACGATCAGCCCCGACACTGGTCTCCGAGATCCCAGTGGTCAAAGATGGCGGACTACAATGTATAAGACAAGATGAGAATGGAGGGGCGGCCATGTCCCTGACTATATCCCCCCACTGCTACAGATCTGACCGCAAACGGACAAACAGATCCATTTACCAGCATGACACAGACATAGGGGAATTCCTCATGTTCTAACTGGAAAATCCCCAGTGTTCAGCTATAGACCCGTGGTGTCAGCCCTAAGGGTAACGCACGAGCAGCCCCGCAGCACAGATTATAGGGCAGGTGGGTGCGAGTCTGCCCCTGTGGTGTCAGCCCTAAGGGTAACGCACGAGCAGTCAGGCAGCACAGATTATAGGGCAGGTGGGTGCGAGTCTGCCCCTGTGGTGTCAGCCCTAAGGGTAACGGACGAGCAGCCCCGCAGCACAGATTATAGGGCAGGTGGGTGCGAGTCTGCCCCTGTGGTGTCAGCCCTAAGGGTAACGCACGAGCAGCCCCGCAGCACAGATTATAGGGCAGGTGGGTGCGAGTCTGCCCCTGTGGTGTCAGCCCTAAGGGTAACGGACGAGCAGCCCCGCAGCACAGATTATAGGGCAGGTGGGTGCGAGTCTGCCCCTGTGGTGTCAGCCCTAAGGGTAACGCACGAGCAGCCCCGCAGCACAGATTATAGGGCAGGTGGGTGCGAGTCTGCCCCTGTGGTGTCAGCCCTAAGGGTAACGGACGAGCAGCCCCGCAGCACAGATTATAGGGCAGGTGGGTGCGAGTCTGCCCCTGTGGTGTCAGCACTAAGGGTAACGGACGAGCAGCCCCGCAGCACAGATTATAGGGCAGGTGGGTGCGAGTCTGCCCCTGTGGTGTCAGCCCTAAGGGTAACGGACGAGCAGCCCCGCAGCACAGATTATAGGGCAGGTGGGTGCGAGTCTTCCCCTGTGGTGTCAGCACTAAGGGTAACGCACGAGCAGCCCCGCAGCACAGATTATAGGGCAGGTGGGTGCGAGTCTTCCCCTGTGGTGTCAGCACTAAGGGTAACGCACGAGCAGCCCCGCAGCACAGATTATAGGGCAGGTGGGTGCGAGTCTGCCCGTGGTGTCAGCACTAAGGGTAACGCACGAGCAGTCAGGCAGCACAGATTATAGGGCAGGTGGGTGCGAGTCTGCCCCTGTGGTGTCAGCCCTAAGGGTAACGCACGAGCAGCCCCACAGAACAGATTATAGGGCAGGTGGGTGCGAGTCTGCCCCTGTGGTGTCAGCCCTAAGGGTAACGCACGAGCAGCCCCGCAGCACAGATTATAGGGCAGGTGGGTGCGAGTCTACCCCTGTGGTGTCAGCCCTAAGGGTAACGGACGAGCAGCCCCGCAGCACAGATTATAGGGCAGGTGGGTGCGAGTCTTCCCCTGTGGTGTCAGCACTAAGGGTAACGCACGAGCAGCCCCGCAGCACAGATTATAGGGCAGGTGGGTGCGAGTCTGCCCCTGTGGTGTCAGCCCTAAGGGTAACGCACGAGCAGCCCCGCAGCACAGATTATAGGGCAGGTGGGTGCGAGTCTGCCCCTGTGGTGTCAGCCGTAAGGGTAACGGACGAGCAGCCCCGCAGCACAGATTATAGGGCAGGTGGGTGCGAGTCTTCCCCTGTGGTGTCAGCACTAAGGGTAACGCACGAGCAGCCCCGCAGCACAGATTATAGGGCAGGTGGGTGCGAGTCTGCCCCTGTGGTGTCAGCCCTAAGGGTAACGCACGAGCAGCCCCGCAGCACAGATTATAGGGCAGGTGGGTACGAGTCTGCCCCTGTGGTGTCAGCCCTAAGGGTAACGGACGAGCAGCCCCGCAGCACAGATTATAGGGCAGGTGGGTACGAGTCTGCCCCTGTGGTGTCAGCCCTAAGGGTAACGCACGAGCAGCCCCGCAGCACAGATTATAGGGCAGGTGGGTGCGAGTCTGCCCCTGTGGTGTCAGCCCTAAGGGTAACGCACGAGCAGCCCCGCAGCACAGATTATAGGGCAGGTGGGTGCGAGTCTGCCCCTGTGGTGTCAGCCCTAAGGGTAACGCACGAGCAGCCCCGCAGCACAGATTATAGGGCAGGTGGGTGCGAGTCTGCCCCTGTGGTGTCAGCCCTAAGGGTAACGCACGAGCAGCCCCGCAGCACAGATTATAGGGCAGGTGGGTGCGAGTCTGCCCCTGTGGTGTCAGCCCTAAGGGTAACGCACGAGCAGCCCCGCAGCACAGATTATAGGGCAGGTGGGTGCGAGTCTGCCCCTGTGGTGTCAGCCCTAAGGGTAACGGACGAGCAGCCCCGCAGCACAGATTATAGGGCAGGTGGGTGCGAGTCTGCCCCTGTGGTGTCAGCCCTAAGGGTAACGCACGAGCAGCCCCGCAGCACAGATTATAGGGCAGGTGGGTGCGAGTCTTCCCCTGTGGTGTCAGCCCTAAGGGTAACGCACGAGCAGCCCCGCAGCACAGATTATAGGGCAGGTGGGTGCGAGTCTGCCCCTGTGGTGTCAGCCCTAAGGGTAACGGACGAGCAGCCCCGCAGCACAGATTATAGGGCAGGTGGGTGCGAGTCTGCCCCTGTGGTGTCAGCCCTAAGGGTAACGCACGAGCAGCCCCGCAGCACAGATTATAGGGCAGGTGGGTGCGAGTCTTCCCCTGTGGTGTCAGCCCTAAGGGTAACGCACGAGCAGCCCCGCAGCACAGATTATAGGGCAGGTGGGTGCGAGTCTGCCCCTGTGGTGTCAGCCCTAAGGGTAATGCACGAGCAGCACAATCCGTGTGGATCCCAAAAGACCCCTGAGGTCAGAGGCCAGATAACCCCCCTCCCCCTGCAGCTAGAGCGGGGGAGGGGGAGCACTGGGGGCTTGGTTTACTGTATTGGGGGTCATCAGGGGACACTTCCCTATAACCGAGAGACCCCCTAGATGAGGACGACAGGTACCAGCGGGGTAAGTGGGCAGGAGCCGGGCCCCGCAGCAGATTGTAGTGCAGGTGGGTGCGCGTCTGCCCCTGTGGTGTACAGCACGGGGATTTAGCCTCAGACCCCCCACAATGGCAGCCGCAGCCCCTCACAGGCTGACCAGGGGCAGACAGGTTTATTGGGCTTCATGGAAGCCTGCAGTGTCCTCTGAAGGGGGAGGAGGAAGCAGGAGGCGCAGGACGGAGCCCGCTGCCCCACACACAGTGCCGTGGACGTGAGATATATGGTAACACCCCACAGTCTGAGCCGCAGCTGCTGCAGAACTGCCATCTGACGCGCGGTTTCCTTTATCCCCTATCATGCAGCTATATGCGCTCCGCCGCCCACATTACATAATAACTTACCGGCAACGAAAAGACACGACACCGCCAGCAGCAGCTTCATGGTGAGACCTGCACGATGGAAGTCACCTGACTGCTCGACCAAGCTGCAGTCCTAATAATAAGTACGGCCACGCCCAGCTCCCCTCCGGTCACCTGACACTCAGCACGCGCTGCTATAGGCCCGGAGAGGAGGCGGGGGCAAAGCCGGAAGTTTACGAGCAGCCATGTTCATGAAGGGCGAAATAAATGAAATGAAATTGTTTAGCTGCGGGCAGGAGGAAGTGTAACTAACTACTGCTGCTGGTAGTTTCTTGTCACATCCGGCCGGTGCAGTAACGGTTATATAGAGAGTGTCTCTTTTTGCCAAGGGATAATTGGCTTTTTACTTTGAGCCCTACTGAGGTGTCATGGTGATGTGTGGAGCGCCTGGTTGGGCTAGGCTACTTTCACACTAGCGTTGTGCACTGCACGTCGTAATGCGACGTTGCGGCGCACCGAAGCAAACAAAGCGCCGCACAACGGGGGCAGCGGATGCATTTTTACAACGCATCTGCTGCCCCATTGTGATGTGCGGGGAGGAGGGGCGGAGTCCCAGCCGTGCATGCGCGGTCGGAAAAGATGGTCACGACGCAACAAAAAACGTTACACATAACGTTTTCTGGTGGCGACGCAACCGTCGCACGGTGTGGCAATGCGTCGCTAATGCAAGTCTGTGGACAAAAAAACGCATCCTGCAAGCACTTTTGCAGTGCACGACGCTAGTGTGAAAGAGGCCGAAGCGCCGCACAACAGGGGCAGCGGATGCTGTTTTTCAACGCATCCGCTGCCCCATTGTGAGGTGCGGGGAGGCGGGGGCGGAGTTCCGGCCGCGCATGCGCAGTAGGAAATGCTGGACACGACGCACCAAAAAACGTTACATGCAACGTTTTTTGGTGGCGATGGTCCGACGCAACACAACGCAACCGTCGCACGACGGTTGCGACATGTGGCAATGCGTCGCTAATGCAAGTCAATAGAGAAAAAACGCATCCTGCAAGCAGTTTTGCAGGATGCGTTTTTTCTACAAAACGACGCATAGCGACGTGCAGTGCACGACGCTAGTGTGAAAGTAGCCTTACATTAGCGACGTATGGCCACACATCGCATCCGTCGTGCAACGGTTGCGTCGTGTTTTGGCGGACCGTCGGCACAAAAATGTTACATGTAACTTTTTGCGCGTCGTGTCCGCCATTTTCGCATGCGCGGCCAAAACTCCGCCCCCTCCTCCCTGGACATTACAATGGGGCAGCGTAAGCATCGTAAGACTGCTTCCGCTGCCCACGTCGGGCATTAGTTTCACAACGTGGGTCGGCACGTCGGGCCGACGCTAGTGTGAAAGCAGCCTTAGGCTACTTTCATACATCTGTTTTTTTGTTTCAGGCAGAATCCGGCTAATGTTCGAAAAAACTGATCTGTTGCAGAGAGAGAGAGACCCCAGAATGGAATATTTGAATAATTTCAATAGAAAATGCTTGGAAAACGGATCTAGAGGCCGGATTCATCAATTCACATGTCCGTTTCACACGTTTTTGGCCGGCTCCGTCACTGTGTGCTTTTTGGACGGATCCGGAAAAAACAGATGAAACGTCTGCCCATCAGGCACAATCTGGCGGTAAGACAACTCTACGAAAAAAACATCCGGCATAAAAAAAAAACTGCTTTCAAAACTTGCCGGATTGCGCCTGAAACAAAAAACCTGATGTGTGAAAGTAGCCTTAGTCTGTCTTGTCAGGCTGTGTTCAGATAATGCATGTCACCAATTGAGCACACGTATGTCCTTCTGTTCTCTGTTCTAGCATAATTTCCACCAAAAAGATTTCTTTCTTAATTCTTGCTGCGCTTTACGCTGGTCCAGTGACGGGGCATGGGAGAAATTGTGGCGCTTATTTTGGGCCCACAGTGAGGCCACTAATGGTGCGGGAACTCCGTCCGTGAGTCTACTTTTGTCTGTTTTTTATAAATAACTTTCCGTTTTATTGTGTGTTGCCGCGTTTTGCGCCAAATCCACAATGCCTTTTGCGGCTTCATGAATTCTTTTTTTGTTTTTGCCTTTTTTGTGACTTTTTTAGGCTAGTTTCACACTAGCGTTCGGCATGGCTGCGGAGGGCTGAGCATTCCTCCCTGAAGCCCCACCCACTGCCGCGCCTCTTCAGCTCCGCCTACATCTGCATGCGTCCTGCGTGCCTATCTTTACGGCTGGCGTCACACTAGCGAGTATTACAGACGTATGAAAGGTGCAGAAAATCCGGATTGCATACGGTACAATGATTCTCTATGGCCCAGCTCCTATCTGCCGTATTTTACTGATCCGTATTATACGGTCTTGTACGGCCGTAGAAAATCACAGCATGCTGCGTTTGTCACCATATTGCGCAAAAAAATCGCCAATGAAAGTATGGGGGCGAGAAAAATACGGATTACACTCGGACCAGCAGTGTGACTTGCGAGAAATACGCACCGGTGTTCTCTAGAAAAGCCAGTAATTCAGTGCAGTGTACAGTAAAATCACACTGACAGAATAGAATAGGTAGAATAAATGTGCACACATAGAATAGGTATGTATATATATATATATATATATATATATATATATATATGTCAGTGAGACATATATATATATATATATATATATATATATATATATATATATTTATATTTCATACAGCGCTAGATATCATAAAAGCCGGTAATTCAATTGCCGGCTTTTCATTTCTCCTTCCCAAACCCGACAGGATATGAGACATGGTTTACATACAGTAAACCATCTCATATCCCTTTTTTTTTTTGCATATTCCACACTACTAATGTTAGTAGTACCCTTTAAAGGGTTAAATAGCGGAAAAAATTGGCGTGGGCTCCAGCGCAATTTTCTCTGCCAGAGTGGTAAAGCCAGTGACTGAGGGCAGATATTAATAGCCTAGAGAGGGTCCATGGTTATTGGCCCCCACTGGCTACAAACATCTGCCCCCAGCCACCCCAGAAAAGGCACATCTGGAAGATGCGCCTATTCTGGCACTTGGCCTCTCTCTTCCCACTCCCCTGTAGCGGTGGGATATGGGGTAATGAAGGGTTAATTGCTATTGTAAGGTGACATTAAGCCAGATTAATAATGGAGAGGCGTCAATTATGACACTTATCCATTATTAATCCAATAGTACGAAATGGTTAAAAACACACACATTATTACAAAGTATTTCAATGAAATAAAGACACAGGGTGTTGTAATATTTTATTATTCTCTTAGTCCACCTGAAGACCCTCGTTCTGTAAAAAAGGAAAAATAAAAAATCAATTAAAAAAAAGCAATAAAAGTACACATATTTAGTATTGCCGCGTCCTTAATGACCCGACCTATACAACTGTCCCACTAGTTAACCCCATCAGTGAACACCGTAAAAAAAAAAAACGAGGCAAAAAACAACGCTTTATTATCATACCGCCGAACAAAAAGTGGAATAACATGCGATCAAAAAGACAGAAATAAATAACCATGGTACCGCTGAAAACATCATCTTGTCCCGCAAAAAATGAGCTGCCATACAACATCATCAGCGAAAAAATAAAAAAGTTATAGTCCTCAGAATAAAGCAATGCAAAAATAATTATTTTTTCTATAAAATAGTTTTTATCGTATAAAAGCGCCAAAACATAAAAAAATGATATAAATGAGGTATCGCTGTAATCGTACTGACCCGAAGAATAAAACTGCTTTATCCATTTTACCAAACGCGGAACGGTATAAACGCCTCCCCCAAAAGAAATTCATGAATAGCTGGTTTTTGGTCATTCTGCCTCACAAAAATCGGAATAAAAAGCGATCAAAAAATGTCACGTGCCCAAAAATGTTATCAATAAAAACGTCAACTCGTCCCACAAAAAACAAGACCTCAAATGACTCTGTGGGCCAAAATATGGAAAAATTATAGCTCTCAAAATGTGGTAACGCAAAAAACATTTTTTGCAATAAAAAGCGTCTTTTAGTGTGTGACGGCTGCCAATCAAAAATCCGCTAGAAAATGCGCTATAAATAGTAAATCAAGCCCCCCTTCATCACCCCCTTAGTTACGAAAAATGAAAAAAATTTATTTATTTCCATTTTCCCGTTAGGGCTAGGGTTAGGGTTACGGTTAGCGCTCGGGTTAGGGTTACGGTTAGGGCTAGGGTTAGGGCTACAGTTAGGGTTAGGGTTGGGGCTAAAGTTAGGGTTAGGGTTTGGATTACATTTACGGTTGGGAATAGGGTTGGGATTAGGGTTAGGGGTGTTTCAGGGTTAGGGGAGTGGTTAGGGTTACAGTTGAGATTAGGGTTAGGGTGTGTTTGGATTAGGGTTTCAGTTAGAATTGGGGGTTTCCACTGTTTAGGCACATCAGGGGCTCTCCAAATGCGACATTGCGTCCGATCTCAATTCCAGCCAATTCTGCGTTGAAAAAGTAAAACAGTGCTCCTTCCCTTCCGAGCTCTCCCGTGCGCACAAACAGGGGTTTACCCCAACATATGGGGTATCAGCGTACTCAGGACAAATTGGACAACAACTTTTGGGGTCCAATTTCTCCTGTTACCCTTGGGAAAATACAAAACTGGGGGCTAAAAAATAATTTTTGTGTAAAAAAAAATATTTTTTATTTTCACGGCTCTGCGTTATAAACTGTAGTGAAACAGTTGGGGGTTCAAATTTCTCAAAACACATCTAAATAAGTTCCTTGGGGGGTCTAGTTTCCAATATGGGGTCACTTGTGGGGGGTTTCTACTGTTTAGTTACATCAGGGGCTCTGCAAATGCAACGTGACGCCTGCAGACCAATCCATCTAAGTCTGCATTCCAAATGGCGCCCCTTCCCTTCTGAGCTCTGCCATGTGCCCAAACGGTGGTTCCCCCCCACATATTGGGTATCATCGTACTCAGGACAAATTGGACAACAACTTTTGGGGTTCAATTTACACTGTTTCCTTTGGAAAAAATACAAAAATGGGGGCTAAACAATTGTTTTTGTGGAAAAAAAAGGATTTTTTATTTTCACGGCTCTGCGTTATAAACTGTAGTGAAACACTTGGGGGTTAAAAGTTCTCACAACACATCTAGATAAGTTCCTTGGGGGGTCTAGTTTCCAATATAGGGTCACTTGTGGGGGGTTTCTACGGTTTAGGTACATTAGGGGCTCTGCAAATGCAACGTGACGCCTGCAGATCATTCCATCTAAGTCTGCATTCCAAATGGCGCTCCTTCCCTTCCGAGCTCTCCCATGCGCCCAAACGGTGGTTCCCCCCACATATGGGGTATCAGCGTACTCAGGACAAATTGGACAACAACTTTTGGGGTCCAATTTCTCCTGTTACCCTTGGAAAAATACAAAACTGGGGGCTAAAAAATAATTTTTGTGGGGAAAAAAAATAATTTTTATTTTCACGGCTCTGATTTATAAACTGTAGTGAAACACTTGGGGGTTCAAAGCTCTCACAACACATCTAGATGAGTTCCTTAGGGGGTCTACTTTCCAAAATAGTGTCATTGTGGGGGGTTTCAATGTTTAGGCACATCAGTGGCTCTCCAAACCCAACATGGCTTCCCATCTCAATTCCAGTCAATTTTGCATTGAAAAGACAAATGGCGCTCCTTCCCTTCCGAGCTCTGCCATGCGCTCAAACAGTGGTTTACCCCCACATATGAGGTATCAGCGTACTCAGGACAAATTGTACAACAACTTTTGGTGTCCAATTTCTTCTCTTACCCTTGGGAAAATAAAAAATTGGGGGCGAAAAGATCACTTTTGTGAAAAAATATGATTTTTTATTTTTACGGCTCTGCATTATAAACTTCTGTGAATCACTTAATGGGTCAAAGTGCTCACCACACATCTAGATAAGTTCCTTAGGGGGTCAACTTTCCAAAATGGTGTCACTTGTGGGGGGTTTCAATGTTTAGGCACATCAGGGGCTCTCCAAACGCAACATGGCGTCCCATCTCAATTCCAGTAAATTTTGCATTGAAAAGTCAAATGGCGCTCCTTCCCTTCCGAGCTCTGCCATGCACCCAAACAGTGGTTTACCCCCACATATGGGGTATCGGCGTACTCAGTACAAATTGTACAACAACTTTTGGGGTCCATTTTCTCCTGTTACCATTGGTAAAATAAAACAACTTGGAGCTGAAGTAAATTTTGTGTGAAAAAAAGTTAAATGTTCATTTTTATTTAAACATTCCAAAAATTCCTGTGAAACACCTGAAGGGTTAATAAACTTCTTGAATGTGGTTTTGAACACCTTGAGGGGTGCAGTTTTTAGAATCGTGTCACACTTGGGTATTTTCCATCATATAGACCCTTCAAAATGACTTCAAATGAGATGTGGTCCCTTAAAAAAAAATGGTGTTGTAAAAATGAGAAATTGCTGGTCAACTTTTAAAGGGCCACTGTCACCCCCCTCCAGCCATTATAAACTAAAAGAGCCACCTTGTGCAGCAGTAATGCTGCATTTTAACAAGGTGGCTCTTTTAGTTTTAGGTTCAAGTATACCCCAAATAAAGCGTTTTTATACTTAGCCACAATTCCTATCTCTAGCCAGGTAGGCGGGTCCTCACTCCCCAGCTTGGCCAGCTCCTCTGCCGTCACTCACATCTTTCGGCACCGCCCCCTCAGCCCTGTTATCGTTTCAAAACCAGCGCCTGCGCTGTGTACTGGTGTCCTGCGCAGACGCAGTAAGGCTAGTTTCACACTAGCGTTAACTGCAATACGTCGCAAATGCGTCGTTTTGCCGAAAATACGCATCCAGCAAAAGTTCTTGCTGGATACGTTTTTTCGTCATAGACTAACATTAGCGACGCATTAGCGACGCATTAGCGACGCATTGCAAAACGTCGCGTCCGTTTTGCGACGCTTGGGCGTGTGTTAGCGGACCGTCGGGAAAAAAAAACGTTACATGTAACGTTTTTTGCTCCCGACGGTCCGCTTTTTCCGACCGCGCATGCGCGGCCGGAACTCCGCCCCCACCTCCCCGCACTTCCCCGCACCTCACAATGGGGCAGCGGATGCGTGGGAAAAATGCATCCGCTGCCCCCGTTGTGCGGCGGAGACCACGCTAGCGTCGGGAACCTCGGCCCGACGCACAGCGACGGGTTGTTCCCGACGCTAGTGTGAAAGTAGCCTAAGCTCTGGCCGTCTGATGTCCCAGCCAGGCTTGCACGCTGCGCCTGCGCGGGCATTGCGGCCAGCCACCTTAGGAATCCCCACCCCGCACTGTGTTATGCATTATGCACAGTGCAGGGCGGGGATTCCAAAGGTTCCACCTATACAGAATATTCCGTGTAATGGCTGATACCAGAGAACAAAAGACATCCACAGAACACCAGGATGGATCGCTGCACAGCAAATAGCTGTAGGACCTGCGATGACGTCACTGCCATGTGATTGCCCTAATCACATGGCAGTGACGTCATCGCAGGTCCTACAGCTATTTGCTGTGCAGCGATCCATCCTGGTGTTCTGTGGATGTCTTTTGTTCTCTGGTATCAGCCATTACACGGAATATTCTGTATAGGTGAAACATAAATATATACTGATAAGAAGACGTTTTCCGGGGATTCCAAAGGTGGCTGGCCTGCGGCCGCAATGCCCACGCAGTGTGCAAGCCTGGCTGGGACATCAGACGGCCAGAGCTTACTGCGTCTGCGCAGGACACCAGTACACAGCGCAGGCGCCGGTTTTGAAACGATAACAGCGCTGAGGGGGCGGCGCCGAAAGCGCCGGAAGATGTGAGTGACGGCAGAGGAGCTGGCCAAGCTGGGGAGTGAGGACCCACCTACCTGGCTAGAGACAGGAATTGTGGCTAAGTATAAAAACGCTTTATTTTGGGTATACTTGAACCTAAAACTAAAAGAGCCACCTTGTTAGAATGCAGCATTACTGCTGCACAAGGTGGCTCTTTTAGTTTATAACGGCTGGAGGGGGGTGACAGTGGCCCTTTAACCCTTATAACTCCCTAACAAAAAAAAAATTTGTTTCCAAAATTGTGCTGATGTAAAGTAGACATGTGGGAAATGTTACTTATTAAGTATTTTGTGTGACATATCTCTGTGATTTAATTGTATAAAGATTCAAATTTGGAAAATTTCGAAATTTTCTAAATTTTTGCCAAATTTCCGTTTTTTTCACAAGTAAACGCAGGTAATATCAAAGAAATTTTACCACTATCATGAAGTATAATATGTCACGAGAAAACAATGTCAGAATCACCGTGATCCGTTGAAACGTTCCAGAGTTATAACCTCATAAAGGGACAGTGGTCAGAATTGTAAAAATTGGCCCGGTCATTAACGTGCAAACCACCCTTGGGGGTAAAGGGGTTAACACCAAGAGCTCCCAAATTTTGCAAACACACACACACTACATAACATTATTAGTGAGGAATATGGAAAAATATAAGCGATATGAAATGGTTTACTGTATGTAAACCATGTCTCATATCCTGTCGGGTTTGGTAAGGAGATAGCAAAAGCCGGCAATTGAATTACCAGCTTTTATGCTCTCTAGCTCTGTATTAAATATATATATGTCTCACTGACATATATATACACTGTATATATATATATATATATATATATATATATATATATATTTATATATATATTATATACAGTGTATATATATATATATATATATATATATATATATAGACTGTATATATGCTTTCATGAATATTTGAGCCCATCGATCCATTATATGTCTATTTTGCAAGCCGGCGAGAAAATCTCACTGTACAGATGCCATACGGATGACACACGGATATTTTGGGGAGAAAAAAATCGCATCCTCGCATTGAATACAGACCACTGTTCAGGAACTTTTCTGCGTATCTCGGCCATAAAAATCAGATCGTATTTTTATACGTTAGGTGTGACCCCGGACTTAGTGTGTGACGAATACATGGCTTGCAGACACCAGCACTGACCCCACAAGTGACGTGACTTGTCTCTGCAGACGGGGCATTCGTCTTACAGCACACACTTTATTCGTACCTCAGAATTTTTGATCAGTATTTCATCAGCATTTGTATACTGAAACACAGAGCAGGTGTCAATCTTTCAATGAGAGTTTTCCTCTGACTTCCACTCTTGGTTTTGGAAAGCACTGATGAAAAATACTGACGTGTGAATGAGGCCTAACAGTGCGCTCTGGTACTGACTCGTTATTACTGGGCTGAGAGCTGTCTATGTGCGGATCACACAGTGCACATCAGACACGGACAGCGCAGGCCAAGAAACCAGTGTCACTGATGCCTCTTTTCAAAGAGGGGGCAGGGACTGTCACAGTGATCGCAGTGTCTGCCCCCTGATGACACTTTGTTTGAGTATCCCAGCATGCACTAGAATTCTTAAACGAAGGTTCATCGAAAAGGAAGTTGTGAAAAATGAAAAGAAAATCAGTTAGCTTCTGTAGTTAGGGACAGATAAGGAAGTTTTAATTCAAGTATATTAGAAAATAGTTTAGACTATAGCATTAAATAGGGATTTAGGATGAAAACTAAGTTGTATTTCAGACCACCCCTTTAATGGTTTTATTGTGTATTTTAGAGGATCTTTGATTCCATGGTGCAGAATATAAGAAGGAGTTACATGTAAGATACAATTCTAAAATATGAAGAACAAGCAAGCAATGTCAGCCTGGTCCTGAGGGGAGAGGACCCTGCCCTGGCGGGCTTACAGTCTGCAGGATAATGGGGAAGGAGACAGTAGGTTGGTGGGTTGCAGCAGCTCTGATGGTGGTGGTGAGATGGCAGTGGGGTCCTTGCAGGCTGTAAAGTTTCTTGAAGAGATGGGATTTCAAGTTCTGTCTGAAGGTTCTGAAGGTCACTCACATGTGGAAGAAGTCAGCTTTGATTTTTTTTTCTCCATATAATGGGAAAGCAAATTTACGAGAATAAATACCATATGACCATGCACATGGGTTGGATTCGTCAGCTACAAATCCACTGTAAATTTTGTCACAAATCAGCAGCAAAATATTCAACTACTGAATAGAGAGTTGGAGCGAATCTGCAGCAGTGTAGAGTGAAGTCTGCCACGTGGTCTGCACTAAGAAATGACGTGCTGTGATTTGTAACCAGCATGTCAATATGTGGAGCAGGAAAATTTCCACAACATATAGATGTGATCTTAGAAACCTCATCTGCTTGGCCTGTACTTGTATTCCATATGCAATGCTGGTGAAAAATCCTCAGAACAAGCATTACTGTACATTTAGCTTCAACTGAGACTAAGATAAATTTTATTTATGTGGATCTACATGACGACACATTGCCCATCACTGGTAGATAGAAACACAAGTGCCAACATGTGTGAGATTCCCACATTTTTGCAAATTGAAAGTCTCTGCAAAAAACATGTGGTTCCCAAACACCAATCCAGCATATAACATGCTAACAAAGGCAAATGCCCCTCCCTTTCTGGTACTTGTAGTGTACCTAAATTATAGTGTTTACATGCATGCCATTGATGTAGCTGGAAGATCCCACTTAATTTATGGGGCATGTGTCTCCTGAAGCACAAGCTGGGCACAATGCATTGGGCTCTAAAATGGCATATTTGCAGTTATCACTCTGCAACATCCATGTTAATTTAAAAAAAAAACACTTGTGAGATGAAAATGTCCACTATTCTCATACCTAAAGTACTTTTCTGAGGAGTATAGTTCAATAAAGTGCGGGAATATTGGGGGGAAGGTTCTGCTCTTCTGACACTTCAGGATGTCCGTAAATTGTGGTTGTATGTTATTTCACTCAAATTTGTGCTGAAATAAACAAATGGTGTTTGTTCACTTCTGTGCCCAAACAATAGTTTCAGACTACATATGGGACATTGCCATGTCGGATAAATTACATAATACATTCAGTCAAAGTTCTTTTATTACCCGTTGCTATAATGAAAAATTGAGGCTAAAACAACTATTTATTAGGAAATATTGATTTTTTTTTTATTTTCACGTCCAATGCTATAAATAAAAATGCTTACTTCTAGATGAATTCCTTATGAGGTGTAACTTACAAAATATTATTATTAACATTATTGGGCTTATCATCATTATTTGGGATTTCTGCTGTTGTGTCTCCTTGAGTGCTCTGCAGATGCAAAATGGTGTCTGTAATCTACTCCAAGCCATAAGGCAGTCCAAAAGTCAAATAGCTTGTCTATCCCAAGCCCCATCATGTGCCCACACAGTACTTTCCAATCATATATGGGGTGTTGTGATCAGGAAAAATTTCAGAGCAAATTATGGGGTCTATTTTCTCCTTGTGAAATGAAAGATTTGGGGATAAAACAACATGTTAGTGGAAAAACAATGTTTATACCCCATGTTACAAACTTCTGTGAATCACCTGTGGGTTGAAAATGCTCAATACAAGAATTCGTTGAGGGGTGTGGTTTTCAAATTGGGTCGCTTGTGGGGGGTTGCTGCTGTTTTGGCTGCTAAGGTTACTCTGCAAATTTGACATGGTGTCCGAAATCTATTCCAGAAAACAATGTGCTCCAAAACTGAAATAGTGCTCTTTTTCTTCTGAGCTCTGTCCTACACAGGGTATTCCTGCATTCTTAAGAAGCTGCATTACAAATTGCAGGGTCCATTATATCCATTTACCTCTTTTGAAAATGAAAAAATGTGTGGTTAAACCATCATTTTAGTAGCAAGAAATGTGAATCTGAATACTGAAGGGTTAACAAACTTCCCCAATGCTTTGAGAGGTGAAGTTTTTAAAATGTTATTTTCAGGGTTGTTTCAATGTATAAGCTCCACAAAGTCAGTTTGAAAGAGAATCTGTGACATATTTGCTAGTAAACAAATCTTAAAACAAAATCAAAGGACCTTTAAAAAATGGTGCCAATGTAAAGAAGACATACAGTAAATGTTACTAGTTTTTGTGTGGCATGATTATTTTGTGCACATAGACAAAATATAAGACCGATAAAATAAAAAAATCAAAGTTTGAAAATTGCTTATTTTTCAATAATGTCATCAAATTTCAGATATTTTCATGAACACAAAACATATTGAATTAAATTGATTTGTATAAGCATTCACACACAGCACATAAAGCACATAAATTGATGTCAGATTTGAATAATGTGTCTTAGTCATTAATTCCAAAACTGTCTGCGTCATTTAGAGCATAAAGTACACAGTTAAGATGAAGTACCTATTAATATGGGATAAAGTATATTTACTTACACGGTGCTGTGCTTATTTGTCATTAGGAGCGCTATGGTGTAGGTAGGAAAATAAGCATTTATAACCTCTGTTAGTATAACGGCTTCACAAATCTGAACTCCAAGTCACAAAATGGGCCAAATGCCATAAATATTGTAACTAAAATAAAAAAATACTTTATTGGTTACCATGATTTTAATATTAAAAAAAATCACACCAAATTAAAGCATCATACAGCAAGAAAGGATAAAGTTGACAATTAAGTCCAGGCTATATATGAAATAGATAGGCTTATCTATCACATACCAAAAAAATATGCTGTTAAAAATGCCAAGCAGAGCAACCCGTATGCTAGAATCCAAAGATTATATCCTGTGTGTACCAAAGTACAATCAATAGTCAATGATTAACATATATTTATTATAGCCCTGACTTATAAGCAGTATTATAGAAGAGAAGTCATGTGCTTTCCTGCTTAGATGGTGTCCACCACAATGTATGTTTTGGCACTAGTCTTTGTCTGGGAGTGGTGCCATTCCAGCAGGAAGAAGATTTTTATATGCACATTGTCTAACATCTACTCCTCCGTCAGTGTAATTAGATATAAACCATGGTCCGACCTATAGAGTGATGAATGCACAGTCAGTCCGGTGCCGGACACTCCCTCAGCTCTGCATCATGCAGCATCTGAGGTGCGAAATATATGATCGGAACTCTGATGATGAGATCATGTGACAGTCACTGCATTAAAGATACAGATTCTGGGAGGGCACAGACACAGAGGACGGCGCATGCGGGCTGCTACAAACCGCAAAAAAATAAGCTGCATTTACACTTAAAGATAATCTTGAAAGAGCGTTGTTAACCCAATTACGACCTTTGACATATCCATACGTGCAGGTTGGTAGGTACTTGCCGACCTTGGACACATGGATACGTCTAGGCGATTTTACACGCACAGGGGCTGTGTCCACACCCTTTCTGGCACTTTAACCCCCTAAATGCCGCTATGGAGAGGTCACGCTAAGAGAGGAAGCCCCCTCCGATCAGCTCCCACGCGACATCATTGCGGGGGCCCGATCGCTGCCATAGTGACCTGATGTTATGACGACATCCGGGTCACCAGGCACTAGCAAGATAGCTCATGCGCAGTGCATGATCTAACTGACTTGTGTCAGCGCAGCACTGACAGTTATAAAGCATAACAATACTTCTGCATTGCAATGCTTTATAACTGCGATCAGACTGTGGGACTAAGTAAAAAAAAATTGTAAAAATCTATTTTTTAAAATTACAAATTAATATATATATATATATCTAATATATAAAGCTGAATGTGTGTGTGTGTGTGTGTGTGTATGTGTGTATGTCCGGGATTGGCATCTGCACCGTCGCAGCTACAGCCACAAAATTTGGCACAGTCACACGTCTGGACCCCGAGAGCGTCACAGGCTATGTTGTGAGGCAAAATTTTAGCCCTGTGGGAGAGGGACCTATTCCTGTCAGACAAACAGGGGTCGATTGAGCATGTCCTGTTATGGGCACGCTATATCGACGATATCTTCTTTGTCTGGCAGGGCACCTCCATCGATCTTGCGCAATTCATCTCCGGGTTAAACAACAATGACCTAAATATACGTCTCACCCCGGTGTGTGATATGAGGAAGATTGACTTCCTGGATGTTACTATCTGTAAGGATGCGGAGGGGATGCTTCAAACTGACATTTTCAGGAAGCCTACAGCCACTAATTCCCTGCTGCATGCCTCATCCTGTCATCCCTCCCATATGATCAGGTCTATCCCTGTCGGTCAATTTTTATGCTTGAGACGTATTTGCTCTAATGAACAGGACTTTGAGGCTCGTGCAAAAGAGTTAAGACTGCGTTTCCTCTCTAGAGGATACAGTGGACGCAGCCTGAAAAAAGCCTATCATAGAGCTAAATACTCGGATAGGGATGACCTTCTCTATGGGAGGACTAAGGCTAAGCCCATCTAATATATAATTGCCTAGAATACTACTTCCTGCAATTTGTGCCAACTTCCGTGGCTTTGTCCGGAGCTAATGTCCGGAGCTAATGTCCGGAGCTAATGTCCGGAGATAAGTGACGTCACCAGTGTCCTACACCCAGGCAGAGCACAGTGGCCCCAGGCAGAGCACAGGGGCCCCAGGCAGAACATGGGGCCCCAGGCAGAGCACAGGGGCCCCAGGCAGAGCACAGGGGCCCCAGGCAGCATATGGGGCCCCAGGCAGAGCACAGGGGCCCCAGGCAGCATATGGGGCCCTAGGCAGAGCACAGTGGCCCCAGGCAGAGCACACACCAAATCGGACGCCGAGGGGCCCCGTCAACCAAATCGGAGGCCGAGGAGCCCCGCCCACCAAATCGAAGGCCGAGCGGCCCCGCCCACCAAAGCGGAGGCCGAGGGGCCCGGCCCCGCCCACCAAATCGGAGGCCGAGGGGCCCCGACCACCACATCGGAGGCCGAGGGGCCCCGCCCACCAAAGCGGAGGCCGAGGGGCCCGGCCCCGCCCACCAAATCGGAGGCCGAGGGGCCCCGCCCACCACATCGGAGCCCGAGGGGCCCCGCCCACCACATCGGAGCCCGAGGGGTCCCGCCCACCAAATCGGAGGCCGAGGGTCCCCGCCCACCAAATCGGAGGCCGAGGGTCTCCGCCCACCAAATCGGAGGCCGAGAGTCCCCGCCCACCAAATCGAAGGCCCAGGGGCCCCGCCAACCAAATCGGAGGCCGAGGGGCTTCGCCAACCAAATCGGAGGCCGAGGAGCCCCGCCCACCAAATCGAAGGCCGAGCGGCCCCGCCCACCAAAGCGAAGGCCGAGGGGCCTGGCCCCGCCCACCACATCGGAGCCCGAGGGGCCCCGCCCACCAAATCGGAGGCCGAGGGTCCCCGCCCACCAAATCGGAGGCCGAGGGTCCCCGCCCACCAAATCGGAGGCCGAGAGTCCCCGCCCACCAAATCGAAGGCCCAGGGGCCCCGCCAACCAAATCGGAGGCCGAGGGGCTTCGCCAACCAAATCTGAGGCCGAGGAGCCCCACCCACCAAATCGAAGGCAGAGCGGCCCCGCCCACCAAAGCAGAGGCCGAGGGGCCCGGCCCCGCCCACCAAATCGGAGGCCGAGGGGCCCCGACCACCACATCGGAGGCCGAGGGGCCCCGCCCACCAAAGCGGAGGCCGAGGGGCCCGGCCCCGCCCACCAAATCGGAGGCCGAGGGGCCCCGCCCACCACATCGGAGCCCGAGGGGCCCCGTCCACTAAATCGGAGGCCGAGGGTCCCCGCCCACCAAATCGGAGGCCGAGGGTCCCCGCCCACCAAATCGGAGGCCGAGAGTCCCTGCCCACCAAATCGAAGGCCCAGGGGCCCCGCCAACCAAATCGGAGGCCGAGGGGCTTCGCCAACCAAATCGGAGGCCGAGGAGCCCCGCCCACCAAATCGAAGGACGAGCGGCCCCGCCCACCAAAGCGAAGGCCGAGGGGCCTGGCCCCGCCCACCACATCAGAGCCCGAGGGGCCCCGCCCACCAAATCGGAGGCCGAGGGTCCCCGCCCACCAAATCGGAGGCCGAGGGTCCCCGCCCACCAAATTGGAGGCCGAGGGTCCCCGCCCACCAAATTGGAGGCCGAGGGTCCCCGCCCACCAAATCGGAGGCCGAGGGTCCCCGCCCACCAAATCGGAGGCCGAGGGTCCCCGCCCACCAAATCGGAGGCCGAGGGTCCCCGCCCACCAAATCGGAGGCCGAGGGTCCCCGCCCACCAAATCGGAGGCCGAGGGGCCCCGCCAACCAAATCGGAGGGCGAGGGGCCCCGCCCACCAAATCGGAGGCCGAGGGTCCCCGCCCACCAAATCGGAGGCCGAGAGTCACCGCCCACCAAATCGGAGGATAAGGGGCCCCGTCAACCAAATCGGAGGCCGAGGGGCCCCGCCAACCAAATTGGAGGCCGAGGAGCCCCGCCCAACAAATCGAAGGCCGAGCGGCCCTGCCCACCAAAGCGGAGGCCGAGGGGCCCGGCCCCGCCCACCAAAGCGGAGGCCGAGGGGCCCCGCCAACCAAATCGGAGGCCGAGGAGCCCCGCCCACCAAATCAAAGGCCGAGCGGCCCCGCCCACCAAAGCGGAGGCCGAGGGGCCCGGCCCCGCCCACCAAAGCGGAGGCCGAGGGTCCCCGCCCACCAAAGCGGAGGCCGAGGGTCCCCGCCCACCAAATCGGAGGCCGAGGGTCCCCGCCCACCAAATTGGAGGCCGAGGGTCCCCGCCCACCAAATTGGAGGCCGAGGGTCCCCGCCCACCAAATCGGAGGCCGAGGGGCCCCACCAACCAAATTGGAGGCCGAGGGGCCCCGCCCACCAAATCGGAGGCCGAGCGGCCCTGCCCACCAAAGCGGAGGCCGAGGGGCCTGGCCCCGCCCACCAAAGCGGAGGCCGAGGGGCCCCGCCAACCAAATCGGAGGCCGAGGAGCCCCGCCCACCAAATCGAAGGCCGAGCGGCCCCGCCCACCAAAGCGGAGGCCGAGGGGCCCGGCCCCGCCCATTAAAGCGGAGGCCGAGGGGCCCCGCCCACCACATCGGAGGCCGAGGGGCCCCGCCCACCAAATCGGAGGCCAAGGGTCCCCGCCCACCAAATCGGAGGCCGAGGGTCCCCGCCCACCAAATTGGAGGCCGAGGGTCCCCGCCCACCAAATTGGAGGCCGAGGGTCCCCGCCCACCAAATCGGAGGCCGAGGGGCCCCACCAACCAAATTGGAGGCCGAGGGGCCCCGCCCACCAAATCGGAGGCCGAGGGTCCCTGCCCACCAAATCGGAGGCCGAGGGGCCCCGCCCACCAAATCGGAGGCCGAGAGTCCCCGCCCACCAAATCGGAGGCCGAGGGGCCCCGCCCACCAAATCGGAGGCCGAGGGGCCCCGCCAACCAAATCGGAGGCCGAGGAGCCCCGCCCACCAAATCGAAGGCCGAGCGGCCCCGCCCACCAAAGCGGAGGCTGAGGGGCCCGGCCCCGCCCACCAAATCGGAGGCCGAGGGTCCCCGCCCACCAAATCAGAGGCAGAGGGACCCCACCCACCAAATCGGAGGCCGAGGGGCCCCGCCCACCAAAGCGCCGAGGGTCCCCGACCACCAAATCGGAGGCCGAGGGTCCCTGCCCACCAAATCGGAGGCCGAGGGTCCCCGCCCACCAAATCGGAGGCCGAGGGTCCCCGCCCACCAAATTGGAGGCCGAGGGTCCCCGCCCACCAAATTGGAGGCCGAGGGTCCCCGCCCACCAAATCGGAGGCCGAGGGGCCCCACCAACCAAATTGGAGGCCGAGGGTCCCCGCCCACCAAATCGGAGGCAGAGGGACCCCACCCACCAAATCGGAGGCCGAGGGGCCCCGCCCACCAAAGCGCCGAGGGTCCCCGACCACCAAATCGGAGGCCGAGGGTCCCTGCCCACCAAATCGGAGGCCGAGGGTCCCCGCCCACCAAATCGGAGGCCGAGAGTCCCCGCCCACCAAATCGAAGGCCCAGGGGCCCCGCCAACCAAATCGGAGGCCGAGGGGCTTCGCCAACCAAATCGGAGGCCGAGGGTCCCCGCCCACCAAATCGGAGGCCGAGGGGCCCCACCAACCAAATTGGAGGCCGAGGGGCCCCGCCCACCAAATCGGAGGCCGAGCGGCCCTGCCCACCAAAGCGGAGGCCGAGGGGCCCGGCCTCGCCCACCAAAGCGGAGGCCGAGGGGCCCCGCCAACCAAATCGGAGGCCGAGGAGCCCCGCCCACCAAATAGAAGGCCGAGCGGCCCCGCCCACCAAAGCGGAGGCCGAGGGGCCCGGCCCCGCCCACCACATCGGAGGCCGAGGGGCCCCGCCCACCACATCGGAGGCCGAGGGGCCCCACCCACCAAATCGGAGGCCTAGGGTCCCCGCCCACCAAATCGGAGGCCGAGGGTCCCCGCCCACCAAATTGGAGGCCGAGGGTCCCCGCCCACCAAATTGGAGGCCGAGGGTCCCTGCCCACCAAATCGGAGGCCGAGGGGCCCCACCAACCAAATTGGAGGCCGAGGGGCCCTGCCCACCAAATCGGAGGCCGAGGGTCCCTGCCCGCCAAATCGGAGGCCGAGGGTCCCCGCCCACCAAATCGGAGGCCGAGGGTCCCCGCCCACCAAATTGGAGGCCGAGGGTCCCCGCCCACCAAATTGGAGGCCGAGGGTCCCCGCCCACCAAATCGGAGGCCGAGGGGCCCCACCAACCAAATTGGAGGCCGAGCGGCCCCGCCCACCAAATCGGAGGCCGAGAGTCCCCGCCCACCAAATCGGAGGCCGAGGGGCCCCGCCCACCAAATCGGAGGCCGAGGGGCCCCGCCAACCAAATCGGAGGCCGAGGAGCCCCGCCCACCAAATCGAAGGCCGAGCGGCCCCGCCCACCAAAGCGGAGGCTGAGGGGCCCGGCCCCGCCCACCAAATCGGAGGCCGAGGGGCCCCGCCAACCAAATCGGAGGCCGAGAAGCCCCGCCCACCAAATCGAAGGCCGAGCAGCCCTGCCCACCAAAGCGGAGGCCGAGGGGCCCGGCCCCGCCCACCAAAGCGGAGGCCGAGGGGCCCCGCCAACCAAATCGGAGGCCGAGGAGCCCCGCCCACCAAATCGAAGGCCGAGCGGCCCCGCCCACCAAAGCAGAGGCCGAGGGGCCCGGCCCCGCCCACCAAAGCGGAGGCCGAGGGGCCCCGCCCACCACATCGGAGGCCGAGGGGCCCCGCCCACCAAATCGGAGGCCGAGGGTCCCCGCCCACCAAATCGGACGCCGAGGGTCCCCGCCCACCAAATTGGAGGCCGAGGGTCCCCGCCCACCAAATTGGAGGCCGAGGGTCCCCGCCCACCAAATTGGAGGCCGAGGGGCCCCACCAACCAAATTGGAGGCCGAGGGGCCCCGCCCACCAAAGCGGAGGCCGAGCGGCCCTGCCCACCAAAGCGGAGGCCGAGGGGCCCGGCCCCACCCACCAAAGCGGAGGCCGAGGGGCCCCGCCAACCAAATCGGAGGCCGAGGAGCCCCGCCCACAAAATCGAAGGCCGAGCGGCCCCGCCCACCAAAGCGGAGGCCGAGGGGCCCGGCCCCGCCCACCAAAGCGGAGGCCGAGGGGCCCCGCCCACCACATCGGAGGCCGAGGGGCCCCGCCCACCAAATCAGAGGCCGAGGGTCCCCGCCCACCAAATCGGAGGCCGAGGGTCCCCGCCCACCAAATCGGAGGCCGAGGGTCCCTGCCCACCAAATTGGAGGCCGAGGGTCCCCGCCAACCAAATCGGAGGCCGAGGAGCCCCGCCCACCAAATCGAAGGCCGAGCGGCCCCGCCCACCAAAGCGGAGGCTGAGGGGCCCGGCCCCGCCCACCAAATCGGAGACCGAGGGTCCCCGCCCACCAAATCGGAGGCAGAGGGACCCCACCCACCAAATGGGAGGCCGAGGGGCCCCGCCCACCAAATCGAAGGCCGAGCGGCCCCGCCCACCAAAGCTGAGGCTGAGGGGCCCGGCCCCGCCCACCAAATCGGAGGCCGAGGGTCCCCGCCCACCAAATCGGAGGCAGAGGGACCCTACCCACCAAATCGGAGGCCGAGGGGCCCCGCCCACCAAATCAAAGGCCGAGCGGCCCCGCCCACCAAAGCGGAGGCCGAGGGGCCCGGCCCCGCCCACCAAAGCGGAGGCCGAGGGGTCCCGCCCACCACATCGGAGGCCGAGGGTCCCCGCCCACCAAATCGGAGGCCGAGGGTCCCCGCCCACCAAATCAGAGGCCGAGGGTCCCCGCCCACCAAATTGGAGGCCGAGGGTCCCCGCCCACCAAATTGGAGGCTGAGGGTCCCCGCCCACCAAATCGGAGGCCGAGGGGCCCCACCAACCAAATTGGAGGCCGAGGGGCCCCGCCCACCAAATCGGAGGCCGAGGGTCCCTGCCCACCAAATCGGAGGCCGAGGGGCCCCGCCCACCAAATCGGAGGCCGAGAGTCCCCGCTCACCAAATCGGAGGCCGAGGGGCCCCGCCCACCAAATCGGAGGCCGAGGAGCCCCGCCCACCAAATCGAAGGCCGAGCGGCCCTGCCCACCAAAGCGGAGGCTGAGGGGCCCGGCCCCGCCCACCAAATCGGAGGCCGAGGGTCCCCGCCCACCAAATCGGAGGCAGAGGGACCCCACCCACCAAATCGGAGGCCGAGGGGCCCCGCCCACCAAATCGAAGGCCGAGCGGCCCCGCCCACCAAAGCGGAGGCTGAGGGGCCCGGCCCCGCCCACCAAATCGGAGGCCGAGGGTCCCCGCCCACCAAATCGGAGGCAGAGGGACCCCACCCACCACATCGGAGGCCGAGGGTCCCCGCCCACCAAATTGGAGGCCGAGGGTCCCTGCCCACCAAATTGGAGGCCGAGGGTCCCCGCCCACCAAATTGGAGGCCGAGGGTCCCCGCCCACCAAATCGGAGGCCGAGGGGCCCCACCAACCAAATTGGAGGCCGAGGGGCCCCGCCCACCAAATCGGAGGCCGAGGGTCCCTGCCCACCAAATCGGAGGCCGAGGGGCCCCGCCCACCAAATCGGAGGCCGAGAGTCCCCGCCCACCAAATCGGAGGCCGAGAGGCCCCGCCCACCAAATCGGAGGCCGAGGGGCCCCGCCAACCAAATCGGAGGCCGAGGAGCCCCGCCCACCAAATCGAAGGCCGAGCGGCCCCGCCCACCAAAGCGGAGGCTGAGGGGCCCGGCCCCGCCCACCAAATCGGAGGCCGAGGGTCCCCGCCCACCAAATCGGAGGCAGAGGGACCCCACCCACCAAATCGGAGGCCGAGGGGCTCCGCCCACCAAATCGAAGGCCGAGCGGCCCCGCCCACCAAAGCGGAGGCTGAGGGGCCCGGCCCCGCCCACCAAATCGGAGGCCGAGGGTCCCCGCCCACCAAATCGGAGGCAGAGGGACCCCACCCACCAAATCGGAGGCCGAGGGGCCCCGCCCACCAAAGCGCCGAGGGTCCCTGCCCACCAAATCGGAGGCCGAGGATCCCCGCCCACCAAATCGGAGGCCGAGGATCCCCGCCCACCAAATCAGAGGCCGAGGGTCCCCGCCCACCAATCGAAGGCCGAGGGTCCCCGCCCACCAAATCGGAGGCCGAGGGTCCCCGCCCACCAAATCGGAGGCAGAGGGACCCCACCCACCAAATCGGAGGCCGAGGGGCCCCGCCCACCAAAGCGGAGGCCGAGGGTCCCCGACCACCAAATCGGAGGCCGAGGTGTCATGATCTCAATGGCAAGAGATCATAGCATCAGCATATATAGGAACTAGCTCTTGGAAGATGGAAACTGAGCTGACCATGAACTAAACCTAACACACAACTAGCAGTGGCCGGGTAGCATGCCTACGTTGATTCTAGATGCCCAGCACCAGCCGGAGGACTAAATAAAACTAGCAGAGGAAAATATTAGTCCTAGCTCACCTCTAGAGAAATACCCCGAAAGGAGACAGAGGCCCCCCACATGTATTGGCGGTGAATCAAGATGAAATAACAAACGTAGTATGAAAATAGGTTTAGCAAATTTGAGGTCCACTTACTACATAGCAGAAGACAGGAAGGACACTTTCATGGTCAGCTAAAAACCCTATCAAAACACCATCCAGAAATTACTTTAAAACTCTGGCATTAACTCATAACACCAGAGTGGCAATTCCTGTTCACAAGAGCTTTCCAGACACAGTAACGAAACTACAGCTGTGAACTGGAACAAAAATGCAAAAACAAACATGGACAAGAGTCCAACTTATCTAGTAGTTGTCTAGGAGCAGGAACAAGCACAGAGAGGCTTCTGATAACATTGTTGACCGGCAAGCAACTAACAGAGCAGCAAGGTTATATAGCGACTCCCACATCTTGATGGGAACAGGTGAACAGAGAAGATGAAGACACCAGTTCAATTCCACCAGTAGCCACCGGGGGAGCCCAGAATCCAAATTCACAACAGTACCCCCCCCTCAAGGAGGGGGCACCGAACCCTCACCAGAACCACCAGGGCGATCAGGATGGGCCCTATGAAAGGCACGAACCAGATCAGAGGCATGAACATCAGATGCATTCACCCAAGAATTATCCTCCTGGCCGTATCCCTTCCACTTGACCAGATACTGGAGTCTCCGTCTGGAAACACGAGAGTCTAAGATTTTCTCCACAACGTACTCCAACTCACCCTCAACCAACACCGGAGCAGGAGGCTCAACGGAAGGCACAACCGGTACCTCATACCTGCGCAATAATGACCGATGAAAAACGTTATGAATAGAAAAGGATGCAGGGAGGTCCAAACGGAAGGAAACAGGGTTAAGAATCTCCAATATCTTATACGGGCCGATGAACCGAGGCTTAAACTTAGGAGAAGAGACCCTCATAGGGACAAAACGAGAAGACAACCACACCAAGTCCCCAACACGAAGACGAGGACCAACACGACGACGGCGGTTAGCAAAAAGCTGAGTCTTCTCCTGGGACAACCTCAAATTGTCCACCACCTGCCCCCAGATCTGATGCAATCTCTCCACCACAGCATCCACTCCAGGACAATCCGAAGATTCCACCTGACCAGAGGAAAATCGAGGATGAAACCCCGAATTACAGAAAAACGGGGACACCAAAGTGGCAGAGCTGGCCCGATTATTGAGAGCGAACTCCGCCAATGGCAAAAAAGCAACCCAATCATCCTGGTCAGCAGACACAAAACACCTCAGATATGTCTCCAGGGTCTGATTAATCCGCTCAGTCTGGCCATTCGTCTGAGGATGAAAAGCGGACGAAAAAGATAAATCTATGCCCATCCTAGCACAGAATGCCCGCCAAAATCTAGACACGAATTGGGTCCCTCTGTCAGAAACGATATTCTCAGGAATACCATGCAAACGAACAACATTTTGAAAAAACAGAGGAACCAACTCGGAAGAAGAAGGCAACTTGGGCAGAGGAACCAAATGGACCATCTTAGAGAAACGGTCACACACCACCCAGATGACAGACATCTTCTGAGAAACAGGCAGATCTGAAATAAAATCCATCGAGATGTGCGTCCAAGGCCTCTTAGGAATAGGCAAGGGCAACAACAATCCACTAGCCCGAGAACAACAAGGCTTGGCCCGAGCACAAACGTCACAAGACTGCACAAAGCCTCGCACATCTCGTGACAGGGAAGGCCACCAGAAGGACCTTGCCACCAAATCCCTGGTACCAAAAATGCCAGGATGACCTGCCAACGCAGAAGAATGAACCTCAGAGATGACTCTACTGGTCCAATCATCAGGAACAAACAGTTTATCAGGTGGGCAACGATCAGGTCTATCCGCCTGAAACTCCTGCAAGGCCCGCCGCAGGTCTGGAGAAACGGCTGACAATACCACTCCATCCTTAAAGATACCTGTGGGCTCAGAGTTACCAGGCGAGTCAGGCTCAAAACTCCTAGAAAGGGCATCCGCCTTAACATTCTTAGAACCCGGTAGGTATGACACCACAAAATTAAACCGAGAGAAAAATAATGACCAGCGCGCCTGTCTAGGATTCAGGCGCCTGGCGGTCTCAAGATAAACCAAATTTTTGTGGTCAGTCAATACCACCACCTGATGTCTGGCCCCCTCAAGCCAATGGCGCCACTCCTCAAAAGCCCACTTCATGGCCAAAAGCTCCCGATTCCCAACATCATAATTCCGCTCAGCGGGCGAAAATTTACGGGAAAAGAAGGCACAAGGCCTCATCACGGAGCAGTCAGAACTTTTCTGCGACAACACTGCCCCAGCTCCAATCTCAGAAGCGTCGACCTCAACCTGAAAAGGTAGAGCAACATCAGGCTGACGCAACACAGGGGCAGAGGAAAAACGGCGCTTAAGCTCCCGAAAGGCCTCCACAGCATCAGGGGACCAATCAGCAACATCAGCACCCTTCTTAGTCAAATCGGTCAATGGCTTAGCAATATCCGAAAAACCAGCAATAAATCGACGATAAAAGTTAGCAAAGCCCAAAAATTTCTGAAGACTCTTAAGAGAAGAGGGCTGCGTCCAATCACAAATAGCTTGAACCTTGACAGGATCCATTTCAATGGAAGAGGGGGAAAAAATATATCCCAAAAAGGAAATCCTCTGTACCCCAAAAACACACTTAGAACCCTTCACACACAAAGAATTAGACCGCAAAACCTGAAAAACCCTCCTGACTTGCTGGACATGAGAGTCCCAGTCATCCGAAAAAATCAGAATATCATCCAGATACACAATCATAAATTTATCCAAATAATCGCGAAAAATATCATGCATAAAGGACTGGAAAACTGACGGAGCATTTGAAAGACCAAAAGGCATCACTAAATACTCAAAGTGGCCCTCGGGCGTATTAAATGCGGTTTTCCACTCATCCCCCTGCCTAATTCGCACCAAATTATACGCCCCACGAAGGTCAATCTTAGAGAACCACTTGGCCCCCTTTATGCGAGCAAACAAATCAGTCAGCAACGGCAATGGGTATTGATATTTAACAGTGATTTTATTCAAAAGCCGATAATCAATACATGGTCTCAAAGAGCCGTCTTTTTTTGACACAAAGAAAAAACCGGCTCCTAAGGGAGATGACGATGGACGAATATGTCCCTTTTCCAAGGACTCCTTTATATATTCACGCATAGCAGCATGTTCAGGCACAGACAGATTAAATAAACGACCCTTTGGGTATTTACTACCCGGGATTAAATCTATGGCACAATCGCACTCTCGGTGCGGAGGTAACGAACCAAGCTTGGATTCTTCAAAGACGTCACGATAGTCAGACAGGAACTCAGGAATTTCAGAGGGAATAGATGATGAAATGGAAACCACAGGTACATCCCCATGAGCCCCCTTACATCCCCAGCTCAACACAGACATAGCTTTCCAGTCGAGGATTGGGTTGTGAGATTGCAGCCAAGGCAATCCTAGCACCAAATCATCATGTAGATTATACAGCACCAGAAAGCGAATAATCTCCTGGTGATCCGGATTAATACGCATAGTTACTTGTGTCCAGTATTGTGGTTTATTATTAGCCAATGGGGTGGAGTCAATCCCCTTCAGAGGAATAGGAGTCTCCAAAGGCTCTAAATCATACCCACAGCGTTTGGCAAAGGACCAATCCATAAGACTCAAAGCGGCGCCAGAGTCGACATAGGCGTCCGTGGTAATAGATGACAAAGAGCAAATCAGGGTCACAGATAGAATAAACTTAGACGGTAAGGTGCAAATGGAAACAGATTTACCAAGCTTTTTAGTGCGCTTAGAGCATGCTGATATAACATGAGTAGAATCACCACAATAGAAACACAACCCATTTTTCCGTCTAAAATTCTGCCGCTCGCTTCGGGACAGAATTCTATCACACTGCATACTCTCTGGCGATTTCTCAGTGGACACCGCCAGATGGTGCACTGGTTTGCGCTCCCGCAAACGCCTATCGATCTGAATAGCCATTGTCATGGACTCATTCAGACCCGCAGGCACAGGGAACCCCACCATAACATCCTTAATGGCATCAGAGAGACCCTCTCTGAAAGTCGCCGCCAGGGCGCACTCATTCCACTGAGTAAGCACAGACCATTTACGGAATCTTTGGCAGTAAATTTCCGCTTCATCTTGCCCCTGAGATAGGGACATCAACGTTTTTTCTGCCTGAAGCTCCAAATGAGGTTCGTCATAAAGCAACCCCAAGGCCAGAAAAAACGCATCCACATTGAGCAACGCAGGATCCCCTGGTGTCAATGAAAAAGCCCAGTCTTGAGGGTCGCCCCGGAGCAAGGAAATCACAATCCTGACCTGCTGTGCAGGGTCTCCGGCAGAGCGAGATTTCAGGGACAAAAATAATTTGCAATTATTTCGAAAATTCTGAAACCCAGATCTATTCCCCGAAAAAAATTCCGGCAAAGGAATTCTCGGCTCAGATACAGGTGCATGACAAACAAAATCTTGCAAATGTTGTACCTTCGTGGCGAGATTATTCAAACCTGCAGTTACACTCTGAAGATCCATTGCAAACAGGTGAACACAGAGCCATTCAAAGGAGAGAAAAAAAAAAAAAAAAATTTCAGCAGACTACTTATTTCTCTCCTTTCTCAGACAAGGATTTTAACCCTTTAGTGGGCCGGTCAAACTGTCATGATCTCAATGGCAAGAGATCATAGCATCAGCATATATAGGAACTAGCTCTTGGAAGATGGAAACTGAGCTGACCATGAACTAAACCTAACACACAACTAGCAGTGGCCGGGTAGCATGCCTACGTTGATTCTAGATGCCCAGCACCAGCCGGAGGACTAAATAAAACTAGCAGAGGAAAATATTAGTCCTAGCTCACCTCTAGAGAAATACCCCGAAAGGAGACAGAGGCCCCCCACATGTATTGGCGGTGAATCAAGATGAAATAACAAACGTAGTATGAAAATAGGTTTAGCAAATTTGAGGTCCACTTACTACATAGCAGAAGACAGGAAGGACACTTTCATGGTCAGCTAAAAACCCTATCAAAACACCATCCAGAAATTACTTTAAAACTCTGGCATTAACTCATAACACCAGAGTGGCAATTCCTGTTCACAAGAGCTTTCCAGACACAGTAACGAAACTACAGCTGTGAACTGGAACAAAAATGCAAAAACAAACATTGACAAGAGTCCAACTTATCTAGTAGTTGTCTAGGAGCAGGAACAAGCACAGAGAGGCTTCTGATAACATTGTTGACCGGCAAGCAACTAACAGAGCAGCAAGGTTATATAGCAACTCCCACATCTTGATGGGAACAGGTGAACAGAGAAGATGAAGACACCAGTTCAATTCCACCAGTAGCCACCGGGGGAGCCCAGAATCCAAATTCACAACACCGAGGGTCCCTGCCCACCAAATCGGAGGCCGAGGGTCCCCGCCCACCAAATCGGAGGCCGAGGGTCCCCGCCCACCAAATCGGAGGCCGAAAGTCCCCGCCCACCAAATCGGAGGCCGAGGGGCCCCGCCAACCAATTTGGAGGCCGAGGGGCCCCGCCAACCAAATCGGAGGCCGAGGAGCCCCGCCCACCAAATCGGAGGCCGAAAGTCCCCGCCCACCAAATCGGAGGCCGAGGGGCCCCGCCAACCAATTCGGAGGCCGAGGGGCCCCGCCAACCAAATCGGAGGCCGAGGAGCCCCGCCCACCAAATCGAAGGCCGAGCGGCCCCGCCCACCAAATCGGAGGCCGAGGGTCCCCGCCCACCAAATCGGAGGCCGAGGGTCCCTGCCCACCAAATTAGAGGCCGAGGGGCCCCACCAACCAAATCGGAGGCCGAGGGGCCCCGCCCACCAAATCGGAGGCCGAGGGTCCCTGCCCACCAAATCGGAGGCCGAGGGGCCCCGCCAACCAAATCGGAGGCCGAGGGTCCCCGCCCACCAAATCGGAGGCCGAGGGGCCCCGCCCACCAAATCGGAGGCCGAGGGTCCTCGCCCACCAAATCGGAGGATAAGGGGCCCCGCCCCCCACCAACCAAATCGGAGGCCGAGGAGCCCCGCCCACCAAATCGAAGGCCGAGCGGCCCCGCCCACCAAAGCGGAGGCAGAGGGACCCCGCCCACCAAATTGGAGGCCGAGGGGCCCCGCCCACCAAAGCGGAGGCCGAGGGGCCCCGCCCACCAAAGCGGAGGCCGAGGGTCCCCGCCCACCAAATCGGAGGACGAGGGGCCCCACCAACCAAATCGGAGGCCGAGGAGCCCCGCCCACCAAAAGTAAGTGCGGCCCCAAAAGTAAGTGCGCCCCCGGGTGCAAAAGTAAGTGCGCCCCCGGGTGCAAAAGTAAGTGCGCCCCCGGGTGCAAAAGTAAGTGCGCCCCCGGGTGCAAAAGTAAGTGCGCCCCCGGGTGCAAAAGTAAGTGCGCCCCCGGGTGCAAAAGTAAGTGCGCCCCCGGGTGCAAAAGTGCGCCTCCGGGTGCAAAAGTAAGTGCACCCCGGGTGCAAAAGTAAGCGCGCCCCCCAGTCCCGTGTGTGAAAAGTGCTGCTGTAAAGCTGGTAGCGCTGTTCAAGCACCATGTATTTCCTTCAGGAAATGCCCATCTAATATATAATTGCCTAGAATACTACTTCCTGCAATTTGTGCCAACTTCCGTGGCTTTGTCCGGAGCTAATGTCCGGAGCTAATGTCCGGAGCTAATGTCCGGAGATAAGTGACGTCACCAGTGTCCTACACCCAGGCAGAGCACAGGGGCCCCAGGCAGAGCACAGGGGCCCCAGGCAGCCTATGGGGCCCCAGGCAGAGCACAGTGGCCCCAGGCAGAGCACAGGGGCCCCAGGCAGAACATGGACCCCCAGGCAGAGCACAGGGGCCCCAGGCAGCATATGGGGCCCCAGGCAGAGCACAGTGGCCCCAGGCAGAGCACAGGGGCCCCAGGCAGAACATGGGGCCCCAGGCAGAGCACAGGGGCCCCAGGAAGAGCACAGGGGCCCCAGGCAGCATATGGGGCCCCAGGCAGAGCACAGGGGCCCCAGGCAGCATATGGGGCCCCAGGCAGAGCACAGTGGCCCCAGGCAGCATATGGGGCCCCAGGCAGAGCACAGTGGCCCCAGGCAGAGCACAGGGGCCCCATGCAGCATATGGGGCCCCAGGCAGAGCACAGTGGTCCCAGGCAGAGCACAGGTGCCCCAGGCAGCTTATGGGGCCCCAGGCAGAACACAGTGGCCCCAGGCAGAACATGGGGCCCCAGGCAGAGCACAGTGGCCCCAGGCAGAGCACAGGGGCCCCAGGCAGAACATGGGGCCCCAGGCAGAGCACAGGGGCCCCAGGCAGAGCACAGGGGCCCCAGGCAGCATATGGGGCCCCAGGCAGAGCACAGGGGCCCCAGGCAGCATATGAGGCCCCAGGCAGAGCACAGTGGCCCCAGGCAGAGCACAGGGGCCCCAGGCAGCATATGGGGCCCCAGGCAGAGCACAGTGGTCCCAGGCAGAGCACAGTGGCCCCAGGCAGCCTATGGGGCCCCAGGCAGAGCACAGTGGCCCCAGGCAGAACATGGGGCCCCAGGCAGAGCACAGGGGCCCCAGGCAGAGCACAGGGGCCCCAGGCAGCATATGGGGCCCCAGGCAGAGCACAGTGGTCCCAGGTAGAGCACAGGGGCCCAAGGCAGCCTATGGGGCCCCAGGCAGAGCACAGGGGCCCCAGGCAGCATATGGGGCCCCAGGCAGAGCACAGGGGCCCCAGGCAGCATCTGGGCCCCAAGGCAGAGCACAGTGGCCCCAGGCAGAGCACAGGGGCCCCAGGCAGAACATGGGGCCCCAGGCAGAGCACAGGGGCCCCAGGCAGAGCACAGGGGCCCCAGGCAGCATATGGGGCCCCAGGCAGAGCACAGGGGCCCCAGGCAGCATATGGGGCCCCAGGCAGAGCACAGCAATATTTTGGACCACTGTGCGGTGTTTCAGACCCCCTGTGTGATGTCTGGGGCCCTGTTCTTAAGTATATTAAAGATTAAAGTAACGTATATTAAAGTATATTATAGATCAAATTTGACACGTTTATGAGCACCATTGAGTGATATACTCAAGAATGACATAATTTTTCAACATTTTATGGTTTCAAACTGTAAACACTCAGAGTTTTTTTTACTTCAACCAGAAAACCTTAACGGTTCATAAAAAACTTGACTGTTCAGGATATGATAAAAGTCATAGTATTCTGAATCTTTAACTTATAAAGATACCTTTACATGGGGTGATTATTGGTTCCAGAGAGGCTTTTGGCCGATAATCGTACACATGGCTGGTGACAGGACAATCTAATATATAATTGCCTAGAATACTACTTCCGGCAATTTGTGCCAACTTCCGTGGCTTTGTCCGGAGATAATATCCGGAGATACGTGACGTCACCAGCGTCCTACACCCGCTCAGGGTGGACAAAGATATATGCCTTCGTGGTGCGCGGCACTTTTCTGATTGGTTGCCGCCTGCCGCGAGCGACCAATCAGAAATGTGCCGTACTGTCAAGAATTGTCAAGAGCTTGTGAGTGCAGCCATTTTTTGTTCTTTCTTACTATTATTTATTAATTGTATTATTCTTACATTTGAATAAATAAAGTATATATGGATTCTAGACTCCCGATTCTTTAGAATCGGGCTGCCATCTAGTGAGAGATAATCAAATTAGATTTATTACATCCTTTCATCCCCAACATAATCTTATGCGGGCAGCAATAAGGAGAGCATGGCCAATCCTGCAGGCTGACCAAATTTTGAATAAGTTTCTTCCAGCCTGTCCGTCACTCACGTTTCGGAGGGCTAGAAATCTTAAAGATCAGCTTACTCGCAGTCATTATGTTGGGCAGCCGTTGACTACTTTCCTCAGCAGTGCTGCTACGCGGAGTGGATGTTCCCCCTGTGGTAAGTGTGTTGCCTTCCCCAACATTGAACGATGCTCTTCTTTCTCTAGCTCTGATGGCACTAAGATCTATACTATTAAGAAATATATATCATGTACCTCTAGGTACGTGATATATTATGCTACGTGCCCATGTGGCCTGATTTATATTGGCCTAACCACAAGACAGTTAAAAGTCAGAGTAAGAGAGCACGTTCTTGGTATACTGGCGGCGGCCGAATGTGATGATATTACCACTCTTAAAACACTGCCCAGGCATTTCAGGGACTTCCACTCATGCGATGCAGCACTGCTGAGGGTTAGAGGCATTGACCTCCTCAACATTAACATCGGGGGGGTGCCCTCTCTAAACGCCTTGCCCAACTAGAAACCAGGTGGATGTGGACTCTACGGACCATCCATCCGGATGGTCTGAATGAGAACATCTCCTTTGCCCCATTTTTGTGATCCACTACTCTGCTGTGTGTCATGTGGCATCTTGTGCCATGTCCCGGTCATTTTGTTTTATTCGTTTTTATTCAGATTGGTTTGTCTTTTTTAGTGTGTGTGTTTTTCTTGTGTTTATTTTATGATATTGTTCTGTCTAGTATTGGAACATTTTGAACATCTGAACACTTATGGATTCGTCTATCAAGTGCTATCTTGTGGCTACGTGTCAATATCCTCTATGGGCTGCTGTTATCGTTTATATTGGACATTTTTATACATGGTGTACCAATTTTTGGGGTGTTCTATTATAGGGATGTATATATTATATAATGTATAATTTCTGTACTCCTTATATGCATTTTATATGTTTTGTCTGTGCATACTGTTACATCTGCAGGATCCTCTATCTGTGTGAGTAAGCTTCTCGGTGTATGTTTATGGCTATGCATTGATGATTGTTATTTTTGCATCCTTTATTATACTCTTGCCTTTTTCTTCTTTATTTTTTCAAATTGTCCTTAGTTTTGCATTTTCCCTTATTTCCGCCCTTTTCAAATATGGCATCCTTGTATGTATTTTGCCTACGCGCATGCGCCTGTTTCTCTGCGGTGTGAGCGCTCCTACTTGCCGTCCGGCGCATGGTCACGTGGGGCCCTGCGTGTTCCTGTTGCCGGCGGCCATGTTGGATGTCGTCTGTGCCGCCGATACGCAGGTGCGGCAAGCTTGTACATCTATTACCTTGTTATGGCGATATATAAAGCACACCTTGTTGAGGATTCTTTCACCCCCTGAGGAAGGAGCGTTTTGTCGGCTCCGAAACGCGCGTTGGGGTTCGGCCCAGCTGTTCCACTCATATACCGGTACTGCAGCCTAGGTATGTAGCTATGCTGACATGGTGATTGTTTCTGGTATTACATATTGCATTGCCCATGATATAAATATTTATCTATAAGCATTGTCTTTTAATCAACATGGGCATCTGCATTAAACAATCCGGTGCAATGTTGCACTTCTGCTAGTGACTTGGTTATGAGTGGGCACCTGGTGCTGTGTTTTGGCCTGGACGTGGTTCAATGGGTGCCCCCCTCCCTTATGCTTTTCTACCTGTTCATGTCTGGTGTTTTAAACGGTTATTTAATAAAATTATTCATATAGGATCTTTATGGCTGTTTTTCTTTTGTTGTTTTGTGTTGCATTGTTGCAGCTGATCCTTATGAGTCCTTCACGCATATTGTATTTAGCTCCATATAGGAGATATGACATTGACTAGTACTAATTATAATATGCCTGCCTCAATATTTTTGTGCAAAATTTTAACCCTGCGTGTTCCAATTCACCAAACAATTTTGCCCCTATCTACATAATGGGGAAAAAGTGAAAGGAAAAGTGTTGGAGGCAAATTGACAGCCAGGAGGAGATGGCATACAGGTATATACTATATACAGGGGAGATGATATACAGCTATATATTATATACAGGAGGAGATGACATACAGGTATATACTATATACAGGGGAGATGACATACAGGTACATACTATATACAGGGGAGATGACACACAGGTATGTACTATATACAGGGGAGATGACACACAAGTATATACTTTATACAGGGGAGTTGACATACAGGTATATACTATATACAGGGGGAGATGACTTACAGGTATATCTAATATATAAAGCTGAATGTGTATGTCTGGGATTTGCATCTGCACCATCGCAGCTACAGCCACTAAATTTTGCACAGTCACATGTCTGGACCCTGAGAGCGTCATAGGCTATGTTGTGAGGCGAAATTTTAACCCCGCGTGTTCCAATTCACCAAACAATTTTGCCCCTATCTCCATAATGGGGAAAAGTGAAAGGAAAAGTATTGGAGGAAAATTGACAGCTGCCAGATGTGAACAAGGGGGACTTAAAGAATGAGAGCGATGGCCCCAAAGAGTATATACCATACAGTTGCTAAGGTGGGGCCCCGACATGGGATACTCACCACACACGGGGATATGAACACACACACAAAATGCGCCACACACTACCACGTGCTTGAACACATATCACCCTCCGCACACATTTCACCACACATACACCAACCTCGCCACATAAAAGTCGAAACAAAAAAGTCACCGCTCAAAACTCGCCACGTGCAAAACTCGACACATGCAAAACTAGGCTCAGGCAAAACTCACCACACGTGCAAAACTCACCTCATGGAAAACTCGCCACACGCAAAACTTGCACACGTGGAAAAATTGCCACATGAACAAAAGTTGCAACACATGCAAAAGTTGCCTCACACAAAACTTTCACATACTCAAAACTCATAAAACTCGCCACGCGCAAAACTCGCCATGCACAAAACTTGCTGCACACAACTTGCTACACTAACCTGTCAGATGCAACTCGACACACAAAAAGTTGCTACACGCATGTCGCCACACAAAACTCAACACACACAACTTGACACATAAAACACCCTAAAACACACACAAGTCTGGTATTATCCTTCAAAAATAAAAATCTGATTAATAAGCAGACAAACTACAAGAGCAACAACTGTACCATATAGGAAATACGGCAGCTGTCAGTCACATGACCTGTCTATTATGTGTATGTGTGAGCTAATATATACTGCCAGGGGGGAGGGCTTCCTGTTGGCTGGGGATTTATCAGGCTGCCAATTTAGCTTACAAATACTGAGGTAAAAATACTGACCAAATAACGTGTGAACGAGGTCTAATACAGGAGGAGATGACATACAGGTATATACTATATACAGGGGAGATGACACACAGATATATACTATATACAGGGGAGATGACACACACATATATACTATATACAGGGGAGATGACACACAGGTATATACTATATACAGGAGGAGATGACACACAGGTATATACTATATACAGAGGAGATGACACACACATACATACTATGTACAGGGGAGATGACACACAGGTATATACTATATACAGGAGGAGATGACATACAGGTATATACTATATACAGGAGGAGATGACACACATATATACTATATACAGGGGAGATGACACACAGGTATATACTATATACAGGAGGAGATGACACACTGGTATATACTATATACAGGGGAGATGATATACAGATATATACTATATACAGGAGGAGATGACTCAGGTATATACTATATACAGGAGATGACATACAGGTACATACTATATAAAGGAGGAAATGACATACAGGTACATACTATATACAGGGGAGATGACACAGGTGTATATACTATATACAGGGGAGATGACACACAGGTATATACTATATACAGGGGAGATGACACACAGGTTTATACTATATACAGGGGAGATGACACACAGGTATATACTATATACAGGAGGAGATGACACACAGGTATATACTATATACAGGAGGAGATGACATACAGGTACATACTATATACAGGAGGAGATAACATACAGGTACATACTATATACAGGGGAGATGACACACAGATATATACTATATACAGGAGGAGATGACACACAGGTACATACTATATACAAGAGGAGATGACACACGTATATACTATATACCTTGGAGATGACACACGTATATACTATATACAGGAGGAAATGACATACAGGTACATACTATACAGAGGAGATGACATACATACTATATACAGGGGAGATGACACACAGGAATATACTATATACAGGAGGAGATGACATACAGGTATATACTATATACAGGAGGAGATGACACACATATATACTATATACAGGGGAGATGACACACAGGTATATACTATATACAGAAGGAGATGACACACTGGTATATACTATATACAGGGGAGATGACATACAGGTATATACTATATACAGGAGGAGATGACACACAGGTTTATACTATATACAGGAGATGACATACAGGTACATACTATATACAGGAGGAAATGACATACAGGTACATACTATATACAGGGGAGATGACACACAGGTATATACTATATACAGGGGAGATGACACACAGGTATATATTATATACAGGGGAGATGACACACAGGTTTATACTATATATAGGGGAGATGACACACAGGTATATACTATATACAGGAGGAGATGACACACAGGTATATACTATATACAGGAGGAGATGACATACAGGTACATACTATATACAGGAGGAGATGACATACAGGTACATACTATATACAGGGGAGATGGCACACAGATATATACTATATACAGGAGGAGATGACACACAGGTACATACTATATACAAGAGGAGATGACACACAGGTATATACTATATACCTTGGAGATGACACATGTATATACTATATACAGGAGGAGATGACACACAGGTATATACTATATACAGGAGCAGATGACACAGGTATATACTATATACAGGAGGAGAGGACTTACAGGTATGTACTATATACAGGAGGAGATGACACATGTATATACTATATACAGGAGGAGATGACATACAGGTATATACTATATAAAAGAGGAGATGACACAGTTATATAGAGGAGGAGATGACATACAGCAGGTATATATATATACAGGGGAGATGACATACAGGTATATACTATATACAGGAGATGACATACAGGTATATTATATATAGGAGGAGATGACATACAGGTATATAGTATATACAGAAGAGATGACATACAGGTATATACTATATATAGGAGGAGATGACACATAGGTATATACAATATACAGGAGGAGATGGCATACAGCAGGTATATACTATTTACAGGGGAGATGACATACAGGTATATACTATATACAGGAGATGACATACAGGTATATACTATATATAAGGGAGATGACAAACATGTATATACTGAGGGGAAAATGAGAGGTGTGAGGTGAAAATGAGGGGTGTGAGGTGAAAATGAAAAGGTGTGAGCGCAAAATGAGAGGTGTAAGGGAGAAAATGAGAGATGTGGGGGAAAATGAGAGGCGTGATGGGAAAATAAGAGAAGTGAGGTGCTATAACTAGCCACAGATATTTACTATGCCCAACGCCGGGCTCTTCGGCTAGTGTATATATAGTGTATATATATATATATATATATATATATATATATATTGTGAGGCTGTGGCCTCTGATACAGCTAGGGGGCGCTGTTTGTTCTCCACAGAAGGTGCAGGTACATACTATATACAGGATGAGGTCCATAGGTGTGCATGAGAGTCACGGATTTCCGGCCCGGGTTTTCCAGGTGGCTGAAGGCCACAGGTTTGTGTGTGTTTAAAAGCCCTGCAGTAAGGGGTATGGGTGTGTCAGGCCGTGCAGGCCGTGTCAGGTGTCTGGCCAAGTGAGGCCAGGTGTGTGAGGTGCACGTCAGTGTCAGACTGGTGTGTGCTGGTCTGCAGAGTGCATGGAGGCCAGCAGAGCCAGCACCCAGGGCAGCTGAATAGCCTGGCACCCGCAGCGTACACAGAGATGCAAGTCGTCCATGATACTGGTCTCGGAGGTGGACAGTCCTGTGCCCGGAGGTGGATGTCCTGTGCCCGCAAGGAGTCGGATATGGACAGTCCTGTGCCCGGAGGTGGATGTCCTGTGCCCGAAAGAGGACTAGCATGTGCAACGATTGCAAACAGGTGGATATGGTGCCCGGCTGCTATTCGGAGGATATCCTGAACTGTGTATGACTGTGTGAGTAAAGAGTCTGTAAGAGACTGTGATACAGCGATGCAGGACACCCACGAGAACTAGTCAGAGGAGGGCTGGCGTGAGTAGTGTCTGCAACAGATGAGGCTGTGTGTATGGAGACGTATAGAGTCTGAGCTGGCGTGCGGTCGCCCAGGGAAACTGGACAAGGGAAATCTGGCCTGTTTAGGGACCGCAAAACTAAAGCCGTGTGAAATGTATTGCATTGAACTGGTGTAAACTGATCACTGAAGTTATATGCATTTATATGTACCCGGCTGCACTCCAGAGGATAAAGAGTGCAGTGAGCTGAGTGAGTACAGAGACTTGTTACCGGCGTGCGGTCACCCAGGGAAACTGGACAGAGGGAAGTTCGGCCTGTGTATTGACTGCGTCATATAGCCATGCATTATTAATGGACTGTATGAAGAAGCCGTTTACTATATTGACTGTGTGAAGTAACACAATAAAAGAGACTTTTGTGTTTGAATTTGTGGGTCACTGCTTCTTCACTGCGTACGAAGCTACTGCAGCTTTACTATATACAGTGGGGCAAAAAAGTATTTAGTCAGTCAGCAATAGTGCAAGTTCCACCACTTAAAAAGATGAGACGCGTCTGTAATTTACATCATAAGTAGACCTCAACTATGGGAGACAAACTGAGAAAAAAAAATCCAGAAAATCACATTGTCTGTTTTTTTATCATTTTATTTGCATATTATGGTGGAAAATAAGTATTTGGTCAGAAACAAAATTTCATCTCAATACTTTGTAATATATCCTTTGTTGGCAATGACAGAGGTCAAACGTTTTCTGTAAGTCTTCACAAGGTTGCCACACACTGTTGTTGGTATGTTGGCCCATTCCTCCATGCAGATCTCCTCTAGAGCAGTGATGTTTTTGGCTTTTCGCTTGGCAACACGGACTTTCAACTCCCTCCAAAGGTTTTCTATAGGGTTGAGATCTGGAGACTGGCTAGGCCACTCCAGGACCTTGAAATGCTTCTTACGAAGCCACTCCTTCGTTGCCCTGGCAGTGTGCTTTGGATCATTGTCATGTTGAAAGACCCAGCCACGTTTCATCTTCAATGCCCTTGCTGATGGAAGGAGGTTTGCACTCAAAATCTCACGATACATGGCCCCATTCATTCTTTCATGTACCCGGATCAGTCGTCCTGGCCCCTTTGCAGAGAAACAGCCCCAAAACATGATGTTTCCACCACCATGCTTTACAGTAGGTATGGTGTTTGATGGATGCAACTCAGTATTCTTTTTCCTCCAAACACAACAAGTTGTGTTTCTACCAAACAGTTCCAGTTTGGTTTCATCAGACCATAGGACATTCTCCAAAAACTCCTCTGGATCATCCAAATGCTCTCTAGCAAACTTCAGACGGGCCCGGACATGTACTGGCTTAAGCAGTGGGACACGTCTGGCACTGCAGGATCTGAGTCCATGGTGGCGTAGTGTGTTACTTATGGTAGGCCTTGTTACATTGGTCACAGCTCTCTGCAGTTCATTCACTAGGTCCCCCGCGTGGTTCTGGGATTTTTGCTCACCGTTCTTGTGATCATTCTGACCCCACGGGGTGGGATTTTGCGTGGAGCCCCAGATCGAGGGAGATTATCAGTGGTCTTGAATGTCTTCCATTTTCTAATTATTGCTCCCACTGTTGATTTCTTCACTCCAAGCTGGTTGGCTATTGCAGATTCAGTCTTCCCAGCCTGGTGCAGGGCTACAATTTTGTTTCTGGTGTCCTTTGACAGCTCTTTGGTCTTCACCATAGTGGAGTTTGGAGTCAGACTGTTTGAGGGTGTGCACAGGTGTCTTTTTATACTGATAACAAGTTTAAACAGGTGCCATTACTACAGGTAATGAGTGGAGGAAAGAGGAGACTCTTAAAGAAGAAGTTACAGGTCTGTGAGAGCCAGAAATCTTGATTGTTTGTTTCTAACCAAATACTTATTTTCCACCATAATATGCAAATAAAATGATAAAAAAACAGACAATGTGATTTTCTGGATTTTTTTTTCTCAGTTTGTCTCCCATAGTTGAGGTCTACCTATGATGTAAATTACAGACGCCTCTCATCTTTTTAAGTGGTGGAACTTGCACTATTGCTGAATGACTAAATACTTTTTTGCCCCACTATATATATATATATATATATATATATATATATATATATATAATGTACCCATAAATAAATATTTTAATGAAAAAAACAATAAAAGTATACATGTTTTATATCACCTCATCCGAAGCAATGCAACATATAGTTAACCCTTTAGTTAACCCCTACAGTGAACACCATAAAAAGAGTTTCTATAAAATAGTTTGTATTGTAAAAAAGCGCCAAAACATTTAACAAAATATAACTGTGGTATCTCTGTAATCGTACTGACCCAAAGAATATAAATGCCTTATCAATTTTACCACATGCGGAATGACAAAAAACAAAAAAGCAATTTCTGAGTTGCTGGTCTTTGTTCATTCTGTCTCCCAAACATTGAAATAGAAAGCGATCAAAAAATGTCATGTACTCGAAAATGATACTAATAATAACGTCGACTCATCCCACATAAAACAAGCCCTCACATGACTCTGTCGGTAGCAGGGCTGTGGACCAACTCGGGCTTCTAAAATATATAATAAATTGGGTACAGTAGTTCAATGCAGTTTGTGGAGAATATTTTTTTCATAAGAATTTGGGAAAGTTATGAAATGTCCTATAAATGTCTGTCCTGTTCCTGATCTAAGGTCTAGACTTTTAGCTGAGATGAATCTGTGCTGCAGTTTATGTTCATGATAAGTAGTGAAGCTCCTCCTCTACATATAAGAGGAAAAAATAAACACAGGGAAGGAAAGCATACATTCAGCTCAGAATTTGTGGAGTGAACAGGAAAGCAGGATTAAAGCAGGTAAGTACTTCCTAAAGCATATCTAAACTTTCAATAAACTGTGCATAAATCAATAGTCTAGTATATGTTGTCTCTGTATGCTTGATGTTTTAGTTTGATTTTCCTCTTAGCTCATGTTTGGAGAAATTAGCTGCTCTGATGACTTATATACACTATACATAGAATATAAGGGGAAAAATGTTTTCTAACATCTCAAATTTGGAAATACAGTAACAGGATCGATGAGGACATATATATTTGTGGGTGTGTTCTGGAATGTGATTCAGCACAGATATTACTACAGAAGAACAGCAAAATGATTTTTTACAATTAGATGATCTTGTTGAAGCTGCGGGACATCAGAGGAGAGAGAAATAGTGTCCCCGATCCCCCCCCCCTGATACTTACCGGTGTCCGTGGGCCCTCCTGCTTCCTCCCCCATGGGCGCCGCCATCTTTACCCGGAAAAAATGGTGGGCGCATGCACCCACCAAGACCTGCTGGCAGTACTTGGCAGATCTCGGGGTCTCGGCTGTCGGGGGTAGCCGAGACCCCAAAGAACATAATGCCGATGTAACCGGCAGCCTCCGTTCCTAAGAATGAGGAGTTTATGACCTGCGATGACGTTGCGGCTTGTGATTGGTCGTGTGAGCGGTCACATGAGCGGTCACGCGACCAATCACAAGCCGCAACGTCATCGAAGGTCCTAAACTCCTCATTCTTAGGAACGGAGGCTGCCGGTTACATCGGTAAGGTCCAGGGGCCGCCGGACGGGTGAGTATATCCATATTTTTTATTTTAATTCTTTATTTTTTACATGAATATGGATCCCAGGGCCTGAAGGAGAGTTTCCTCTCCTTCAGACCCTGGGAACCATCCAGGATACCTTCCGATACTTGTGTCCCATTGACTTGCATTGGTATCTGGTATCGGTATCGGCAATATCCGATATTTTTTGGATATCGGCCGATACCATCCAATACCGATACCTTTGAGTATCGGAAGGTATCGCTCAACACTAATTATGATATTAGCTGAATGACAAAAGTACATAGGGGGAATTTTCTCTAGCAATAAGTACCAATGGCCCCAGAGGCGACTACAGACATAATGAGATCTAGCAAAAGAAATAAATTTTGTTCTCTCGAAAGTAAAGGCCTTTAGCACTCTATTCTCATTCAGTTCCATGGGCACTTGGAGGTGACTGTACCCTCATATTGATTTGGTGATGTCAAACTGGAGTCTGACTATTTACTTATGTACATATCTGGCTTAGAGACTTATTCTGTGGGATAAGACGAGGCAGTGATGAGTAAGATTTGTCATTCCCCATCGTTGCCAGAAGGAAGTGCTGCCCAGCTGCTGTACCTGCTATGGAGGCAGTCCTAGATGAACTCTGTGAGAAGCTGGGAAAAGAAGGTGCCCTCGCATGCTTGCAGCGCTGCCTGAAAGATCTGGAGAATGAGGATTCAAGACCGAGCACTGTATACCGAGTGAGCGGTGAACATGAAGTGCTGAGGGACGACACCACTGGTGCAGCGGCAGGAGCTACGTTGATGTCATCCCAGGGCGCAGGCATGTGCACTGGATACCGGAGAAAAAGGAGAGTTTTATACTCACCTTCAACTGTATATGGCTAATGGAGCTCCAGCAGACTGTGAGGACAGGGGGTCATTTGACGCCCCACATTAAGAAAGGACAAGATTGGTTCCAGTTGACCACTGGCTGGACACGGCCATTGCAGGTCGTGGGGCTGCCAGTCCTCCAGCTGAAGGACCAGTCGAGGGAGAGGTCTTCTGGCGGGAGCAATCCCATGACACCTTATCTGAAGGTGGTATGAGCCTCAATCTGTGCACCTTACACAAATTGTCATAGGTGCTAGGCTCACTCAGGGATTTACTCCAGCCCCCCCAAATTTAACACTACTTGCTCAGCCAGTATATCCTCCAGGACCCCTGGTGTAGCAGAGGTATGGAAACACCTGAACGATAGCCTGTAGGATGAGCAAAGAGAATACGGGTCTTCAATTACTCCCGTAGCATCTGGTGTTAAAGGGGTGGGAGACGATTGTTACAAGGAAGCTCTGATATATAGAGTTTCTCCCTTAGGTTATCACTTATCTGCAGCTATTTAAAATAGTATATGTAATAATGAATTTATTGGTATCCTGTCCTTGTTGCCTGCCTATAAGGAATTTTTAGCAAGGCTGGACAAGGATGAGGATAGGCTTAGACATATTGATAGGTCCTTTAATAATTGGCTTCAAGCATTTTGTATATATGCTAGTGTTATGGGGGAGAAGTTCCCCCCAAAATGCTGCAGGCTATTTCAACAAACAAAAACTTTGATAACTTGAGTTGGTACTTTTATGATGAAAACTTTAGACAAAAGTTAGCTATATACCCGTCATTAAAATGGGGTGTTAAAGATGTGGGTTTATGGCTCAACCTAATGCTTCCAGGTAAGCCATCTAATTTACAAAATAGTAAGGTAACGACTCAAACCACCTTTAGGAAAGGTACATGCTTTGTCTTTAATGAAGCACAGAGTAACGGCCTAATTCTTTGAGGTACAAACATGAATGTTCCTTTTGGGGAGGGTCGCACCTGATGGCCAGGTGTTTTAAAAAAGCAAACCTGCCGGGTCAGCCCTCAACAAGGGAGTATTTTAATAAAGGGATCGAGTCCAGTCTGGAGATAATTCAATGGTGGCTAGAATGGTACCCAGATCGCAGGATGGCCAAACTGCTAACTGAAGGTTTTAATGACATTTTTTTAAATTCTGCAGTTTATGGATGAAGGTTGTGTTTGGGTGACTAATTTAAAATCTGCTGAGCTGCATTCAGAGGTGATAGAGAGGAAATTAGAGAAAGAAATTGTATGTGGTACGGTGGCGGGTCCTTTTACGGTGCCACCCTTTATCAATTTCCGTTTATCACCTCTAGGCGTAGTTCCTTAGAAAGAGCCAAGCGCCTTCCTGTTAATCCATCACTTATCCTACCCATACAGTTCGTCTTTGAATGATAGTATTAATAACTCTGTTATATCAGTTACTTATACTTCTTTTGATAAGGCTGTCGAGTTGATTAGACGTTTTGGGCCAGGAGCGTTAATGGCCAAAGCCGATATTGACTCAGCTTTTAGACTGTTGCCTATTCATCCTAGTGGACTTAATTTAATAGATTTTCAATTTCGTGGATATTTTTACTTTGACAAATGTTTGCCAAAGGGTTGTTTGGTTTCCTGTTTTTACTTCGAGGCCTTTGCCTCTTTTGTTGAATGTGTAACAGCGTTGAGGTATATGAAAGTGGGTATAGCCCACTATCTCGATGACTTTTTATTTGTAGGTCCTAGAGATTCAACTGTATGTGAGGAAATCCTGAATGCTTTCCAGGCTGTCTGCAGTAATTTTGGTATCCCACTAGCTGTAAATAAAAAAGTTTTGCCAGTTAATTATATTGAGTTTCTAGGCATTACTATAGATACTGTTACAGGTGAGTTACGTTTACCTTTAGCTAAGGTTGATAAATGCAGACAGGCGATACAGTGCTTATTACGCAAGAAGAAAGCCTCCTTTAAAGAAGTAGAATCCTTGTTGGGTTCATTAGCCTTTGCGGGTAGAATTATGCCAATGGGCAGGGTTTTTTAGAGGCGCCTGTCTGCTTGCATGGCTGATATTAAGAATCCATGCTTTCATGTTAAATTATCAAAGGAAGTGAAGGAAGATTTAGTGGTTTGGCTAGAATATTTTGAGTCGTTCAATGGCTTGTCAATGTGGCAGTCACATTTTGTCCTGGATGAACAGTTGTTTTTCTTTACAGATGCTGGTAGCGATGGTTTTGGTGTGTTTTTGGACGGCGAGTGGTGTGCTGGTAGTTGGCATCAAGCCTTGATAGGGGTGTTACAAATAATGGCCTGATGTTGGCATTATTTCCTATCCTGGTAGCAATAGTTATTTGGGGAAGGAAGTTAGCCAACAGAAATATTATTATCAGGTCTAGTAGCAAGGGTGTTTTATATTCTGTGAACTGTCTTTCTAGCAAATGTAATTTAGCGGTTAAATTGTTGAGACACTTAGTACTATTATGCCTTAAATATAACATTTGGCTGAAAGCCGTATATGTTGAACATAAATGCAATTTAGTCGTTGAATTACTTTCTCATTTTCAGTTCACACGTTTCTTCAATCTCGTACCCAGTGCCGGAGAATAGGAGAGGATTGCCCGGATTATCTATAGGGTCTAATCTGATTTTAAAGGGAACCCATCACCCCCAAAATCGAGGGTGAGCTAAGCCCACCAGCATCAGGGGCTTATCTACAGCATTCTGGAATGCTGTAGATAAGCCCCAGATGTATCTTAAAAGATAAGAAAAAGAGGTTATATTATACTCACTCAGGGGCGGTCCCGGTCTAGTCCGATGGGTGCCGCAGTCCGGTCCGGCGCCTCCCATCTTCATCAGATGACGTCCTCTTCTGGTCTTCACGCTGCGGCTCCGGAGCAGGCGTGCTTTGTCTGCCCTGTTGAGGGCAGAGCAAAGTACTGCAGGGTGCAGGCGCCGGGCCTCTCTGACCTTTCCCGGCACCTGCGCACTGCAGTACTTTGCTCTGCCCTCAACAGGGCAGACAAAGTACGCCTGCGCCAGAGCCGCAGCATGAAGACCAGAAGAGGATGTCATCCTATGAAGATGGGAAGTGCCGGACCGCGACGCCCACAGGATCGGACTGCCCGCCCAGGTGAGTATGATATAATCTCTTTTTCTCATCTTTTAGGATACATCGGGGGCTTATCTACAGCATTACAGAATGCTGTAGATAAGCCCCTGATGCCGGTGGGCTTAGCTCACCCTCGATTTTGGGGGTGACAGGTTCCCTTTAATTATGGATCTTTTGCAGCATTCAGTGGTTGTTTCTACTTGGAAGAGTTACCTGTCAGCTTGGGATGTCTGGTCCAAGTTCTGCTTTAGAGACGGTTTAGATGCAGGGTCCAGTTCAGAATATTCAGCGTTAATGTTTTTGTTATTTTTGTTTGATAAAAGTTTTGCTTATTCTATGGTTTCCAGGAATCTAGCCGGTATCTCCTTTTTCATGAAAGACCTGGGTCAAAAACCACTTAACTCCTATTTTATTATTAAGCAGGTAATGAAGGGCTATAAGAAGAATCATTCTGTCTGGTTATACTGAAAGAATTGTGTATAGTATCCAATTTGTGTTGTTTTTATAGCTTTGAGTCGTTACTGTTTTGCACTGCAGCATGCCTAATGTTTTTTGGAGCCCTTAGAGTTGGTGAACTATTGTCAAGAGGACAAAATGGGTTAGAAGGTTTAGCAGTTAACCTAATTTCCATTGCAGATGGGTCATTGATTTTGTACATAGCAATATCTAAAACGGACCAGGAGGGTAAGGGCAATAGTTTATACTTAATGTGTTTCTCAGAAGTTTTAATTTGTCCAGTTTGCTTATGCAAAAAGTATATTGGTATTCGTCCTCCCAGGAGTGAGGAATAACTTTCTCATTAATTGTTCTGGCAAGCCTTTGACACAGTTCCAATTTAGGAGCAGGAAGTGTCTGTCTAGATTAAAGGTACCTTCACACTGAACAACTTAACAACGATATCGCTAGTGATCCGTGACGTTGCAACTTCCTGGATAGCGATATCGTTGTGTTTGACACGCAGCAGCGATCAGGATCCTGCTGTGATATCGTTGGTCGGAGCTAGAAGGCCAGCACCTTATTTCGTCGCTGGATCTCCCGCTGACATCGCTGGATCGGTGTGCGTGACACCGATCCAGCGATGTCTTCACTGGTAACCAGGGTAAACATCAGGTTACTAAGCGCAGGGCCGCGCTTAGTAACCCGATATTTACCCTGGTTACCAGTGTAAATGCAAAATAAAAAAACACATACTCACATTCCGGTGCCTGCGTCTGCTTCCCTGCACTCCTCCTGCATCCTGTGTCAGCGCCGGCCGGCCGTAAAGCAGAGCACACCGGTGACGTCACCGCTCTGCTTTGGCCGGCGCTTACACAGGATGCAGGAGGAGTTCAGGGAAGCGGACGCAGGCACCGGAATGTGAGTATGTGTTTTTTTATTTTACATTTACAATGGTAACCAGGGTAAACATCGGGTTACTAAGCGCGGCCCTGCGCTTAGTAACCCGATGTTTACCCTGGTTACCCGGGGACTTCGGCATCATTGGTCGCTGGAGAGCTGACTGTGTGACAGCTCTCCAGCGACCACACAGCGACGCTGCAGCGATCGGCATCGTTGTCTAGATCGCTGCAGCGTCGCTTAATGTGACGGTACCTTAAGCTTGAGTGAGAGATATTTCTCTACCCATTCTTTCCAGATTGGAGCGTCGACAGAGGCAGCCAAGATTGGTTTAGGTGAAGCATTTATTAAGAAGTTAGGGAGATGGGGCTCGAAGTGTTATAAATTGTACATTGATAAATAATGTTCAACTAACTTTTGTTTGTAGTTTTTTTAGGTCTCAGAATGTGGATACTAGGCCATTCTTTCATTCACTGGGCTAAGTGGAGAGCAAGGCAACGCTGTTATGGAATGAACCTGTCCATGTCCTCGGATTTGGTCAGGGTGTTTTGGTTTGGTGTCAGGGGACAGAAATGGACCGGTCTCATGGAACAGGTGTCTTTGATGTACAGCAGGTCTCCATCCCCAGACATTATCATCATTCATCTCAAAGGGAACGACATTGGAAAAATTGGAACTGTTGATTTATTATTTCAGATGAAACAGAATTTGTTAGAGTTAAGAAATATGTTTCCTAATGCCATTTTAGTGTTTTCTGAAATTGTGCCGAGATTGCTTTGGTCTGAATCTGTGGACTTAAAATTTTGTGCGAAAATTTCGTAAAAGATTAAATAGGTCCATGAGTAAATTTATGCAGTCTATCGGCAGCTTTTCTTTTAGGCATGTTGACTTGGAAAGTGGAGTGCCAGGCCTTTTTTCAGAATGATTCAGTGCTTTTGGAAATAGGCACTGACATTTTTAACCTTGTTTTATAGGCTATGGTGGAATTGGTCCTTGGTAGGGTGGGTCCACTCTTGCCTACTGTTGGTTAGGCAAGGTGGCAATTGGGTAAGTCGTTGTTAGGCGCTAGGATTCTCCCGCTGCACAGGGTGGATCCCAAGCTTTGTCTCCTGCGGTCTCCCATTCAGTGCAGTGGGTGCTGCTCAGCAAAGACATTGGTCTCAGCACCTTGCTCAGACTTGTGCTGTTCGCTTAGTTACTGTTGGCTCTCCAGCCAAAGCTATAGTAACTAGCAATAGGCAGCAGCGAACAGACCTTCCTGAGGCTAAGTCCAGGAATCACCCTACTGAGCATGCTCGTGAGGTGGTGACCTCTCATTGGTGGTCGGTCGTCAGCCGCACGGCTGAGGTGGCAGCTCCGCAATGGTCCACGAGCAAGGTCCTGTCTGACTGGACTTAAGCAGAGCATATAAAAGAGTCTTTGGGGCACACATCGGCGCGCTAAGATCCTTTATGTTATGCTTGTGTCATTGGATACTTATCCACCCTGTGTGCACGTGTAGGGTGGGAACTCCCAATTGGCTTAGCATTTGATTCCAATCGTGAGTGCGGTTAGCACAGCTGAGTTTCAGAACAAGTTCAAACACCAGCCTAGTTGGGGGGAAGTTATAGGAACCCTGACTAGTATTATTATCTGCTATATCCCTGTGACACCTAACAGGATATAGTTCTCTCTGTTTTAGTACCGCTCTGTGGAGTAACCGAGCACGTACTTTGCACTCTTTCCACATGGAGTGACCTATAACTCCGAGTGTTTACGATGCTTTCATGCAGCATCGCTCCGCCATTGTTTACTAGCTGCGGTTCCTCCATCATCGCACGGTGGACCCCGGGGTGCACCTTCTCATAATTTATATTTGGTGTGATCTGCAAACCCTAACAGTCCTTCAAAGAACTAAATGGACATTAGGTTTTTGGAAATGGTAAATGGGCTTGAGCTTTGGCTAAGCTGCTGTTTGTTATAAGTTTAAAGTCTGTATGTGAATTTTTAATAAAGGCCGTGGCAAAATAATTTCCAACCAAGTCATTTCACCTATTAAAGGGTTTACCCTGGTGGGAAAAGTTTCCCGCCAAGCTTTCCCAGTATTTTTGATGTACAGAGATTGGTGGAGGTTTTTAGCCTGTCAGCAGCACGTCGCTGGGTGAAGTATAGCTTTTTCCCCAGTGACGTCTGTTGATAGGGCAATCTATTTAGTAAATACAGGTGGGCTGGGGGCATAAGAAGAGGCAGTGATGAGGGAGATTTGTCATTCCCCAGCACTGCCATAAGGAAGTGCTGCCCCTTCCTCCCTTAATTTTTTGATTTGTCACGGGCCTGGGGTAAGTTGTTCAGGGAACTGAATGGACATCAGGTTTTTGGAAATGATAAACGGGCTTGAGCTTTGGCTAAGCTGTGGTGTGTTGTAAGTTTAAAGTCTGTATGTGAATTTTTAATAAAGGCCGTGGCTAAATAATTTCCAACCAAGTCAACGTGTCTTGTGTTTTGCTTGATTCTTGTTTGTGATTCTAAGTGTCTTTTACAGGTATTGGCCGTGTAATGCCATGATAAATCGGATGCATGTATTCAACAGTACAGACCTCACTGCTTCAGAGCAACAGTGGTACAACTTCACAACTGATGCACCAGTGTAACAACCTATTGGGTATAAGCTTCACACAAGACACTGGTGACACTCACCTGCAGATTTTATTAGCTTTGCCCATTTCTTGGCTATTGGGACAGTGTGATACAACACACACATATTGATAAATCGGTGATTTAAAAAAAAAAATAAGTTAAGCCAGAAGTCCAGTGTGACACATTACTAGAATGTGGGTGTCTGTTGGCAGATTGTGATGCTATCGGATCTTACAATAAGAAAAACCTGATAACAGATTTCCTTTAAAGAGACATCAGATTATCTACTTACCGACATCCGCCGTATAGGTATATAAAGTGGGCTCATGGGGTAGGCTCGCCTCATACATTACACCCAGGGCCTGCATCTAATCTATTGTTAATCTGTTAAATGCCACTATTAAACTCTCAATGGAGAGAAGGCTAGGAGGCAAAAAGTGCAATAGGGTCTTATCCGATGGTGTGGAGAAAATAGAAATGTGAGACCCCTCACTTGATAAGGTTGCAGATTAGCAACATAAGAAAGGCATATGTAACAACTGCTGCAGGACACCGGTCAGAAATACCACAGGAAAAACGTGCAAAAGGTGGTGTCATTCAGCTGCACTGCTGATAAAAGCTTGATGGCAGAGATAAAATCAAAGGAATTTAATAGTACGGGTTTTACAAGTCAATGCATTTCAAGGTTCTGCACAAATTCTTCATCAGGACAAAAAATCTATAAGGTAATTATTGGTTTTTGATCGACCGTATTTTCCAGCGTATAAGATGACCCCCAACTTTTCCAGTTAAAATATAGAGTTTGGGATATACTCACTGTATAAGACTACCCATCTTTCAGTTTGCTGTGCTGTAATGTGCATGACAGCTCGGCAAACACCACTTCTGATCAGCGGGGATGATTGACAAAAGACAGCGTGAGCCCACAGCTGCGATCGGAGGTATAAACTTTACCTCCGGTCACTGGTGTCAGCTGATGTGACAACCGCTCCCATCATCTGACACCTACAGCTGCTAATTACAGTGAGAGCAGGAGCAGAGGATGGCAGTATTCATCTGCCACTCCTGTACTGTAAATACGGTAGTTTAAAAAAAAAACAGCCAGACAAAACTCACAACTGGGGGCTGCAACCCTCAGAGGGGGCACCACGCTGTTTTTTTAATTTAAATAAATAATTTAAAAAAACGGCGTGGGGGTCCTCCCTATTTTTGCCAACCAGCCTTGCTAAAGCTGACAGCTGGGGGCTGGTATTCTCAGGCTGGTAAGGGGCCATAGATATTGCCCCCCAGCCTAAAAATAGCAGCCTGCAGCTGCCCTGAAAAGGCACATCTATTAGATGCGCCAGTTCTGGTGCTTTGCCCGGCTCTTCCCACTTACCCTGTAGTGGTGGCAAGTGGGGTTCATATTTGTGGGGTTGATGTCACCTTTGCATTCTCAGGTGATATAAAGCCACAGCTTAGTAATGAAGAAGCATCTATAAGACTCATATCCATTACTAATCCTAAAGTTATATGGTATGGTAAATAAAGACACAGCCAGAATAAAGTCCTTTATTAGAAATGAAACAAAACACAGTTTTCCATTTTTATTTAAACACCTAATTCCAGCGAAGCCCTCGATCTCCTGTAATAAAAGTAAAATAAAAAAACAACAATATACCATACCTGTCTGTTGTTCTGTCCCACACCGTAATCCATGTCTGGGGGATAAACAATTTTCAACCTGGACGGTGCCAAGGTGTGACTGTCCAGGCTGAAAACCACTGGTGAATGAGCTGCTGCGAGTGCAACCTCAGAAATCGGTGGTGACATCATCGAGGTTACCTTCGGTCAGTGAGGCTCCATTCCCAGCCAGGGTGAACTGCCATGATCTCGGTGAGATCCCCGCTAGCACCATGAGAGGTTTTATTCATGGTGCTAGTGAGGATTTCACCAAGGTCACCGCAGTTCAGACCTGCTGGGAATGCAGCCTCAGTGACGTCACCGCTAGTCACAGCTGCGGGCTCACGCTGTCTTTTGACAGCATGGGAACCACAGCTCTCTGACCAGCGGGGATGATTTCCCCGCCGATCAGAAGCAGTGTTTGCCATGTTGTCATGCACATGACAGCGCGACAAACACCCGGTGTTTGGGCAGTCGAACCCGAACAGCGCGGAACTTTACTGTTCGGGTTCATCCATCTTTACTCCTGAGGACTGCAGTGAAACAGCGCAGGCTGCTCTCTCTTTTTTTCCATACCCCAGGCATCCCTGACACCTGCAGCTTACTTCAGTAAATACGATACCCGACGTATAAGACGACCACCGACTTTTGAGAAAATTTTCAGAGGTTAAAAAGTCATCTTATACACCGGAAAATAAGGTATTCTCATTCTCAGTTCTGTATTGAGCACATTGCCTCGTGGAAGGATTAGCTGACATTACATGTGTTATGTATATGTAGCTCAGGGTAGATGGTAACACCATATATAGAGAACACGTGCTGTATGGGATGTATATAACACATGACCCACAGGAAGGAGGGGCTCACGTCATGCACACACTTCATGCACACTACTCTGACACTAGGTTGTGTGGACAGGTGGTGAGTTAACCCCGTGCTTTTACATTCAGCTATGCTTTTGACAGAGACAGACACCATCTACCATTCAGGATCCCAGGAAAGATGGGGAACAAACTGTAAGGGTATGTTTCCACGGTCAGGAAACGCTGCTTGTTTGACGCTGCGCAGAGCTGCAGCGTCAAACAAGCAGCGTCCAGATGTTCCAGCATAGTGGAGGGGATTTTATGAAATCCCGTCTCCACTATGCGTGGAAACCCGCACGCGGCGGCCCTGCGACTACAGACATGCTGCGCGTCTTTTCAGATCGCAGCATGTCCGTACACCTTGCGGGGACGCAGCGGGGACGCAGCGTCCCCGCAAGGCATATCACAGGGCGCTATGGGAGAGAGCGATCATCCCGGATGTGAAGAGTTAACACATCCGGCATGATCGCGTCCCAGAAAGGGGGCGGGGCTTAGCGCCGAGCGGCGATACCGCCGGCCATCCTGACAGTGGAAACATACCCTAATATGGACAAATAAGCAATCTCTTTGTAACTATTTTACCTATTTTATATTTTGCTCCAATGATTCTTTTTGGTGGACAATCCAATAAACTGCTACATTTTTTTATAAGAAACATCGTGACATTTTCTTTAGATTATCGCATCTGGTAAAGAGTCCTGAATAAATAAATATACGAAATAAGTATATTTAACAGTTAAAAACTTAAGGACATAATGAATAGCTTGTGAGTGTGAATTGCAGCTCTTTATAAAACATTCATTTTTTTGTGGCAGGAGATGATTCACAAAAATCACAATGAGCAATAAAATTGATGCATGCAAGAAATCAAATCATTTCAGAACTCAGCGCTTTTTGTCCCGACTTCAGTTTTGTCTATAGTACGACTTTTTCTGGGGCACAACTTTTTTGCATAATTACTGTTTTAACAGTATATCAGGATTCCTGTCCCTACTAGTACAGAAGCAAATTTTGAGCAATAAAGGCCTTACACGTTGTCACACACGAGGCAGATGAACTTCCTAGAGTGGACCCGTTGGGTTGAGGTACCAACCCCCCCTGGGCGAGTGGGACCTAGTGGAGCCAACCCCTATACAGAGATTGTCAGGAGCAGACCCAGGGGGTTCAAGCAGCCCGACAGCCGGTACCAAGAGGGCGGCTCGTAGGGAGGCAGGAGCTTGAGGCAGGACTAGCATGACATTCCGAACGGGACTGGGGATGAGTACTGGGAGCACAAAGGAATGGTAGTTGGAGAGGAAGGACCTAGGGGAAAATACTGCGGGCATGGGAACCACCAGGGACGAGAGACAGGACTGATGCTGTGGAAGGAACGAGAACAAGAAACAGGGTAAGGCAGGGCAAAGGCGAGCTATGAAGGATAAGGTGAAAGGGAGCCTGAATAATTCCACAGATAACACGATAGTCTGGTGCCTCCGGAAGGAAAGTGCAGCTTAATATAACCCGAGCGTACCCCCATTGGCCAGGACGGGACTTCCAGGTTAGGACACATTGGTATGAAAATGTAGAGAGCGCGCACTGGCGCGTCCTAAGCGGTCTAGTGCGCATGTGCGAACCCCGGAGGCTCATGGCTGGCTGCGAGACCGGAACTACAGGAGGAGCGCGGACACGCCGGAACGTGACAGGGAGCGGGACAGCCACTGGGCGAGCCACGGAGAAAGGGACCACAGCCGAGGGAACAACGGAAAGCCGGGCAGCAGCTGGGTGAGTGACGGAGGACCGGGCACGTGCCGGGAGTGTAACACATCAGGTGATTTGTGCAATTCTATCAAGTAGCAAAAACATGACTTCTAACATTCATGTGAGAATCTGGGGGATTTTTTTCAGGTCTGTTGGTAAACCAGTCATTCCTGTTATGTTGGATTTTTTCGTGAATGATCTAAACAAGGACCCAGTTAAGTTTCTGCTCTTACCAGTCACACTCTACTGCAACTATATTTTGGTTGCGCAGCATTGTTAGTTATTCAACACACCACATATGTCTCTTTAAGGATGACATTTGATCCATGAAACATATAAAAGACCATGTAATTTTGTTTACATTTTATTATGGCTTTCTGCTGCTCCAGTAGCAAAATAGTTAAAACAACCCTCCAACAGAAATTTCAAATTTAATGCTAGAACTGAGAGCCATCTCAGAACCAAAGGGGTTAAAAAGCTTTCCAAAAATCTTAAAATGTACTACTTAATTTTAAACAAACATGTTAAAAAAAAGAATGCACGAAATCAATACACTGCAAGGTAAATCCAAATATATAAGATGCATGACCAGAATAAAAGTAAACATGAGCCTACAGATAATCAAAGTCCTTTCAGTATAGATACCTAGTAGTGCATTTATTCAGTATGCTGACAACTAATATCAATATCAATTTCTAAGGTACGTCTATGGTCACATCTCAGTATATACTGTGAGGAAAATAAGTATTTGATACGTAAATGTTGATGATTATGGCTTACAGCCAATGAAAACCCAAAAGTCATCATCTCAGTAAATTAGAATAATTTGCAAAAAACACATGTAAAGGCTTCTTAAGCATTTTAAAAGGTCCCTTAGTCTGTTTCAATAGGCTCCACAATCATGAGATAGACTGCTGACTTGTCAGATGTCCAGAAGGCAGTCGTTGACACACTCCACAAAGAGGGTTAGCCACAAAAGGTCATTGCTAAAGAAGCTGTCTGTTCACAGAGTGCTGTATCCAAGCATATTTGTGGAAAGTTAAGTGTAAGGAAAAAGTGTGGCAGAAAAAGGTGCACAAGCAACCGGAATAACCGCATCCTTGAAAAGATTGTTAAGAAAAGGCCATTTGAAAATTTTGGGGAGATTCACAAGGAGTGGACTGCTGGAGTCATTGCTTCAAGAGCCACCACACTCAAATGCATCCAGGACATGAGCTCCAAGTGTTACTTTCCTTGTGTCAAGCCCCTCATGACCAATAGACAATGCCAGGAGCGTCTTACCTGGGCCAAGGAGAAAAAGAACTGGACTGTTGATCAGTGGTCCAAGGTGTTGTTTTCAGATGAAAGTAAATTTTGCATTTCATTTGGAAATCAAGGTCCCAGAGTCTGGAGGAAGAGTGGAGAGAACCCAATCCAAGCTGCTTGAGGTCTAATATGAACTTTCTACAATCAGTGATGGTTTGGGGAGCCATGTCATCTGATGATGTAGGTCCACTGTGTTTTATCAAGATCAAAGTTAGCACAGCCATCTACCAGGAAATTTTAGAGCACTTCATGCTTCCCTCTGCTGACAAACTTTTTGGTGGTGGAAATTTCATTCTCCAGCAGGACTTGGCACCTGTCCACACTACCAAAAGTACCAATACCTGGTCTAAAAACAACAGTATCACTGTGCTTGATTGGCCAGCAAACTCGCCTGACCTTAACCCCATAGAGAATCTATGGGGCATTGTTAAGAGTAAAGGTACCGTCACATTTAGCAACGCTGCAGCGATCTAGACAGCGATGCCGATCGCTGCAGCGTCACTGTGTGGTCGCTGGAGAGCTGTCACACAGACAGCTCTCCAGCGACCAACGATGCCGAAGTCCCCGGGTAACCAGGGTAAACATCGGGTTACTAAGCTCAGGGCCGCGCTTAGTAACCCGATGTTTACCCTGGTTACCAGTGTAAATGTAAAAAAAACCAAACGCTACATACTTACATTCCAGTGTCTGTCGCGTTCCCTGGCGTCCGCTTCCCTGCACTGTGTAAGCGCCGGCCGTAAAGCAGAGCGGTGACGTCACCGCTGTGCCCTGCTTTACGGCCGGCACTGACACAGTGCAGGGAAGCGGACGCCGGGGGACGCGACACACATCGGAATGTAAGTATGTAGTGGGTTTTTTTTTTACATTTACACTGGTAACCAGGGTAAATATCGGGTTACTAAGCGCGGCCCTGCGCTTAGTAACCCGATGTTTACCCTGGTTACCAGTGAAGACATCGCTGAATCCGCGTCACACACGCCGATTCAGCGATGTCTGCGGGAGATCCAGCGACGAAATAAGGTGCTGGCCTTCTAGCTCCGACCCGCGATGTCACAGCAGGATCCTGATCGCTGCTGCGTGTCAAACACAACGATATCGCTATCCAGGACGCTGCAATGTCATGGATTGCTAGCGATATCGTTGTTAAGTTGTTCAGTGTGAAGGTACCTTAAGATGAGAGACACCAGACCCTACAATGCAGACGAGCTGAAGGCTGCTATCAAAGCAACCTGGGCTTCCAAAAAACCTCTGCAATGCCACAGGCTGATCGCCTCCATGCCACGCCACATTGATGCAGTAATTGATGGGAAAAAGGAGCCCCGACCAAGTATTGAGTGCATTTACTGAATATACATTTCAGTAGGCCAACATTTTGGATTTTAAAATCATTTTCAAGCTGGTGTTATAAAGTGTTCTAAATTACTAAAATAATGACTTTTAGGTTTCCATTGGCTTTAAGCCATAATCATCAATATTAACAGAAATAAACACTTGAAATAGATCACTCTGTTTGTAATTACTCTATATAATATAGGAGTTTCACTTTTTTTTAATGAAGACCTGAGATAAATTAACTTTTTGATGATATTCTAATTTTGTGAGAAGCACCTGTATGCCTAAATGCATTTTATTAGTGCAATTATTGCACTTTAATTACATATATCTGTCACGCTGTGGTACTGAGGGTTTATGCAGAGTAACACAGACTCCACTAGATGGCAACAGAGTGGAGAGTGAGCTGAATATTCTGCTATGAAACAGACCCACAGTAATACAGCAACCTACCACTAGGTGGCAGTGGAGTAGTCAGAGAGCCGAGTCATTACCAGGAGATAATGCAAGGAGCAGAGTGAGACAAGAGCAAAAGATCAGTACCGGTCAGTAGCGGAGATACCAGAAGGAAGAGACAGAATCAGGTCAGAGCCAAGCTAAAGTCAATACTGGGGAATTCAAACAAAACAAGGGAAAAGGGGCAGGAGCAGATAGGTAGTAGGTCAACAGACACGGGTCAGGTCAGAAAAGTGCAGCAGGACAGATCAGGAACTCATCAGAGCCAGCTAGCATGCCAAAGGCAAGCAATATAACTGGCACTGCAAACTGGTTTCAGCACCATGATATAGCAGACCGGACACAGGACCAAGGCAGGGAAAGTTAACCCCTGACATAATCAGACCAGGAAAGGAAAGACAAAACCAAAACCTGGCCTGGATCATGACAAGTATTCACATATTAAGGCATTATGTCTACAATCATTTTACACTCTAATTTTAGCACTTATTTCACTGTATGTGTACTTTGATGCATTTCATTGCAGTTATTTCACTCATTCACTGTATGCATGCACTCACGTCACTTTGTATACATTTGTGTATCTTTTTAGGTATTTAAGTTTGTCATTCTTTACATCAGAGTATTTTTCAGCATTTGCACTTTTAAGTGCATTATTTTGTTGCATTGTCATTATATGCACTTTCGTTGTATATACTTTTATGTTCAATGGTGCATATCTCAAGATATGTTGGCACTATATGCACTTTTTACACTTTTATACTGGTATACACACATACCAGCTTATAGATATTGTTTACATTTACTTTTGGCACTACATGCACTTTTAATTGTATATCAATTATATCTTCTTTTTCTTGATATGTCCTTTTTATTTCATCATATTTACTGTATGTATTGATGTCACGTCTATTCCACTTATACACATATTCTTCATTCATTTTTATTTAATATATTTTCATAGTATTTCTCTCACTTGTTTATTGCTGCAATATAGAATACCCAAAAATTACATAATAGTAGACATGTTGATTTACCCCCAGAGCTTCCAGCTAGCAAGGAAATATCATAATAGCAGGCTGGACTGAAACATAGCATGTACTGAAAAATATATTCAAAAACCGATGAACAGCAAATGACTAGCAAGGACTTAGCTTCTGCTGGAGTAGAAAGGTCATCTGAGAAATCCAAGAGAGATCTGAACCAGTACTGAGACATTGACAGCTGGCATGAACTAACGACCTGGGCAGAGTTAAATAGGGAAGCCAGCAGCAGCAATAAATGAGGGCAGCTGAGAAAGCCAACCTCAAAGATCAGCAGTTCCACTCAAAGCCACCAGAGGGTGCCCAAGGACAGAACTCACCAAAGTACCATTCACGACCACAGGAGAGAGCCCAAGAACGGAATTCACAACAGTACCCCCCCCTTGAGGAGGGGTCACCGAACCCTCACCAGAGCCCCCAGGCCGATCAGGACGAGCCAAATGAAAGGCACGAACCAAATCGGCAGCATGGACATCGGAGGCAACAACCCAGGAATTATCCTCCTGACCATAGCCCTTCCATTTAACCAGGTACTGAAGCTTCCATCTCGAAATACGAGAATCTAAAATCTTCTCCACCACATACTCCAACTCCCCCTCAACCAACACCGGAGCAGGAGAATCAATGGAAGGAACCATAGGCGCCACATATCTCCGCAACAACGACCTATGGAACACATTATGGATGGCAAAAGAAGCTGGAAGGGCCAAACGAAACAACACAGGATTGATAATTTCAGAAATCTTATAAGGACCAATGAAACGAGGCTTGAACTTAGGAGAAGAAACCTTCATAGGAACATAACGAGAAGACAACCAAACCAAATCCCCAACACGAAGTCGGGGACCAACACAGCGACGGCGGTTAGCAAAACGTTGCGCCTTCTCCTGAGACAACGTCAAATTGTCCACCACGTGAGTCCAAATTTGTTGCAACCTGTCCATCACAGAATCCACACCAGGACAGTCAGAAGGCTCAACCTGCCCTGAAGAAAAACGAGGATAAAAACCAGAATTACTAAAAAAAGGCGAAACCAAAGTAGCAGAACTAGCCCGATTATTAAGGGCGAACTCGGCCAATGGCAAGAAGGTCATCCAATCATCCTGATCAGCAGAAACAAAGCATCTCAGATAGGTTTCCAAGGTCTGATTGGTTCGTTCGGTTTGGCCATTTGTCTGAGGATGGAACGCTGAAGAAAAAGACAAATCAATGCCCTTCTTAGCACAAAAGGACCGCCAAAACCTAGAAACAAACTGGGAACCTCTGTCCGACACAATGTTCTCCGGAATGCCATGCAAACGAACCACATGCTGAAAAAATAATGGAACCAAATCAGAGGAGGAAGGCAATTTAGGCAAGGGTACCAAATGGACCATCTTAGAAAACCGATCACAAACCACCCAGATGACGGACATACTTTGAGAGACAGGAAGATCAGAAATAAAATCCATGGAAATATGCGTCCAGGGCCTCTTCGGGACAGGCAACGGCAAAAGCAACCCACTGGCACGAGAACAGCAAAGCTTGGCCCGAACACAAGTCCCACAGGACTGCACAAAAGAACGCACATCCCGTGACAAGGAAGGCCACCAAAAGGACCTGGCAACCAAATCTCTGGTACCAAAAATCCCAGGATGACCAGCCAACACCGAACAATGAACCTCAGAAATAACCCTACTAGTCCATCTATCAGGGACAAACAGTTTCTCCACTGGGCAGCGGTCAGGTCTATCAGCCTGAAACTCCTGCAGCACCCGCCGCAAATCAGGGGAGATGGCAGACAGAATCACCCCCTCTTTAAGAATACCAGCCGCTCAGGGACTCCCGGAGAATCAGGCAAAAAACTCCTAGAAAGGGCATGAGCCTTCACATTCTTAGATCCCGGAAGGTATGAGACCACAAAATCGAAACGGGAGAAAAACAGTGACCATCGAGCCTGTCTAGGGTTCAACCGCTTGTCGGACTCGAGGTAAGTCAGATTCTTGTGATCAGTCAGGACCACCACGCCGCGATGTTTGGCTCCCTCAAGCCAATGTCGCCACTCCTCAAATGCCCACTTCATAGCCAACAACTCCCGATTGCCGACATCATAATTACGCTCGGCAGGCGAAAACTTTCTAGAAAAGAAAGCACACGGCTTCATCAAGGAGCCATCAGAACTTCTCTGAGACAAAACAGCCCCTGCCCGAATCTCAGAAGCATCAACCTTGACCTGAAAAGGGAGCAAAACATCTGGCTGACGCAACACAGGGGCCGAAGTAAAACGACATTTAAGCTCCTGAAAGGCCTCAACGGCCGCAGGGGACCAATTCACCACATCAGCGCCTTTCTTCGTCAAATCAGTCAAAGGCTTAACCACACTAGAAAAATTAACGATGAAGCGACGGTAAAAATTAGCAAAGCCCAGGAACTTCTGAAGACTCTTCACAGATGTAGGTTGAGTCCAATCATAAATGGCCTGAACTTTAACAGGATCCATCTCGATAGTAGAAGGGGAAAAAATGAAGCCCAAAAAGGAAACTTTCTGAACTCCAAAGAGGCATTTAGAGCCCTTCACAAACAATGCATTAGCACGAAGGACCTGGAACACCATCCTGACCTGCTTTACATGAGACTCCCAATCATCCGAAAAGACCAAAATATCATCCAAATATACGATCATGAACCTATCCAGATACTTCCGGAAGATGTCGTGCATAAAGGACTGAAACACAGATGGAGCATTAGAAAGCCCGAATGGCATCACCAGGTACTCAAAATGGCCCTCGGGCGTATTAAATGCTGTTTTCCATTCATCGCCCTGTTTAATACGCACAAGATTATACGCCCCTCGAAGGTCAATCTTGGTAAACCAACTAGCCCCCTTAATCCAAGCAAACAAATCAGACAACAGAGGCAAAGGGTACTGAAATTTGACCGTGATTTTATTGAGAAGGCGATAATCTATACAGGGTCTCAGAGAGCCATCCTTCTTGGCCACAAAAAAGAACCCTGCTCCCAACGGTGATGAAGACGGGCGAATATGTCCTTTCTCCAAGGACTCCTTCACATAACTCTGCATAGCGGCATGTTCTGGCACAGATAAATTGAACAGTCGGCCCTTAGGGAACTTACTACCAGGAATCAAATTAATAGTGCAATCACAGTCCCTATGAGGAGGTAGGGCACTGGACTTGGGCTCATCAAATACATCCTGGTAATCCGACAAAAACTCAGGGACTTCAGAAGGAGTGGAAGAAGAAATTGACATCAAAGGAACATCACCATGTATCCCTTGACAACCCCAACCAGACACAGACATTGATTTCCAATCCAGTACTGGATTGTGAACCTGTAACCATGGCAAACCCAACACGACAACATCATGCAAATTATGCAACACCAAAAAGCGAATATTTTCCTGATGTGCGGGAGCCATGTACATGGTCAGCTGAGTCCAGTACTGAGGTTTATTCTTGGCCAATGGCGTAGAATCAATTCCCCTTAAGGGAATAGGACTCTGCAAAGGCTCCAAGGAAAAACTACAGCGTCTGGCAAACTCCATCCATCAAGTTCAGGGCAGCGCCCGAATCCACAAATGCCATAACAGAGTAGGACGACAGTGAGCAAATCAGAGTAACAGATAAGAGAAATTTAGGCTGCAAAGTACTAATGGTGACAGACCTAGCGAACCTCTTAGTGCGCTTAGGACAATCAGAGATAGCATGAGAGGAGTCACCACAGTAAAAACACAGCCCATTCTGACGTCTGTGTTCTTGCCGTTCAGCTCTGGTCAAAGTCCTATCACATTGCATAGGCTCAGGCCTCCGCTCAGAGGACACCGCCAAATGGTGCACAACTTTGCGCTCGCGCAAACGCCGATCAATCTGAATGGCCAAAGACATTGACTCATTCAGACCAGCAGGCGTGGGGAACCCCACCATAACATCCTTAAGGGCTTCAGAAAGACCCTTTCTGAAAATTGCTGCCAGGGCACACTCATTCCATTGAGTAAGCACAGACCACTTTCTAATCTTCTGGCAATATACTTCTGCCTCATCCTGACCCTGACATAGAGTCAGCAAGATCTTTTCTGCCTGATCCACAGAATTAGGTTCGTCATACAGCAATCCAAGCGCTAGAAAAAATGCATCCACATTTAGCAATGCAGGATTTCCTGGCTCAAGGGAGAATGCCCAGTCTTGCGGGTCACCACGCAACAAAGAAATAATAATCTTTACTTGCTGAATGGGATCACCAGAGGAGCGGGGTTTCAGAGCAAGAAACAGTCTGCAATTATTTTTGAAATTCAAAAATTTAGATCTATCCCCAGAAAACAAATCAGGAATTGGAATTCTAGGCTCTAACATCGGATTCTGAACTACATAATCTTGAATACTCTGTACCCTAGCAGTGAGTTGATCCACACAAGAGGACAAACCTTGAATATCCATATCTACACCTGAGTCCTGAACCACCCAGAGGTTAAGGGGAAAAGAAAGACAAAACAAGCTGCAAAGAAAAAAAAATGGACTCAGAACTTCTCTTATCCCTCTTTTGAGATGCATTAACACTTTGCGGGCCAGCTGTACTATTATGGACCTGGTGGTTAGGAGCACCCGAAGTGACCTGATGGTTAAAACAGAAAACCTGGGACAAGCTCTGAGGAGGTGGTAACTCTACTGACCGCAATCCCTAATCCTATCACACACTAGAAATAGCCGTGGAGCGTACCTAACTCTCCCTAGACGCCCCTTCACAGCCTAAGAGCTAACTACCCCTAAAGATAGAAATAGCAGCCTACCTTGCCTTAGAGAAATTCCCCAAAGTAAAGGTAGCCCCCCACAAATATTAACTGTGAGTTAAGAGGGAAGTGACAAACACAGGAATGAAACAGATTTTAGCAAAGGAGGCCGAATCTTCTCTAGAAAGACAGAGGATAGGAAAGGGAACTATGCGGTCAATATAAAAAAACTACAAAAACCAAGCAGAGTGTGCAAAAAGACCTCCACACCGACTCACGGTGTGGAGGTGCAGCTCTGCACCCCCAGAGCTTCCAGCTAGCAAGGAAATATCATAAAAGCAGGATGGACTGAAACATAGCATGTACTGAAAAATATATTCAAAAACCGATGAACAGCAAATGACTAGCAAGGACTTAGCTTCTGCTGGAGTAGACAGGTCATCTGAGAAATCCAAGAGAGATCTGAACCAGTACTGAGACATTGACAGCTGGCATGAACTAACGACCTGGGCAGAGTTAAATAGGGAAGCCAGCAGCAGCAATAAACGAGGGCAGCTGAGAAAGCCAACCTCAAAGATCAGCAGTTCCACTCAAAGCCACCAGAGGGTGCCCAAGGACAGAACTCACCAAAGTACCATTCACGACCACAGGAGGGAGCCCGAGAACGGAATTCACAACAGGATCCCGAACGCAAACTTCAACAGGAAGTCCATGTTACTGTTTGGGTTCTGCACCCCAAACACCAGGTGTTTGTCATGCTGTCATCTGCATGACAGCGCAAGAAACGCCGGTGGCTCTGATAGGATCATTAGCGACTCCCATGCTACGACATTACAGTGACTGGCAGGCAATCCTCACATGTTTATTAACTGTGTAACAGGTGCCAAACATGTGAGGCAGGGAATCGAGGTTTGAATCCGAGCACCACCCAATGCTTGTCGAGTGCCAATCGCATCCGAGCACATCTGAGTACCCGGATACTTAAGTGATATCCGAGTATCACTGAGCAGGTTCGTTCATCCCTTACGAGCATCAACCAAGGGACGTGGATGTAGCCGTGGTTGTGCTGGTGTAGTTTCTGATGGAGGTGGTGGTGTAGCTATTGTATGGAGAGGACGTGGATGTTCTGCACCTGCTGTGTGCCAAAATACAACACCTTCCTCTGGTGCACTCAGGCCACAGGACTTATGCATACTTTCATAGGTCCAAATATCACTGCACAAATGGTGAGGCCAAAAGATGTTGAAAAGATGTTAGATTGGATGGCTGAGAGAGGCTCCAGTTCTTTCCCATTATCTTCCACCCTGTCCAGTGCAGAAAGTGCACAGTTGGCACCTGAGGACCATAGTCATCTGGCATCCACGTCATCCCCTTGCAAATCAAGCAGTCTGAGCCACAAATCATGCAGCAGTCTTTTCTGCTTTTTGATGACTCCGCTGTCTGGGGTTCCATGGCCCATCCTCCTGCCGCTGCTCCAGAAGTGGAAGAGACTGAGTGAACTGATGCCCAAACACTTCTTAGGTTGGAGGATGAGTACATGGGATGGCTAGGAGGGCAGGGTTGAGGATTTGGTGGAAGTTGATGTGGGGATGATGAGGTAATAGACCCCACAAGGAGCGGAGGCCATCCTTGTTACGTGCATAGTACGTAGGATAAGGAGGTGGCCACACTGCCACAGCAGCTGTTATGTGCTGGTTTGGAGTAGAGGTGTTGCAACCACTAGAAGCAGCATTAGCAGGTAGCATAGTGAGGAATAGGCAGAGGTCAGTACAGAGGATAAGCAGTATAGTTAAAGGATCAGCAGGTATGCATAGTCAGGAATAGCCAAACGTCGGTATACGGGAGCAGCAGTATAGTTAAAGGATCATCAGGTTGCGTAGTCAGGAATAGCCAGAGGTCAGTACATGGTAGCAGCAGTATAGTCTTGGATGAAGCAGCAGGTGAAAGGATAGCTTGACTAAAGGCTGGGAGCTCAATTCGCTCGCAAGGAAGGAAGTGTAATGCCTGGTTAAATAGGGTGTTCCATCAGGAGATCACAAGGTGGATCACAGGGTGCAACCAATCAGGAATTCAGGGTTGAAATAGTCCAGAACACAGGTTGGAGACAATCAGGAACAACACAGGTACTAGTATCTGAGTTAGCAAGAAACTGTCCCCTGTGAGCTGAATAGGTCAGAGGGAAGAGCTGCTGCCTGTTGCACAAGAGCTGTTGGGTTCAAGTCCTGACAGCTGCACCCCAAAAGGGGAGCAAGGTGCAAAGGCAGTGTGGGCATCACCTGACCAGTACATTGGCTGCTACTGCCCACTTTGTGCCATCAGACTCTCTTTAAAGGGGTTTGTGAAATAATAAAAGTTTGTGACGCCACCTGTGGTAATCGGTCAGGGGTGACCGTTGCTGCTTAAAGGGGACCTCTGGGGTAGTGTTGTGGCAGCAGGGATGATATGGCATCTCACAGGTGAAGCTGGGTCGCCAGGGCTCCCGAGGTGTTTGGCAAGGATGGTGTGGTGCTGGGAATAAACGGAGAACACAGAGTTGCAGTCTCTTTACCTGGTTTACTGATGAATTCAGGCAGCCGCAGTCCAGGGTACCAGATCACAGGTACAGGTAAGGTCTTGCTGGCTTGGAAGCGAATCTGGAATCCCCTTTACCAGGTGGTGTTGGAAGCCTTCCCTCTAGCGCTGTGGTGTAGTCCCTTGCTGCCTTAGGCCTCACACAAGGTCCTCACATTTTCTCTCTGTCCCCCTTGTTGGTAGGACACTACCCGTACGACAGGTAACTTGAGCCTTTTTACAGGATCTCTATCATGACCCGGGCTCCATTCTGCTACTGTGTCCTGCGGTGTCAATGGTGGACAGGTAACTTGCAATCTGCTGTCCGCCGATTTCTGCCGTGGGGCATAGAGTTACCTCCACAACCTCAGTCTTCTGGCTACCGGTATCTGAGCTCAGCATGGAGAAATCCCAGTGGCAGCTTCTCTCTCCAGCTCTCAACTCTCCTTCACTCCAATTTCACACTCAGTCTCTTAACAGACTGCTCTGCTTTTCTCTTTGCGTTTCCCAGGAGCTGCAGCACCTCACGTGGCTGCACAGCCCCATCTTTCTCTCTCAGACTATCTGCCTCCTCTCACTCCACTCTCCTCTCACAGACTGTCTGCTCTGGTCTCTCTGGACCAATTGCCTAACTCCTCCTCCAGGCCAGAATATATATCAATATCTAGGGAAGCTCCCCTGAAACTGGGTTAAGAACTCCCTCTTCTGGCCAGGAGTCAGAACAGTGGTGTATGTGCTGAATAGCTGATAAAAGGAATCCTTAATCACTTCCAATCGTGACATCACTCTCCCTGTGAGGAAAGCAAGGCCACTGTAACAACCAGGAACCTGGGGTGTTACACTCCCCCCCTGTTAAATCCAGTACTCCCAAACTGGGAAAACAAAAACAACAATTGTTTAAAGACAGGCAAAACATTTTTGGTATGCATACAACAGGTTAAACTTTTGCTTCCCTTTATGGGAGGTATTAGTGCTTAATACAAGGTAAAATATAACTTTTCAAAAATAGAACTTTCTATTACATTAAATATGAAATATTAAATATGAAATATGAAATGACAATCACCCTTTATGGGTATGCTATCTTTAGCAACATCAACACTAACACTTCTTCTGGTAAAGTGCAACAAAATCAAGACATTTTTCAGGAGTGCAACACTTAAAAGTGCAAACAGTTTTCAAGTCTTTCAATGTCACATTAATAACATTCTCATTCAGTAAATTGTGAGATCACTCCCACCAACAATCAGCAATTATGCAGGGGACCAGTTCGCAAACCCCCAATGTAGGTTTGGGCGTGCTGCAAGACATATCTGGCCTCCTCTTTGGACCGTTTCTTCAGCTACACCAAACGGGTTTTTCTTCAGGTCACTTTAAGACAAATAACTTTAAGGTAAACAATGAACAGTATCTTTAGTAGTTACTTGTAAAACCAGTAGAAAGCCCCTTAAGAGGTGCCAACTATGTACAGAGAATCCAAAGCAGAAGAGAAAAGAGGCAGCACTCACCGATCTTCCGAGACAGGTAAATTTATTACTCACAATAAAATCTTCACGGGGGTGCTGAGATACTGAGTGCGGCAAACCTGACAACGGCCGTTTCGCGCCTGACGGGCGCTTCTACAGGTCAGTCAGTTTATTGTGAGTAATAAATTTACCTGTCTCGGAAGATCGGTGAGTGCTGCCTCTTTTCTCTTCTGCTTTGGATTATTCCATTTGTTTATTCGGCTACAGCACCCGGAATCTAAAGACTAGACCTCCACTGCAGGTGAGTAGTGTCAGCTAATTTACACAGGCGTTGGTGCAGTCTAAACTGTTTTTGTTTCACTTCTATGTACAGAGAATGTTTGTGGATGATTTACTGTCCATGGCCTCAGTGTCTTTTCCAGCAAATTAACTTTTTAACAGTCATTTTGAACTTTCTACAATTACTTTAAATTCTTTACTTCCTCTTATGCCTGCCGGGCCAGGAATTGCTGTTTCTCTCTCTCCTCCCGACTTCTGCAATGCTCCCTCCATGTTATAATGGGGATTTCCCCTTGGAGCAATATCATGTCCTCCTCCGTGGGTCCTTCCTCTAACACCACGGGCTCGGCATAGTTAACCTGGGGCCCACAGGTTGGAATTAGCAGGGCTGCAATCTGACCCAAGCTGACGTCCACCCAGTCCCGGTATAGCTGATGATCTACTCCTCCGGGCCCACCAGGGAATCCTCTAGCACAGGGGTTGCAGTGGGACTTGAGGCCAGGGTACCCTCGGCGTATGGTGACATTTCACTAAGGGACTCAAAACCCTGGTCGGGCGTATACAGCGGTGGTAGTGACTCGGGCCTAGCCGTTGGGTCGCTGGGGTCAGGGTCGCACCCCTTACCTTTTCTTCCACAGTGTCGGATCCTATTTATCGCTCTGGACCAGACAAGGTTGCTGGCGATCGTTCGGTAAGGTTCCTGAGAATGGCCTCCTTCCACCTGGCCACAGCCTCCAGCTGCATCCGCACGAGCTGCCAGGTGAGTTCTTCCACTTCTTTCCGCAGGAGATCCAGATCCAGCTTCGGTGATGGGCACGGTACCCTTGCTGGAGGAGTCCTCCTGCTCCACCCCACACTCCAGTGCTCGCTCACCTCCCTCCACCCTGCTGCTTTCCAGCATTTCCTCCTCGGTCCGATTTCCCACGGTTTCACTCTACCACGCCTTTCTTTGTGGGCGTTTCCTCTTCTTCTTCCTGCCATCCCAAAGCAGGAGGCAGCTGTCTCTCCTTGATGGGCATACTTCTCTCACATAGTAGTATTGGTGAAGGGCGGCCATGGTTTTCGAGCCATTCCTCCAGGTTCCACCCACAACAACACGCCCTTCTCCTGCACGCCACATGTTGCTTTAATGGCAGCAGTTTTGGCGGCAATTAGCAATGGTGGACAGGTAACTTGCAATCTGCTGTCTGCTGCTTTCTGCTGTGGGGCATAGAGTTACCCCCACAGCCTCGGTCTTCCAGCTACCGGTATCTAGGCTCAGCATGGAGGAAGCCCAGTCGCAGCTTCTCTCTCCAGCTCTCAACTCTCCTTAGCTCCAATTCCCAACTCAGTCTCTTTACAGACTGCTCTGCTTTCCTCTTTGCTCTTCCCAGGAGCTGCAGCACTTCTCGTTGCTACACGGCCCCCTCTTTCTCTATCAGACTTTGTTTGCCTCCACTCTCCTCTCACAGACTGTCTGCTCTGGTCTCCCTGGACCAACTACCTAACTCCTCCTCCAGACCAGAATATACAGTATATCAATATCTAGGGAAACTCCCCTGAAACTGGGTCCAGAGATCCCCCTTCTGGCATGGAGTCAGAACAGTGGTGTATGTGCTGAATACCTGATGAAAAGAATCCTTCATTGCTTCCAAGCATGACATCACTTTCCCCTTAAGGAAAGCAATGCCACTGTAACAACCAGGAACCTAGGGTGTTACAGTAGCACCATATGCAGTGATGAGGCAGTGACCCAGCAAAGTTCCAAACAAAAGTCTCTTTCATGCGTTTACTTCAGAGCATTAATGTCCAACTCATATAAACACATCACACAATATCCTCTGGATTGCATTCGGGCACATATCCTCTGGATTACAGTCACTAAACATGCCAGCCCTCCTCTTGAGACCAGTTGCCGTGGGTGACTGCATCGCCATGTTTGAGTTCTACTCACAGCTTTACACAGTACACGATATCCTCCTGATCACAGCTGGGAACCATATCCTTAAGTTTACAGTCGTTAAATACGCCAGTCCACCTTCAGGCACAGGACAGTCTACCTCCGGTTCACCACCGTGCACAAGACAGTCCATCTCAGAGACAAGTTACTGTATATGCTGTGGGTGCCAGGTGTCTCAGCTCCCCTGGCTATTGGCTCTGCTTACCTGTGCTGCCTCACACGTGGAGCTCTACAGAGCTGACTGCTCTTCCCTCTAGCCAACACCAGACTGACATTGACTCTGACCCTTACAAACCCAAGCCCTATACTGCAGGGTTTTTAACTAGCAACCTGTTGCCTTAAGCCATGTGGTAAACCCAGCATGGAATCAAATGGACTACAACATTAGCATCTGCAGTCTGTTTCAAAACACCAAAGACCAGAGCAGGTTTTTCCCAAATCTGCCTTGGACAACCAACATGTCCAAGACCTATACTCATTTTAGTCTGCATTGCAACTGCAGCGCCCCAGAGTCCTGGTCGTTGCAGTACTGTGGCTCTGCCGCTAAGGGGGGCTATGGTACGTCTGATGGCACTGAAGGAGTTCATCTGACCAGGTATCACAGACACCAATACATTTCACAGTCTGGCCTCCAGGGGGAGCTAAGGGTACTATTCATTAGGCCACTCCTCACAGTCTGGTAAAATTGGGGGTTAGGCAGGAAGTTAGATCAGAGAAAGCTGACTGGGTTGGAACCAGGCAACACCTTGTGGCAGAGGGTGTTGTAGGGGAAGATTCAGAGGGGTCCCTGTCAGGGGTGGGATCCTGACAGAGGCCTAGCAACCAGAGAGACCGTTACGGGACCGCGCCTGCACGATATAGCGGCGGTACCCCAAGAAAGGTCAAGAAGCGAGGTTTATTGTGCTGAGTGACAAACGAGATCAACGCGACAAGGAGAATACCAGTAGGAGTCGTGCTGTAAGACGAGGCAACATCCTATTGAGGCGCATAACCGGTGGCCGGAACGCCGAGGAAGTATAGAGCTCCAAGCCAAACTTCAAACCTACGGCAGGACAGTCAGTTACAGGCGGGCTGTCTCACCCAGACCCAGGAAGACACAGGGGGGTAACAACAGGAGTGGGGCGACGCTGGTGTCCCGGAAGAGCTCCGAGCCTCCCCGTCATACGGGTGCGTCCTAACCGTAAGATCAGGGGGACGTGGAGGGAGAACATCAGAATCGAGTTGTGAGGGAACACGAGAAACAGACACAACAGTTGTGGGTGCTATCCCGTAAGCACAGCAGGGAAGGACCACAACACACAAGCGCAGGAAGGTAGGCACAGATTTCCACCTGCAAAGGGAACTCTGGAGGTGCCATCGGACTGGCCGGACTTGCGCAGCCTGGTTAACCGTATTCCGGATTGAGGACTCAGAAGCCTTCAGTAAAGAGGTAAAGAGACTGCAACCTGGTGTCCTCGTTATTGACCGCGTCCGGCACTACACCGCACCATAACATCAGCACCATACCACCACCTTTCATTGTGCGCCCCTCAGCAGGGTCACGGACCGGGTCTAGCCACTGTGATAACCCCAGAGCAGAGACTCAGAGGCCCGGTACCGGGTACCCCTCGGCCCTGCGGCAGTGGGGGCGCTACAACCTGGCGTCACGAACAGGATCTACTTAAGCCTGAAGAATCAGGTCATGTGTGCCTTGGAACTGTGATTTATTATACTTGGACTATGACTTATTGCAAAGACTGTGCTGCGCCACTTGCTGCCAAATTCCGCCACCATTATAGCGCTGAGGAGAGCGCAGGAGAAGAAGAGGGGCGTGGAGTGGGCGTAGACAAGCTGAAGAGCGCGAAAGACAATGGCCGCCCAGTCTAAATATTTCTGCACCGTGAGGACGTGTCCGTCAGCAGCCGAGATCCGCCTCCTGATTCTCAATGGTGAGCGGAGACAGAGAAAACTAAACCGCCCACGAAGGAGAGAGCGGGAAAAGGACCAGGAAGAAGAAGTCAGCGACATGGAGGACGCCATGGCCAGCCGCCAGGAGCCGGAGCGTGGGGTCGGGGCCGAGGACTCCCCCAGCTACCCGGAGAGGCACCGCAGCCAGACCTCCACAGTTGACGGTGACCTCCTGCAGACCAGAGCGGACGAGCTGATCCACCAACTCCTGCAGACGCAGCTGAGCACCGAGACCGGGTGGAAGAAGACCAACATCGGGAGCCTCACCAGACATCTGTCGGCAGCCTCATCTGGTCCGGAGCAAGAAAGAAGTTCCAGCTCTCCGAAGCCAGAAAGCAAGGCCCTACCGGAAAGCGAGGTGCTGCAAATGGAGAGGACAGGGCCGCAGCGCAAGGCCCTGCAACCAGCGTTCCAGATCCTAGCGGAGACGCAGCAAATCGGCACCGGAGGGACCGCATCTGAAGCAGGTATGAAGAACGACCCTGCCCCGCCAGCGGAGGACCTGCTGATAGGCCCCGTCGCAGCACCCCCTCTCCCTGGGACCTATAGACTCCGGCGCCTTACACCCTGGGATCGGGCCACGGGTATGGAGCAATTCTTAAAGGCCCCAATCTTGCCGATCACCTTGCCGAGCGAGGTCTATGCGGAGCTACGGCCGCCAGAGCGAGAGTAAACCTCGATGCCATAGATATGTAAATAGTTAACTGCTTGTTTCCCTGCTTTTTGCTGCTTTAAACCCGACTAGGGTTATTCTTAAAGGGATCCCTTTGTTTACCCAGGATCCCTATTGCTTTTATTTTTGCTTTTATTTTCCTTTTTGCTCCCTATTCACCCATGTTGTAAAGACTGCCGAATCATGGACGGTGAATGATTCAAAAACTGATGTTGTAAATAGTTTGCACCTTCTTAAAGGTGCTCTCTACTGGTTTTACATAAAGAAAGGACACTTTGCGAAGATACTGTTTTTGAAAACATTACTGGAGTCCTTATTGCGAACAGACTTGCAGCTTGAGAAGTTGCACTACCTCATAGAGACTTGGTCCCCTCTTAAAGGGGATGTTCATTGATAGTACTTAGAGGATGATGATGCTCTAAAAAGAAAAGTAATAATGCTGATATGTGAAAGTTAAATGTAGCCAACTAGTTGATTGTAAGAAATGTTTAATGATGTTGATAGAAGAACGAGGACAGGAAGTGAACCCGTACGGGGTTAGTTAGTGAGTCCTCCAAAGAGCCATACAGAGATGGCTCAGTGATCTTGAACTGAAAGAAAAATGATATGTTCTATACTGTGTATAGTAGTGGAAGGACAGTAGGCCCGGGGGGAAAGGGGCGGTCCTGTACAGAAAGGAGAGGCAGTAGGTCTGGAGCAGTTAGGACAGGCGGTCCTGCAGATGTAAAGAAGGAGAATGTATAAAAGTTGATTAGCCTTATAATGTGATTATAAGAAGGTCTTTAGTGGATTCAGCGAGTACGTCCTTAAAGGCAAAGTTAAATTATTGTTCACAAATTTTGCATTTAGTAGAATACCCGGTTGGGTAAGAAGAGTTATTTATAGTCTGGTATTTAAAGTATTTAACCATGTTTGTAACGTTCAAGTGTCCTCACCTCCCATAAAGGGAAGCTCTGTTAAAAAGTTTACTTGTACTTGCATTTTCAAAATTGTATGTCTTTTTGCTGACATGTATTGTTGTTTTCTTCCCAGTCCAGGAGTACTGGATTTAACCAGGGGGGAGTGCAGCTCCCCAGAGTCCTGGTCGTTGCAGTACTGTGGCTCCGCCGCTAAGGGGGGCTATGGTACGTCTGATGGCACTGAAGGAGTTCATCTGACCAGGTATCACAGACACCAATACATTTCACAGTCTGGCCTCCAGGGGGAGCTAAGGGTACTATTCATTAGGCCACTCCTCACAGTCTGGTAAAACTGGGGGTTAGGCAGGAAGTTAGATCAGAGAAAGCTGACTGGGTTGGAACCAGGCAACACCTTGTGGCAGAGGGTGTTGTAGGGGAAGATTCAGAGGGGTCCCTGTCAGGGGTGGGATCCTGACAGAGGCCTAGCAACCAGAGAGAACGTTACGGGACCGCGCCTGCACGATATAGCGGCGGTACCCCAAGAAAGGACAAGAAGCGAGGTTTATTGTGCTGAGTGACAAACGAGATCAACGCGACAAGGAGAATACCAGTAGGAGTCGTGCTGTAAGACGAGGCAACATCCTATTGAGGCGCATAACCGGTGGCCGGAATGCCGAGGAAGTATAGAGCTCCAAGCCAAACTTCAAACCTATGGCAGGACAGTCAGTTACAGGCGGGCTGTCTCACCCAGACCCAGGAAGACACAGGGGGGTAACAACAGGAGTGGGGCGACGCTGGAGTCCCGGAAGAGCTCCGAGCCTCCCCGTCATACGGGTGCGTCCTAACCGTAAGATCAGGGGGACGTGGAGGGAGAACATCAGAATCGAGTTGTGAGGGAACACGAGAAACAGACACAACAGTTGTGGGTGCTATCCCGTAAGCACAGCAGGGGAGGACCACAACACACAAGCGCAGGAAGGTAGGCACAGATTTCCACCTGCAAAGGGAACTCTGGAGGTGCCATCGGACTGGCCGGACTTGCGCAGCCTGGTTAACCGTATTCCGGATTGAGGACTCAGAAGCCTTCAGTAAAGAGGTAAAGAGACTGCAACCTGGTGTCCTCGTTATTGACCGCGTCCGGCACTACACCGCACCATAACATCAGCACCATACCACCACCTTTCATTGTGCGCCACTCAGCAGGGTCACGGACCGGGTCTAGCCACCGTGATAACCCCAGAGCAGAGACTCCGAGGCCCGGTACCGGGTACCCCTCGGCCCTGCGGCAGTGGGGGCACTACACAACCACAGCTATGCCTGTGACTGCAATGCACTCTCATGGCCTCAATACACCTCCGTGCGTATCCTGGGGGGAACATACAGCAACCCCTACCTGTAACACCAGTCACTGCGTCACATGAGGCATGAATCTTCTGAACCTGAGCACCACATGCATGATGAGACATCTGAATTCCAAGTATGAGGTGCAGTGGAGTACACAGTTAAACAGCATGATAGCTCTGAGCTTCCTACTGCTCCCTCTTCTGATGCTGTCTCGGCCTCTTCCTGCTCAACTGGTCCACCTGCCTCCCCGCAAAGACAGGATGGGACACCGTCGCCACCATCAGTGTCACCAAGCATCTCCACACCATCCCATGGAGGTGTTCAGCTTTCCATTCCCCCAAATCCTCAAAAGAAAGAGCAGATACCTCCCTATCCACCCACGAGCTATGGTCGTGAATGACAGCATTTCCAAATTACTGGCCTTTGAAGTGCTGCCATTTTGGCAGGTGGAGACAGACAGTTTTAAAAAACCGATGTCGGTGGCTGCCTTGTAGTACATTGTTCTCAGTCACCAATCCTTTTCCAGGTGGGCCATCCCTGCCCTGCCCTGCACAGACATGTTGTGGACCAAATCAAGAGTGCAGGCAGTGTGCGTGCGCTTTTGCTGTTGTCACCCTACTGCTGCTCGAGCATCATCATTGCAGCGTCACTTCTGCCTTCCCGGTCACTGGCTGTTATATAATGTACCAACAAATGAAACTCCACCTTGCATATGATGATGCCAGCTTCAACGTTGCTATAGCACTTATATATCTGCTGGCTAAAACAATTCAGGCTATGATACATAAGATGGTGGTACAATATTAAGAGGAGCAGGAAGAGGAGCAGAGCCAATTCACACCATTATCAGGCCTGTCGTCCACACATGGCTCAGAAGGTGGGTTACTGTGCCAACATTGCCAGGTACCAGAGGCGTAGCTAAGGTTTTGGTTCAGGGGGGCAAAACTTCTGAGTTCGCCCTTCCAGGTAACCTTGATTACAACTGGGTGACGCACCCTAATAGTGGAGGAGAACCTCAGCAGATGACCGCTCTATTACTGAAGATAATCTCTATATAAAGACCAACATGGATATCACCGCCATATGGTCAGTGGTAAATACCAGTCCTACAGAACATACACTGTGTTCCAAATTATTATGCACAAAGAGTTTAGGAGTGATAAGGTTAGAATTTTTTTGTTTGTCATTTAAACTCATTGATGGTGATGTGTGTCAGGGCTCTTTATATCACTGAAAGCAATTGCAGATACATGTGCAAATTAGTTTGGCAAGTGTGTCCAAATAAAGGCAAGACTACTTAAGAAGGCTGTTCCACATTATTAAGCAGCCTACATTTTTTGCCAAAATGGGAAAGAAAAAGGATGTGTCGGCTGCTGGGAAGCAACAAATTGTGGAGTATTTAGGTCAAGGCATGACTACAATCAACATTGCCAAGACACTTCATCGTTATCATCGCACAATCAAGAAGTATGTAGCTGATTCCCAGCACACACCTGTGCGTGCTGATAAGGAAAAATTGAGGACTCTTTCCAACATGCAATTGCATAAAGTTAAAAGAGCAGCTGCAAAAATGCCTTGTCATAGCAGCAGACAAGTTTTTGAAGCTCCTGGTGCCTCCAATGTCCTCAGAACAACAAGATGCAAGGTCCTTTAGAGGTGCGTAAGCCATCCTGTTGACCACCTCTATCCACTGCACACAAGCAGAAACGGCTCCAGTGGGCCAAACGATACATGAAGACTGACTTCCAAACTGTTTTGTTCACCGATGAGTGCCGTGCAACGCTCGATGGTCCAGATGGATGGAGTGGAGGATGGCTGGTTGATGGACACCCCATGAAAACACGGCTAAGGCGCCAACAAGGAGGAGGTGGAGTAATGATTTGGGCTGGAATCATGGGGAGACCCCTATATGATCACTGAAGGGGTAAAGATGAACTCCATAATCTATGTGGAGTTTCTAAAACAACACTTCCTGCCATGGTTCAAGAGGAAGAACTGTGCTTTCCGCAGCAAGATCATTTTCATGCATGATAATGCACCGTCTCATGCTGCAAAAAATACATCTGCATCTCTGGCTGCTATGGGCATAAAAGAGGACAAACTTATGGTGTGGCCACCATCTTCCCCTGACCTCAACCCCATTGAGAACCTCTGGAGCATCATCAAAAGGAGAGTGTCTATGATGGCGGGAGGCAGTTCACATCTAAGCAACAGCTCTGAGAGGGTATTCTGTCCACATGCAAAACAATTGAAGCACAAACCATCCAAAAACTGACAAATTCAATGGACGAGAGAGTTCAGAAGCTTCTTTCGAACAAGGGGTCCTATGTGCAAATGTAACATCACCTAGAATAAAGTTTTCACTTGAAAACTGTTTGATTTCATTTTGTAATAAGCTGATAATGCTTATAACTTCACAATTGGACATTTTATGGTTCAAAATAAAATAAAAAAGGTTGAAAACTCCGCTGTGCATAATAATTTGGAACATGCATTTTGAGTGTTTATTTTTTTTTTAAAGATTCTGTTTTCATAGGCAGTTTGTTCCAAAACATTGCAATTATACTAGAATAGTAGATGACTTGAAAATAACAATGACTGCAATTCAGATAGGTAATTTAGAGAAAATATGAGGAAATGTTATTTGCATAATAATTTGGAACACAGTGTATAACAGATCACATATATCATCAAAACATATGACCTGTTGAAGCGCAATGTAAGCGTGAAACGATCGTCTTCTGTATTTGCTCCACTGTTTTATCTGCCTGCTGTTGGTATGATGATGCCACAACAAAGGATTTTGTTGCACGGGACGGTATGTGCAGTGGATAGCACAGCAGCCTTGCAGCGCTGGAGTCCTGGGTTCTAATCCCACTCAGGACAACATCTGCAAAGAGTTTGTATGTTCTCTCCGTGTTTGCGTGGGTTTCCTCCGGGTACTCCGGTTTCCTCCCACATTCCAAAGACATACTGATAAGGAATTTAGATTGTGAGCCCCATCAGGGACAGCGATGATAATGTGTGCAAAATTGTAAAGCGCTGCGGAATATGTTAGCGCTATATAAAAATAAAGATTATTATTATTATAATCCGCTTTCTTTTCTATGGTTATACAGAGTCTCTTTCTTTGGAAGTGGCACCCGTAATCCCTGGTGTGTGTGCAGCTTCATTAACCCGAGGTCATACAGCTGTGCCTTCATCCTGCTTCTCTCCCATGGTATATAATAGATCACAGCACAGTTACAGATAATGACTTACCGCTGACGTTCTTTCTGATAAGGCAGCACCCCTATAGGCAGACCCTGTAGTATAAGGCAGCACCACTATAGGCAGACTCTGTAGTATAAGGCAGCACCCCCTTAGGCAGACCTTGTAGTATAAGCAGCACCCCTATAGGCAGACCCTGTAGTATAAGGCGGCACCCCTATAGGCAGACTCTGTAGAATAAGGCAGCACCCCCATAGGCTAAATGTCGGTACAACTGACCTTGCGATGATGGGCGGGGGGCCCACTCCCTGCTCTGCCACAGAATGTAACTGTATCGGTGTTCTGCGTTCCGATACAGTTACAGTAGCGTAGCTCCGGGTGGGCCCCCTCAGCGCAGGGCCCTGGGCGACCGCCCCCTCTGCCCCCCTGGTAGCTACGCTACTCCCAGGTACCTAACTGTACAGCCAGTGGACAGTTTGATGATGATGAGGAGGAGGAACAACCATGTTCACAGCAGGGTGCAACTCAGATCAGCTCACAGGCATCACTGTAGCGTGGTTGGGGAGATACAAAGTACCCAGACAATATACCTCCCACTTAGGACAGCGTGTTGTTTTCTCTGGGAAGCCTGGCACACATGAGCCAGTACATGCTCCTATGCCTGCAGAATGACAGCCGAGTTGCTCGTATTGTTACCAGTGCAGATTGATCCTCGCTACAAGGACAATGCATAATCATTACTTCCATCACTGGAAAGGGATCACAAAATGTGTGAATACAAGCACACAATGGTAGAAAAACTACAAATGGCTTTCCCACCTGACAAATGAGGTCTCAGTGGAACAACAAGGTGAAGGAGAAAGTCACCAACGCAGCTGGAGCACCGCCAGCACTTCGGAAGGCAGGGTTAGCATGGCAGAAATGTGGCAAAACTAAATGAGCATGCAACATCCAGCACCACCATCTGATATGGTCTGTATTAGCAGATATAAGCATTACAACAATATGTTGTGTAGTGCAGCGGGGTTGGTGCAGTGCGATAGATAGGCAGGGACAACAGAAAGTTCAACAAACAGTGTTTTTATTTTCAGTCTCACATACAGGAGTGATATCCTCCGGATTGCAGCCGGGTTTCAGCAAATACAGTCTGTGTTCAAACCCGTTGCAATGGGCAATGGCACCACCATGTCTCTGGGTGCATAAGCCACCTTGAAGTCCCTGGCTCTGTGTGAGCTCCACACAGACCTGGGTTGCACAGAGCCTCCTGCTCTGCAGCTTACAAACTCCAAACTGACATACCCAAGGCAAAACTGACAGATTCAAATGGAATCATGGCCATAGGGCCACTTCCCAAAACCCATAGTGGAGAGAGGGATTCGCCCCACTACCAAACCTGCAAATCCCTCTAAAAATAAAAGCTCTTGACCGGTTTTCCTAAAAATCTGACTGGGTCAATTACATGGACCTAATCTACTATTTCTTTTATTTTTGCCTTGTGATTTACAAGCATTCTGCTGTGAACACAAGGCGCTCCAGCAGGTTTAATAAGACTCGGTCCACATCCTGGGGAACACATATTGACCCTCACATATGATCCCCCTCACTGCCTCAAATATACCTCCCCTCTGTTCAAACTTGGACAGTCTGAGTAATGTAAAGGTACTCTGCTCAATGCTGTGTGGGTGAAATTTGTAAGCTGTTAATCTTGTGGTTCTGTGTCCCATGCTCTGTGGGTGAAACTTACTTCACCCACAGAGCATGGAGCACAGTACTCCGACATTAGCAGCTTACAAATGTCACCAACAGAGCATAGGGCACAGTTCCCCTACATTAGCAGCTTACAGATTTCACCCACAAAGCATGTGGCAGAGTACCTCTCTCTAAATTACCAGCTTACAAATTTCACCCTCAGTGCATAGGGAACAGTACCCCATACATTAGCAGCTTACAAATTGTACCCACAGCATGTAGCAAAGTACTCCTAAATTAGCAGCTTAGAACATTTCACACACAGACCAAGGGGCAGGGGTGAACCTAGCCTCTCTGCTGCCTGAGGCGAACGGAAAAATGGTGCCCCCCCCCCCCCCCCGTAATAAAATCAGTACAAATAAATCTGGTTTACTCTTTACTAGCCCAACCTGACGCACATGGAAAATACATACACTTTTAACCCCTTAATCCCATATGACGTACAATACCGTCGAGGTGGGGTGGGCCTTAATTCCCGGTGACGGTATAGTACGTCATACGCGATCGGCCGCGCTCACGGGGGGAGCGCGGCCGATCGCGGCCGGGTGTCGGCTGCATATCGCAGCTGACATCCGGCACTATGTGCCAGGAGCGGTCACGGACCGCCCCCGGCACATTAACCCCCGGCACACCGCGATCAAACATGATCGCGGTGTACCGGCGGTACAGGGAAGCATCGCGCAGGGAGGGGGCTCCCTGCGGGCTTCCCTGAGACGATCGGTACAAGGTGATGTACTCACCTCGTACCGAACGTCTTCTCCTTGCAGGCCCCGGATCCAAAATGGCCGAGGGGCTGTATCCGGGTCCTGCAGGGAGCACTTCCGGGTCGGAGCAGGCTGCAGATGAAAGCTGCAGCCTGCTCCGATGAAAGTATGATCGCAGATCTGATAGAGTGCTGTGCACACTATCAGATCTGCGATCTGTGATGTCCCCCCCTGGGAGAAAGTAAAAAAGTAAAAAAAAAAATTTCCACATGTGTAAAAAAAAAAAAATAATAATTCCTAAATAAATAATAATAAAAAAAAAAATATTATTCCCATAAATACATTTCTTTATCTAAAAAAAACAAACAAAAACAATAAAAGTACACATATTTAGTATCGCCGCGTCCGTAACGACCCAACCTATAAAACTGGCCCACTAGTTAACCCCTTCAGTAAACACCGTAAGAAAAAAAAAAAAAAAACGAGGCAAAAAACAACGCTTTATTACCATACCGCCGAACAAAAAGTGGAATAACACGCGATCAAAAAGACGGATATAAATAACCATGTTACCGCTGAAAACGTCATCTTGTCCCGCAAAAAACGAGCCGCCATACAGCATCATCAGCAAAAAAATAAAAAAGTTATAGTCCTCAGAATAAAGCGATGCCAAAATAATTATTTTTTCTATAAAATAGTTTTTATCGTATAAAAGCGTCAAAACATAAAAAAATGATATAAATGAGGTATCGCTGTAATCGTACTGACCCGACGAATAAAACTGCTTTATCAATTTTACCAAGCGCAGAACGGTATAAACGCCTCTCCCAAAAGAAATTCATGAATAGCTGTTTTTTGGTTATTCTGCCTCACAAAAATCGGAATAAAAAGTGATAAAAAATGGTCACGTGTCCGAAAATGTTACCAATAAAAACGTCAACTCGTCCCGCAAAAAACAAGACCTCACATGACTCTGTGGACCAAAATGTGGAAAAATTATAGGTCTCAAAATGTGGAGACGCAAAAACTTTTTTGCTATAAAAAGCGTCTTTTAGTCTGGTTTCACACTTGCGTTTTTATCTGCATGCGTTTTTTTAAAAAAAAATGCATGTAAACGCGGTAAAACGCATGCGTTTTTATAGAAAAACACAAGAAAACAAGAAAAAAACAAAAAACCCTAACCCTACCCCTAACCCTACCCCTAACCTGAAATACGTGGCACTGAAATACGTGGCACTGAAATATACGTTTATATACGTATATACGTATATAAGTGCCACGATATTTCAGTGGCCACGTATATAAGTGCCACGTATTTAAGTGCCACGTATTTAAGTGCCACGTATTTAAGTGCCACGTATTTAAGTGCCACGTATTTAAGTGCCACGTATTTAAGTGCCACGTATTTACGTGCCACGTATTTACGTGCCACGTATTTTTCAGTGCCTGAAATACGTGGCACTGAAATACGTGGCACTGAAATATCGTGGCACTGAAATATCGTGGCACTGAAGTATTTACGTGCCATGTATTTTTCAGTGCCTGAAATATGTGGCACTGAAATACGTGGCACTGAAATACGTGGCACTGAAATACGTGGCACTGAAATATTGTGGCACTGAAATATCGTGGCACTTAAATATCGTGGCACTTAAATACGTGGCACTTAAATACGTGGCACTTAAATACGTGGCACTTAAATACGTGGCACTTATATACGTGGCACTTATATACGTGGCACTTATGACTGTCAGAAAATGTTCAGTAAACGGTTAGGGGTAGGGTTTCAGGTAGAATTGGGGAGTTTCCACTGTTCAGGCACATCAGGGGCTCTCCAAACGCGACATGGCGTCCAATCTCAATTCCAGCCAATTCTGCGTTGAAAAAGTAAAACAGTGCTCCTTCCCTTCCGAGCTCTCCCGTGCGTCCAAAAAGGGGTTTACCCCAACATATGGGGTATCAGCGTACTAGGGACAAATTGAACAACAACTTCTGGGGTCCAAGTTCTCTTGTTATCCTTGGGAAAATAAAAATTTGGGGGGCTAAAAATCATTTTTGTGGGAAAAAAAATATGTTTTATTTTCACGGCTCTGCGTTGTAAACTGTAGTGAAACACTTGGGGGTTCAAAGTTCTCACAACACATCTAGATAAGTTCCTTGGGAGGTCTAGTTTCCAATATGGGGTCACTTGTGGGGGGTTTGTACTATTTGGGTACATCAGGGGCTCTGCAAATGCAACGTGACGCCTGCAGACCAATCCATTTAAGTCTGCATTCCAAATGGCGCTCCTTCCCTTCCGAGCTCTGTCATGCGCCCAAACAGTGGTTCCCCCCCACATAGGGGGTATCAGCGTACTCAGGACAAATTGGACAACAACTTTTAGGGTCCAATTTATCCTGATACCCTTGTGAAAATACAAAACTGGGGGCTAAATTTCATTTTTGTGAAAAAAAAAAAAATTATTTTCACGGCTCTGCGTTATAAACTGTAGTGAAACACTTGGGGGTTCAAAGTTCTCACAACACATCTAGATAAGTTCCTTGGGGGGTCTAGTTTCCAATATGGGGTCACTTGTGGGGGGTTTGTACTGTTTGGGTACATCAGGGGCTCTGCAAATGCAACGCGACGCCTGCAGACCAATCCATTTAAGTCTGCATTCCAAATGGCGCTCCTTCCCTTCCGAGCTCTGTCATGCGCCCAAACAGTGGTCCCTCCCCACAAATGGGGTATCAGCGTACTCCAGACAAATTGGACAACAACTTTTGGGGTCCAATTTATCCTGATACCCTTGTGAAAATACAAAACTGGGGGCTAAAAAATCATTTTTGTGAAAAAAAAAATAATTTTTATTTTCACGGCTCTGCGTTATAAACTGTAGTGAAACACTTGGGGGTTCAAAGCTCTCAAAACACATCTAGATAAGTTCCTTAGGGGGTCTACTTTCCAAAATGGTGTCACTTGTGGGGGGGTTTAATGTTTAGGCACATCAGGGGCTCTCCAAACGCAACATGGCATCCCATCTTAATTCCAGTCAATTTTGCATTGAAAAGTAAAATAGCGCTTCTTCCCTTCTGAGCTCTGCTATGCGCACAAACAATGGTTTACACCCACATATGGGGTATCGTCGTACTCAGGACAAATTGCACAACAACTTTTGTGGTCTAATTTCTTCTCTTACCCTTGGGGAAATAAAAAAATGGGGGTGAAAATATCATTTTTGTGAAAAAATATGATTTTTTATTTTTACGGCTCTGCATTATAAACTTCTGTGAAGCACTTGTTGGGTCAAAGTGCTCAACACACATCTAGATAAGTTCCTTAAGGGGTCTACTTTCCAAAATGGTGTCACTCGTGGGGGGTTTCAATGTTTAGGCACATTAGGGGCTCTCCAAACGCAACATGGCGTCCCATCTCAATTCCAGTCAATTTTGCATTGAAAAGTCAAATGGCGCTCCTTCCCTTCTGAGCTCTGCCCTGCGCCCAAACAATGGTTTACACCCACATATGGGGTATCAGTGTACTCAGGACAAATTGCACAACAATTTTTGGGGTCCAATTTCTTCTCTTACCCTTGGGAAAATAAAAAATTGGGGGTGAAAAGATCATTTTTGTGAAAAAATATGATTTTTTATTTTTACGGCTCTGCATTATAAACTTCTGTAAAGCACTTGTTGGGTCAAAGTGCTCACCACACATCTAGATAAGTTCCTTAGGGGGTCTACTTTCCAAAATGGTGTCACTTGTTAGGGGTTTCAATGTTTAGGCACATCAAGGGCTCTCTAAATGCAACATGGCGTCCCATCTCAATTCCAGTCAATTTTGCATTGAAAAGTCAAATGGCGCTCCTTCCCTTCCGAGCTCTGCCCTGCGCCCAAACAATGGTTTACACCCACATATGGGGTATCAGCGTACTCAGGACAAATTGCACAACAATTTTTGGGGTCCAATTTCTTCTCTCACCCTTGGGAAAATAAAAAATTGGGGGTGAAAAGATAATTTTTGTGAAAAAATATGATTTTTTATTTTTACGGCTCTGCATTATAAACTTCTGTAAAGCACTTGTTGGGTCAAAGTGCTCACCACACATCTAGATAAGTTCCTTAGGGGGTCTACTTTCCAAAATGGTGTCACTTGTGGGGGGTTTCAATGTTTAGGCACATCAGGGGCTCTCCAAATGCAACATGGCGTCCCATCTTAATTCCAGTCAATTTTGCATTGAAAAGTCAAATGGCGCTCCTTTGCTTCCAAGCTCTGCCATGCGCCCAAACTGTGGTTTACCCCCACATATGGGGTATCAGCGTACTCAGGACAAATTGTACAACAACTTTTGGGGTCTATTTTCTCCTGTTACCCTTGGTAAAATAAAACAAATTGGAGCTGAAATAAATTTTGTGTGAAAAAAAGTTAAATGTTCATTTTTATTTAAACATTCCAAAAATTCCTGTGAAACACCTGAAGGGTTAATAAACTTCTTGAAAGTGGTTTTGAGTACCTTGAGGGGTGCAGTTTTTAGAATGGTGTCACACTTGGGTATTTTCTATCATATAGACCCGTCAAAATGACTTCAAATGAGATGTGGTCCCTAAAAAAAAATGGTGTTGTAAAAATGAGAAATTGCTGGTCAACTTTTAACCCTTATAACTCCGTCACAAAAAAAAATTTTGGTTCCAAAATTGTGCTGATGTAAAGTAGACATGTGGGAAATGTTATTTATTAAGTATTTTGTGTGACATATGTCTGTGATTTAAGGGCATAAAAATTCAAAGTTGGAAAATTGCGAAATTTTCAAAATTTTCGCCAAATATTCGTTTTTTTCACAAATAAACGCAAGTTATATCGAAGAAATTTTACCACTAACATGAAGTACAATATGTCACGAGAAAATATTGTCAGAATCGCCAAGATCCGTTGAAGCGTTCCAGAGTTATAACCTCATAAAGGGACAGTGGTCAGAATTGTAAAAATTGGCCCGGTCATTAACGTGCAAACCACCCTCGGGGCTTAATGGGTTAAATAGGAATATATTTGAAACATCGATCTTCTTCAGGGGTTAAATGCCGCCTGAGGTGAAGTGATCAACTTGCTTCATTTTAAGTGTGCCCTTGGCCGGGGAACAGTGCTTACTGTAGCGCTTCTTCCCCAGCAGGCGTCCGTGTCATACAGATGCGGCACACAGTTGCCACACGTATTACACGCACGGACACGAATATCTCCAGTACCATTTTTTCCGGTACCGGAAATATCAGAATGTGTGAAACCAGCCTAAAGCCACATTCACACGTTCAGTATTTGGTCAGAATTTTACCTCAGTATTTGTAAGCCAAATCGGGAGTGGGTGAGAGATCCAGAAGTGGTGACGTGTTTCTTTATACTTTTCCTCTGATTGTTACTCTCCTGGTTTTGGCTTACAAATACTGAGGTAACATACTGAACATGTGAACGTGGCCTGATAGCGTGTTTCTGTTACTTCTGACTTCCCGCAAACAGCTGGAACTGGAGCAGACCGCGACGCCCATCTGACCCGTAACAGGCCGGGACCGCCCCTGGGTGAGTATAATATAACCTTTATTTCTCATCTTTCAGGTAACATCGGGGGCTTATCTACAGCATTACAGAATGCATTACAGAATGCTGTAGATAAGCCCCTGATGCCGGTGGCCGCAGCTCATATACGATTTTTGGGGTGACAGACGCCCTTTAAAAAGGTACTACTGGCCTCTCAGATCCTCAATATTAATCTGACCTGATAGCAAAATGACTATAGTTGCCCATAGGATATGTCCTCCACTTGCCCAAGTAAGTCACAATAACATGTATGGGTATAACATCCTTTTCTTATAAGCACCACTTATTTGTACCATATAAATGAGATCATGTATATACTATTCATCCTATGGGCAAATATAGTCATTTTGCTATCAGGTCAGATTAATATTGAGGATCTGAGAGGCCAGTAGTACCTTTTTAACACGCCGCCCCCTTTTTCTGTTCGTTGGTTATAGGGAAAGGAAGAACAGAGAGAGAGAAAGAAAGGAGAGAGAGAAAGAAAGAATGGAGAAAGAGAGAAAGAAAGAAAGAAAGAAAGAATGAAAGAAAGAAAGAAAGAAAGAGAAAGAAAGAAAAAGAAAGGAAAGAAAAAGAAAGGAAAGAAAAAGAAAGGAAAGAAAGAACAGAGAGAGAAAGAGAAAGAAAGAGGAGAATGAAAGAAAGGAGAGAAATAAAGAGAGTAAAGAAAGAAAGAACAGAGAGAGAGAAAGAAAGAGGGGAAAGAAAGAAAGAACAGAGAGAAAGAAAGAGAGAGAAAGAAAGATTCTATAAAGATACTATAGCGGCCCGGCTCCCATTGTAATGCCCACCTGAGCATCCCACTGCAGGACATATCATGATCCGCTCACATGGCCGGCGTCCCCGATTCCAAGGGGATCCCGCTGTCCACGCTGTCGGAGGGGGATACGGTGATGGATCTGAAGCATTCCCTGAATGCCTCCATGGTTCCGTCACAATCTCCTCCCGAAATTACATCATTTCCGGTCAGCTTCCAGCACGTCACTTCCGGTGGAACGTCACGTGCGAGTTTTAAAGTGCTCCTCGGGGCTCCGCCGTGTACTCCTGTACATATAAATAGTTCGCTCAGGAATACTAAAAAAGTGCAACTAAAAAAGTGCAACAGTGCAAAAAAAATGTTCAAGGATGCACGGGGTATGTGCCATATGTATAAACAACTAAAGTCCCATATGCCATGTGTCACATCACTATCAATGTACAAAAGAACATCATATACCAACAATGTTTAAAGTTAAAATAAAGTGCACAGTGCAAAAAGGAGAAGGAATGCTGAGTATTACCTTAAGGGGTCGCCACGTCCTATATTATGCACCCCTACGCACGTTTCGGACTTTTGTCCTTCAACAAGTACACACATATGGCTCCGCTCCATACACCAAGTATACACACGGCTCCACTACGTACACCTTGCACACACACGGCTCCGCTCCATACACCTCATACACACACGGCTCCACTTCATACATCAAGTACACACGGCTCCGCTCCATACACCTTGTACACACGCGTCTCTGCTTCATACAAATCGTACACACATGGCTCTACTCCGTACACCTTGTACACACACAGCTCCGCTTCATACACCTCATACACACACGGCTCCACTCTGTACACCAAGTACACACACGGCTCCGCTTCATACATCAAGTACACATGGCTCCGCTCCATACACCTTGTACACGCGTCTCTGCTTCATACAAATCGTACATACATGGCTCCACTCCATACACCTTGTACACACACAGCTCCGCTTCATACACCAAGTACACACTCGGCTCCGCTCCATACACCTTGTACACACGCGTCTCTGCTTCATACAAATCGTACACACATGGCTCCACTCCGTACACCTTGTACACACACAGCTCTGCTTCATACACCAAGTACACACATGGCTCCGCTCCATACACCAAGTACACACAAGGCTCCACTCTGTACACCAAGTACACACATGGTTCCGCTCCATACACCAAGTACACACACGGCTACACTCTGTACGCCAAGTACACACACGGCTCTGCTCCATACACCTTGAACACGCATGGCTCCGCTTCATACACCAAGTAAACACATGGCTCCGCTCCGTACACCTCGTACACACACGGCTCCGCTCCTTACACCTCGTACACACACGGCTCCGCTCCATACACCTCATACACACACGGCTCCACTCTGTACACCAAGTACACACGCGGCTCCGCTTTGTACACCTTGTACACACACGGCTCCACTCCATACACCAAGTACACACATGGCTCCACTCCATACACCTTGTACACACACGGCTCCGCTCCATACACCTTGTACACATGTGTCTCTGCTCCGCACAAATTGTACACACATGGCTCCGCTCCGTACACCTCGTACACACCCGGCTCTGCTCCGCACACCTCGTACACACACGGCTCCGCTCCGTATACCTTGTGCACACACAGCTCTGCTACATCCACCCTGCAAACCCCTCCTGACCCCACACATCAACTTCCCTTCATCCAGCACCATGACAATCACCACAGCAAAGTCCTGCATACATGAGGACCCTGAACATGTGACCGCTGACTCCTCCCCCTCCTGTGACCTCATCACAGGTCCTGGGTGCACAGAGCAGCCATCCATGAGCAACCCGAGGAGATGCATGGAGAAGAGCGACTTCAGCGTCAGGACCTGTGATGATGTCACGAGAGTTGGGGAGGGCTGGATGAGGAGATCCAGGACGGAGCCCTGAATAGACTCAATAGCGTAGCGTAGTAACTGAACCTGCGTCTCCGACGCGAATCAAGTTACTACACCGACAGAATCTGCCGCCCCCTCTCTTCAGGGACGGCAGTGCCGCCTGAGCCAAAGAGCTCAAATCACCTCATGGTAGCGGCGTCACTGCCAAGGGGCACAGTACCCCAACATTGAAAGCTTACAAATTTCACCCACAGAGCATGGAGCACAGCACCCCCACATTAGCAGCTTACAAATTTCACCCACAGAGCATGGAGCACAGCACCCCCACATTAGCAGCTACAAATTTCACCCACAGAGCATGGAGCACAGCACCCCCACATTAGCAGCTTACAAATTTCACCCACAGGGCATGGGGCACATTACCCCTACTTTAGCAGCTTACAAATATTACACACGGGGCATGGGGCAAAGTAACCTCACATTATTAGCTTACAATTTTCACCCACAGAGCATGGGGAACAGTATCCATACATTAACAGCATATAAATTTCACCCACAAAGCATGTAGAACAATACTGCATTAGCAGCTTAAACATTACATGCCCAGAGCACCATACCCCTACATTAGCAGCTTACAAATGTAACCCACAGATCACGGGGTATAGTATGCCTACATTACCAGCATACAAATTACACCCACAGAGCATAGTGCACAGTACCCCATACATTAGCAGCTTACAAATATCACCCACCCCACAGAGCATGGAGCAGAGTACTCCTACATTAGCAGCTTAGAATATTTCACCCACAGAGCAAGCGGCACAGTACCCCTACGTTAAGGGTATGTTTCCACGTTCAGGAAACGCTGCGTGTTTAACGCTGCGTAGAGTCGCAGCATCAAACACGCAGCGTCCAGATGTTACAGCATAGTCGAGGGGATTTCATGAAATTCTGTCTCCACTATGCATTAAAAGACTCATGCGGCAGACCCGCGGAAACGGACATGCGGTGCGTCTTTTAAGGGTATGTGTCCACGTTCAGGATTGCATCAGGATTTGGTCAGGATTTTATGCAGGTAAAATCCTGACTGTTGTGATTTTGGATTCTGGGCTCCCCCGGTGGCTACTGGTGGAATTGAACTGGTGTCTTCATCTTCTCTGTTCACCTGTTCCCATCAAGATGTGGGAGTCGCTATATAACCTTGCTTCTCTGTTAGTTGCTTGCCGGTCAACAATGTTATCAGAAGCCTCTCTGTGCTTGTTCCTGCTCCTAGACAACTACTAGATAAGTTGGACTCTTGTCCATGTTTGTTTTTGCATTTTTGTTCCAGTTCACAGCTGTAGTTTCATTACTGTGTCTGGAAAGCTCTTGTGAACAGGAATTGCCACTCTGGTGTTATGAGTTAATGCCAGAGTTTTAAAGTAATTTCTGGATGGTGTTTTGATAGGGTTTTCAGCTGACCATGAAAGTGTCCTTTCTGTCTTCTGCTATGTAGTAAGTGGACCTCAAATTTGCTAAACCTATTTTCATACTACGTTTGTTATTTCTTCTTAATTCACCGCCAATACATGTGGGGGGCCTCTGTCTCCTTTCGGGGTATTTCTCTAGAGGTGAGCTAGGACTAATATTTTCCTCTGCTAGCTTTATTTAGTCCTCCGGCTGGTGCTGGGCATCTAGAATCAACGTAGGCATGCTACCCGGCCACTGCTAGTTGTGCGTTAGGTTTAGTTCATGGTCAGCTCAGTTCCCATCTTCCAAGAGCTAGTTCCTATATATGCTGATGCTATGTTCTCTTGCCATTGAGATCATGACAGTTTGACCGGCCCACTAAAGGGTTAAAATCCTTGGCTGAGAAAGGAGAGAAATAAGAAGTCTGCTGAAATTTTTTTTTTTTTTTTTTTCTCTCCTTCTAATCTTTGAATGGCTCTGTGTCCACCTGTTTGTAATGGATCTTCAGAGTGTAACTGCAGGTTTGAATAATCTCGCCACGAAGGTACAAAATTTGCAAGACTTTGTTTGTCATGCACCTGTATCTGAGCCGAGAATTCCTTTGCCGGAATTTTTCTCGGGGAACAGATCTGGGTTTCAGAATTTTCGAAATAATTGCAAATTATTTTTGTCCCTGAAATTTCGCTCTGCCGGAGACCCTGCACAGCAGGTCAGGATTGTGATTTCCTTGCTCCGGGGCGACCCTCAAGACTGGGCTTTTTCATTGACACCAGGGGATCCTGCGTTGCTCAATGTAGATGCATTTTTTCTGGCCTTGGGGTTGCTTTATGACGAACCTCATTTGGAGCTTCAGGCAGAAAAAACTTTGATGTCCCTATCTCAGGGGCAAGATGAAGCGGAAATTTACTGCCAAAGATTCCGTAAATGGTCTGTGCTTACTCAGTGGAATGAGTGCGCCCTGGCGGCGACTTTCAGAGAGGGTCTCTCTGATGCCATTAAGGATGTTATGGTGGGGTTCCCTGTGCCTGCGGGTCTGAATGAGTCCATGACAATGGCTATTCAGATCGATAGGCGTTTGCGGGAGCGCAAACCAGTGCACCATCTGGCGGTGTCCACTGAGAAGTCGCCAGAGAGTATGCAGTGTGATAGAATTCTGTCCCGAAGCGAGCGGCAGAATTTTAGACGGAAAAATGGGTTGTGTTTCTATTGTGGTGATTCTACTCATGTTATATCAGCATGCTCTAAGCGCACTAAAAAGCTTGATAAATCTGTTTCCATTTGCACCTTACCGTCTAAGTTTATTCTATCTGTGACCCTGATTTGCTCTTTGTCATCTATTACCACGGACGCCTATGTCGACTCTGGCGCCGCTTTGAGTCTTATGGATTGGTCCTTTGCCAAACGCTGTGGGTATGATTTAGAGCCTTTGGAGACTCCTATTCCTCTGAAGGGGATTGACTCCACCCCATTGGCTAATAATAAACCACAATACTGGACACAAGTAACTATGCGTATTAATCCGGATCACCAGGAGATTATTCGCTTTCTGGTGCTGTATAATCTACATGATGATTTGGTGCTAGGATTGCCTTGGCTGCAATCTCACAACCCAGTCCTCGACTGGAGAGCTATGTCTGTGTTGAGCTGGGGATGTAAGGGGGCTCATGGGGATGTACCTGTGGTTTCCATTTCATCATCTATTCCCTCTGAAATTCCTGAGTTCCTGTCTGACTATCGTGACGTCTTTGAAGAATCCAAGCTTGGTTCGTTACCTCCGCACCGAGAGTGCGATTGTGCCATAGATTTAATCCCGGGTAGTAAATACCCAAAGGGTCGTTTATTTAATCTGTCTGTGCCTGAACATGCTGCTATGCGAGAATATATAAAGGAGTCCTTGGAAAAGGGACATATTCGTCCATCGTCATCTCCCTTAGGAGCCGGTTTTTTCTTTGTGTCAAAAAAAGACGGCTCTTTGAGACCATGTATTGATTATCGGCTTTTGAATAAAATCACTGTTAAATATCAATACCCATTGCCGTTGCTGACTGATTTGTTTGCTCGCATAAAGGGGGCCAAGTGGTTCTCTAAGATTGACCTTCGTGGGGCGTATAATTTGGTGCGAATTAGGCAGGGGGATGAGTGGAAAACCGCATTTAATACGCCCGAGGGCCACTTTGAGTATTTAGTGATGCCTTTTGGTCTTTCAAATGCTCCGTCAGTTTTCCAGTCCTTTATGCATGATATTTTTCGCGATTATTTGGATAAATTTATGATTGTGTATCTGGATGATATTCTGATTTTTTCGGATGACTGGGACTCTCATGTCCAGCAAGTCAGGAGGGTTTTTCAGGTTTTGCGGTCTAATTCTTTGTGTGTGAAGGGTTCTAAGTGTGTTTTTGGGGTACAGAGGATTTCCTTTTTGGGATATATTTTTTCTCCCTCTTCCATTGAAATGGATCCTGTCAAGGTTCAAGCTATTTGTGATTGGACGCAGCCCTCTTCTCTTAAGAGTCTTCAGAAATTTTTGGGCTTTGCTAACTTTTATCGTCGATTTATTGCTGGTTTTTCGGATATTGCTAAGCCATTGACCGATTTGACTAAGAAGGGTGCTGATGTTGCTGATTGGTCCCCTGATGCTGTGGAGGCCTTTCGGGAGCTTAAGCGCCGTTTTTCCTCTGCCCCTGTGTTGCGTCAGCCTGATGTTGCTCTACCTTTTCAGGTTGAGGTCGACGCTTCTGAGATCGGAGCTGGGGCAGTGTTGTCGCAGAAAAGTTCTGACTGCTCCGTGATGAGGCCTTGTGCCTTCTTTTCCCGTAAATTTTCGCCCGCTGAGCGGAATTATGATGTTGGGAATCGGGAGCTTTTGGCCATGAAGTGGGCTTTTGAGGAGTGGCGCCATTGGCTTGAGGGGGCCAGACATCAGGTGGTGGTATTGACTGACCACAAAAATTTGATTTATCTTGAGACCGCCAGGCGCCTGAATCCTAGACAGGCGCGCTGGTCATTATTTTTCTCTCGGTTTAATTTTGTGGTGTCATACCTACCGGGTTCTAAGAATGTTAAGGCGGATGCCCTTTCTAGGAGTTTTGAGCCTGACTCGCCTGGTAACTCTGAGCCCACAGGTATCCTTAAGGATGGAGTGGTATTGTCTGCCGTTTCTCCAGACCTGCGGCGGGCCTTGCAGGAGTTTCAGGCGGATAGACCGGATCGTTGCCCACCTGATAAACTGTTTGTTCCTGATGATTGGACCAGTAGAGTCATCTCTGAGGTTCATTCTTCTGCGTTGGCAGGTCATCCTGGCATTTTTGGTACCAGGGATTTGGTGGCAAGGTCCTTCTGGTGGCCTTCCCTGTCACGAGATGTGCGAGGCTTTGTGCAGTCTTGTGACGTTTGTGCTCGGGCCAAGCCTTGTTGTTCTCGGGCTAGTGGATTATTGTTGCCCTTGCCTATTCCTAAGAGGCCTTGGACGCACATCTCGATGGATTTTATTTCAGATCTGCCTGTTTCTCAGAAGATGTCTGTCATCTGGGTGGTGTGTGACCGTTTCTCTAAGATGGTCCATTTGGTTCCTCTGCCCAAGTTGCCTTCTTCTTCCGAGTTGGTTCCTCTGTTTTTTCAAAATGTTGTTCGTTTGCATGGTATTCCTGAGAATATCATTTCTGACAGAGGGACCCAATTCGTGTCTAGATTTTGGCGGGCATTCTGTGCTAGGATGGGCATAGATTTATCTTTTTCGTCCGCTTTCCATCCTCAGACGAATGGCCAGACCGAGCGGACTAATCAGACCCTGGAGACATATCTGAGGTGTTTTGTGTCTGCTGACCAGGATGATTGGGTTGCTTTTTTGCCATTGGCGGAGTTCGCTCTCAATAATCGGGCCAGCTCTGCCACTTTGGTGTCCCCGTTTTTCTGTAATTCGGGGTTTCATCCTCGATTTTCCTCTGGTCAGGTGGAATCTTCGGATTGTCCTGGAGTGGATGCTGTGGTGGAGAGATTGCATCAGATCTGGGGGCAGGTGGTGGACAATTTGAGGTTGTCCCAGGAGAAGACTCAGCTTTTTGCCAACCGCCACCGTCGTGTTGGTCCTCGGCTTTGCGTTGGGGATTTGGTGTGGTTGTCTTCTCGTTTTGTCCCTATGAGGGTCTCTTCTCCTAAGTTTAAGCCTCGGTTCATCGGCCCGTATAAGATATTGGAGATTCTTAACCCTGTTTCCTTCCGTTTGGACCTCCCTGCATCCTTTTCTATTCATAACGTTTTTCATCGGTCATTATTGCGCAGGTATGAGGTACCGGTTGTGCCTTCCGTTGAGCCTCCTGCTCCGGTGTTGGTTGAGGGTGAGTTGGAGTACGTTGTGGAGAAAATCTTAGACTCCCGTGTTTCCAGACGGAGACTCCAGTATCTGGTCAAGTGGAAGGGATACGGCCAGGAGGATAATTCTTGGGTGAATGCATCTGATGTTCATGCCTCTGATCTGGTTCGTGCCTTTCATAGGGCCCATCCTGATCGCCCTGGTGGTTCTGGTGAGGGTTCGGTGCCCCCTCCTTGAGGGGGGGGTACTGTTGTGATTTTGGATTCTGGGCTCCCCCGGTGGCTACTGGTGGAATTGAACTGGTGTCTTCATCTTCTCTGTTCACCTGTTCCCATCAAGATGTGGGAGTCGCTATATAACCTTGCTTCTCTGTTAGTTGCTTGCCGGTCAACAATGTTATCAGAAGCCTCTCTGTGCTTGTTCCTGCTCCTAGACAACTACTAGATAAGTTGGATTCTTGTCCATGTTTGTTTTTGCATTTTTGTTCCAGTTCACAGCTGTAGTTTCGTTACTGTGTCTGGAAAGCTCTTGTGAACAGGAATTGCCACTCTGGTGTTATGAGTTAATGCCAGAGTTTTAAAGTAATTTCTGGATGGTGTTTTGATAGGGTTTTCAGCTGACCATGAAAGTGTCCTTTCTGTCTTCTGCTATGTAGTAAGTGGACCTCAAATTTGCTAAACCTATTTTCATACTACGTTTGTTATTTCTTCTTAATTCACCGCCAATACATGTGGGGGGCCTCTGTCTCCTTTCGGGGTATTTCTCTAGAGGTGAGCTAGGACTAATATTTTCCTCTGCTAGCTTTATTTAGTCCTCCGGCTGGTGCTGGGCATCTAGAATCAACGTAGGCATGCTACCCGGCCACTGCTAGTTGTGCGTTAGGTTTAGTTCATGGTCAGCTCAGTTCCCATCTTCCAAGAGCTAGTTCCTATATATGCTGATGCTATGTTCTCTTGCCATTGAGATCATGACACCTGACCAAATCTGCACCTGAGGTCATTTGCGTTGTTCTTGCGTGTTTTGCTTATTGTAAGGACATGCTGTGTTCTTAAAAGACGCGCCGCATGTCCGTTTCCGTCTTTTAATGCACCACAACCACATTGAGATCCCACCTTTGCACAGGGGGAATCTCAGGCCATCTCCGCTGCAGTCTCCCATTCTTCCCCTGCCGCAGTGGAGCCTGCTCAGCGGAGACATCGGTCCCAGCGTCTCGCTCAGTCTGACTCTGTACAGAGAGTTACTGCTGCTTTTCCTGCTTCTGCCATTGAAGTCAGTGCTGGGCAGCGGCGAGCAGACACTTCTGGGACTAAGTCCTGCTTTTCTCATTCTGAGTATGTGTTCAGGGACTCGGCTGAAATAAGCCCCTAGAATGCCAGCACCTCCGGCGAGGAGATTGTGTGTGTGGATCTAGGGCCCCGGCTGAAATAAGCCCCTAGAATACCGGCTTCTCCGGTGAGGAGATTATATGTGTGTGTGACCACAGACTGCTTTCAGCTCGGCAGTTAGATGTGTACTCCTGTGGGGTTAACAGGGCACAGCGTCTTGTTTCCGTGCAACTCTGTGAAGTAACAGAGTTCGCTTAAACCGCCATATAGTGCCGTTATTTGCTAGCAGCAGGTTCCTCCTGCACGGTGGACCCCGGGCTGCGAACGCACCAATAATAACATCTATATTTACTCGGTGCGTTCCGCTAGCCCTAATATAATACTAGCGCCAGGGTCTGGCTAGCAATGGCGGACAAACAGCAATCTTTGCGGTACATCCAGCAGCTGGAGGGTAGGTTGGAGGCTCTCGAGCGCACAACCTCAGCTGTGGATGTTACCGCAGTAGCTGTTCAGGCTGGTAGCGTGGCTGCAGCAACTTTGTCCACTGCCACCCCTGTTCCGACCCTATCTCGCCTCCCGCTGCCAGAAAAATTCTCTGGTGATGGTAAATCTTGTAGGGGTTTCGTGAGTCAGTGCTCAATACACCTTGAGCTTCTGGCTGCACGTTTCCCTACAGAGCGGGCAAAGGTGGGATTCATTATGTCCCTCCTGTCGGACAGGGCGTTGGAGTGGGCTACGCCGTTGTGGGGGCGTGTCGATCATGTGGTGCAGAGTGCTCCGCTGTTTCTGAGCACTCTGAAACAGGTCTTTTTAGGACCTCGAGTCACCCATGATACGGCGCTCCAACTGTTGGCATTGACTCAGGGCTCGTCCTTGGTCAGCCATTTTGCCGTCCACTTCCGCACCTTGGCATCTGAGCTGGAGTGGTCGGATAAAGCGTTTCCTGAACGTGGAAACATACCCTAAGAGTGCAGCATGTCCATACAATGCTGAAACAACGCAGGTGTCCTGCCAGTGACCTCAGGTGAAGATTTGGTCAGGATTTTACCTGCATAAAATCCTGACCAAATCCTGATGCAATCCTGAACGTGGACACATACCCTAACAGTTTACAATTTTCACCCACAGAGCATGGGGCACAGTACCCCATACATCAGCAGTTTATAAATTTCACCCACAGACCATGGGACAGAGTACCTTTACAATAGCAGCTTACAAATGTCACCCACAGAGCATGGAGCACAGTACCCCAAGATTAGCACCTTACAAATTTCACAAACAGAGCATGGGGAAGAATAACTCTACATTAGCAGATTACAAATTTCACCCATAGTACATAGGGCACAGCTTGTAAGCTGCTAATGTATGGTGTACTGTGCCCTATGTACTATGGGTGAAATTTGTAATCTGCTAATGTAGAGTTATTCTTCCCCATGCTCTGTTGGTGAAATTTGTAATCTGCTGATATAGGGGTGTTCTGCCCCATGCTCTGTGGGTGAGATTTTTAAATGGACTGGAAATAGCTAGTCTCTGTCTCTGTGAGGGCAGTGTTAAAATTGGTATGTTATTTATTTACTTCCTATTTTACTGTGATTGCTATGGTGACAGGACCCCTTTAAGTTATTTTCTCTATCCACATTTGTTTTCAGGGCAATTTTCCTGCTCCACCCCCATTTATCTTCCCTTTGCAGTCCCCTATAATTGACTATGACCATTTTGCAGTCAGTCATTTTCAAGCACAAACGTTCAGGTCCCTATTGACTTCTATTGGGTTCAGGTCCGGGGTCAAGTTCCAGGTGAAGTTAAAACCTGATCCAAACTTTTTACTATATGTTCGTTGAACCCGGCGAACCCGAACATTCACAGGTTCACTCATCTGTACTCGTGATTCTGAGTTTCTCCTGCTATTATTTGGGAATACAGCTTGGGATTGCCTATTCTTGGGAGTATAGTGACACCTAGTGGTTTGTTTTTATATATACTTTTTATGCTAATTTTATTCGAGGGAAATTAAGTGTTCAACAAGCAACAATTATTTTACTTCAATGACAAAGTCTGACCCAATCATAATTTGTTCAAGGAATTCTTTGAATAAACTTGTACTAAACCTGAAAGGAAGGTGGACCTATGTCATAGGTTCAGAAATACAGAACAATGCAAAAGTTTTAGGCAGGTGTGGAAAAAATGCTGGACAGTAATAGAATTAACAGTTTATTTTAACAATTAACAAAATTCTAATTGAATAAACAACAGAGAAATCTAAAGCAAATGAACATTTGATTTGATCACCCTTTGAGTCCAAATCAGCATCAATTCTTCTAGGTACATTAGAACATTGTTTTTAATGGAACTCAGCAAGTAGGGTTTTCTAAACATCTTGGAGAATTAATCACAGATCTTCTTTGGATGTAGGCTTGCGCAAATCCTTCTTTCTCTTGATGTCATCTCACAGAAGCTTGATGATGGCTCTTTAAAGGCTTTGTGAAAGCCTCAAAGATCCTGGGTTCCAGCCCCAAATTTCTTACCTGTGGCCCTGGATCTCAGATGACCACCACATTGGCCTGTGTTTCCATCAACATGACACCGACACAGTTCAATAAAGCTCCTTTCTCTACCACTTTTCATCTCCTAAACCGCAGGCCAATGTAGGCCAACAGCTTATGATACGTCAGCAGGGTGAACAGTGCTCACAGACAATGATTTCTGTACGTATTCCTGAGCCCATGCGGTGATCTGCACCACTGAATCCTGACCGTATTTAATACAAACAGATAAAGTAGTACTCTCTAGTGCTAAGGCATGTTAATATGAAATATATGAAATGTGATTAGCATTACTGCTCTAGATAGTAAGAAAAAAAGGAGACACTTAGCACAAAATTTGGCCAATTCATGCACGCACAGTAGCCAACGACAGGCGATCTCCGCTTTTGCTGGGAACCTATCTAGTGTGAACACCTCTCTAAGGCTAAGAGTAGCCATCTCTATACATAACAAAGTTGCACTCTGTAGTTCTAAAGCATGAAAATATGAAATATGAATAGCATTACTGCTCCAGATAAAAAATGGAGATACTTAGCACATAATTTGGCCAATTCATGCATGCCCAGCAGCCAACGACAAGGCGATCTCTGTATTTAATACAGTGCCTCCTGAGAGCCTCATGAGAATCCCTTGTGCAGATAGATTTTTTTCAGAATCTCTGAATATTTTGATGATATTAAGTATTATAGATGGTGGGATATTCAAAGTCTTTTGAATTTTTCATTCAAGAACATTTTTCTAAAATTCTTCCAGCTAAAAAGTTGCAGGTGACCGTCTTTGTTTCTGTGAGACTCTGGCTCTGTAGTCATGTGACTCGAGTTGAAAATTGAACCTCCAGCTGTTTTTCATCAGTATTACTTACATTTCCAAACATTTGTTAACACTGATCCAACCTTTTTGAGATTTCTAAATGAGTTAATGAGCATGTCTATATTTTCCCTCTCAGGATTCTCAAGAAGATCAAATAGGAGGAAATTCTGGCGATACTGATTCCTGCCTGTATTAGAATTTTGAAGAGGAAGATTTTGCCTCTAATGAAGGACCTACTAATGCAGAGAAGAATATATTTGCTTATGTAGTGCCATTATATTCTGCAGTGCTTTACATAAAAGAGCTTCTAACTAAATTAGAATATCATTAAAAAGGTTTTTTTTTCAGTTCTTCAATACAAATAGTGTAACGCATATATTATATAGTCAATACAGAGTAATCTATTTCAAGTGTTTATTTCTGTTAATGTTGATGGTTATGGTTTACAGCCAATGAAAGCCCAAAAGTCATTATCTCAGTAAATTAGAATAATTAACAAAAGTCTTAGTCTGTGTCAGTAGGCTCCACAATCATGGGGAAGACTGCTGACTTGACAGATGTCCAGAAGGCAGTCATTGACACACTCCACAAGGAGGGTGAGCAACAAAAGGTCATTGATAAAGAAGCTGGCTGTTCACAGAGTGCTTTATCCAAACATATTATTAGAAAGTTGAGTGGAAGGAAAAAGTGTGGTAGAAAAAGGTGCACAAGCAACCGGGATAACCGCAGCCTGGAAAGGATTGCTAAGAAAAGGCCATGCAAAAATTTGGGGGAGATTCACAAGCAGTGGACTGCTGCTGGAGTCATTGCTTCAAGAGCCACCACACACAGACGTATCCAGGACATGGGCTACAAGTGTCACACTCCTTGTGTCAAGCCATTCTTGAGGAACAGAGGAGAGGCACACAATCCAAGCTGCTTGAGGTCTACTGTGAAGTTTCCACAATCAGCGTTGGTTTGGGGAGACATGTCATCTGCTGGTGTAGGTCCACTGTGTTTTATCAAGACCAAAGTCAGCGCATCCATCTACCAGGAAATTTTAGAGCACTTTATGCTTCCCTCTGCCGACAAAGCTTTTTGGAAATGGAAATTTCATTCTCCAGCAGGACTTGGCACCTGTCCACACTGCCAAAAGTACCAATGCCTGGCTTAAAAACAACACTGTGCTTGATTGAACAGGAATGAATAGCCCCAAAATACACAAGGAGGACCGCATGTGAATCAGCAAGATGTAAGAATCAACAAAGTCCTCCAACACCAATAATATAAAGTAATTTTATTCATATGCAAAACTTTAAGAACAATTAAAATTCAGGAGATGCAAGTAAACCATACAATGATGGCAAAAGAACGCAAACGCTGGACAAGATATTAGCAGAATTATGCCTTAAGTAGGGCAATATAGGGTATGTCACATCCTAAAATAATGATACAACCAATCTAGGCAAGAATGTAAACAAAATCACATACAAAAAATAAAGTGCATAGTGCAAAAAGCGATTTAGTTAATTGTGCAGCTATATGGCGTCTGAAAACATATGATAATGCACAGTGGCGAATCAATAAATCGTATTATTACTAAAGTTAAAGTGCATAATACAAAAAAAACGTTTAGTTAATCATACAGCTTTAAGGTGTCTGAAAAAATATAATAATGTACAAGTAAGTGAGCAGCATTATTAGTATAGTGCCAAACCGGGTTTGTAACTGAAGGCAAAAGATAGCAAAAACACATAAAGTAAGATCATTATAATGTATAACCTTCAGAGAGAGATAGAACCAATAATGATGTGCTCACCATAACTCGGGTATCCTGGTATAAAGATGATAATATCAGATCAAGAAAACCAGAGTTATTATAATAACCTTAAATAAGTACACGTCCAGCGTACCCCTGGATGTGTACTTGATTCCCCACTGTGCATTATCATATGTTTTCAGACGCCATATAGCTGCACAATTAACTAAATCGCTTTTTGCACTATGCACTTTATTTTTTGTATGTGATTTTGTTTACATTCTTGCCTAGATTGGTTGTATCATTATTTTAGGATGTGGCATACCCTATATTGCCCTACTTAAAGGGAAGGTGCCATAAAAAAAAAAATTCCAGCGATTGAAAAAATGTAAAATTAATGTTTAAATTTTCTTAAAAAATATTATAGATTGTTTATAATTTAGTAAAATATGAAAAATTATTTGAAAAGGTTTGGCATTTCCACTTTTAAACGCTAGGGGGAGCAGCTAATGAAATTTGACAAAAACCTAGTGTACAACTAGCTCACATTACAGCACTGCAGTAATTATGGGCGGAGTCTGCTGACGTGTGTGATGTCTCCTCTCCTCCCCTTCTAGGTGTTTGCTAAGTGATAAGAGAGGATGATATTCAGGAATCCAGTGAGCAGCCATTTTATTGGCGACTGCAGAGTTATACTGACAAGTAGACAGTCACCGAGGATGGCAGGCAGCAAGGATTCTGGGAGATATATGGTGGAGGGAGCAGGGTGACAGCAGCACAGAGTATTTCAGGAGAGCAGTGTGCTGGTCTATGGGGGGCACCCTGTTCGGTGCGCGGAGCAGCCAGGGATTGTACATAGAGCACTGTCTTTTATACACATGGATGGACCGTCTGCTTGTCTGCTCCACAGAAATCCAGGAAACATTTCTGCGGATTGATGGCCTGTTCTGATCCAGACTTTGCATGCAAAGACCCCATTCCCCTCCTCAGATCCTGTCTTCCCCACCCTGTCCTGGTGATGTGTGAAAGCGAGGCGACAGGCGAAGTACGGGGTGACGCTGGAAAGGAAATGTAGCCATATAGTAACGATAAAATGGAGACCCCTCTCTTCAGCAGCCTCACCAGCCCTCCCCTGACTGCACCTAACTGGAGGTCATGCTGCCCCCTCTATTACCCCAGACCTGTGTGCAGGTGCTCAGCCAGAACCACCCTAGAATGGGTTCCCTTTCTGAAGATAATACTGCCATAGTGTTCTCACATAATACCGCCATACAGATCACACATAATACTGTCCTATAGTTCTCACAAAATACCATCATATAGATCGCAAATAACGATGCCATAGTGCTCTCACATAATACCGCCATATACTTCACACATAATACCGCCATATACTTCACACATAACAACGCCATATACTTCACACATGCCACCAGTGTTCTCACAATACCGCCATATAGATCACACATAATACCGCCATATACTTCACACATAATACCGCCATATACTTCTCACATAATACCGCCATATAGATCACACATAACAGGGGGGGAGGAGTGCATAGGAGAGGATAAGATACACGGCCCAGCAGTTAGTATCACACATAGGAGGATTAGATACACAGCTCAGCAGTCAGTTTCACACCGGATAGTATTAGATACACAGCTCAGTCAGTATCACACAGGATAGGATTAGATACATGGCTCAGCAGTCAAGATCACACAGGGGAGGATTAGATACACGCCTCAGCAAAGTATCACACAGGAGAGGATTAGATACACGGCTCAGCATACAGTAACACACAGAATAGGATTAGATACACGGCTCAGCACACAGTATCCCACAGGAGCGGATTAGATACACGTCTCAGCACAGTATCACACAGGGTAGGATTAGATACATGGCTAAGCAGACAGTATCACACAGGGTAGGATTAGATACATGGCTCAGCAGACAGCATCACACAGGAGAGGATTAGATACACAGCTCAGTCAGTATCACACGGTAGGATTAGATACACGGCTCAGCATACAGTAACACACAGACTAGGATTAGATACACGGCTCAGCACACAGTATCCCACAGGAGAGGATTAGATACACGTCTCAGCACAGTATCACACAGGGTAGGATTAGATACACAGCTCAGTCAGTATCACACAGGGTAGGATTAGATACAAGGCTCAGCATACAGTAACACAGAATAGGATTAGATACATGGCTCAGCACACATTATCCCACAGGAGAGGATTAGATACACGTCTCAACACAGTATCACACGGTAGGATTAGATACACAGCTCAGTCAGTATCACACAGGGTAGAATTAGATACACGGCTCAGCATACAGTAACACAGAATAGGATTAGGTACATGGCTCAGCACACATTATCCCACAGGAGAGGATTAGATACACGTCTCAGCACAGTATCACACGGTAGGATTAGATACACAGCTCAGTCAGTATCACACAGGGTAGGATTAGATACACGGCTCAGCATACAGTAACACACAGAATAGGATTAGATACACGGCTCAGCACACAGTATCCGACAGGAGAGGACAAGATACACGTCTCAGCACAGTATCACACAGGGTAGGATTAGATACACAGCTCAGTCAGTATCACACAGGGTAGGATTAGATACACGGCTCAGCATACAGTAACACAGAATAGGATTAGATGCACGGCTCAGCACACAGTATCCCACAGGAGAGGATTAGATACACGTCTCAGCACAGTATCACACGGTAGGATTAGATACACAGCTCAGCAGACAGTATCACACAGGGTAGAATTAGATACATGGCTCAGTAGACAGCATCACACAGGAGAGGATTAGATACACGTCTCAGCACAGTATCACACAGGAGAGGATTAGATACATGGCTCAGCAGACAGTATCACACAGGGTAGGATTAGATACATGGCTCAGCAGACAGCATCACACAGGAGAGGATTAGATACACAGCTCAGTCAGTATCACACAGGGTTGGATTAGATAAACGGCTCAGCATACAGTAACACATAAAATAGGATTAGATACACGGCTCAGCATACAGTAACACACAGAATAGGATTAGATACACAGCTCAGCAGACAGTATCCCACAGGAGAGGATTAGATACACATCTCAGCACAGTATCACACAGGGTAGGATTAGATACATGGCTCAGTCAGTATCACACAGGATAGGATTAGATTCACAGTCAGCACAGTAACACACATGGGAGGAGATACACTGCTTAGAGTCAGCATCACAAAGGATAGGATTATATTACCCCTCCCCCGCCGATATTACTTCACTGCTGCTGACGCTGCTCCTTTCTCCCTCCTGTGCCGTCCTTGTTCTCCTCCTCCTATAACAGCAGGGCTCTCAAGTGGAGCTCACAGATGCACTGTGAGCTCCAGAAAGATGGCGCCGATCTCCTGCCTCTGCTGTGATGTGGACGGCTCAGGGGGGCATGGCCAGATCACAGCAGGGAGCAGCTCAATGTAAAGTATAGGGTCGGATGCCGACCGCAGATCTCTATGCCCAGGGCTGCCGTATTTGCAGAGTGTAAGTGTCGTGCAGCTACACTTACACTCCTGCAAAGCAAAATGGCGGCGCCCAGTGGCTGAAAAAATAATTAATAATAAAAAAAGTTAAAGTAAAAAAATGTAAATTTGTATTAAAAATAATTGTTTATATAAACAATAATTTTTGATACAAAAAATAAAATGCGGCACCTTCCCTTTAAGGCATAATTCTGCTAATATATCTGCTAATATCTTGTCCAGTGTTTGCGTTCTTTTGCCATCATTGTATGGTTTACTTGCATCTCCTGAATTTTAATTGTTCTTAAAGTTTTGTATATGAATAAAATTACTTTATCTTATTGGTGTTGGAGGACATTGTTGATTCTTACGTCTTGCTGATTCACTGTGCTTGATTGGCCAGAAAACTTGCCTGACCTTAACCCCATAGAGAATCTATGGAGTATTGTCAAGAAGAAAATGAGAGAACCCATACCCAACAATGCAGATGAGCTGGAGGCTGCTATCAAAGCAACCTGGGCTTCCATAACACCTCAGCAGTGCCACAGGCTGATCGCCTCCATGCCACACAGCATTTATGTAGTCATTGATGCAAAGGGAGCCCTGACCAAGTATTAAGTGCATTTACTCAACATACACTCACCGGCCACTTTATTAGGTACACCATGCTAGTAACGGGTTGGACCCCCTTTTGCCTTCAGAACTGCCTCAATTCTTCGTGGCATAGATTCAACAAGGTGCTGGAAGCATTCCTCAGAGATTTTGGTCCATATTGACATGATGGCATCACACAGTTGCCGCAGATTTGTCGGCTGCACATCCCAAAGATGCTCCATACAAGGCAGGATGGATCCATGCTTTCATGTTGTTTACGCCAAATTCTGACCCTACCATCCGAATGTCGCAGCAGAAATCGAGACTCATCAGACCAAGCAACGTTTTTCCAATCTTCTACTGTCCAATTTCGATGAGCTTGTACAAATTGTAGCCTCAGTTTCCTGTTCTTAGCTGAAAGGAGTGGTACCCGGTGTGGTCTTCTGCTGCTGTAGCCCATCTGCCTCAAAGTTCGACGCACTGTGCGTTCAGAGATGCTCTTAGGCCTACCTTGGTTGTAACGGGTGGCGATTTGAGTCACTGTTGCCTTTCTATCAGCTCGAACCAGTCTGCCCATTCTCCTCTGACCTCTGGCATCAGCAAGGCATTTCCGCCCACAGAACTGCCGCTCACTGGATTTTTTTTCTTTTTCGGACCATTCTCTGTAAACCCTAAAGATGGTTGTGCGTGAAAATCCCAGTAGATCAGCAGTTTCTGAAATACTCAGACCAGCCCTTCTGGCACCAACAACCATGCCACGTTCAAAGGCACTCAAATCACCTTTCTTCCCCATACTGATGCTCGGATTGAACTGCAGGAGATTGTCTTGACCATGTCTACATGCCTAAATGCACTGAGTTGCCGCCATGTGATTGGCTGATTAGAAATTAAGTGTTAACAAGAAGTTGGACAGGTGTACCTAATAAAGTGGCCGGTGAGTGTATATTTAAGTAGGCCAACATTTTGGATTTTAAAATAATTTTTCAAGCTGGTGTTATAATGTTTTCTAATTTACTGAGATAATTAATTTTTGACTTTTGGGTTTTCATTGGCTGTAAGTAAAAATCATCAACATTAACAGAAATAAACCCTTGAAAAAGATCACTCTATTTGTAATGACTATATAATATATGAGTTTCACTTTTTGTATTGCAGAACTGAAATAAATTAATTTTTTGATGATATTCCAATCTTGTGAGACGCACCTGTATTTAATAATTTGTCCAAGTCACAATTCAGGAAGCAAACTTTCTGTGATACTGAAGCCTTGGATTTAGAATTTGTGTTCAGCAAAATTAGAAAAGAGGGATAATAAACTGCCCTCCTTGTTTGCCGTGTGTCGAGAATAAAAAAAAAATTACAAATTAGGTGCTAATACTGCAGTGTACACACTATCACTTAAATCTTTGGATTATCGTTCACAGACTGAGACTATCACTCTCATTTTCAGTCTGCTTCAGCACTATAGTAGTATATTACACAGGCTGATGAAGAACAATGAAGTTAGAATGATGACTAATAGATCATTCTGTCTCCTTACATGTCATGTAATCGGTAACACATCTTCTGTTTACACCGGTCAAAGTTCTAACAACAAGAGCAATAGCTCTGATGCATGGCGTTATGCACGCCAGTCTTAATGAATGGAGCTGGAGTAAGAAGCACCAAATTAGGAATCTTACAAGGGCCATGTGCTTCTGGCAGAAATGTACATATACATGTTGTCGAGATTTTTACTCACTCAGCTGCTCTTCAGATAGGCACAGGAGGCAGTATTCATGCAATGTCCAGGCAAGTTTATTTAACCTCATAAACCTCTCCGGGTGGCAAAACAAAACAGAGCTTTTTCCGGCACAAATAGAAAAACAAACTGGAAACAAATAGTCTATATGGTATGGAAGGCTCGCCCGCTCAGGTCAATGCCTTTAGCAACACATACTGAAGGTGAACACGAACTGCAAGTAAATAGTCCATAAAGCACTGCGGGTCCGCCTGCTCAGGTCAGTGTCTTTAGCAACACACTGAAGGTCACCACAACTCAAGCCACAGACCCTGAATGAGAGACATGGGCCTCCATTTTATCTGCCAAGCCACGCCCCTTGGGTTGGGATATGTGAGCGGTCATTCCCACCCATCTCTTATGACCAATTGTAAAACCTGGCCCTGGAATGGCCAAATAACTCAGCACTATATGTGCTGAAGCATGCTTCTGAGCTCACATCACCGCAGCTAATAGCCGCGATGACACATATCTCCCGTCAAGGACTTGTCTGGCAGCCATCTTACATACTCTCCCCCTCTGCCCAAAGGCGGGGGCTTGACACCTTCTGCCAACAAACAGTAGACTCTCAACAGAGCGTCAGCATTACCATGCAGTTTTCCTGGCCTATGCATAACATGAAAGTTAAAATCCTGAAGTGCTATGAACCACTTGGTCACTAGGGCATTGTTCCCTTTTTTCTCCCTCATCCACTTCAGTGGTGCATGGTCTGACAGCAGTCTAAACTTCCTGCCCAAGAGGTAGTATCTTAGAGTGTCTAATGGCCACTCGATGGCTAAACATTCCTTCTCCACTAAGGAGTAATTTTTTTCGCAGGATGACAACTTTTGGATGAGATACATTATGAGGTGCTCTTCCCCGTTCACCTCTTGAGATAAGACGGCTCCCATCCTGACCTCTGACGTGTCCATCTGGATCACAAACTCCTTGGAGAAATCGGGTGCTACCAGCATCGACTGTTTACACAGGGCCAGCTTCAGTTCCGGGAAGGCCGTCTCAGCTTCTGGGGACCACTTAGCCATAGCCGACTTTGTCCCTTTAAGGAGGTCTGTCAGAGAAGTGGCTAGGATGGCGAAGTTTGGGATAAACCAGCGGTAATAGCCCACAATGCCCAGGAATGCCCTGACTGCTTCTCTGAGAGGGGTTATGGCCAGCCCTGGATAGTCTCAACTTTATTTATCTGGGGCTTTACTTCACCCCTGCCTACAACAAAGCCCAAGTACCTCACTTCCTCCATTCCCAAGGCACACTTCTTCGGGTTTATGGAAAACCCCACCTTCCGTAGAGCATCAAATATCACTAGGACCTTGCTCAGATGGCTTCCCCAATCTTGGCTGAAACTCACAATATCGTCGAGGTAGGCCACTGCATACCTTTTGTGGGGAGCTAGGACCCAGTCCATGGCTCTCTGGAATGTTGCTGGAGCGCCTTGTAACACAAAAGGCATCTTTGTGTATTGGAAGCATCCATCTGGGGTTGAGAATGCATTCTTTTCTTTGGTGCCTTGACTCATGGGAATTTGCCAATACCCTTTTGTAAGGTCAAGGGTAGTAATGTACTGAGCCGGTCCTAGCCTCTCAATTAATTTATCTGCTCAGAGCATTGGGTAGGCATCCGTCTTAGAAACCTTGTTCAGCTTCCGGTAGTCATTACAAAATCGCCATTCTCCATCTGGTTTTGGCACTAGGACTGTTGGACTGGACCAGCCACTCTTGGATTCATCGATGACTCCCAGGCTCAGCATCCACTTCACCTCTTTTGAGGTCACCTCTCAGCATACTTCGGGAATCCGGTATGGCTTCAAGTTGACCCAGACATGTGGCTCCGTCAGGATGTCATGCTCTATGACCTTCGTACAACCTGGAAGTTCTGAGAGCAGGTCTCTGTTACGCTGTAGCAACTCTCGGCACTGCTGCTTCTGCGAGCGAGACAAAATGTCTGCCACCTTAACATCCTCCGCACCAACATCAGACTTTGGCCAACAGACATAGAGCTTCCACGGGTTCTCTGTTCTGCAACGGTTTGATCAGTTTCATGTGGAACACCTGATAGGGCTTCCATTTCCCCGGTTGGTGTACTTTGTAGGTGACCTTACCCCAACTTTCTCCACTGCCTCATAGGGATCCTGTCACTTGGCCAGGAATTTGATCTCCACCATGGGCACCAACACAAGAGTTTGATTCCCTGAGTTAAACGGTCTTACCCTGGTGGACCTATTATACACCCTGGACTGGACTTCCTGAGCCTTGAAGTGGTGCTCTTTCACAATGGGCATCACATTGGCAATCCTGTCTTGCATCTGGGTGACATGCTGTACCACGCTTCTATGGGGGTGTTTTCAGCCTCCCAGGATTCCTTTGCCACATCCAGGAGCCCTCAAGGATGTCATTCATAGAGCAATTAAAATGGGGAGAAGCCAGTGCAAGCTTGGGAAGCTTCTCGAATGGAAAACAGCAGGTAGGAAAACAGACAGTCCCAGTCTCGGCCATCCTTCTCCACTGCTTTCTTCAGCAAAGCCTTCAAGGTTTTGTTAAGCCTCTCTACCAGTCCATCAGTCTGGGGATGGTACACTGAGGTTCTAAGCTGGGAAATTTGCAGGGTCTTGCACAACTCCCTCATCACCTTCGATATTAACCCCTTCCCGACATGCCCCGTACTAGTAAGGCGCATGTCGGGTCCCCTGCTTTGATGTGGGCTCCGGCGGTGAGCCCACATCAAAGTCGCGACATGTCAGCTGTTTTGTACAGCTGACATGTGCACGCAATAGAGGCGGGTGAAATCGAGATTCACCTGCCGCTATTAACCTTTTAAATGCCGCTGTCAAACGCTGACAGCGGCATTTAACCGGCGCTTTTGGCTGCGCGGCCGGAAATGAGCGCATCGCCGACCCCAGTCACAAGATCGGGGTTCGGCGATGCATCAGGATGGTAACCATAGAGGTCCTTGAGGCCTCTATGGTTACTGATGCCAGCCTGCTGTGAGCGCCCCCCTGTGGTCGGCGCTCATAGCAAGCCTGCATTTCAGCTACATAGCAGCGATCTGATGATCGCTGCTATGTAGCAGAGCCGATCAGGCTATGCCAGCTTCTAGCCTCCCATGGAGGCTATTGAAGCATGGCAAAAGTAAAAAAAAATGTTTTTAAAAATCTGAAAAAAATAAAAAATATATAAAAGTTTAAATCACCCCCCTTTCGCCCCATCCAAAATAAAACAATAAAAAAATCAAACCTACACATATTTGGTATCGCTGTGTTCAGAATCGCCCGAAATATCAATAAAAAAAGCATTAACCTGATCGCTAAACGGCGTAGCAAGAAAAAAATTTGAAACGCCAGAATTACTTTTTTTTGGTCGCTGCGACATTGCATTAAAATGCAATAACGGGCGATCAAAACAACGTATCTGCACAAAAATGGTAACATTAAAAACGTCAGCTCGGCACACAAGAAATAAGCCCTCACCCGACCCCAGATGACGAAAAATGGAGATGCTACGGGTATCGGAAAATGGCGCTTTTTTTTTAAGCAAAGTTTTGAATTTTTTTTCACCACTTAGATAAAAAATAACCAAGCCATATTAGGTGTCTATGAACTCGTAATGACCTGGAGAATCATAATATCAGGTCAGCTTTAGCATTTAGTGAAGCTAGCAAAAAAGCCAATAAAAAAACAAGTGTGGGATTGCACTTTTTTGCAATTTCACCGCACTTGGAATTTTTTTTCCCATTTTCTAGTACAAGACATGGTAAAACCAATGGTGTCTTTCAAAAGTACAACTCGCCCTGCAAAAAATAAGCCCTCACATGACCATATTGACGGAAAAATAAAAAAGTTATGGCTCTGTGAAGAAGGGGAGCGAAAAACAAAAACGCAAAAACAAAAAAGGGCCACGGCGGGAAGGGGTTAAAGGGGTCCCTTGGTCCGTCCGTATCTCCTTCAGCAGCCCAATTGATGAGAAGATATGGATCAGCTCCTTAGAGATACACTTGGCAGATGCATTTCTTAAGGGTACCGCTTCTGGATACCGGGCAGCATAATCCAGGACCACCAATATGTATTGATGTACCCTTGCGGACTCTACCAGGGGTCCCATTAGGTCCATCTCTATTCACTCAATTGGCACCTCAATGATAGGCTATGGTACCAGAGGACTGCAGAAGTGGGCCACTGGGGAGGTCAGCTGACACGTGGTACAGGAACGACAGTAGTTCAAGATTTCTTTGTAACACCCCGGCCAGTAGAATCTCTGCAGAATGCACTCCTGGGTCTTACCTGCCCCCAGGTGATCCCCCAACACATGGGAATAAGCCATGTCTAGCACACTGCGTCCATAGGGCCCTGGCACCAGTAACTGCTCTATCACCTCACCCCTTGGCTAAGCTACTCTATAAAACAGACCCCAATCACAGCAAAATGAGGGAACCGATTGTCGACCCCTGGCTACTGAGGCACACCATTTAACACCGTTACATTTTCAAATGCCCCTTTATGAGTTATGCCTCTGAGTTGGGCAGTTACAGGGTTTCCCCCGGACACCTCCAGGTCAGGGATGTTGGCTTCAGTGGATGCTGCCTCATCCTCATAGCTAATGAGTACACAAAATGCAAACCTGTCATCCTTAGCCTGCAACAATGTTTCTTTGGGAGCAACCTGGGGTTGTCTGGACAACCAGATGTCCTCCCTTTTCCCCACAAGTCCCAAAATAACACAAAGTCACGCCCTATTATAATATGGTGCAATAGGTCCTTGACCATGCCGACCTCATGGGACTCAGTGTCACAGTTTGTGTTTATGACCACTTGGGCCACAGGATAGTCCTTAACGTTGCCATGGATACAGCGGATGCCCACCCTCTTCCCAAGAATCAGCCGATGAGGAATTGTGGCCCTCACTAGGGTTACCAAACTTCCTGAGTCCAGCAGACCAGTCACTTGTACCCCATTTACTTACACGGGGCATGCCTATGGTCCCTTACTTGGTTGAGTGACAGCACTGCAGGCGGGGTATGCAAAATATGAACAGCACCATCTAAGGTTGCAGTCCATTGTATTGGTGGTCATAGGGCAATGGGCGGCTATGTGACCTGGGGTATGACACCTCCAACAAATGATACTACTGAATGGGGCTTTTGACTCAGGTACCTTCTGGGTTCGTGGACGACCCACCCCCTTTTGGGTCCCCTCCCCCTTTTGGGACCCCAGTATGGGAGGCTCCGCCCCCTTGCTTCCCCAAGGACCTCTCGACCACCTTGTACCTCTCCACCAGGCTCAATAGGTCATCGGCATTATGAGGATCTCCCTGGGCAACCCAGGATTGCACTGGCCTTGGTAGGGAGTGTATTAACCTGTCCATAGCAACCTTCTCTGCCATCTGTGCTGAGAAGGAGGATTCCGGTCGCAACCATTTTTGGACCAGGTGTAGCAGATCGAACATTTGGGACTGAGGAAGTTTGTCACTGCCATATGCCCACTCGTGCACCGTTGCGCCCTGACAGAGTAAGTAATGCCAAGATCTCAGCCTTTAACTTGGCATACTCTTTTGCATCCTTCAGAGCCAAGTCATAATATGCCTTCTGCAGTTCTCCTGTTAGAAAAGGTGCCAGCACCTCGGCCAACTGCTCTGGAGGCAATTTCTACTGTTCCGCCACCCTTTCAAACCCCGTCAGGAACACCTCAACATCATCACCCAGGGTCATCTTTTGCAACGCTCTTCTTACCATTTTCCTCACGTAAGATTCATCAGCCAGACTTTGGGATGGGGTGCTCGCCCTGCCCTGGATGGCAGTTGCCAGAAGCTGCATCTGCTGACGTTGCTCCTTCTAGCTCTGCAGGAACTGCTGTCATTCCTGCTGGCTTTGCTGGATCCGCTGTAACAACAGCCTGTTGGTCTCTTGCTGTTGCTGCGACTGGACCAGTTGTTTCAGCAGGTCCTCCATATTGTCGACTTTTGCTCCTGTAGCCGCTTTCATCTGGGACATGCGGTATCTGTACCGCAGTCTCACTGCCCATTGGGATTTATGCCCGTGCTTCTAGTACCAATTGTAGAGGTTTGTGCTCACTCAGCTACTCCATTTTATCTGCCAATTCACGCCCCTGGGGTTGGGAGATGTGAGTGGTCATTCCCACCCATCTCTTATGACCACTCGTAAAACCCGGCCCTGGCACTATATGTGCTTTAGCATGCTTCCGAGCTCACATCACCGCTGCTAACAGCCGCATTGACAAATATCTCCCCTCAAGGACTCGTCCGGCAGCCATCTTACAATGTATGTACAGACACACAGCACATACATACACATTTATACATACACTGCACATACTGTACATACCAGCCTGTCTCCTCTTCAGCTGTAGACTGCTCCGGTTAAAAGACTCTTAGTGACATCATGGTCACATGACCTTGATGTCACCAAAGGTCCTTAAGCAGTCTTTACCTCAGAATAGAAATATGAGGGCCCCTAAGAGTGAGGACTGTGAAAAATTGCCCAGTTTGCTCTCCCTTCCCCTAACGTCAACATTTTATACCAACCAGTCTAGCATTCAGATCCTCTAGACTCCAGCATGCAAGAGACTTTCGGTGACATTATGGTCACCTGACTGTAACTAGGGAATATTTTGAAGTAGGGTGTCACGCTCACGCCCTGACTGGTGGGCGTGAGCTCGGGGGGTTTGTGGCCCCACTGTGCCACAAACCAGACTACCGTGGAAGGGGCATGACTATGACAGCTGCCTGGGTTTTCACTGGAGCCTCTGATGGTGAGGTCAGGCTTGTGTGGCAGGCAGCTGCCAGGTGCTACTCCAGGGTGGTGTCTGGCTGTGGCTGCTGATCCCTCTTGGGAGACAGGAACACCAGGATTGGTGCGGGCATCAGGCGGGCATCAGGCAGGACTGGCAGAAGAGCATGGCTGAAACTCAGATGAGTAGGGTGGCACGGCTGAGACACAGGGCTGGCAGAGACACGGCAGAGAACACAGGGCTGGCAGAGACATGGCAGAGAACACAGGGCTGGTTAATGTGGTGTATGAAGGAACAGGTAGGGACCTGTTCACACTGGAGGTGCAGGTAAGGATATGTAGTATGGAGGAACAGGTAGGGACCTGTTCACACAGGAGGTGCAGGAAAGGAAACAAGCCAGAAGGAAAGGAGAATGAAGGAACAGGTTGGGACCTGTTCACACAGAAGATGCAAGTACAGAAACAAGCAGGAAGGAATGGAGTGTGAAGGAACAGGTAGGAACCTGTTCACACAGGAAGAGAACCTCAAGGCTGTGGATAGGAATGGTAGAGCAGCAAGAGTTAGTGGAGCGGCCCCCAGACGCAGGGCAGCGGGGTACTCGGTACCGGGTCTTTCGGTTCTGGGGAATGTCACGGTGGCCTGACCCGGTCCCGGGGCACCCAATTAAAGATGTAGGTGACGGTGTAGGTCGCAGTAAATAATGAGGACACAGGGTTGCAGTCTCTTTACCTCTTTACTGAAGGCTTCGGTATCCGCAATCCAGAGCACTGTTAACAGGGCTGGCTAAGACCGGCCGGTCCGAAGGCACATCCAGAGTTCCCTTTGCAGGGGGAGATCAGTAGCCTACCTACTAGCGCCTGGGTGTTGTAGTACTTCCCTGCTGAGCACCACGGAATAGTCCTCACAACTGTCGTGTATGTTTCTGTTCTCTCTCTCCGTCCCCCAGATGATATGGATAGGACGACCCGTATGACGGGGTAGGCCTGGAGTTATTTTATAGGGACCCTAGAGACGCCCCTCTCCCACAATTGCCTCCGTTGTCTTCATTAGGTGAAAAGGTGAGACAGCCAACCTAGAGTTAACTGCCCTGCCGTAGTTCAAAGTAATGCGTAGAGTCTATTACTTCCTCGGCGTTCCGGCAGCCGGCTACGCGCCTCAGAAGGATGTTGCCGATCTCGGGGCACGACTCCTTCTGGTTCTATTGTCTTTGTGCTGTGATCTCGTTTCTCACTTCTCCACAATATACTTCGCTTTGTGTCCTTTCTTAAGATGCCGCCGCAATGAGGTGGAGGAAAGACACAGCAGGGAAGGAAGCCACAGACAAGGAGACCGAGGTAAGACTAAGTTCAGACAAGGAAATGGAACAAGACAAGAAACAAGGACAAAGACACAGGGACCAGGATATTCTGCCTCCTGGAGGGCGGACAACAAGATCAAGGCAAGAATACAGAGTAAAGCCTCCAGAGAGGGAGTAACACAGAGCAAGGCCTGGCAAACTCAGAAGCTAAACACAAACTGAGCTAACACATTGCACAGGCCCAGACCACTGGGTGGAGCTGCACTAAATACTGGAGGCCTCCTGGCAATTAGTCAGGAACAGATTAGACAGATGCACCTGATTCCTATAAGAACCAGAGAGTTCAGGTGCCGCCCCCTATGTACACAGCCAGGAAGCATGCAGAGAGCAGAGACACAGAATATGGAGCTGGCGAGAAACAGAAACCACATCATGGCCTGGAGCAGTGGGTAAGATAGTGTGAAAGATGAGAGGCCATGCCGTGATGCCAGCAGAGTTGTTACATAGGGCTTATATTTCAAGCATAGTACAAAAATCCTGAAAATCATGCTAGAGTTTATTTTCAGGTTGGATCTTTTTTCCGGTTGAACATTGCTGCTTAACCTATCGCTATACCTCTATGCTATGGCATGTTGCTCCTACTTCTCCCGCTCTATAATTGTGCATTTTAGTATCCTCACAACCCTCCAATCCTTAGCACTAGGGTTGAGCGAAACGGATCGTTCATTTTCATAAGTCGCCGACTTTTGGCAAAGTCGGCGTCTCATGAAACCGAGCCGATCCCTGTGTGGGGTCTGCCATGCGGTACGCGACTTTCACGCCAAAGTCGCGTTTCAATGACGCTAAAAGCGCCATTTCTCAGCCAATGAAGGTGGACGCAGAGTGTGGGCAGCGTGATGACATAGATCTCAGTTCCCACCATCTTAGAGAAGGGCATTGCAGTGATTGGCTTGCTTTCTGCGGCGTCACAGGGGCTATAAAGGGGCGTTCCCGCCGACCGCCATCTTACTGCTGCTGATCTGAGCGTAGGGAGAGGTTGCTGCAGCTTCTTCAGAAGCAGGGATAGTGATAGGCAGGGTACATAAAGCTACAAACCGCTTGTGCTGTAGCGATTTCCACTGTCCAACACCACCTTTTGATTGCAGGGACAGTGGAAGCTACATTTTTTTTTCCTCAGCGCTGTAGCTCATTGGGCTGCACTAGAAGGCTCCCTGACCCTGATAGCTGCGTTGCTGTGCCTGTGTGTACGCCGCTGTGCAAACCAACTGCTTTTTTCAAAGCACAAATCCTGTTTTTCCTTCCTTTCTGCACAGCTATCTTGTGTGTTTGTCCACACTTTTGTGTGCAGCAGTCCTTTTTATAGCTGCCTGCCATACTTTTCTGAGATAACTGCAGGGAGATAAATATTGGCAAGTCTGCCTCCGTGCCATTGCTGTGTGTGGTATCTGTCTCTCATTGTGTGCCACCGAAAACACTGTGTAATACTTGGCCATTTTTTTTTGGGGGGGGGGTACATTCTCCCTTTTCCAAAAAAAAAATTAGTGGGAGATAAATATTGGCAAGTCTGCCTCCGTGCCATTGCTGTGTGTGGCATCTGTCTGTCATTGTGTGGCACCGAAAACACTGTGTAATACTTGGCCATTTTTTTTTGGGGGGGGGGGTACATTCTCCCTTTTCCAAAAAAGAAATTAGTGGGAGATAAATATTGGCAAGTCTGCCTCCGTGCCATTGCTGTGTGTGGCATCTGTCTCTCATTGTGTGGCACCGAAAACACTGTGTAATACTTGGCCATTTTTTTTTTTTTTGGGTACATTCTCCCTTTTCCAAAAAAAAAATTAGTGGGAGATAAATATTGGCAAGTCTGCCTCCGTGCCATTGCTGTGTGTGGCATCTGTCTCTCATTGTGTGCCACCGAAAACACTGTGTAATACTTGGCCATTTTTTTTTTTTTTTTGCTAAATTCTCCCTTTTCCCAAAAAAAAATTAGTGGGAGATAAATATTGGCAAGTCTGCCTCCGTGCCATTGCTGTGTGTGGCATCTGTCTGTCATTGTGTGGCACCGAAAACACTGTGTAATACTTGGCCATTTTTTTTTTTGGGGGGGGTACATTCTCCCTTTTCCCCAAAAAAAATTAGTGGGAGATAAATATTGGCAAGTCTGCCTCCGTGCCATTGCTGTGTGTGGCATCTGTCTCTCATTGTGTGGCACCGAAAACACTGTGTAATACTTGGCCATTTTTTTTTTTGGGGGGGGGTACATTCTCCCTTTTCCAAAAAAAAAATTAGTGGGAGATAAATATTGGCAAGTCTGCCTCCGTGCCATTGCTGTGTGTGGTATCTGTCTCTCATTGTGTGCCACCGAAAACACTGTGTAATACTTGGCCAGTTTTTGTTTTTTTTTGCTAAATTCTCCTTTCTCCCAAAAAAAAATTAGTGGGAGATAAATATTGGCAAGTCTGCCTCCGTGCCATTGCTGTGTGTGGCATCTGTCTGTCATTGTGTGGCACCGAAAACACTGTGTAATACTTGGCCATTTTTTTTTTTTTAGGGGTAAATTCTCCCAGAAAAAAAAAAAAAAATAGTGGGAGATTAAGATTGGCATTTCTGCTTGAGTGCTGGTCCTGTGTGTGCCATCTGTCTCAAATTATTGGGGCACAGAAAACCTAGTGTGTAACATTGGGCCTGATTTTCCTTTCAGTGTCAGGCACCTATAAAGGTATATATAAATCCTACAGAAGTTTGAGTTCACCTGATAAGTTGTTTTACAGTAACAAATAGCGTTACTTTGGTTACGTTTTGCAAACAATGAGAAAGTCTAGTGGAAGAGGTCATGGCCGTGGGCGGTCATTGTCAGCTGGTAATGATGGTAGTGGTGGTGGAGCATCAGGTGGTTGTGGTAAAAGCAGTACAGCACCTAAGTCTCGAGTTGTTGAGCCAGGTTCGTTGTCTGGCTACACAAGGCCTCGAACGCTCTCTTTTCTGGGAGTAGGAAAACCACTTTTGAAGCCGGAGCAGGAGGAACAAGTATTGGCTTTCATTGCTGACTCTGCCTCTAACTCTTTTGCCTCCTCCTCGGAAAGTGCCAAATGTCAGAGCAGTGCATCGTCAGTGGATGCTCCCGGTCAGGAACAAGTCGCTTCCTTGTGTCCTTCACTAAAATCAACAGTAAAGGATGCGTCAGTCGACACAACAGGTTACTCCATGGAGCTCTTTACACATACTGTTCCTGGGTTACACAGTGAAACAGTTAACAGGCTATGCCCATTAGAAGTTGAATCGGACATGGAGTGCACAGATGCACAGCCACAGCCAGATTACTATGCTGTTCCTTTGACTCAGACCAGAACATTGCCCTCGCAGTGTACTGAGGCAGAATCAAAACCAGCGGAGACTATGGTGCTCCGTCACGAACGCAATACCACCGGCTTACACGGTGACACAGACGAAGTTGCACACAACATAGAAGAGGAGGTCATAGATGACCCAGTTGTGGACCCCGATTGGCAGCCATTGGGGGAACAGGGTGCAGGCGGCAGTAGTTCTGAAGCGGAGGAGGAGGAGCCGCAGCAGGCATCATAATCACAACAGGTTCCATCTACCGGGCCCGTATCTGGCCAAAAACGCGTGGCAAAACCAAAACCAGTTGGAGGACAGCGTGGCCATCCGGTTAAAGAAGCTCAGTCTGCAATGCCTGAAAAGGTATCCGATAGTAGAAAGAGTGCAGTCTGGCATTTTTTTTAAACAACATCCAAATGATCAGCGCAAAGTCATCTGTCAAAAATCTTCAACTACCTTAAGCAGAGGTCAGAATCTTAAAAGTCTAAATACAAGTTGCATGCATAGACATTTATCCACCATGCATTTGCAAGCCTGGACTAACTACCAAACGTCCCTAAAGGTTGCAGCACCCTCGGCCAATGAAGCTAGTCAGCAACGCTACATCCCTTCCCTCCCTGTAAGCCGACCATTTCCCACACCACCTGCAGTATCTGTGCAGCTTTCGTTGCCAGGCCAAAGCAGTCAGGGAATCACCAGGTTAGTAGTAGGAAACACTGCATGTAGGGCACCGGCAAGAATACCATCTCCAACCCTCTCTCACTCACCCATGTCCACCGGCACCACCGCTAGTTCCACGATCTCCAGCTCTCCAGTCCAGCTCACCCTACATGAGACTCTTGTTAGGAAAAGGAAGTACTCATCCTCGCATCCGCGTACACAGGGTTTGAACGCCCACATTGCTAGACTAATCTCATTAGAGATGATGCTTTACCGGTTAGTTGAAAGCGAAGCTTTCAAAGCGCTGATGGACTACGCTGTACCACGCTACGAGCTACCCAGTCGGCACTTCTTTTCTAGAAAAGCCATCCCAGCCCTCCAACAGCATGTTAAAGACCGCATCGTCCATGCACTCAGGCAGTCTGTGACTACAAAGGTGCACCTGACAACAGATGCATGGACCAGTAGGCATGGCCAGGGACGATACGTGTCCATCACGGCACACTGGGTGAATGTGGTGGATGCAGGCTCCACAGGGGACAGCAATATTGGGACAGTTCTGCCTAGCCCACGGTCAAGGAAAGAGTTGGCTGTAGGCGTTCGCCCCCCCTCCTCCTCTTCCTCCTCCTCCTGCAGAAGCGAGAGCTCGTCCACAGACCGCAGTCGCACATCCACTCCATCCGCAGCTGCCACTGTTGCACACCAGGTGTGCCATTATGGGACAGCTAGTGGCAAGCGTCAGCAGGCTGTATTGGCAATGAAGTGTTTGGGCGACAACAGACACACCGCGGAAGTTCTGTCCGAGTTCTTGCAGAAAGAAACTCAGTCATGGCTGGGCACTGTACATCTTGAGGCAGGCAAGGTAGTGAGTGATAACGGAAGGAATTTCATGGCTGCCATAGCCCTTTCCCAACTGAAATACATTCCTTGCCTGGCTCACACCTTAAACCTGGTGGTGCAGTGCTTCCTGAAAAGTTATCCGGGGTTACCCGACCTGCTCCTCAAAGTGCGTAGACTTTGCTCGCATATCCGCCGTTCGCCTGTACACTCCAGCCGTATGCAGAACTATCAGCATTTTTTGAACCTTCCTCAGCATCGCCTAATCATCGACGTTGCAACAAGGTGGAACTCCACACTGCACATGCTTCAGAGAGTGTGCGAACAGAGGCGTGCTGTTATGTATTTGTGGGAGGATACACGGGCAGGCAGTTGGATGGCAGACATGGAGTTGTCAGGTGTGCAGTGGTCGAAGCTACAAGACCTGTGTCAAGTCCTTCAGTGTTTTGAGGAATGCACACGGCTGGTTAGTGCAGACAACGCAATAATAAGCATGAGCATCCCCCTAATGCGTCTGCTGATGCAAAGTTTGACGCACATAAAGGAGCAGGCGTCTGCAGCCGAGGAAGAGGAAAGCCTTGATGACAGTCAGCCATTGTCTGGTCAGGGCCGTGTAGAGGACGCGGTAGCGGGCGAAGAGGAGGAGGAGGATGAGGAGGATGATGGGGATGAGTACTTTTTTACTGAGGAAGCTTCTCCTGGGCCAACAGAAATTAGTGGCGTTGCAAGGCCGGGTTCTGTTTTTGTAAGGGAGACAAGTGACGTAGATTTGCCTGTAACTGCCCCTCAAACAGCACAACCGCAGATTTGCCAACTGGAACTTTGGCCCACATGGCGGATTATGCCTTACGTATCCTCAAAAAGGACCCACGCATTATTAAAATGATGAGCGATGATGATTACTGGTTGGCCTGCATCCTTGACCCTCGCTATAAAGGCAAATTGCTAAATATTATGCCACATGAGAACCTCGAACAAATATTAGCAACCAAACAAGCTACTCTTGTAGACCGTTTGATTCAGGCATTCCCAGCACACAGCGCTGGTGATGGTTCTCACATGAGCTGCAGGGGGCTACAGGGCAGAGGTGTTAGAGGTGCACAGATCAGAAGTGGCGTTGGACAGAGGGGTTTTCTGACCAGGTTGTGGAGTGATTTCGCAATGACCGCAGACAGGACAGGTACTGCAGCATCTATTCAAAGTGACAGGAGACAACATTTGTCCAGTATGGTTACTAACTATTTTTCAGCCCTTATTGATGTTCTCCCTCAACTGTCATTCCCATTTGATTACTGGGCATCCAAATTAGACACCTGGCCTGAATTGGCAGACTATGCGTTGCAGGAGCTTGCTTGCCCAGCAGCTAGTGTGCTATCAGAAAGAGTATTCAGTGCTGCTGGTTCAATATTAACCGAAAAAAGGACTCGTCTGGCTACCCAAAATGTGGATGATCTCACCTTCATTAAAATGAACCACTCCTGGATTTCAAATTATTTTGCCCCACCTTTCCCGGCTGACACCTAGCTTTCCTATAAAAAGGTCTTGCTTGTAGACTGGTCTTACTGAGTGTTAAAATCTCTTAATTTGCAGCAGCTGTTTGACCAGCATACGACATGTTTACACATCCCCCAATGGGAAAACTCCCCCCACGGGGCCGTTGTCTCACTCTCGACACTTGGCGCAAGCACCCGTTAGTTACAGTGCTGTTTGTCAGAAGAGGTGGGTGTGCTCACTTTTGGTCGACGGCACTGCCACTGGGTCCCTCATAGTACAATGTAGTGTCTCTGGCGGTGGTGGTGCGCACCCAACATCAGACACACCGTTGTAGCATGAGGGGCCCTGGGGCGGTACCGCCGGCCACAAGAGAATCCCCCCCCCAGCTCAAACTGTGCTCTACCACGTGCCAAATTATCTCGCACAGCTCCACCAATGTTTAGTCTATGCGCTGACATCATTCAATGCCTGGCACTGACAATCAATACCAATTTGTTGACATCTATGATGATAGTTACAGTAGTCTGGGTCCGTGTCCTATATTGACACCAGTAAATACTAATTTACTGCCAAATTACTTTGTCATAAACTCTGCAGATGAGCCCACCCCTGTACCTAAGCATGCCACCTTTTTTTTATTTATAGTTGTTTTGCGAGACATTAACATCTATTTATTTTTTGGGAGTACTAACTGTGTCAGACACTTCTTGCAATACTCCTCCACTGACCACAATGCTGCCTGCCTGTGTATCCATGTAACCGATTTAAAACTGCCATGCCTGCCTATTGTTTGTTATTTTAGGCCTTTGATAGCCTGTCTGCGGCCCCTACTTGCAATACTCCTCCACTGACCACAATGCTGCCTGCCTGTGTATCCATGTAAGGGTACCGTCACACAGTGCCATTTTCATCGCTACGACGGCACGATTCGTGACGTTGCAGCGTCGGATGATTATGGCTCCAGCGTCGTAGACTGCGATCACACGTTGCAATACACGGCGCTGGACCGATAATTTCATGACGTATTTGCGATGTAGAAGCCGTTGGTTACTGTGCGCACATCGTATACAACCTGTGTCACACAATGCAATCATGCCGCCACAGCGGGACACTAGACGACGAAAGAAAGTTTCAAACGATCTGCTACGACGTACGATTCTCAGCGGGGTTCCGGATCGCAGTAGCGTGTCAGACACTACGATATCGTAACGATATCACTAGAACGTCACGAATCGTGCCGTCGTAGCGATGAAAATGGCACTGTGTGACGGTACCCTAACCGATTTAAAACTGCCATGCCTGCCTATTGTTTGTTATTTTAGGCCTTTGATAGCCTGTCTGCGGCCCCTACTTGCAATACTCCTCCATTGACCACAATGCTGCCTGGAGTGCCTGCCTGTGTATCCATGTAACCGATTTAAAACTGCCATGCCTGCCTATTGTTTGTTATTTTAGGCCTTTGACAGCCTGTCTGCGGCCCCTACTTGCAATACTCCTCCACTGACCACACCAATGCTGCCCGTGTACCCCTGAAACCTATTTAAAAGTTCATAGAGCCTAGTTATATATTTTATTTACTATTAATAAGGCTATGATGGACTACGCTGTACCACGCTACAAGCTAACCAGTCGACACTTCTTTTGCGAGAAAAGCCATCCCAACCCTCCACCAGCATGTAAAAGACCGCATTGTCCATGCACTCTGGCAATCTGTGAGTACAAAGGTGCACCTGACAACAGACGCATGGACCTGTAGGCATGGCCACGGAAGATTACGTGTCCATTAAGGCGCAATGGGTTAATGTGGTGGATGCATGGTCCACAGGGGACAGCCTACTAAGTCTGTCTGCAGTCAAATTGTCCTCCACTGTCTAAATCGGAGCTTCCACCTTCTGGCTTTCGGCCTATAGTATCAGAAATTAAACTGCATTTGGCCTTCAACTTTGGTTACGGCCTACTAACGGTGTCTGCCCCTGCCTGGTGTTTGTCCTCAACTGAATAAAGCTGAGCTTCAACCTTCTGGCTCTCATTAAGTGCTGTGTTTTTAAAAATTGGTGGTTAGGGCCTACTAACGGTGTCTGCCCCTCCCTGGTATTTGCCCTCAACTGAATAAAGCTGAGCTTCCACCTTCTGGCTTTCGGCCTATAGTATCAGATATTAAACTGCATTTGGCCTTCAACTTTGGTTACGGCCTACTAACGGTGTCTGCCCCTGCCTGGTGTTTGTCCTCAACTGAATAAAGCTGAGCTTCAACCTTCTGGCTCTCATTAAGTGCTGTGTTTTTAAAAATTGGTGGTTAGGGCCTACTAACGGTGTCTGCCCCTCCCTGGTGTTTGCCCTCAACTGAATAAAGCTGAGCTTCCACCTTCTGGCTTTCGGCCTATAGTATCAGATATTAAACTGCATTTGGCCTTCAACTTTGGTTACGGCCTACTAACGGTGTCTGCCCCTGCCTGGTGTTTGCCCTCAACTGAATAAAGCTGAGCTTCAACCTTCTGGCTCTCATTAAGTGCTGCGTTTTTAAAAATTGGTGGTTAGGGCCTACTAACGGTGTCTGCCCCTCCCTGGTGTTTGCCCTCAACTGAATAAAGCTGAGCTTCCACCTTCTGGCTTTCGGCCTATAGTATCAGATATTAAAATACATTTTGACTTCAACTTTGGTTACGGCCTACTAACGGTGTCTGCCCCTGCCTGGTGTTTGTCCTCAACTGAATAAAGCTGAGCTTCAACCTTCTGGCTCTCATTAAGTGCTGTGTTTTTAAAAATTGGTGGTTAGGGCCTACTAACGGTGTCTGCCCCTCCCTGGTGTTTGCCCTCAACTGAATAAAGCTGAGCTTCCACCTTCTGGCTTTCGGCCTATAGTATCAGATATTAAACTGCATTTGGCCTTCAACTTTGGTTATGGCCTACTAACGGTGTCTGCCGCTCCCTGGTGTTGTCCTCAACTGTATAAAGCTGAGCTTCAGTCTTTAGGCTTTTGGCCTATAGTAGCAGATATTAAACTGCATTTGGCCTACTAGTGTGGTTGGGCCCTTAAAACAGTGTCTGCTGCTCCTGGGTTTGCTACTCCACTGAACAAAGCAATGCCGCCTGTTTAGTCCTGTTACCAATTTTGAACTGCATTTAGCCTACTTTATTCTTTGGCCCTATATCTGTTTCCTCCTCATCCTGCCCATTGCCCAGCCACTGCTAGATGAGTCTGCTGGTACATTGACCTAGACCACTACATTCCCCTTGCACTCTACACAGCCAGAATCTGACCCTGCTGAAAGTAAGGTTCCCCTTCCCGCATGTTATACCACCTTACACAGGGACAAAGAGGAAGGTGCAGATGAAAGTGCAGGTTCCTTCATCAGGTGGGGGGGGGCATACTCGTTGGCGACGTCACTGGCACAGGGCCCCTCAGAGTACGCAAAAGTGTCGCTGCTGGTGGGAGGTGCCCCCGCCGTGCAAACACACCGCTGTACTTTGAGGGGCCCTGTGCCAGTGCCAATGTGAACAAGTGTGCCCCCCTGCTTGCTCAGGATCACAGCACTTGCAACGTTTAAATACTTACCTCTCCCTGCTCCACCGCCGTGACGTAGTCCACGATTCCTGGGCCCACTAAAACCTTGAACCAGCCCTACCCCCCACAACTTTTGCCAAATGACCCAAGTTCCATTGAACAACTATTATTATAAAGTTAATTAAGATTGACAAGCTTCAGAAACAAGAATGGATGTTTTTGGCATTAAAATGGGCACTGTAGGTGTTTTCCTGGCCTCCACTCACTGCCGACTATGCTTCCCCATTGACTTGCATTGGGTTTCGTGTTTCGGTCGATCCCCGACTTTAAGCGATAATCGGCCGACTGCACTCGACTCGACTCTGGACAAAGTCGGGTTTCACAAAACCCGACTCGATCTTTAAAAAATGAAAGTCGCTCAACCCTACTTAGCACTATAAAGTAAATTGTCGTTCTTCTGCACACCAGAGAATGGTCTACCATATTTTCAATATACATTCAAAATCTACCCATCCTAGAATGGAATTGTACATATAAATCACTGTAAAAATGCAATATTTTTCTCCACCAAAAGCATCCAACAAATGCGCAAATCTAAGACTGTACATTAACAGTAGGAATGGTAGCATATAATAGACAATGGAGCATTAAATTTTTTTCCATACAGGAATCAGAATTAGTGATTCCTCGTCTTCATTAACCCTTACAGCAACATATATCTACTGGCCATAGCTGTTAGCTTTGCTGCATTGCTATTTGCTAGCTAGTTTGTACTGTAACTAACTACTAACCTAACAAAGTGATTGAATATTGACGTAGCCCTATGCTGCTGCGTCTGCAACCTTAGAATAGAGCCATAATGGTGCTGTAGTGACATATTATGTTCGTGTCATGAATCACATGCCCAATCAGAGTCTTTACTGGCTGATGTAATTCACCATTAGTAAAATTATAATGTTTGTTCTTAACTTCCCGGTTATTTGGTTAAGATTTCACTACAGTATCTGTTCTGATGAGTGGTCAAAAGTTCATTTTAACCCTTTTGCTCCCTAGGGTGGTTTGCATGTTAATGACCAAGCCAATTTTTACAATTCTGACCACTGTCCCTTTATGAGGTAAAACTCTGGAACGCTTAAAAAATTTTCTTTTATATGACTTGCGATTATTTATGAAAAAAATGGAAATTTTGCGTTAATTTTGAAAATTTCGCAATTTTCCAACTTAGAATTTTCATGCCCTTAAATCACAGAGATATGTCACACCAAATACTTAATAGGTAACATTTCCCACCTGTCTACTTTACATCAGTACAATTTTGGAACCAAAAATTTTTTTTAGGAAGTTAAAAGGGTTAAAAGTTAAACAGCGATTTCTCATTTTTACAACACCAATTTTTTTAGGGACCACCTCACATTTGAAGTCACTTTGAGGGGTCTATATGATAGAAAATACCCAAAAGTGGCACCATTTCAAAAACTGCACCCCTCAAGGTACTCAAAACCACATTCAAGATGTTTATTAACCCTTCAGGTGCTTCACATGAATTTTTTGAATGTTTAAAAAAAAAAAATAACATTTAACTTTTTTTTCACAAAAATTTTAATTCAGACCGAAATGATTTTATTTTACCAAGGGTAAAAGGAGAAATTAGACCCCAAACGTTGTTGTGCAATTTCTCCTGAGTATGATGATTCCCCATATGTTGGGGTAAACCACTGTTTGGGCGCATGGCAGAGCTTGGAAGGGATGGAGCGCCGTTTGACTTTTCATTGCAAAATTGGCTGGAATTGAGATTGTGATAGAAATATATATATATCATGTAGATCTCACTTGCATGTATACTCGTCTATAATCATATATACTCATATATACTCACAGCTAATATATACATTATAATCAATGGCTTAAAATGGCTGACATAAACTGATATAAGCCAGACAGACTGTATGGGGTTTTCCAGGCAAAAGCGGAACAGTACCAGATGTATTAAGTGATGATCAGATGTCTCAACTTTGTCCTAGATACAGAGAGCTACATTTTAGTTGCTTAATCAGCATTCATATGTGCATTAATCACAATATTCCATATATATTTAGATAACCAATAGCAGATGAGCTAGACAATATGGTAATTAACTAACCACCCCTAACCACTCCTTTCTATTTGCAATTATAAAACTATGTATGTACAATAAATCATCAGTATTGATGGAATGTTATTGACACAATGGTGTGCAGTCTCGTTCCTTGAGCGCTCAAAATACTCAGTCTTATTGGGAACGGCCGCAGCACACACAGGGATAGATTTATCCAAACCAAATTTCCATAACAAGATGGGACGCCATGTCTCGGTTGGAGAGTCCCTGATGTGCTTAAACAGTGGAAACCACCCACAAGTGACACCATTTTGGAAACTAGACCCTCAAGGAAACTTACCTAGATGTCTGGTGAGCACTTTCAACCCCCAAGTGCTGCACCTAAATTTATAACGCAGAGCCGTAAAAATAAAAAATCATAGTTTTTCCACAAAAGTGATTTTTTGCCCCCAATTTTTTATTTTGCCAATTGTAACAGAAGAAATTGGAGCCCAAAAGTTATTGTGCAATTTGTCCTGAGTATGCTGATACCCCATATGTAGGGGTAAACCACTGTTTGGGGGCATGGCATGGCTCGGAAGGGAAGGAGTGCTGTTTTACTTTTTCAATGCAAAATTGTCTGGAATTAAGATCGGATGCCATGTCGTGTTTGGAGAGCCCCTGATATACCTAAACAATAGAAACCCCTACAAGTGACACAATTTTGGAAACTAGTCCCCCTAAGAATCTTATCTAACCAGCTGGGATGGAGGAGCCTAAGACTGGGCTTCCTGAATCTCCCTTTCCAAACCTGCAGATACATCAGCCACCACCACCCCGGGTTGAAGACTGGAGGATGGAGGTTCAGGGGAGAAACTGGATCCAGACTACGAGAGAAGGCATCGGCCTTCACATTTTTGGATCCCGGACGAAACGTGATAGAGAACTGAAACCGGGAAAAAAAAGTGACCATCTGTCTTGCCTGGGGGTCAACCTTTTAGCAGTCTCAATATATGCCAGGTTTTTGTGGTCCGTAATTACAGTAATGGAATGAACCACACCCTCCTAAAAATGCCTCCATTCCTCAAAGGTAACTTAATTGCAAGAAGTTCCCGATTACCCATGTCATAATTTCTCTCAGCCGGGGAGAACTTCCTGAAAAAGAAGGCGCATGGTCAAAAATTGGTCAAAGTGGTGTGCCCCTGGGACAACACCGACCCCACCTCTGCGGCGTGAACCTCCACCACAAAAGGTTCAGTTGGATCAGACTAAATAAGAATCGGGGCAGTCATAAAACATTTTTTGAGAGTGAGAAACGCCGCTACCACTGAGGCAGACCAATTCTTAATGTCAGCCCCATTCTGTGTCAAGTCAGTGAGAGGCTTGACCACCTGAAAGAATCCTTTAATAAACCTCCGGTAGTAATTGTTGACTCCCAAGAAGCACTGAAGGCCCTTCAGGTCCCGGGGTTGAACTCAATCTACAATGGCCTGCACCTTTTTTGGATTCAAACGAAACCCCACACTAGAGATAATGAACCCAAAAAAAGGCAGTTCATGTATGAAAAATGAGCATTTCTCTAGCTTAGCGAAAAGTTGGTTCTCCCTGAGTCTCTGAGAACCACCCGAAGGTGACAAATATGTGACTGCTTGTCAAGTGAATAAACTAGAATGTCATCCAAGAATATCACCACAAACCGCCCAATAAAATCAGAGAACACATAATTGATGAAGTTCTGGAAAACTGCAAGGGCATTGGTCAGACCATACGGCATAACTAAATTTTCAAACAGCCCTTCTGAGGTGAGAAATGCAGACTTCCACTCATCCCCCTCCAATACCCGGATGAGGTTATATGCCCCCTGCAAGTCAAGATTTGAAAACCATTTGTCCCAGACAATTGGTTACACAAATCAGGAATGAATGGGAGGGGATATGTGTTTCTTACAGTAATCTTACTTAGTTCCCGAAAGTCAAAGCATGGGCGGAGACCACCATCTTTTTTTTTTATAAAAAAAACCCTGCAGCAACAGGAGACATGGAAGGGCGAAAATGCCCCTTGCGGAGACTCCCCAATATGTGCTCCTTCATGGTGACCCGCTTGGGACCAGAAAGGTTAAAGAATCGGGCTTTTGGCAATTTAGCCCCAGGAATCAGGTCAATGGCACAATCAAAAGGGCAGTGCGGTGGTAACACCTCAGCCTGACTTTCGGAGAACATATCCTCGAAGTCCTTCAGGTACTCCAGAATACCGTCCAGACTGATGGACGACACAGACACAGAATTCAGACATTTGTTTTCACAATTGGATCCCCATTTAACAATCTCACGGGCCTCCCAGTCAATGACTGGATTATGACATTGCAGCCAAGGAAACCCCAAAACCACACCAGCAGGGAAGTTGTCCAGAATGAAACAAGCTATATGCTCCAAATGAACAGACCACACCTTAAGGATGAACTCTTTAATAACAGAGCGGATCCCATCCTTGGTGAATGGGGTTGAGTTAATAGCCACCACTTTCATGAGTTTGTCCAACCTGACTGTCTCTATCTCACAGTGGGCCACCAACCTCGAGTCAATCAAGTTCACTGAAGACCCGCAATCCACAAAAGCAGAAGAGGGAAAAAAACCAATTGTTCACACCTACTTCCACCTTTAACAATAGTGTGAAGGATGAGGAAGAAAGTACCTGTGGGTCTGGGTAACCTTCTCAGCACTTACCCTGAGTCATTTCTCAAGACCTTGGAATCCGGAGGACAGGAGGGAAAGTCCTTAATCCAATAACCTGGCTCTCCACAAAAGAAGCAGAGTTTTTTCTCTCTGCGGCATCTCCTCTCCTTTTCCTTCATAGAGACAGCCCCCACCTCCATGGGCTCAACCGACAACAAAGGCTCTGACTTCCCTGGCAATAAAGGGGCATCTCATTGTACAACACCTCTCTCTCAGCCTTCGGTCCATACGGACGGCCTGGGTCATGGCCTCCTCCAGAAAGTTGGGTGGTGGGTGCAGGGCCAAGGCACCCTTTAAATGCATGGAGAGACCCTTCCCTTCCGAGCTCTGCCATGCGCCAAAACAGTGGTTCCCCCCCACATACGGGGTATCAGCGTACTCAGGACAAATTGGAAAACGACTTTTGGGGTCCATTTCTCCTGTTACCCTTGGGAAAATACAAAACTGGGGGCTAAAAAATCATTTTTGTGAAAAAAAAAAAGAATTTTTATTTTCACGGCTCTGCGTTATAAACTGTAGTGAAACACTTGGAGGTTCAAAGCTCTCAAAACACATCTAGATAAGTTCCTTAGGGGGTGTACTTTACAAAATGGTGTCACTTGTGGGGGGTTTTAATGTTTAGGTACATCAGGGGCTCGCCAAACGCGACATGGTGTCCCATCTCAATTCCAGTTAATTTTGCATTGAAAAGTCAAATGGCGCTCCTTCCCTTCCGAGCTCTGCCATACGCCCAAACAGTCGTTTACCCCCACATATGGGGTATCAGCATACTCAGGACAAATTGCACAACAACTTTTGGGGTCCAATTTCTTCTCTTACCCTTGGGAAAATAAAAAATTGGGGGCGAAATGATCATTTTTGTGAAAAAATATGATTTTTTATTTTTACGGCTCTTCATTATAAACTTCTGTGAAGCACTTGTTGGATCAAAGTGCTCACCACACATCTAGATAAGTTCGTTAAGGGGTCTACTTTCCAAAATGGTGTCACTTGTGGTGGGTTTCAATGTTTAGGCACATCAGGGGCTCTCCAAACGCAACATGGCGTGCCATCTCAATTCCAGTCAATTTTGCATTGAAAAGTCAAATGGTGCTCCTTCCCTTCCGAGCTCTGCCATGCGCCCAAACAATGGATAACACCCACATATGGGGTATCAGTGTACTCAGGACAAATTGCACAACAACTTTTGGGGTCCATTTTCTCCTTTTACCCTTGGTAAAATAAAACAAATTGGAGCTGAAATAAATTTTGTGTGAAAAAAAGTTAAATGTTCATTTTTATTTAAACATTCCAAAAATTCCTGTGAAACACCTGAAGGGTTAATAAACTTCTTGAATGTGGTTTTGAGCACCTTGAGGGGTGAAGTTTTTAGAATGGTGTCACACTTGGGTATTTTCTATCATATAGACCCCTCAAAATGACTTCAAATGAGATGTGGTCCCTAAAAAAAAATGGTGTTGTAAAAATGAGAAATTGCTGGTCAACTTTTAACCCTTATAACTCCCTAACGAAAAAAAAATTTTGGTTCTAAAATTGTGCTGATGTAAAGTAGACATGTGGGAAATGTTGTTTATTAAGTATTTTGCGTGACATATCTCTGTGATTTAAGGGCATAAAAACTCAAAGTTGGAAAATTGCGAAATTTTCAAAATTTTCGCCAAATTTCCATTTTATTCACAAATAAACGCAAGTTATATCTAATAAATTTTACCACTATCATGAAGTACAATATGTCACGAGAAAATATTGTCAGAATCGCCAAGATCCGTTGAAGCGTTCCTGAGTTATAACCTCATAAAGGGACAGTGGTCAGAATTGTAAAAATTGGCCTGGTCATTAACGTGCAAACCACCCTCGGGGCTTAAGGGGTTAATGATTTAGAGATGATCTGCAAAGAGCAGAGAGCCAAAATTCCTCCTGACATGTGCGCAAACCTCATCATCAACTACAAAAAACGTCTGACTGCTGTGCTTGCCAACAAGGGTTTTGCCACCAAGTATTAAGACTTGTTTGCCAGATGAATCAAATATTATTTCTCAATGCACAATGCAAATGCATTTATGTAATTTATACAATGTGATTTTCTGGATTTTATTTTTGATATTCTATCCCTCAAATTTAAAATTAACCTACCCTTAAAATTATAGACTGTTCATGTCTTTGTCAGCGGGCAAACGCACAAAATCAGCAAGGGATCAAATACTTATTTCCTCCACTGTATATGTTCCGTAGGACTGGTATCTACCACTGACCATATGGCGGTAATATCCATGTTGGTCTTGATATAGAGATTATCTTCAGTAACAGGCGGTCATCTGCTGAGGTTCTCCTCCACTATTAGGGTGCTTCACCCAGTTGTAATCAAGGCTACCTGGCTAGGGGCCCACTCAGAAGTTTTGCACTCCTGAATCAAAACCCTAGCTACGCCTCTGACTACAAGATCCCATTTCACAAATATTTCCTTGACAGGAACTTTTTAGGTACACAGGTCACGGTTTTACAACAAATACCAAGGCAGGAATCTATAAATGAAGGATGGCTGATATAGTTTTATTTTGACCTGTCCATCAGCAATAAAGCAAAGGTTGTAACAACTTGTAAGTGGTTCATTGGTCCATCACAAGGCAGATGTGAGGAAGCGGTGTAGTAACACATGAATGCTATTTATTGCAGGCAGCCCTTATTTTAACAAGACTGTGGGGACAGCAGTAAATAATAATCTGCAAAAAAAAAAGCATGCACGTGAAAAAACGAGCGACAGAAAGAAATGACTTTTATTAAAGTACAAGTGTGGAATAGTCAAGCAGTGAACACTTGGTGCTGCTCTGAGACAAAGCTAACAGAGAGGTCGTTGTTCGTAAGGATCCCTGGAGAAGGAAGGGGAGAGGGAAGGAGGTGCTGCTGCTGCTGCTACATCTATGGAGGAGGGGGGAAAAGCAGGATGGGTGTGGAGAAGAAGGAGCTGATGGCTTCAGGGAGGAGAGGGAGACATGAGGGGACACAGAGGGTGGTGAGAGGGGTGGGAGATCCTTACCAAGCTCCTCCTGAGATGATGCACTCCAGCCTCCATTCAGGAGCCACTCACCAACTTCTCACTCAGCTCCTAACTTCATACATTTGGGGATGTTATAAGGATCAGTTAGGAGGAGGATTGTAAAGTGCCTGGTGTGACTTTATAGGAAAGCCTTTACTGAAGGGCTGGGAATACATGTGAGATCCACAAGCTACTGAGATGCCAGCTGTCCTCCTGCTGACTAGAGAACACCCCTGGGCTCAGTATCACCCAGTATGGATCTTAAGTTCACTCTAGCCTGAGTTGTGAGGAAGGAACTGGGCGCTGCGCCTCTCATAGTAAGTACACATTTTACTTCTAGGAAGCTGCAGGAAGAGGGCGATCTGGGATGGCAGAACTTTCCAATCTTCCTACTAGGTTATTTCATCATTATGATAGGTATCCAGCACATATAGAGGCGCCTTGTGCCAAGTTACACATCACCGGCAAAGCTTGGCGTAAAATAACTATATACAGATAGGCAGATAAATCGACAGAGAAGATATCTGATTAATATCACTTCATTATATCTGATAACTGCCATCAGGTTGGCCGTACTTTTTTGAATATATGCACATATTTTTTCTCCATATATTTTAGATCTGATACCAAATTGAACTAAAGCGTTGTAACTGATACCATAATTGATATTTAGTAATTACATTTTGCTTCTTAGCTAAGACATTTATGTTGTTATGTGATGTGTCAGGAATAGTAACAGATCATGATATGTCGGTTGTGAATTTCAGCTGCGGATGTGTAAATTACAGCTAATCAGGTTGATAGCACAATGATTATATAAATTAATGATACAAAGCTAACATCATTACCTGAATTGACAGATTAATTATTCCTGACCGCTGGTTTGACAGCTTCTCATAAAATGCTTCTATTTGGCACCTTGTGATGCCGCCAGCCTGCTTCATGTGATCTGTTACTGGCCATTCACACTTCAGTGAGCAGGGAAATGTGAAACTGATGGCAGAATAGGGACCTTCTATGTGACTGAAAACCTGTCCTATTCATGTGATGCTGCAGTTCTCGAAACCCACAGTCAGATGAATGGGACCATCGCTGACATTTCTGAAATAAATTTGCTCTTTTGAACATTTCTGATTCTTTCAGTGACCTGTAGCCTTGGGAATCCCAAGAGTCATAATGAGGACATTGGAAATTACAATTTTCTGTAATAAAATACATTATGGGGATCTAAGCTCTGTTATCTAGGAAATGTCTAGTTCTTAAATTTGGCTGTAAAAAAGAAGCCCATAATTTATCAAATTAAAAATACCATAAGACGCTTAAAAACTGCTGACATTCTTAGCAAGACAAACTTTTCTAATATCGGCCAAAGTTAGTTTTAGGAAGTAAGGACAGATGTGGCCAGGTGTTCTAGGTAAAGCTGCCTCTGGGCTATATAATATTCTGCGTATATTGAGTCATGTTTTTCTTATGACATTTCGTGTAAAGTTTGAGACGTAGTTTACATCACCCAACTTTCTCAGATGTCTGAATGGTTCGGTGGGAGAATGAATCTCTACATAACTAAGCCATTTAGTCTCCGAGAGCTGGAACAGCAGCAATGTTGGTTCTTCTAAATCAGGTATAACTAATGGCTGTACAAAGTGCAGCTGGACAGAAAAGACCGTTCAAAGAATTATCTTTCTTGAGACTTTTTTTTTTTGCTCTGTAAAAACTGTTCTGTCAACAGCTGTCAGAAAGATGTATAGTATTCACTGGCATTCCTATTACTTTTTTATAGGACCATATTGTTCTTTACAGGGCCTTATATCAATGATGAAGTCTGTGAATTAATGGTGCTATATAAATGGGTAAAATAAAGAAATAAAGTAAAGCATATTGCAAGTGTCTAAAGCCCGGAAAGATCTGTGCTACAGAGAAGTCTGGGCTTCAACGGAGCTCAGGAGATGTTAAAGCTCTTCGCTTACTGTTCACATTCACTTAAAACATGCCAAAAGCAAAAGAGACTTCAAAGCCCCGGGCAATGTAGAGTGTGTGAGTATATCCATGTGTCTGAACCATTCGCATACAGCAGAAGCTCATCTAGCAAAACCCAAAACTGCTGTTTATAACCACAGGAAACAAGTACTACTTCACAGCATGTGTGCGATTGCTTTGCTGCTCCGAAATGTAAAGCAATCAAACACAAGAGCCCTACGGCACAAGAATAAAATATATATGTATTTATATGTATTTACTCTGTCACTGTTTATATGGATTCTTGTGTCTGTGAATAACTATTGTATAAATGGTTCTATAGGTTACTACAAAGAGTTTGCATGGATAGGTTCTAAATCCCGGTATGATGTCTACAGTGTGGCCATCATAGAAAGCGTCAATATCTAGAATATGAGAAAGAGCTGTTCTGTTAGAGCCAGAGTAGTGCTCTTCGGCGCTCCACAGAGGAGCTACTGTGTGAACAGCTGATGACTCAAGTCAAATATCATGAAAAGGTTTTATTATGTACTTTCAGTTCCACATACTGGAGTGATGCATGGCTGGCAGGAGAAAGAATTAATAGGGTTACTATATTAAGACTATGTCGTGCTTAAAGGGAGTCTGTCAGCACCAAATGTCTGTACAAACCAAGCATAGGTGACATAGACCTCATAATAATCCTACCTTTAGTGGACAAATTCATTGCTGCATTTGTCAGAAATATTTTATCATTCATATATGCTAATGAAGTGCTTAGTGCACCCTGGGCGTGGCGGAGCACTTCTGTGCCTCTTCCCAGCTAATTGTTTCTTTTTTTAATCTCTGCCCTCCTCTTTCTTGATCGATAATTGAGCTTTAAGGTCACATTCCCACAATGCGTTTTTGGTGAGTTTTCTACGCTGTGTATTTTCAAAAAATGTAAGTAATCTATTTTACTTAACGGGTGCAGAATATCTGCAACATCAAAAACTCACCAAAAGGCCGTCATGGGAATGTAGCTTCAAAGAGCGAGAAAGGGGCAAGGGTAGATGGAAAAGAAGGTGCACTGTTCTGTTTGGCCATTGCAAAATGGTGCGCGGAGCACCTCATTAGCATTTTTAAATAAAGAACAATTTCTGGAAAACGTAGGAACGAATCTGGACATTTAATGTACGATTTTTGTTAGAGCTGTGCCCCTTGCAAGATGCTCTGCTTGGTTTGAACGTTCTTTTTGTGCTGACTTTAAAAAAATAATTTTCCATAAATTTTGCATAAAAGAGTGGTTGTGTTTCCACATGCAGGCAGTGTTTACATCTACTGGTCCAGTAAATATGTGACCTGTGAAAAAAATTCCAGTTCTTTTAGCTCTGGCACTAAAAATAGGTAATGATGGAAAAGTTTTTGAAGGGAAACTGTCAGCTCTCCGCCGATTTCAAAGCAAAGATGCTTGAGAATAGGTCGTTCATGGAGAATGTGGCTTCTTAGCCGGGTTCATATTAGCGTTTGAGTCTGCAGCGTGGTGCTGTGGACTTCTTTCCTTAGCTCCGCCTACTTCCGCATGTGTCCTGCGTACCTATCTTTAACATGAATAAGACGGTTGTCGAAACACATAGGCTAATGTTGCTGTAGTGTCACATGCTGCCATGTGTTGATGTTCACCGAATATATTTTTTATGGTACACCTATGGAACATTTTTTAATCATGGATAAATAAATTCTAATTTTTTATACAAGTACCTGCACCCCGCTGGATTATTACCCACATGTGCATTTCTGAACCAGTTGCTCGGCTTCCTTCTTTTCCGTGCGGGATTAGATGAGGAGCAGCCAGGACAGGTGAGCTGACTTATTTTTCATATTTGCATATCTTTAACATTGGGTACGCAGGGACATGCGTTGTATGTGAATGCATCCGCGTGCGTCGTTTAGAAGTGCCCTCCGAATGCAACATGTTGCATTTTCTTGCATTCGGCAGGCACATCAAAACGATGCACGCGGATGCATCCGCATACAACGCATGTCCCTGCGTACCCAATGTTAAAGATAGGTATGCAGGAAGCATGCAGAAGTAGGCGGAGCTTAAGGAAAGAAGGGTGGAGCTTAAGGAAAGAGGTCCGCAGCACCACGCTGCAGACTCAAACGCTAATGTAAACTTAGCCTTACTTAACAGATGTGTCAGGAAAGTCGAAATTCCCTCCTAAATTGGAGCACTCGGACTGGGGCTGGGGACACAGAAGGCCAATCATCACTGGCATAGACTGACCTATGCTATTGACTTCCTATAATCATTTAGAATTTTATGAGATGTTAATGACAATGATTCTTAATTTGCATGCCATATTATAGACCCTTGTTGTACAGCGTCGATTACTATGGGCCGATACTGCACCTCTGCGTGTCTTCAATTGGAATAGATGGGAATGGATGCATTACTAAAACAACAATAGTATTGTCAAGGATTCATTTGAAATCTAGTATAAAATAAATGTATGTTCAAAAACATTCCAAATCATAAAGCTATTCACTTCTAAATGCTTGGCTTGTTGATCTATTGATAGCACATAAAGGGTTACACATATTTCCACAAATATAACACTTTCAATAAAGCATGTCAGCCCTCCATTCTTTTTTAGCATTGAATCTTTTGGCAGTATAGCACATAGGTGTGACATTACACTGCACAATGTGTGTAGTTTTCATTATCACTTTGCTACTTGGCTGTGATTTTTGAGTTTCCTCATTAGGATAGTTTAACACTGAATGTCAATCAAGATCTCATTTGCATGTGACAATTGGAGTGGAAATTAGATTCCTTTGTCTAGTTTTTCACTCTAGGGTGTTTTACCCTTAAGTCTTTGGATGATGATCACATCAGCCATCTGTTTGGGATGTTTTACATCAGGGCTGATTTTGATTTGCTATTAGAAACTGCAAATCAAGATTTCTTAAACTTTTTATTTTTTGGACCTCACCAGACATCCCATGCAGATGCCAATTCCTAAAGACTGAAAAAAAATTAACTACAATGGAGCGCCCAACAAATGCCAGACGTTACATCTTCTACTCAAATGTTCACATTAAAATTTTTACATCACGTTTTGCTTATACGAAAGTCCCAAGAGCCAAGATTAAGAATTTGTCAAGAGATTATTAAATAATGATCTATGAACTCTATCCGTTTACTCCAAGTGGTACCTGCACTGCACATAATACCCCCTAGCACCAAATACCACAATACAGCACAAAATACCTTTCCAGAAGTGCCAAACAAATAGCACTGTGCACTGTAAAATACCAGAAACTCACAACCTGAATACATGGCAAGTGAATTAGGACAATTATTAATGCTCATCGTGAGGGAACACAGAGAGAGAATAGGACCTGTCTTCTGGGCCAAAAGTGATGTTTTAGTGATCACCTTCTGGTTCCATGTGTTGGAGCCTCCAGTTATATTATACCATGAGCCCCAAGGCATCCAAGAGATTGGGAAAGAGAATGAGCCTCAAAGTCTCTAGAGGAAAAGGCTGTGACCACTGAGCTATGGACAAACTATTGTGGGCATCTACAAGGGAATCAAGAAATATATTTATACAGGTACCGTATATATATATTGTATTAAGCACTGAGCTAAATTTCCAGCCACCCCTGAGCCCATGACTTGTTGTCATTCTACGGGTCTGCCCCTCATTCTCTGTATCTCACTGACACCCAGTAACCTGCAGCATCAGGAACCAGATAGAGTGCCCATTTGTACTAGGCAATGTATGAATAAAGACACTGCCCCGATACGCCTCTGTTTTATGCAGATGGTCGATAAGGAGCCACAGCACAGCTGCCATGGAAAAGCCATACTAGCTGGAGATGCAATTCCATGCTGACTGTACCTATTGCTAGAGATGGATAGTCTATCCTACCCCAGTCATCTATGCTGCTCCAATTTTGGTGTGAGTCTCACCTGTCATTTTGTCGGATACCTGTGCCTCACCAGCCAATGCGCCATGCCCTGATAGTGAGGTGTCACTTTGGCAAATGCTAGTGCTGAGGGATAAGCATAGAAATTATGGTGCTTTACGTTTACTTCACTTTACCCCATGGATGTGGTATTGTAAGGTCTGAGCCTTAATATAAAATGCAGCCAGTTAAAGGGAACCTAGAGGTGCCTGATTAAGCAAGACGCGGGAGCGCCGCTTATACTCAAGCTTTGCCAGAAACCTTATAGATTTCCCAAACACGGAAACACCGCTTGTTCTCCAGCATTGCCAGATTCCATCTGTGGTATATCAAGACAAGACAATTCATATACAATTGTCACAATATATAAGATATCCCGTATATTTCAAGGATACTATTTGTGCTATATACTTTTATTCACCTTGCTAAGCGACCACAATGTAAAGACTCGGGAAGAGTCGAAACGTTGTCAGTTTGACTTCTGGTGTAATAATTATAGGGGATAACTCAGGAGACTCTTTGCATGGAACAAGACAACTACAGGACACAGTTTTATAAGTGGTAAAGTCTATATTGTCACATGGTGATTCAAACAGGTGCAGAGAGAAACTCAAGTCCACAACACTTGGTGCAAATAATAAACGCAGCTTAGCAGTCTATAGGAAACTTCAGAGAAACAAGCAATCAAGCAGAAAGTCTATGAAGCACAGTTATTCTTGAGGATACTTGACACAAATAAATCCTTGACTTAGTCCAGAAACAGATAGATATGCTTATAAGGCAGTTCAAATCATATCTTAGCTCAACCAGGGAGGCCTGGTTAATAGTCTCAGGTTATTGCAGCAGCAGCAGCTTACATGTCTAGCAAATGCAGGTAAGTAACCACGAGCAGCAGATGAAGGAGGATTACTGGAAGCTTGTGTATGCAGCAGGAACTCAGAGCAGAGTAGCAGGATCACTACACCGGTTCACAGGAGCAGGTGTATAGCCAGGGAGTAATCAGAGGTCAGGATCTGGATGCAAGGCAGAATAATCTAGCACAGACTGAAGGCTGGGGTGGAGTTTTATAGCAGGAAGACAAGTGCACATGAGACCAAAGACGCCATGTTGAAAAAGGGCAGTAATGCACAAAAGGTAAAAAATGTTCAGAGTCCTGACATCTGGTCGCCTACGGCATTGTTGAATACTATGTTCATAGCACTTTAACAAATTATACGTTTGTCACAATATACACTCACCGGCCACTTTATTAGGTACACCATGCTAGTAACGGGTTGGACCCCCTTTTGCCTTCAGAACTGCCTCAATTCTTCGTGGCATAGATTCAACAAGGTGCTGGAAGCATTCCTCAGAGATTTTGGTCCATATTGACATGATGGCATCACACAGTTGCCGCAGATTTGTCGGCTGCACATCCCAAAGATGCTCCATACAAGGCAGGATGGATCCATGCTTTCATGTTGTTTACACCAAATTCTGACCCTACCATCCGAATGTCGCAGCAGAAATCGAGACTCATCAGACCAAGCAACATTTTTCCAATCTTCTACTGTCCAATTTCGATGAGCTTGTACAAATTGTAGCCTCAGTTTCCTGTTCTTAGTTGAAAGGAGTGGTACCCGGTGTGGTCTTCTGCTGCTGTAGCCCATCTGCCTCAAAGTTTGATGCACTGTGTGTTCAGAGATGCTCTTAGGCCTACCTTGGTTGTAACGGGTGGCGATTTGAGTCACTGTTGCCTTTCTATCAGCTCGAACCAGTCTGCCCATTCTCCTCTGACCTCTGGCATCAACAAGGCATTTCCGCCCACAGAACTGCCGCTCACTGGATTTTTTTTCTTTTTCGGACCATTCTCTGTAAACCCTAGAGATGGTTGTGTGTGAAAATCCCAGTAGATCAGCAGTTTCTGAAATACTCAGACCAGCCCTTCTGGCACCAACAACCATGCCACGTTCAAAGGCACTCAAATCACCTTTCTTCCCCATACTGATGCTCGGTTTGAACTGCAGGAGATTGTCTTGACCATGTCTACATGCCTAAATGCACTGAGTTGCCGCCATGTGATTGGCTGATTAGAAATTAAGTGTTAACAAGAAGTTGGACAGGTGTACCTAATAAAGTGGCCGGTGAGTGTATATCCTCAGAGTGTGCGGTGTATTAAACTCATCTCTAGTATATTAGGACTATTCAGTCTTCTACACCAGCACCTCGCCATTCTATTCCTAGTGCACACCATTTTCTCCCCAGTTAAAGGGAACCTGTCAGCCATTTCATGCTGCCTGGACTGCTGGCAGCATGACATACAGCAAGGCTGGCTTATTGCAGGAAGATGTGTAGTACTCTGAAATACTAAAGGTACCTTCACACGAAGCGACGCTGCAGCGATAGCGACAACGATGCCGATCGCTGCAGCGTCGCTGTTTGATCGCTGGAGAGCTGTCACACAGACCGCTCTCCAGCGACCAACGATGCCGAGGTCCCCGGGTAACCAGGGTAAACATCGGGTTGCTAAGCGCAGGGCCGCGCTTAGTAACCCGATGTTTACCCTGGTTACCAGCGTAAAAGTAAAAAAAACAAACAGTACATGCTCACCTGCGCGTCCCCCAGCGTCCGCTTCCTGACACTGACTGAGCTCCGGCCCTAACAGCACAGCGGTGACGTCACTGCTGTGCTTTCACTTTCACTTTAGGGCCGGATCTCAGTCAGAGCAGGAAGCGAACGGCAGGGGACGCGCAGGTGAGCATGTACTGTTTGTTTTTTTTACTTTTACGCTGGTAACCAGGGTAAACATCGGGTTACTAAGCGCGGCCCTGCGCTTGGTAACCCGATGTTTACCCTGGTTACCAGTGTAAAACATCGCTGGTATCGTTGCTTTTGCTTTCAAACACAACGATACACAGCGATCGGACGACCAAATAAAGTTCTGGACTTTATTCAGCGACCAGCGACATCACAGCAGGATCCTGATCGCTGCTGCGTGTCAAACGAAATGATATCGCTAGCCAGGACGCTGCAACGTCACGGATCGCTAGCGATGTCGTTTCGTGTGAAGGTACCTTAAGGTGTTTAGGAGATAACAGGGCAAAAAGACAAGCCTGGCATGGCAGAATAGTCTGCTGGATAGCTTAGTTCAGCTTCTTCTTGCCCAGCTCAGCTTTGCAAACAGATCAAATAGGGAGAGAACTGTAAATTAAGCCAGGCCAGGCAAGGAGAAGCCGGATCTGATCAGTGGACATGGATCTCCATGCCATACTCATTTTCATCTAAGTTTTCTCTGAGAAGCTTCAGTTCTTCAGAGTAGGGCAGCCTCTCTCACATTTCTACTGTTTTCTATGCTAAGCACAATACTATTCTGTCCACCTAAAGCCTCAATGAAACACAGTCTGTGTACGGACAGTGATGTAAGACTGGCCGTGGTTCTCCCGACCCAAACTCAACTGGCTAGTATATACTTATGAGTCAATTTTTGGTCTGTCAATGACCAGTCCATGCATCTCAATCTGTACACAGACTTTGTTTCACAGATGTTTACATGAGGCTTTAAGTGGAAAAACACCACAGAAACAAGAGTCCAAGGTGATTCCGTGTGCTTCATCATACTGAATAGCTCCATTGGGTTTTTTTCTGATCCAATATTCCGGGAATGAGATGGAAAACCCTGATGCAGTGCTTGGCTATAGCTCTGTGTGAGGAGGAAGCCTTTCTGGATTTTATGTTGTCCATGGTTTGGATAGTATAAAATAGCTGACAAGTTCCCTTTAAATACAGTTCCAATACACTCATCGAGATATGGCCGTAAATCTATACACAGGAAAATGAGTTTATTTAAAATATACCACAATTGGTAAGCACTTTTCTTTAGGTTCTGAGGACAGTGGAAACTCCTCCACTATGTTGGTTGGAGGATGATGTAATAAATGCATGTAGAAAAATGTTGATTATCAACTCACATTTTCCAGTATGTTACAAAACCTGCATCAGCTTATCACATTCCGTTAGTATAATTAACCGAACCGCCTGTTTGATTTCTTCATATTTTCTGTATGTTGCTAAGCATCATCTAGATCACATAAACAGTAACAGGAATCAGGATATCTGATATATTTACTCTAGCAATTTTGTTAAAGGCATAAATGTTTTCTAGCAGTAAGGAAGATGAAGTCCTTTATGGCTTTAGATAGCTTCGTTAAGTCAAAGTTTTAAAAATCAGAGTAAGTGATCATTCATAAGTTTTTCCCGTATGAGTGCTATCTGTGTTCTTCACAGATAGCATTTACAACTATCATAATCTATGGGGTAGTTCACTTGTCTGATATTGATCCAAGAGTTAGATCAAATTCAACATTGAAAGTCTACAGATACATGGAATAATCAGACAGCACATAGATGAAGTCCATGTGCTGTCCATTTTCATGAACTAATTGATAGAAGATTGAGAGACCTCCATTGTTTTCTTTTTTTTCAGGCCTGTTCACACTTAAGTATTTGATCAGCATTTAGCAGCAGTGTTCGTATGCCAAAACCAGGAGTGGAACTTACAGAGAAAAACTATAATTGAAAGATTTACACCTGTTCTGTGTTTTCGAGACACTCCTCGTTATTGCATACAAATACTGACTAAATACTGATGAAAAATACTGATGTGTGAATAAGTCTACGTTCACATTAGCGTTCGGCGCCGCAGCGTCGGGCGCCGCAGCGGCGCCGCATGCGTCATGCGCCCCTATATTTAACATGGGGGCGCATGGACATGCGTTGTGCTGCGTTTTGCGACGCATGCGTTTTTTTGGCCGCAAGCGTTGGGCGCAGAGAACGCAGCAAGTTGCATTTTTTTTGCGTCCAACTTTCGGCAAAAAAGGACGCATGCGTCGCAAAACGCAGCGTTTTAGCGTGCGTTTTGTTGCGTTTTTGTTTGCGTTGTGCGTTGCGTCGCCGACGCTGCGGCGCACAACGCAAATGTGAACGTAGCCTAAAGCCTTCATCTGAAAAATACTGATAAGGATCTGACCAAACTCTGATCAAACACACTGATGAAACTCAGATAATTTATTACTGATGTTTTTCCTCTCAGCCCATGGACCCAGAGTTTCATAGAGGTCACATTCACATGTTCAGTATTTGGTCAGTATTTTACCCCAGTATTTATATAAGCCAAAATCAGAAGTGGAACAATCAGAAGAAAAGTGTAATAAAAAACCGTCACCACTTCTGCATTTATCACCCACTCCTGATTTTGGCTTGCAAATACTGATGTAAAATACTGACCAAACAGAGAAAGTATGAACATGGCCTAAAAGCCATCAGGTTTATAAATGGTCCATGAGACGCAGAGCAGGTCCTATACTCATTAGTTTTGTGAACCAGTCTCGGACAATAAACTCAATAGGGTATCATATAAAACAGATGAAACACAGAATACAGACTTTGTACTTCAGTGTTTCATTTGTTTTTCTTCATTTTTTTCAGTTTTTTCTCTGATACACTGTTAAAAGACATAAAACAAAGAAGTTTAGGCATATTCAGTTTTTGAAAACCGATGAGAAAAAAAAATGAAAGCAGCAAAGATGCAAAACACAGGCAAAACAGATAGCATGAAAGAAAAAAAGTCATCATGTAAATGGATGTGTAAATGTGTAAAATACGCAGCATGTTCATTAATTTTGCAGAATTGAGGCAATTCTGCCGCCATAGAGTTGCATAGCAACATAGCATTGCAAAACACTTGGAAAAAAACGCATGAAAAACGTGACAAAAACGCTTGAAAAACGCAACAAAAACACAATAAAATCAGCAAGCGTTTTCCTTGGCAAGAGAGTGTGGATTTGCAGCTGAAAAATCTGCTTCTATTCTGCAACGTGTGCACATAGCCTAAGCCTGCATTCACATTTTTGTTTTCTCATCATTGTGATGTCTGCTTCTACTACTAGGGCAGTTATTGGGGAACTCACAGTGAGTGTATGGTATATACACCTTCAATTCCAGCACATGAAATATATACCTCATTTTTCAGACTATTAGAGGCACTTTTTTCCTCCAAAAATTGGAATATGTACATTCTGTGGCTTTGGATGGGGAAGTGGGGGAGCGTCAGCGGTGAAGCAGTGGGTCACAGGAGGCAGGAGCTAACTAACATGGATAACACCTGTGCCCACTGATAAAGATAAATTAATATTCACTGCTCTCCATGGCCATGGGAGTGGAGAGCAGTGAATATTTATTTCTCTTTAATAATGGACACGCTCTCAAGTGTGCCCGCTACTTAAGGGAATGAGTTTGAATCAAGTGCTTTGAACAGAGCAAGTTCTTGCCATGGAAATGTACTTTCCCACCTCTGAATTTACAAATCCTAGCCTTGGTGTCTGGTTCTCAGAGCAGATCTCCTGTTGTAAATACCTGGTCGCTGCAGGAGGTCCTACTTCAATGGAGGTTAAAGTGTCGTCTCTCTCATTTCCCCAGTTATAATTAGTTTCTTACTTCCCCGGTTATAATTAATTCCATATGATCAATGTGAGGGTGATATGCTCCCTCTTTGGAGATGTCTTTATTGATTTTATTTTTTTATATATGACAGCTCCCCCTTTTGGAAGTGGCATAAGAGACTGATTTACATAGACTGATTTATTGTCTCCCAAGTCCATCTCTTGACAGAAACTCCCTGGATCCTGCAATACCCTTTCCTTCTTGGACTCAGAGATGAGCTGCTCCATGTTGTCACTAAGCACCTCAAGACTGGCATCTATGTGTTGTGCAGTCTGAAAGTCCTGGCTAGAGGTAGCCAGAAGCAACATTAAGGCCCCAACATCACAGGAACCCTCTGGAACTGCTCTGGGTCAGTAACTAGTCCTGTTATCTCTCTGGATGATGAAGGATCAGAAGGCAGAGCATTACCTGCGTTTTGGGCACTCTTACTACAGGTGACAATAGCTAACAGACTGGGGATACTACTTTCCCACCATCCTGACAAGCTGTGGGTACCAGTTTCATACCATCTGGACAGGCTGTGGGACATACTTTCCCACGTCCCCTGGTGCTGGAGCGACCAGTGCCTGAACCTAGTCCCCTGGACCCAGAGTGGCGAAAGGGAGAAGATACAGATTAGATATTAGAAAAATCTTTTTGACAGTGAGGGTGATCAATGAGTGGAACAGGTTTCCACGAAAGGTGGGGAGTTCTCTTTCAATGGAAGTCTTCAGAGGCTGGACAGACACCTGTCTGAGATGGTTTAGTGAATTCTGCATTGAGCAGGAGGTTGGACACTATGACCCATGAGGTTCCTTCCAACTCTAACATTTTATGATTATATGAGTGTTTTGCGTTTTTCTTTTAATTGTTCAGGTTTGTAAAATGCTGGGGAAAAAACTCTTCCAAAACGGTTCGAAACCTCTTCAAGAAACAAAAACCTTGTTAAAAAAAAGTCTGTAGAGAAGAAGCATTTCCTGATACAATTTCCACTGGAAAGCTCTTCATTTTTAAATGTCTGAAAAAAATCTCAGTATGCACATATCTTGAGGCTAAGTTCACACTGAGTTTTTTCAGGAGTTTACATATTCCATCTTGTGTCACTTTGTTTTCATTTCAAAACCTGGCCAATTTACATGTTATCTCTAATCTTTTGGATGGGTGATAACTTTTAATGATAGCAATTATGCTATAAAGGTACGCAATATTTTGCAATGAAAAGTGCATTGAACTCTGTCTTTCCATACAGTTGTGGCCAACAGTCGAATTCATGCCAAGAGGACTTCTTATTTTAGGCATATGTTTGCCCACTAAAGTTTATAGACATGCCGTATTCTTCCTGCGGAACACCACAAATGTGATGTAAATTTAGCTGCTCTACTCCACGTAGAAAATGTAGTCAGTGGGGAAATGCCAAAAAACAGAAATAAATTAATCAAGTCCCTTTAAAATCCACATAGGCACATAACCCTACAGGTGCACATTTGTATATTTTTATATTTCTAGCCGCTTTTGCTTAGCATTACTGCCAGACATTTTGCTGCTTGTTTTTAGAATTCGGAACATTCCTACCTACGTTTGCTTTGCAGCCTCCACTTCCTCCCGTAGTCTATGTATGATTATCACTGGCCCCTACAGTTTCCCGTCAATGCTAATCATGTGTTAGGGCATGTGCACTTTACATTTTGTGCCTTGCTTGTATCTAGGATTACCCATATATACAATGTGGCGTTATTCATTCCACACTATATGGCTGCCTTTCTTCTTTCATACACAGATTTGCCATATTGGAACCTTTTTCTTCCAATTACCCCGGCCATTGTAACAATAGCACTTGTAGTCCTTTGATAGTTTGCCGTTTACCACATACAATGTACAATTGTGCTTTGAATATCTTTTATCATTTATATTCTTATTTTTCCTGTGGATAAAAGCTTCTTTTAAACTTCAAAAAATCCTGCTGAATCTATTTCCTCCTATTTGCTAATGCCATTCATAGCAAAGGAAGGAAAACTGCATTGTGAAATGTAAAGGATCCTTGAATTAATGGCCGGGATCCCTGCCGTGAGCAGATTCTGGCCAACAAATTCCAGCTGCAGAATTCAAATCAAAAATTCACAATGGCCTTTTTAATGCTGACATGAATAAGAACTCTTCAAAGCCCACACTTTGGTTGAGATCAGTTCATTAATAATTAATGTGGTGCGGGTGGTATTGATTACACCACCAGAAAGTCAATTAGATGGAAATCCTGATGCCCTGCATTGGTAGATGCACAATAAGTAATATAAAAGATTTAGCATGGAGTATCAATTATGCAAGTACCATATGACAACTTTTGAAGCAGGTTTCATAAAATTATGGCAATAACAGCATTTTAATAGCAGCATTTGAATATCTCCTTACTTTTGGATATACAATTCTGCTGGTTACAAAAAATATACTTTTTATTTTTTTTATTTTTTTTATACTTGAAAGCAGACTTCAATTGATCAGAAAAAGACGCCTTTATTACACACAATATCATATATTCACTTGCTGACCTGCAATATTAGCTCCTTGTTTCCCTGCTTACTCTTTGCTGCTGTGATCTGTGGTCATAAATCAGCTGAGAGGAGCTGAAAAAGACAGATAATAAAGTTAAAAAGTCTCCCATTGCACCAAAAGAACAAGCGCAATGATCAGTTCTCACGTAACCTAGTCTACTACCATCAATAGGCAACAACACAACGCAAAGACTATAGAGGGCTAATAGTGCACCATTTTTATCGCAACCCATTTGCAATAATTATTTTTTGCCAAAAGTATGAAAAAAAAGAATTGACCCCAGAAACTGGACAACTGCTTTCAAAGGGTGACAAAGCCTTTTAAAACTGTTATCCTGTCCATAGGATAGGCTATAAATATTGTATTTGTGGAGGACTGACTCTTATCACATTGCCATGGGATAACTCATGCTAGAGAGCACAGTGGTAAGCAGAATGAAGACGGTGCGTGATGTTAAAGTTTGTTAATAAGTGCAGTTCCTCTGTGCTGTACTATATTATCTCTTTGTAAAAAGATATCCCATAAGCACATGTTCATCATTGGGTAAGGGGCTAGAGGCTGATGTCCCCCCATAAGCTAGTAATACCGCAACATCAGGCGGTGGAGTACTCTGGAAAACTTGCACATAACAGAGCAGAAATTGGAGTAACCATAAACCACCAATAAGGTTAAAACAAGATTATTTGTTAGGAAAAAGTTCATTAAAAATAGCCAAACTGTAACAATATGTCAAACTAAGAAGGATTAATAGACAGAGGTCCACCAAACCAATCCAAAGTATCAAGCAGTAAATGGTATATACTAGATCTATACACCCAGTCACTGTATGTAATAAAGACCTAATAGGCATAGAATGAGGCAAGAGACCGGTTTATAGGTTGTAATGCTTACCCATAGTGCAGGAGGGAGAGGAGACTTGGTGGGGCTCTGCTAGCACTGTCCCGACGCACGTTTTGCTTGCAGCTTTTTCAAGGGGCGGTTTGACACTTATGGAGCGCCCCCACGTCAGGGCAGTGGGGTACTCGGCACCGGGTCCTTCTCGGTTCTGGGGATGTCACGGTGGCCCGACCCGGTCCGTGGCCCTTTGAGGGGAATCCAGTTAAAGGGGTAGTTTGTACGGTGTTCGTGACGTCACCTGTGGTGTTCGGTCAGGGTGACCGACACTGCTAGGGGTCCGCTGGGGTGATAGAATGGCAGCTAGATGGTGTACCTTCCCACAGGTGAAGTGTATCCCCAGGGCTTCCCAGATGTGTGGGTGGTGATGGTGGACGATGTAAGGCGCAATGAATAACGAGGACACAAGGTTGCAGTCTCTTTACCTTTTACTGAAGACTTCAGCGTCCACAGTCCAGAGTACGGATCGCAGGGCTGGCAGAGTCCTGCCGGTCCGTAGGTATATCCAGAGCTTCCTTGTGCAGGTGGAAGTCAGTAGCCTTCCTACTAGCGCCTGTGTGTTGTAGTACCTCCCTGCTGAGCACCACAGGATAGTCCTCACAACTTTCGTAGATGTTTCTGATGTTCTCTCTCTCTGTCCCCCAGATGGTATGGATAGGACAACCCGTATGACGGGGTAGGCCTGGAGCTTATTTATAGGGACCCTAGAGACGCCCCTCTCCCACAATTTGCCTCTGTGTCTTCTTAGGTATTAAGGTCGGGCAACCAACTTGGAATTGACTGTCCTGCCGGTCTCTGAAGTAATGCGTAGAGCCTATTACTCCCTCGGTGTTCCGGCCACCGGCTACGCGCCTCAGAAGGAGGCTGCCGATCTTGGGGCAGGACTCCTCCCGGTATTATCTCCTTGTGCTGTGATCTCGTTTCTCACTCTCCACAGTGCAATTTGCTTTGTGTCCTTTCTTAGGATGCTGCCGCAATAGGTGCAGGCGCAGCTCCGTAACGTTCTGTCTCGTGTTATGTCTCTGTCAGGATCCCACCCCTGACAGCGACCCTCTGTCTGCAGCTCAGATGTTCCTCCGTCTCCCCCTGTCTGCCTGACAGGTCCTCTCTGGGTCAAACCCAGGCAGCTTCTGACTAACTTCCTATCCAACCCACCAGTTTTACCCGAGTGTGAGGAGTGGCCTAGTAAATAGAACCTTTGCTCCCCCTGGTGGACTGGAGTGTGAAGTGTAATGTGTGACTGTGACACCTGGTCAGGTGAACTCCTTTAGTACAATCAGACGTAACATCACTCCCCTGGTGGAAGAGTGACATTACTGCAACGACCAGGACTCTGGGGCGCTGCACTTACACTGTTTGATGACTATTTTTAATGAACTTTTTCTAACACATATTCTTGCTTTAATCTTATTGGTGGTTTATGGTTACTCCAATTTCTCCTTTGTTACGAGTACATTATCCTTTAGGTTTGGTTTGCTTATGTCAGTTCTTTGATGTGATCCTCAGATGATAAAGCTATGGTTGATTTACATCCCTAGTAATACACTTCATTCTCCCACAATGTATGAACGCTGAATGATTATGCTGGAATCTGTAGCACCTGATCCATCAGACAGTGAACAATTGATATATATTTCATTCCCAAGTATCAACAAAGTTATAAAATAAGCTAACGGTAAGCATTTTAAATCTGTATATTCTGCAAAAACCAAATGCGACAGTTATAATGTTTTCTGTGATTTATGAGTCACTTTATTAAGTTAGAATTATGTACTTATATCTTTGTTGATGATTTAATGGTAAGTGAATACAGAGGGGTCTGATCTGCAAATCAATTTTATTTGCTTGTCTTAGCAACACTTGTACAATTGGTATTCTTACAAAAAGCAAATCGTCCATCTCGAGCACACATCGATCTCATAGTAATAGTGAATGGTAACATCTGGCTAATACATTGATTTTGCAAATTTGCAATTTAATTTGTTTAACTGTGATGATGTTTGCAAAATCAATTTACCAGCAGTTTATCCCAATAAAGTCATATCTGCTTGTGTTCAGCATTCAATAATGCCATAAGGGATGGATTAAATGGAGAAAGGACACCTCTGCCATTTATACTATGGCAGTGTATTTTTATACCTTATCCAACTGAATAATTCACAGGCAGATGGAACATATAGAACTTCACGTAGGGTTCTGAGGCATAATATTACATATGTTTGGTGTTGGGCGTGGACAGATTGCATAAGTAACTGTCACATTTGATAGATTCTGATGGAAATTAGATAAATGGAATAGCTTAAATTAGCATTTTATGTGCTAACACATTTTTTATAGCTGATTTGGTAATTGACCATATTATATTCCAAGTTACTAACCAAAGCCTAAGGCGCGGGAATGAGGAGAACACAATGGGAGGTACCATAGTAAAAAAAAATGAAGGTAACTGGTCAAATAGTTAAATTAGTTTCCAGCCTGGAAAACGAAATGATACATTGAGCGTATTACTACTGGAAAGATTTCCAATGCTTGGGCAGCGTTCAGCACTCACATGTAGCTAGTGTTTAAGGGCACATTCTGAGTAACAAAAGAGACATTTAAAGCTATCATGTTACTTTTTCATGCCAAATGGAATGAACTTTTTATGTCTGAAGTTTCCAGATGTTAGTCAAACTGCTTCCTTTCTGACGTCGGGTTCAATATCCCAGATGTGGAAGATTTCCTCCTTTACATCTTATTTATTCACTAGCAAGCCAGATTGGGGGAGATTTACTAAGAAAAATCAAGAACATTTGGTGTAAATTGCAACAGAGTGTATGCTGTGCACTGATTTTATCATGTGTTTTAGACATTTTTTACACTTACTTTGACAGATTCTAGATAAAGCGATAGGTTTAAAAAGTAAAGGCCCCGTCTCACATAGCGAGATCGCTAGCGAGATCGCTGCTGAGTCACAAGTTTTGTGACGCAACAGCGACCTCCATAGCGATCTCGCTATGTGTGACACGTACCAGCGATCAGGCCCCTGCTGCGAGATCGCTGGTCGTGTCGGAATGGCCTGGACCTTTTTTTGGTCGTTGAGGCCCCGCTGACATCGCTGAATCGGTGTGTGTGACACCGATCCAGCGATGTCTTCACTGGTAACCAGGGTAAACATCGGGTTACTAAGCGCAGGGCCGCGCTTAGTAACCCGATGTTTACCCTGGTTACCAGCGTAAATGTAAAAAAAAACAAACAGTACATACTCGCCTTTCGGTGTCCAGGTCCCTTGCCGTCCGCTTCCTGCTCTCAGTGACTGCCGCCGTACAGTGAGAAGTGAGAGCACAGCGGTGATGTCACCGCTGCACTCTGCTCTCACTGTACGGCCGGATCTCAGTCAGAGCAGGAAGCAGACGGCAAGGGACCTGGACACCGAAAGGCGAGTATGTACTGTTTGTTTTTTTTGGTAACCAGGGTAAACATTGGGTTACTAAGCGCGGCCCTGCACTTAGTAACCCGATGTTTACCCTGGTTACCCGGGTGCTGCAGGGGGACTTCGGCATCGTTGAAGACAGTTTCAACGATGCCGAAGTCGTTCCCCTGATCGTTGGTCGCTGGAGAGAGCTGTCTGTGTGACAGCTCCCCAGCGACCACACAGCGACTTACCAACGATCACGGCCAGGTCGTATCGCTGGTCGTGATCGTTGGTAAATCGCTTAGTGAGACGGGGCCTTAAGGCTGGAAATACACATTAGATGGCTGTCAGTCAAACGATATTTCATCTAATTTTTTGGCCAATGGACATCTCAGTTAACTCTCCCATACACAGGAGTGCTCACACGGCTGAGCGCTCCTGTGTTCTCTGTAAGAAAGCCACCGACTGACATGTTGGCCAGCAGCTATCCAAAATTGGACATGAAGACACAAAAGAGCACAGTGAGGTCAAAAATACTCTGTTGTAAAAATAAAAAAAAAAATCACAGTAATCAGCAAGTGCTAGTCAAAAGATGTAAAGAAAACAGGGTATTTAGTTGATACGTTTTTTTGCAAAAAAATGTATATTAAGCTGCTCCACCAAATCGTCAAGGTATACCCTTATAGAGCAGTCCTAACTAATGTATAGAATCCCTATCTGATGTATTTAAAACCTGATCATCTGTATAATACCTGTATAAGCAGGGTTCAGAGAAGGACTATCCATGTGGACATGCAGGATGGAGCAGTTAAATGCAAATGACCCACAGAGGAGTGGTGGACTCCCCAGTCTTGTAGAAACAAGAGAAGAATTATAGAACCAGAAACACATGGGCCACTTGCACATTGAACAAGTCTGTAGGAACCTGTTCACACCACCAGAATACTTGAAGACACAAAAGAGCACAGTGAGGTCAAAAATACTCTGTTGTAAAAAAAAAAAAAAATCACAGTAATCAGCAAGTGCTAGTCAAAAGATGTAAAGAAAACAGGGTATTTAGTTGATACGTTTTTTTGCAAAAAAATGTATACTAAGCTGCTCCACCAAATCGTCAAGGTATACCCTTATAGAGCAGTCCTAACTAATGTATAGAATCCCTATCTGATCTATTAAAAACCTGATCATCTGTATAATACCTGTATAAGCAGGGTTCAGAGAAGGACTATCCATGTGGACATGCAGGATGGAGCAGTTAAATGCAAATGACCCACAGAGGAGTGGTGGACTCCCCAGTCTTGTAGAAACAAGAAAAGAATTATAGAACCAGAAACACATGGGCCACTTGCACATTGAACAAGTCTGTAGGAACCTGTTCACACCACCAGAATACTTGAAGACACAAAAGAGCACAGTGAGGTCAAAAATACTCTGTTGTAAAAAAATTTGACATGTGCAATCGACATCTGTCCTGACCATCAGTCATTGGGTTCCCCAATACTCATTGGACTGTCAGCCGAACCCGTCGATATCAGTAGGTTCTACCAGCATTGGTCTAATGTGTATGGGGGGCCTACACCTTGGTTTCATCAAACTTTTGACTTGACATAGTGACAGTGACTTGATAAAGACCTTTTCAAAGGTCTAAACGTTGTTACCTTTTATATGGCAGGATACATGTTATTTTACTTTTTACACCCGGGACTGGAACGCTGCCTCTTGAGAATATACATGATATAGTAACAGATCTAGGGGCAGAAATGCTCAGCAGCGTTCTGTCCCCCTCTGCCTATAAATGGGCTTGCTTACCCATCATCATAGAGTGCATGGGCCTAGAGACTTTAAATAGCCTGTACACCACTAACCCTATCTACTCAAAGAAGCCCATCCAGAGGCACAATGCTCTACTGTCCACTTCTGTCCCTTTGTTTCAGTCATTCATATGACATTTTATAAAACTTCACTCTGCAGTACTAAAATGTACCATATTTAGGCATAAAATATTGGTGTATATGTCCACCCACCATGTAGTGGCCAACGATTGTTATAGAAGAGCAATCAGGGCACTTGCCACCCATCTTGTTTCATATTGTATGCTAGTACACAGGTGCAAACTATAATAAGTTAGTATTGCTTAGCGGTGTACGGTGGTTTTATTTTCAAATTAAATAGCATTCTGGGAACTCTTCGGCAACATTAAGTGGGCTTTTCACGGGAGTAATATTTGGATACTGTTTATCATTTGAGGCTTTAAGTTGTAGTATGCATGTTATATATAGCAATATTATCTAGGCATTACATGGTGTTTTTACGTGAGTTGTCTTTGGCAGTGTTGCTTTTGCACCATATTATGGTATGGTGGTGTTATATGGGTGGGAAAGCATGGGCCCTATTGTACTATATTTTCTACAAAGCTGGATCTGGGAGAAAGGAAGACAAAATGCCTGGCTAATAAATGAACAGGCCATGTAGGCAGCTGTGATAAATATTACACAGTCAGCTCCATTTTGCATGATACATATCCCCCAATGTTTTATAAAAGATATTCGTATAATTAAAGGGGTGGTCCAAAACTAACACTGATTTAATCCTAAATGTCTGTGTATTTGATGTAATGATCCAATTACTTTTCCCCAATACCTTACTTAAAAAAAACCTGCAATTCCCTCTGTAATCTAACTGCTTTATTTTTTTTGGGACCAACTTTCTGTTTGATGACATTTGGTTTGGATGAGCAGCAGAGACCAGCCTTACCCCTGAAAGTTACATTGGTTTTGGGGGCAGGGCAGATCTCTTCTTTTCCTGCTTACTAGATTATCTCCTTACAATGCATATTAATGGGGCAGCATGGTGGCTCAGTGGATAGCCTTGCAGTGCTGGGGTCCTGGGTTCAAATCCCACCAAGGACAACATCTGCAAGGAGTTTGCATGGGTTTCCTCAGGGCACTCCGGTTTCCTCCCACATTCCAAAAACATACTGATAGGGATTCTAGATTGTGTGCAAACTGTAAAGTGCTGTGGAATACGTTAGCGCTATATAAAAATAAAGATTATTTATTTATTTATAATGCGCTCTATTGCCGACTCATCACTTCTCATCAGAGTCGGGAAGAGACAACTGCACATGCTCAGTAGAGCAGAAACTAGCCCGGCCCCTAAAGCAGATGTCGCTTTGTTTCAGGGTGGGGGCAAAGGTTGTGGCAGTGACCACAGCCTCTGCCCCTAACAATGTCTCGTTTGAGTATCCAAAACCTACAAAAAAATGCACCGTTGGATTCTCAAAGAAAGCATCAATAAAGAAGAAGCAGAAAAAAAAATAAAGCTGTAGAGTAGAGAGGGAATGGTAAGGAATTTTTTAATTAAAGTATATTAGAAAAGCAATTAGATTATTACATTACGTAGAAATTTAGGATAAAATCAGTGTTAGTGTTGAACTACCTCTTTATCTTTCATGAAGCTGTAATAGGGCACAATTAGATATCTTTGGAGCTTACTGTATTACCTCAGTTTTACTAAAATTGGTGGCATCCACAAGAGGTATTTTATATCTGTAACATACGGACCTGCATATAACGCAATATTCTGACACACAAAGCTATAAGGAGGTCACAACTTCAAACAGATCTGGCACATGCACATGGTCTACAGATAAACAATGTGGATATCAGATAAGTAATCTTATGCTCAAAATACATGTTTCTGTTAATTACGGTACTTATTAATTGCATATCCCAGGTTATTCTGTTTGGACAGGTATTGGCTTCTGCATGAAAGGTTAGAATGGAAAATATTAATCCAACATTCATGTTGTCCTCTCCCCTCTGTACCAGTCTGTCATTGTAAATTTGTTTACTGTTAACGATATCTATAACCCTGTATGTAACCCCTTTTCACATGTACAGCACCATGGAATTAATGGTGCTATATAAATAAATAATAATAATAATGTAGCTGTTGTCTTCATGTTAGAGCTTTCTAACATTTACCGTACTTCCAGGGTTGACAGACACGTCAACTCACGATTTTACACGGAGTCCCTTTTTTTTTACACTTCCTTATCTGATCACCATGTGTGTGATGAATATTGGAGATATCATTCCATGTCAATTATTTGTATCATATTTGGCATGAGATTGTAATAACCCCTATAGTGTGCAGTTGTAACAGAACACAGTAGCAGCAGGGTGGGTCCAGAGTCAAAAAACTGTGAGTGACAGATCTCACACCTTGACCAGTTCAGTGCAGCAAAAGGTTTGCTGGCCATGTGGATACCATGCTGACAAAATTTATTTGTTAAGTTAGCTATAATTTCATGTGGAGTTATGGAGATACTATACAGTACGTCCTGGCTGTGCATTGTGTATGTTTCCGAGATCCCCAGACCAGACCGTACACCTTCCAGGGTTTCAATCCGTTCTAGCCTCACAACATTGGGAGATACAGTAGGGAAAAAAAGTATTTAGTTAGCCACCAATTGTGCAAGTTCTCCCACTTAAAAACATGAGAGAGGTCTGTAATTGACATCATAGGTAGACCACCCACAACTATGAGAGTCAAAATTGAGAAAACAAATCCAGAAAATCGACTTGTCTGATTTGACAAGATTTATTTAGCAAATTATGGTGGAAAAAAGTATTTTGGCTCCCAATTTCCCAGCGTAACCAGTTTAAACTACTAACACTGACATACAAAGCCATCCATAACCTTTCTCCTCCGTATATTTCCATACTAACCTCTCAATATCTTCCCTCAGTTAATCTCCGGTCCTCCCCAGACCTCTTTCTCTCCTCCACGCTTATTCGCTCCTCACCCAATCGCCTCCAAGACTTCTCCTGAATATCACCCATCATCTGGAATTCTATGCCCCAACATGTCCGGTTATCCACCACATTTGGATCCTTCAAACGGAACCTGAAAATCCACCTCTTCAAAGAAGCTTACAACCTGTAATGACCACACGGCCACCTCAACATCATCAGAGCTACTGCAACCCCCGACCTACTGTCTCCCTCCCCACAATCCTGTAGAATGTAAGCCCGCAAGGGCAGGGTCATCTCCCCTCTGTATCAGGCTGTCATTGTTAGTTTTGTTTACTGTAAGTGATATTTGTATTTTGATGTAACCCCGTCTCATGTACAGCACCATGGAATTAATGGTGCTATATAAATAAATAATAATAATAATAATAATAATATCTGACCATTATATATATCTATATAGAACCATTGTGTATATAGTGTAGTTTCTAGTGTGCCCTTAAGGCAATTAAATATACAGTATAATTAAACGGCTGCTCTTTTATCTTGATCCATGAATCCACACGTCTGTTTCTCGGTATAATCTTCCATGCTACCGGGGCTGGTTTCTGCCAGATATAATTCCCGTTAATGGACCAAGCTTATATCGAACGAGGAAATGGTGTTAGTTCTACTAGGCTAATAAATTTCTGTTTCACTAGGGCTAGTGAAAGGGGGCTCTCAGCCTGTCAGGGTTGTGGGCGAGTGTGGTGCCATGTCAGTGACTGTGTGGGCTACCTCCTCTCACTCCCTGTGCCTTCCTGGACCCATGTGGACAGGGGTTGCCTGTGTAAAACTATGTCATGATATCTTTACATGTCCCCAGGGGGTGAGAAACATTACATTGGTGCAAGTGAGGAGACAATACCACGTGATCTCGCTGATATACTGATATCAGGCAGGGTGGTGAGGTTCGGGTTCTTCACATTTGGTGGCAGAAGAGGGATTCTCAGTGATCTCTCTGGTGTGATCCTTTGCAATGTGTAATTGCACTTGACAACAGTTAAAAATAAAAAAAAAGTAGAGAGACTCATTAATGGATACAACTCCCTCATCTTGTGTCACACTCTAATAGAAGAGTTTTCTTATGGAGTAACTTTTGTTTAGTTTTTTCAGAAATCTTTAGTATACATGAAAATAAGCAACTTTGTGTGATATGTTATTAGAGAAATCTGCTTCTTTCTCCTCCTGGACATATCTTTCACAAAAATTTTCCTTTAGATCTATTTTTTTAATTTTCGCAAGGGTAACATGACAAAATGGACCATACGTTTTGTTTTGCAATTTCTCCTGAGCATGCCGATACCCCATATGTGGGGGAAATCTACTGTTTGGGCACACGGCAGGGCTTGGAAGGGAAGGAGCGCCGTTTGACTTTTTGAATGTAAAATTTGCTGGCATAATAGCAGACGTCATGTCATGTTTGGAGAGCCCCTGGTGTGCCACTTACTGCACTGTGCTTTGCTGTTTCAATAAAATCAGTGCTTTATCAGCAGGAGATTATCACTACAGGACAAGCTGCCCTCATGCTTCCTAGTCCAACCTCACTCCCAGCACTGATTAGTTTTCTATCAATATACAATGTACTCGGAAAGCTGCCAATCAGTGATGTGGGTGGGTTTGCACAGGGCTCAGCATTCCGAGCCTTGCTAGATCTATAGTAATTAAAACTGATTCTCTCATGGATGTAACATACTGCAACATAAGTGATATATCGCTGGAATTGGTTCCTGCATTATGTTGCTGTCAGATCGCATAAAGCAAATCTCAAAGAAATGAACTGTAATGTAAGTTGGAATACATACAATGTGTAGGAGCATGTTCACACTGGCCACTAAACACACAATACCTAAAATAGAAACTAAATGAACATGTACCCTGCTATAAGTAAGTAAAAAGCAATAGTGCTTTAAAAAAAGTGTAAAAGCCATCCAACAGCGTCAAGGTGTTCCCAGTTGGGACAGTCCTAACCTCTAGAATTAAAACCTTATGTGTCAAAACTTACCTCAATGTGAATAAGAGCCGAGCAGGACCGAGGCCCAACTGTGGACACCCATCTGTTGGAAGCTATATAAACATAATGCTTAGCTTAAAATATAGGAGATCACCCCCGTGCATGCTCTCAGTGCAAAAACCTAAAGCAAAACAAAAAGAATTAACCTGGAATATAAGTTGGTATACATGCAAAGGTTAATACTGGCCATTAAACAGACAAAACCTAAGATAGCTTTCCATTACTGGGTGTCCATAGTTGGGCCCCAGTCCTGCTTGGCCCTGATTCATTCTGAGGGCATTTTTGACACATGATAAGGTTTTAATACTAGAAGTTAGGACCTTCCCGACTGGGTTCATCTTGACGCTGGTGGGATGGCTTTTACTCTTTTTTTTTAAATCAAAAACAGTGTTTTGTAAGAACCGTATGTTATTTATATGTTCTATTGCTTATTACTTATAGCGGAGAATATGTTCATTTTGTTTCTATCTTCGGTTTTGTCTGTCATATTACATAGCAAAAAACTGATGGCAGGATCGCTTTACCTAGCAAAGTGTTCATTTTCAATAAAAAAAATAGTAGTCCTGAAAATAATTGTATTTCATGTTTAAAATGTAGAGTTCGTAATCATATCTGCATTACATAAGAGATGGGGGGCTCGGATAGGTATCCATAGAGGCCAGTGGGCACTCTACCTTATCATTTTATGTTTCCGCTTTAAAGCAGAAATATACATAGGTAGAGCAGGCCCCCAAAGAATTCCAAGAAAAAAAATTGGCATGTTCTATGCTATTGCATATTAGAGGAAAAATCATCGCTGCAGGGGAAACCTCCTAATCTGCTGCGATACAGAAGCACTGTACAGTGGCACGCTCAGCGCATGATGACTAAAGGAAACTAGTCCGACAGGAAATCCCTTACCTTGATGAGTCTGTTGTAAGCCACAGAACATAATGTTTGTATGGTGTTATGTAAATCTCCATTTATGTTATTAATGCAGCTATACAACTTCATGTAGAATTGCATTACCTGTGCTTACTGTATAGACGGTTTCTACATTTACATTCTAGAGTTTCTGCATGAAACAGATTTCATCACAAACCAAAGACTTAAGACTTAAAGGACCTGTCCCTTTTCAGAAAACTTTTGCTTGCTGGCTCAGTTTGTTGGAAAAAGACAAACTGCACTTTATTCTCTCTCTGGGTCCAGCACTGTGTATCATATCCGGTGCTGCTCCATTCATTGTATATAGATTGCAGCGATACATAACGCCGATATACAGTAGATGGCTCAAGCAGCTGAGCCCAATGATTGGCTGCAGTGCTGTCAATGGGATGTCACCACTGCAGCCAAACAACAGAGACTCAAGCAGTGCAGGAGAACCAGGGCTGGATCCAAGGATGGTAAGTAAAAAGCATTTTGGTATTTTCTTACAGCAAACTAAGATTGCAGCCAAAACTTTTCAAAAAGGGACAACTCGTTCAAGGTCCCCATTGACATCAAATGAAAATTGGCCAACCTGTCGAATTTGATGAGACCAGCTCACCATCTAATGTGTATGGAGGGCCTTTTAACTCTCCTCCAACAGGTAACATAGTAACCTAGTTATTAAGGTTGAAGGAAGACTTTAAGTCCATCTAGTCCAACCGATAGCCTAACCTAACATCCCTAACATGTTGATCCAGAGGTGATATCGAGGGAGAGGATAGTCGGGCAGCTGGAATTTGAACACCCAATCCTTTCGATTTTAGGGGGACAAATTCGATGCCAGAAGTATCTGGCAGTATCTTTCTCTTGCCTTCACATTGAAAACACATGAACGCTTGGTCCAGAAGATGGCTCATGCATAAGAGGGAGAAATGACTGTTGGCTGCAGCTATCTCGTGTATAGCAAGCTTAAGAAATGATCTGATTTGGATTCTGCTCATGTTTTGAGCATGTATACAATATTTCTAGAATGTACAGAAGCCAATTGCTGCACTTGCTTGAAAATAACAAATGATTTATATAATTGGGGATTTCTTTGTGTGACCAGAATGGGCAGTGACTAAATGAATTCAATACTCTACAAATATCTGAATGCTAATCCTTGGCAGCAAGGGCCGGATTGACCATCAGGAAAATCTGGCATATGCCAGATGGGATGGTTTGGCAGTGGGCCGCATTGGCTTGAAAAACTTGTAACAATACAAGCATCTTATATTGTTAACAGCTGTAGTGGAGCAGAGAGACAGCAGTGCATTATGCTGTGGCAGTGGATGGGGAACCAGGGGTAGGTGAGTATCAGCATTATACTGGGCATAGGTGGGTTTATAGGCCATTATACTGCATATGTGTGGCTAATGGGTGTCATACCACCTATAGAAGGGCTTAGGAGTATTATACTGTGTATATGAGGGTATGGGTCATCACTGTATAGGAGGATATAGGGCATCATTCTTTGTATGGGGCTATGAGACATCATACTTCATGGAGGCTATAGACCCTAATACTGTGTGTTTAGGGGTCATATGTCATCATGCTGAGTATAAGGAAATATGGAGCATCATTCTGTGTATGGAGGGCTGTGGGAGTGCCATACTGTGTATGAAAGAATGTACTGTGGGGACATCATACTGAGCAGTGGGAAATGGACTGTGCAGACATCATACTCTGTGGGCCAACACACTGTGCATAGGGGGCTTTGGGCCATAATACCCTAAATAAGGGGCTATGGGGCATCATACTTTGTATAGGAGAGCTACTGTATGTATAGGGAGCTGGTGGGCATCTGAATGGGGTTCTGTGGGGCAACATACTGTGTATGGGGGCTTTGTGGCTTCATACGGTGCATAGGGGTACGTACTATGTAGGACATCATACTATGTCTAAGGGGACTGTGGGGAACATCATACTGCATATGGAGGCTGTGGTGGAAATCGTACTGTGTAGAGGGGAATATGCAGTGGGGTCCATCATAATGTGCATAGGCTGTTATGGTGACCATACTGCATATGGTGGGTTTTGGAGCATCATTATAAGTAGACACAATGAGGGATGATTAGGATTAAAGGGAGCCAAAAGGGTGCCATATTGTGTATGAGGAAATGTACTGTGGGAACATCAAACTGTATAGGGGCTGTGGGCCAACATACTGTGAGTATTCGTCTCACAGACATTGGGCACAACATATTTTTTATCAGGCTTGCAGGACGGAGTTGAACAGGCCCTAATCCTGATGGGTGGAGGTCAGAGTCATGTGTAGGTCATTCACATGATCCTCCGTGGTGGAAGTGTAGGCCATTTGCAAGATCCTACGTGGCCAGCTCGCCTGTCGGTTGCAGACAGGGCCTTTGGCAATGAGCCCGTTCTGAAATGTAATTGCCTCTCTCTGCTTGCCAAATTAATAAACTGTGACTGACCTGTTCAACCCATCTAGGCCTGTCTTTGTTGTCATTACGGGTCTGGTGGGAGGGGGGAAGGCACTGTTTACTATATATAGGGTGCTATGGGGCTCCATACTTTGTATAGGAAAGCTATGGATAGGGAACTTTAGGAGCATAATAATGTGTATGGGGGTGTGTATCTTTATACTGTGTACAGGGGAATGTACTATGTAGTACATCATACTGTGTACAGGGGGTTGTGAGGAACATCATACTGCGTATGAGGAGCTGTGGTTGAAATCATGTTGTGTATAAGGGAATTTACATTGGAGGCCATCATACTGTGTATGATGTCTATGGTGACCATACTGCGTATGGTTGGATGGGGAGCATCATTCATTATAAGGAGGCACAATGAGGGATCATTAAGATTATAGGGAAGCATAGGGGTATTATTATCAAAAACAAAGGGACATTATTATTATAATATGGAGGTACAGGATCATTATTATTATAACAAAGCACAGGGGGGATAAATATTAAAGGAGGCATGGGGGATTATTATTATAAGGAGGAACAAGGCGATATTATTACAATGATGAGATACAGAGGGAGCATTCTTACTGTGTAAGGGCATAGATGGGGCTTTATTACTGTCTAGTGCACTGTTTATAGCACTATATGGTTTGTGTAGAGGAAGAGGAATGTGAAGATGGTTCTAAAAAAGTAGTAAGCCAAAAGATGTCTATTACATTTTGCACAGATGCATTATGGATGGAATTAGTGTTCATGGTAGTCTGGAATGAATTGAAAAAAAAGGGAAAATGAAAAAAAAGGGAAAATGATTGACTACAGTCAGTGAGCACAACACAGGTGAAATCGTGTACAGTACACACATATATGATCTGCGGAGCACTGTTTTAAAACCGATATTACCATTATTTGGTCACTGTATGGCCATGATATCAGTCCACTCCTAGTGGATTTGATTGATTATCAGTATGGCGGTATTATCACTGCTGTATATGCTGGTAATATTTGGTTATGCACTGGTGTATATTTCTTGCAACCATTGCAGCTTGTTGAATCCTAACAGTGTGTTATATCTGGTTAGAGCAGTTGTCATATGATCTCGAGGATGCGATTTGCACAAGTGCAGTTTTGTGCAGATCACTGAGCGAAGCGGCTGAGACTGTAGTCAGCTCATAATCACAAGAATGTAAATCACATACCGCCATCCCATGACATCTGTTGGAACTGACAAGCTCAGGTGAAACCCAATGGTGTGTGTATTACACGTTGGTGGGATTTGTTAGGCTGCACTACTGCTTGCAGAAGATCCACTCAGGAGCATGCAACCTTTTTAATTGTATTCTGTCACTATGTGGTGGTATCATGTAGTCATGGTGTAGCGGTATTATTGAATCTTATATAGTGGTACAATTGGTAATATAGGTCTTGTAGTAAACCTTTATTTCCTCCAGGTGTAGTAATATTTAGAATAAAGACCCTCATTTGGATTAGCGAAGGGCAGCAAGGGCCTGTGTGCTATTACTTGCCTGGGCTGAATTTCACTAACAGACCGGATCTGTGAACAGCACAGGTAAAGGAGCCAACAATGCTCCCTGCACAGTAGATTTTATACTAAGTTCAATAAATCAACAGATAATTACAGTATATTTATTCTACTATTTCCATTTACACTGTAAAACCATTCTATGTGTTTGCTCATTTTACACTTAGGCGGAAGCAGTTGATGGTGCACACACATAGATATCGGTTGGCTGGACACTCATTCATCTGACAGCTATCTCTCCTGATCCACTGTACACATGTATGCTCTGTCCAGATGAGCGTGCATGTATTTTCACTAGGGATAGCTGAGAGCCAATGAAATTTAATATTATCAATACTTCTTTCCTTTGACATCATCTGTCAGGAGACTGACATCCCTATTAAATGATCTTCTGGCCCCACTGAAAATGGGTTCAGTCGACATGAATCTAATGTGTATGGAGACTATAAGGCCACGTTTACACTTTGAGTATTTGGTCAGTTTTTTACCTCAGTATTTGAAAGCCAAAACTATGACTGGGGAAAAAATGCAGAAGTGGTGACATATTTCTATAAGGGCACAGACAGACAGCCATACTACTCACGTGTGCATCTCAATGCACAGACTGGCTTGGCACCACTCCTGTCCTGAGCTACACAGCATGATGCATTTCTGTGCAGCTGTCAAGCTCAGGTCAGAAGAGCAGACAGACAGTCCCAGGAATGCAATGCGATCCTCGCTCGAGTTATACGGTCAGTCTGCACCCTAAATACTTTTCCTCTGACTGTTCCCCTCCTGATTTTGGCTTACAAATACTGATGTAAAAAAAAGTCACCAAATACTTGGGACTGTGGGTGTCATTATATGTGGCTAGCTCAGTGTATGTATATTTGTTCTGAAAAGCATCGCAAATGGAAATAATTAACGTCCATGAAAATGGAAAACGTCTTCACATGTACTATGTCATAAAGGCTCATTCAGTTTCAAATAGCTTAATAACTTAATTCCGACAAGGGTGTGGAGACAAGCTTATCAAAATATCAGCAACCTTCATTTAAAGAATGTTGTTTGAATATGGCTCTGTTTACACTTGAGTTGTGGTTTGCATTTGGACATGACGGATACCACCTGCACCTGACAGATCCTATTGACTTATAATAGGAGACATCTGGTTACATCATAGTTTTCATTTTTTGACAGTAGAATAATGTTTAAAGCCAGCGTCTCTAAAGCAGATGTGCACAGATACTTCTCTATCTGTTTTACAAGTGCTTCTTACAAAATTAAATATCATTAAAAAGTTAATTTATTTCAGTTCTTCAATGCAAAAAGTGAAACTCATATAGCGTCATTACAAACAGAGTGATCTATTTCAAGTGTTTATTTCTGTTATTGTTGAATAACACTGTAGTCTTGCAGTGCTGGGGTCATGGGTTCAAATCCCACCAAGGACAACATCTCCAAGGAGTTTGTATGTTCTCCCCGTAATTTGCGTGGGTTTCCTCCGGATTCTCCAGTTTCCTCCCACATTCCAAAGACATACTGATAGGGATTCTAGATTGTGAGCCCCAATGGGGACAGTGTCATTAATGATTGTGGAATTAATGGCGCTATATAAGAGAGTAAAATAAATAAAAAAACAAATTATGGCTTACAGCCAATGAAAACCCAAAAGTCATTATCTCAGTAAATTAGAATACTTTATAACACTAACTTGAAAAATGATTTTAAAATCCAAAATGTTGGCTTACTGAAATGTAGCGCCCCCACTGCCGCAGGGCCGAGGGGTACCCGGTACCGGGCCTCTGAGTCTCGGCTCTGGGGTTGTCACGGTGGCCAGGCCCGGTCCGTGACCCTGCCGAGGGGCGTACAGTGAATATATGATATGAATGGTGGTAGTGGTGGTGGTGGTGCGGTGCAGTAAATAACGAGGACACCAGGTTGCAGTCGCTTTAACTCTTTACTGAAGATCTCTGGGTCCTCAGTCCGGAATCCAGATAACCAGGCTGTGCAAGTCCGGCCGGTCCAATGGCACCTCCAGAGTTCTCTTAACAGGTAGAAATCTGTGCCTTCCTTCTAGCGCTAGGTGTTGCGGTCCTTCCCTGCTGTGCTTACGGAAAGTCCCCACAACTGTTGTGTCCGTTTCTTAAGTTCCCTCACAACTCGATTAGATGATGTTCTGCTAATCCTTCGTCTCTCCCTGATGTTGCTGTTAGGACAGCACCCATATGACGGGTAGGCTCGGAGCTCTTCCGGGACCCTAGAGTCGCCCCTCTCCACAAGTTGCCCCCCAAGACTGCATAGGTGATTTGGGTGAGACAGCCCGCCTTAGACTGACTGTCCTGCCGTTGGTTTAGAGTATAGCCTGAAGCTGAATATTGTAATACTCCCTCGGCGTTCCGGCCGCCGGTTGTGCGCCTCAGTAGGATGTTGCCTCGGTCTCACAGCACGACTCCTACTGGTATTCTCCTTCTTGCTTTGATCTTGTTTCTCACTCAGCACAATCTATCTCGCTTCTAATCCTTCCTTGGGCACCGCCGCTATGCTGAGCAGGCACGGTCCCGTTACATTCCTTCTTGTAGCCAGGCCTCTGTCAGGATCCCACCCCTGACAGGAACCCTACCGAATCTTCTCCCACAGCACCCCCTGCCACAAGGTGTTGCCTGGTTCCAATCCAGTCAGCTTTCTCCACTAACTTCCTGCCTGACCCCCAGTTTACCCACAATGGTGGGGAGTGGCCTAATGAATAGAACCCTTAGCTCCCCCTGGAGGCCCGACTGTGAAATGTATTGGTGTCTGTGATACCTGGTCAGATGAACTCCTTCAGTGCCATCGGACGTACCATAGCTCCCCTTAGTGGTGGAGCCACAGTACTGCAACGACCAGGACTCTGGGGCGCTGCACTCCCCCCGGTTAAATCCAGTACTCCTGGACTGGGAAGAAAACAACAATACAGGTTAGCAAAAAGACATACAATTTTGTTGAGTGCAATAACAATAAGTATACTTGAACAGAGCTTCCCTTTATGGGAGGTGAGGACACTTGAACGTTACAAACATGGTTAAATACTTTTAAATAACTTTTCTATAAATAACTCTCTTTACCCAACCGGGTATTCTACTAAGTGCAAAAATTTTAGACATTAATCCAACGTTGCCTTTAAGGATGTACACTCTGAATCCACTAAAGAACTTCTTATAACACACTATAAGGCAATTAACTTCATTCCCCTTCTTTAAATCTGCAGGACCGCCTGTCCTAACGGCTCCAGACCTACTGCCTCTCCTTTCTTTACAGGACCGCCCCTTTCAGCCCGGGCCTACTGCCTTTTCAACTACTATACACAGTATAGATCATAACATTTACCTTCAGTTTGAAATCACTGAGCCATCTCTATCTGGCTCCTAAGAGGACTCACCACTAACCCCTACGGGTTCACTTCCTGTCCTCATTCTTCCATCAACATTATCAAACACTTTTCACATTTAACTAATTAGGTACATTTAACGTGTTCATATCAACATTATTGCTTTCTCTTTCCAAGACATTATTGCCACCCAACTGTCTTAAGGCAATACGGTTCATCAGCACAATATGTGAACATCCCCTTTAAGAGGGGACCAAGTCTTTATGAGGTAGCACATCTTCTCAAGCTACCAGTCCATACTCAGCAAAAGCTCCGGTGCGGTATCTTCGCAAAGAGTCTCTCTTTAAGAAAAACCAGTAGGGAGCACCTTTAATAAGGTGCAAACTATTTACAAGCAGTTTATATCATGCACTGTTCATGATGGCGGCAGTTCCTGATAATAGGGGAAGGTAGGAAAAGCAAACAAAACAATAGGGATCCCGGGTCAACAAAGGGATCCCTTTAAGAGTTAACCCTCAACGGGTTTAGCAGCAACATAGCAGAAAACAGTTTAAAGAACTATTTACATATTCAGAGTTTTAAGATCTTACTTAAACCAATCAGGGGGCAGCACCGGCGGAGGCAACCCCTTAGGATATTGCCCACCACCTGGCACTGCGTAAGGTGGAGTACTGTCCCATCTGGGGGTTTGTGTACCCACTGTCTTCGATGCTGGAGCAGCAGAAGCACCACCCGCCTGAGGAGGCGCCTCCTTGGCCACGATGGTGGTTGAAGTGACGATGCTGCACGTTGTGGTCTTGACCATAGTGCACGTTGGAGTGATCTCAGTGGTCCTGGCAATGACCATGGGCTGACCACAAGGGGGCACCTTTGCTACAGGGGTCAGCTTCACTGGCACCTTAACCGGGGGGGTCACAGGGTTCTGCCTCTTGCGGACATTCAGGGCAAACCAACCCTTTTCCCCAAAGTGCCTGGTGTACGAGACTTCATCCCCCGGGTAGAGATCCCGGTCTGGGTGGCCCTCTCTGAGATGCGACTCAACATCCCTTCAGTTTACAAACACCTCCGCATACAGGCCCGGCTCTTTGATGAAGCCCCAGCCTCCACGGAGCTTGAAGGTGGTGATGATGCCCTGCCTGCGCGGGGCCTGGTGAGCGGTGGGGTCCTTGCGGGTTCGGTCCTTGACCGCCAGGTCTTTCTGATGGTAGGCCTCCCGCCCGGCCTGGTACACCTTTTTATTCTCCTTCCACTGCTGTTCCAGCTGGGCCTGGTATTCCTCCCAGCTCAGGGCCTGCACCATCTCCCCTTCCTGTGTTTTCACCCCGGGGAACCCCATAAGGTTAAATCCTGGGTTCACCCAGCGGCATACCGTGCGCTCCGCACGGGTCTCACACAACAGGGTGGTTGGCACGATCGGGGCCTTCAGGCGGTGTTCCATGCCCGTTGCCTCCTCCCATGGTAACAGGCGTTGGAGTCTATGGGTCCCAGGGAGAGGGGGTGCCGCGACGGGGCCTATTAACAAGTCCTCTGCTGGCGGGACAGGGTCGACGGACTCACCAGCCGATGCAGGTTCCTCCTCCGCGGCAGGTTCCGCTGGCGGTGTCGGCGAGGATCCCAGCAACAATTCCGGTAGTGGTACAGGATCCGATGTCAGAGGACCTTCTTCCAGCGCCACCTGGTGCGGAGCCTGGGCCTCCGTGTTTAGCTGAAGGAGCTGGTGGATCAGGTCCCCCATCTCAGCCTGCAACAGATCAGCGCTGTCCGCGGAGAATTGGCTGCAGTACTCGTCCAGGTAGTTGGGGGAGACTTCTGCTTCTACCCCACATTCGGGTTCTGAGCTGCTGGCCATGGCGTCCTCCACGTGAGTCGCTTCCTGGTTCTTTTCCCGCTCTCTCCTTTGTGGGCGGTTTCGTTTCCGCTGTCTCCGCCCACCATTGAGAATCAGGAGGCGGATCTCTGCTGCTGACGGACACGTCCTCACGGTGCAGAAATATTTAGATTGGGCGGCCATTGTCTTTCGCGGTCTCCAGCTTGTCTACGCCCACTTCACGCCCCTCTTCTTCTCCTGCGCTCTCCTCGGCGCTGTAATGGCGGCGGATTTTGGCGGCAAGTGGCACAGCACAGTCTTTGCAATAAAGTAAAGTCCAAGCACAATAAATCACAGTTCCAAGGCACACATGACCTGATTCTTCAGGCTTAAGTAGATCCTGTTCGTGACGCCAAGTTGTAGCGCCCCCACTGCCGCAGGGCCGAGGGGTACCCGGTACCGGGCCTCTGAGTCTCTGCTCTGGGGTTGTCACGGTGGCCAGGCCCGGTCCGTGACCCTGCCGAGGGGCGTACAGTGAATATATGATATGAATGGTGGTAGTGGTGGTGGTGGTGCGGTGCAGTAAATAACGAGGACACCAGGTTGCAGTCTCTTTACCTCTTTACTGAAGATCTCTGGGTCCTCAGTCCGGAATCCAGATAACCAGGCTGCGCAAGTCCGGCCGGTCCAATGGCACCTCCAGAGTTCTCTTAACAGGTGGAAATCTGTGCCTTCCTTCTAGCGCTAGGTGTTGCGGTCCTTCCCTGCTGTGCTTACGGAAAGTCCCCACAACTGTTGTGTCCGTTTCTTAAGTTCCCTCACAACTCGATTAAATGATGTTCTGCTAATCCTCCGTCCCTCCCTGATGTTGCGGTTAGGACGGCACCCGTATGACGGGTAGGCTCGGAGCTCTTCCGGGACCCTAGAGTCGCCCCTCTCCACAAGTTGCCCCCCAAGACTGCATAGGTGATTTGGGTGAGACAGCCCGCCTTAGACTGACTGTCCTGCCGTTGGTTTAGAGTATTGCCTGAAGCTGAATATTGTAATACTCCCTCGGCGTTCCGGCCGCCGGTTGTGCGCCTCAGTAGGATGTTGCCTCGGTCTCACAGCACGACTCCTACTGGTATTCTCCTTCTTGCTTTGATCTCGTTTCTCACTCAGCACAATCTATCTCGCTTCTAATCCTTCCTTGGGCACCGCCGCTATGCTGAGCAGGCACGGTCCCGTTACATTCCTTCTTGTAGCCAGGCCTCTGTCAGGATCCCACCCCTGACAGGAACCCTACCGAATCTTCTCCCACAACACCCCCTGCCACAAGGTGTTGCCTGGTTCCAATCCAGTCAGCTTTCTCCACTAACTTCCTGCCTGACCCCCAGTTTACCCACAATGGTGGGGAGTGGCCTAATGAATAGAACCCTTAGCTCCCCCTGGACCCCCGACTGTGAAATGTATTGGTGTCTGTGATACCTGGTCAGATGAACTCCTTCAGTGCCATCGGACGTGCCATAGCTCCCCTTAGTGGCGGAGCCACAGTACTGCAACGACCAGGACTCTGGGGCGCTGCAGAAATGTTTAGAAAATGTAGTCAATACTTGATCGGGGTTCCTTTTGCATCAATTACTGCAACAATGCAGCGTGGCATGGAGGTGATCAGCCTGTGGCACTGGAAGCCCAGGTTGCTCTGATAGCAGCCTTCAGCTCGTCTGCATTGTAGGGTCTGGTGTCTCTCTTCTTCCTCTTGACAATACCCCATAGATTCTCTATGGGGTTAAGGTCAGGCGAGTTTGCTGGCCAATCAAGCACAGTGATACTGGTGTTTTTAAATCAGGTATAGGTACATTTGGTTGTATGGACAGGTGCCAAGTCCTGCTGGAGAATGAAATTTCCATCTCCAAAAAGCTTGTCAGCAGAGGGAAGCATGAAGTACTCTAAAATTTCCTGGTAGATGGCTGCGCTGACTTTGGTATTGATAAAACAGAATGGACTTACACAGTAGATGACATTGCTCACCAAACCATCACTGATTGTGGAAACTTCACACTAGACCTCAAGCAGCTTGGATTGTGTGCCTCTCCACTGTTCCTCCAGACTCTGGGACCTTGATTTCCAAATGAAATGCAAACACCTTGGACCACTGAGCATCAGTCCAGTTCTTTTTCTCCTTGGCTCAGGTAAGATGCTTCTGGCATTGTCTATTGGTCATGAGTGGCTTGACACAAGGAATACGACACTTGAAGCCCATGTCCTGGATATGTCTATCTGTGCTGATTCTTGAAGCAATGACTCCAGCAGCAGTCCACTGCTTGTCAATCTCCCTCAAATTTTTGAATGGCCTTTTCTTAACAATCCTTTCAAGGCTGCGGTTATCCCGGTTGCTTGTGCACCTTTTTCTACTACACTTTTTCCGTCCACTCACTTTCCATTAATATGCTTGGATACAGCACTCTGTGAAAAGCCAGCTTCTTTAGCAATAATCTTTTGTGGCTTCCCGTCCTTGTGGAGTGTGTCAATGACTGCCTTCTGAACATATTGTATGTCAAGTCAACAGTCTTCCCCATGATTGTGGAGCCTACTGAAACAGACTAAGGAACCTTTTTAAATGATTAGGAAGCCTTTGCAGGTGTTTTTTGTTAATTATTTTAATTTACTGAGATAACAACTTTGGGGTTTTGATTGGCTGTAAGCCATAATCATCAACATTAACAGAAATAAACGCTTGAAATAGATCACTCTGTTTGTAATGACAATATAATATATGAGTTTAACTTTTTGTATTGAAGAACTGAAATAAAGTAACTTTTTGATGATATTCTAATTTTGTGAGAAGCAGTTGTATATAGCTTTACCATATTTTTTTAATTTGAGGCATTACATCAGAATAAAGATATTACTGTATGTCAGTATTCTGTATATATGATTACTCTGTAATTATTCCTGTCTCTATTACATAACAACATATAGCTCTTATGTGTAATACTATATGTAACAGTTCCATTACACCACACACCAATTCTTTTGGAAAGTTTTAACTTCTTAATGACCGTCAATACGTCTTTTAACTGACCTGAGATATAAGAGACTAGCTTTCCCATACAGGTGACAATCCAGCAGCTGTTGGCTGTACACTATAGCTGACAACTAGCGATCAGTGTTGTCACCGTCCATATCTGTTTAACCCCTTAGATGCTGCTGTCAATAATGACTATATCATATAAATGTTTAAAAGAGTGTGGGGGCTCCCTCTTTATCCCCATCGGCACCCTGAGATCACGATCGTGTGGTCCTGATGTTTGTCATGGCAATTCACGACCAAATAGCGGCCTTAGAGTCTGCCGGCTACAGTGGCCTGTTCAAAACTCAGTGACATTTAGGTGGTAAAAATAACTTTTTAATTCTGTCATGTCACTTTGCATTCATTCCTGAAAATCACCTGAAGGGTTAATAACCTAAATGACTGCAAATTTTCATAAGTCGAGGGGTGCTGTTTTTAAAATGGTATCAGTTTTGGGCGTTTTCCAATGTATAGGACCCCTAAAGTCACTTCAAACATGGATAGGTCCCTAAAAAAATAATTTTGTAAATTTACATGAAAAAATGAAAAATTACTGCTACATTTTTAAACCTCCTAAAATGCTAACAAAATAAAATAACATTTTACAAATGGTGCTGATGTAAAGGAGACGTGAGATAAATGTTATTTATTAATGTTTTGCTATGGTATGACCATCTGGATCAAAGAGATAATCATTCAAAATTTGAAAATTATTATTTTCTTTCCATTTTTGTCAAATTTCTGATATTTTTTATAAATAAACACAAAACATATCGGCCTAAATTTACTAAGGGGTTAAACTTTAAAGCCTTTACAGATGTTGATTTGAAGCAGAATACTTTTTGGGATGGCCGACTGCACAAAAAATGGCACCACACACCTAGTGTCAAGCAGAGAGCACATTATTATCATTATTATAGCGCCATTTATTCCATGGCACTTTACATGTGAAAAGGGGCATGTATAATACAAATAAGTACAATAATCTTAAACAATGCAAGTGACCGACTGGTAGAGAAGGAATCATAGTCTGCAAGGGATGGGTGAGGATACAGTAGGTGAGAGTAGAGATGGTCGTGCAGTGGTATTGGGCTAAATTCATCATTTGCATTTTTTTTAAGTCTCTTTTGTTTTGTTTTTTATCTTTAAGTATGTCTTGATGTTTTTTATGCCAAATTCATCAAAATATTGCACACATTTTACAAATTTTGATGAAAAGTAAAAAATGGTCATTTTTTTCTGCCTTTTACTATTGTTGCAACCTCTTAGAGCAAATAGTCGCACATTTTGCAAAATGTCCCAAAAATTGATTAAAAAAATGCTGATAAACATAAAATCACTCCAGGGCATTTGGGCGAGAGGGACAGGATTACATTTAAGACAAATTTAGCAACTTTTTGAAGAGTCGCAAAAAAAACCAAAGTGAAAACAAATGGAAGCACTAAAAATCGCCCACAGTGGCAATCTAAAAAAAATCCAAGTGAACACATGAAGTGGATGTAAAAAAAGGTGCAAATGGAAGATTAATTTTGTGCAAACAAAAAAAGGCATAAACTACAAAAAAAAGTCATCATAAAACAGGTACAAATGCAACAATGAATCAAGCCCGTAGAGTTGAGGCTTAAAGGGGTTGTCCACCACTAGGACAACCCCTTCTTTACAAAGAAATATTAAAGTGCGTACAAGCTAGTGATCAGTAAATATTTACCAATTTGCAGTCATTTAAAGCAACAAAATCGGGTGGTCTAAAAGGACCCTTACTGGTTAGTATGTTTAAAATGTATTTATTACTGTGTAATGATCTGCAATTATTTATAGGCCACCAACATATTCTTCAGTGCTGTACACTAATTCGGAAACTATATGGGGGCTTTAAGAAGTGAGTAAGCCACTGCCAGATTCCACTGGAGGCACCTTATGTTCCCTAGAGCAAAACCATTCAACAGTTGAAATACAACTTTCTTTTTATTTTTTTATATCAGTTTTGGAGGTCAAAATCAACCCATTCAATATATGTCTTGTGTAAAGCCAACATTATCCTTCCCGCCAGCTCAATTATTGTAAAGTTACCTTCCTGTGTGCAGAGAGGGGGAAGAAGGGAGCTGTGACTGTCGCCTATTATCAAGCGTGATATCCTTCATTAACAATATATTTGTACCAGTTGTCATTGACACCTGCCTGTGCTGGTAATGAGATGGATGATGAAAAGTGATAAGTACATAACAGGAAGCTTAGCCTTGTATGAGCCTCAGTGGTCAGAGTAAAAAAGCAAGATTGCAGGATAGTGGCATTAAAATGAAAAGACTCACCAAAAATAATCTTTAAAAAAAACTTTAGTTAAAAACTGACGTCACTTTCTTATGATACATTTCCTTGGAGAAAGCAAAGGGTCTTTTGTTAAGCTATAATAAAGTTTATGACCTGGGTGATAGTAGCTCATTTGCTAAATCCTAGATTGAAGGCTGTACTGTGTGTGGTCACTCAGCTGAACACATCAAATATGTGTGACTAATTGGCGGGTGTACACATGGAGAATCCAGGATTAGTCACACAATACATGTTCTTGGTATCTTTATCTGAGAAAATAGACATAGTGACACATGAGTGACCACAATAGTTGGGGGGCACAGCTGTGTGTTGTTATCACAGTGTAGGCTAATTCTTACCTCCTGTTTATTGTTTTATGCCTAATGATGCTTCTTTTTTATCACATACTTGTAAAGAGGAATGTTTACGATGGAGGGACACTACTCATAGCATAATGCACACAGTGCAGGAACTAGCATGTGGCCGAGTACAACTGTATCACCGATAGCCTAATGCACACCGTGCAGGTTATAGCATGTGGCCAAGTACAACTGTGTCATCCAACAAAGGATGCAAAAGTGACAAAGTATAAAAAAAAACAAAATTTCAAAACCAGGGGCATAACTATAATAGGTGCAGTTGTTGCAATCGCACCCAAACCCTGGAGCCTAGGGGACCCAAAAGGTTCATTTGGCCGATATGGCAAGTCCAGTACTATTAAAGGCTTGTGATAGTTGTGGATTCTCTTTTAGATTTTGTATTGTGGCCTACAAGTTTCACGTTAAACCACTGTTCAAAACTGACCATGTAATTTCACTTAGGAACCAATTGTAAACTGATCGACACTAGTGATGAGCGAACATGCTCGGATAATATCTTATCTGATCATGCTCGGGTGTTACAGGAGTATCTCGGGCGTGCTGGTATATTATGTGGCTGCATGATTTGCGGCTGTTAGACAGCTTGAACACATGTGAGGATTCCCTAACAAACAGGCAATCCCTGCGTGTGTTCTGGCTGTCGAGCAGCCGTAAATCATGCAGCTGCGGGGACTCAAACATAATATATGAGCACTCCCGAGATACTCTGATAACACCCGAGCATGCTCAGATAAGACGTTATCCGAGCACATTCGCTCATCACTAATCAACACCCATATCATGGAGCTTATATTACTTAACAGAACCTGTTGGAAACTTTTACCCATCCCCCCCAAAACCATCAATATGACTTTGTATCCATTTAACCCCTTCACGACCTATGACGTATATATACGTCAAAAGTTGTGGCCCTGACGACGCTGTGCAGCCAGCCAATCACTGTAACGCCACAACCAACATGGCTATGGCATTACAGTGTGTGGCAGACAATCCCTGCATGTTCATTGGCTCTCTAATGAGCACCAAACATGCTGAGCAGGGAACCAAACTCCCACCGAGCAACCCCAGAAATACTCAGCGAGCTCCGAGTAGTGGGGAGCATGCTCGCTCATCACTACTAAGGAGCTGTAAGGGCATCATCACTCTCCTTTACACTTCCAGGCTGAACTTCAATATGCAATTTCTCTCTAATGAAGAAGCACTTTGAGGTCATAAAAGTGGTGAACTTTTGTTTTAAAGGGTTACCTAGTGGAATTTATGGTTATGAAAGGGTAAAGTTTCTGACAAGTTCCATTTAAAAGGTTGCCAATATTTGGCATTGTGCAAACCAGATTTGAATCATACGTTGTATGATTTATGAAAGCATAATCTTAGGAGATGTCAAGAGTGTCTCCCTTCTGTATGGAAATTAGTTTTAATTTTAAGGGATGGGTCTACCATACTAAGTTATCACCTATCCACAGAATAGATGATTATGCTGCGACATCACTGAGTGACGACCTAGAGAACTCCAAAAATTCCACTAACTGATAACGCATTCACTGACTGAGGTGGACGAACACAATAAATATAACCTTTATCATTGCTAAATAAAATTAATTTAACAATCCATAGTGCTATGCACAGTCTATCCACTATAGCCCTGCTACACATATCAGGGTCATAGTATGGATACTAATACAGGGTTAAACCACCCATATGTGTTGGCATCCGTCATCCTATCCATGCCACACATGATAATCTATAACACGGCAGCATTGGTAATTTTTTTTTGTGTCTATAACATCCCAGAGCTATACCAAAGTATGCTATTATCACAATGGTTAGCTTGAATAGTATTATTAATAAGAGATCAGTCTGATATTATTGCTCCATTGCCCGGTCAGGAATATTTTTAGGAATATTGCACTATGCCCTTGTTTTATATTGAGCTCAACTATATTGTGCAAAATCCTAATCTCAGGAACTTCCCCTACTAAATTCTTGGTCCTAGTCCTGAAAAGACCCTGACCTACTGAGCAGAACACACAGGTGTGAACCTAAAGACTGCCCTATGTACACACTCCTATCTTGAGGTCAGAGCATCCTATTTCCTAGCGTCAGGGTTTATCCTTCACCTAATCCCTGTGCTAATCATAAATTTGTATATCGTCTTTAAGGCGTTTACATAGAGCAACAGTTTAAACAGCCAAGCTCTGGATTCAACTGTTTGAATAGGATGATGGACTATAGATTTTCTGAGGTTACATGTGGTCAGACATTCCACCAGGCACTTTACACCTATCCATTGTGTAAGGGATTAGTTGTTATGGGTGAGTTAATAATATGAAGGAAGTGTGAGGATGAATATTGCTGATAAATAAAGTTTCACCAATCCAAAAATATCACACACTGCTCCGCCATCTGTAGTAATAAACCCAACCAGCACCTTCTTAATGTGAACAGGTGTAATCTGCAATGACTGCATGATGTATAAAAAATAAGCACAGCAGCACTCTGAAAGGGCCAAGATATATGAAAATACTGCAAGCATTAAATCTAAGCTGTATTGTTACTCAATAAGATGCACTTATGTTCTTAGTGCATAAATTGGCCAATTCATGTATGCCCATCAACCATGGCAAGGTAACACTTCTCCGATGGGTACTATCCTTCTGGATATGCCACTTTCATATCCAACTGAACATGCCACTCTCGGGCTAAAACGTCTACATTTAAGAAAGTGGCATGTTCAGTAGGATATGAAAGTGGCATGTCCAGTAGGATAGGCTCCATCAGATAAGTGTCACATTGCCGTGGTTGATGGGCACACATGAATTGGCCAATTTATGTACTAAGAACCTTCATTTTTGTAAGTACATCGTATTGAATAACAATCCAGCTTAGATTTAATGCTTGCAATACTTTCATATATCTAGGCCCTTACAGAGTGCTGCTGTGTTTTCTTTTTACTGGTCCACCATCACTTTTACTGATAGATGCACAGATCATCTCTATTATTGGCCTGACCTATGCCTTGCAGTCCAAAAGAATTCTTACTTACAATGGAAATATATCAGTAATGGTGTATTGAACAAATAATTTGTGAGAAAAAGACACCAATGCCCAGGAATAATAAGCACTTTTAGAAATGCAAGACACAGGTTTAACGTAAACACGCAATTTCTTAATCTTTTGTTGAAATTTTGACTCCTAAAACCCAAAACAGTCAGATTTACACTGGCAATGCTTTATGGCCCGTTTCATTGCTTGCCTCTCACCTCCTGAATTCATGTCCTTTACTGGACAATAGAAGCAAATGTAGTGACCAGTGACCAGGGGGAAAAACACAGCTGGAGAGGAATGTCACCCAAAATAAACAAGCAAGGGACTGAAAACCTCCCCGGAACAGATCAGAGCAAACAGGAGTCCTAGCCATCAAGGCTTCCTCAGTAGACTCCAGGCATTCCCTGCTTCTATCAATCCTGGGAAGACGGGATCTTCTGCTGCATACTCTCTTGACCCTTTCTCATCCTAAATCAATAATGGTAAAAGTTTTTCTTTTTTGTTAGTTTTTTTCTGCCAGAAAATGGGTTTGTTTGATTTCATTTACCAATTTGTCTTAAAATTGACACAATTTAAACTAGATTATTTTACAATTTTTTTTTGTTACGTTTTATATGATTTAGTCCAACGATGCAAATGTTTTAGGGAATTGCTGTTAATGCAAGGTTAGAGAATGTTTTAAAGATATACAAATGAAATAAGAAATAGTATAATGAGAAAGGAGATAGTAGGTGAGAGTAGCTGGTCATATCTCAGCGAGGTGGTGGAAGGGAATTGTAGGTTTTCGTCTTCTTAATTTTTAGATTTTGAAGATGAGGATAGTCTGATATGTTGGCGTACACAGCAAAGGCACAGCACCGAAATGCTCAATAGGTTTAGTGCCACGCCACCAGGAGACATTATTCGTTATGTCGTCACATATCATTGATCTTCTCTATTTACTATTTGTTAATGTGAGCTTTATACCCCGTCCTGACATTGAGCTTTCTTTTTCTCTTTTCATGTATTTAATATTGTAGGATTCATACATCTTATGAAATAGTTCATTAATTTCGGCACTTATTATGATTATATGACACATATTTCTTTAAGTCCGCATCCTTTGGCATATCTGTCTTGCTATAAATGACTATCATCTATTTTTGGGGGTCCCATTGTCCCATAGTGTTAGCTCTATTATTTACTACACTTGTCTCCTGATTTGTTCATCCACTGGATGACTCACTTCTTTATCTGTTTTTCTATATGTTTTATGATCTAATTAAGAGACATGTTTTTTGAGCTTTCCGATTCTGTATTCACTATTTTCTTGTATGCTCATAAATAATAGTATCTGTTCTTCGGGGGAAAAAAAATCGGACTTTTTTTCATAATATCCCACAACTTCTTTAAATAAGGGTGTTAGTTACTGTGGCTGGGAATACATATGTCACTGGCTTCTCTTTTTGTAAATGATTTCAGACTGATTCATAAAATCACGTCACCGGCAGCCCAGCATACATAGCTAAGTACTTCCATATGCAGAGTTCTGCTGGATTCAGCAGATGTTAACATATTAAGGAGATGTTCAGAGAAAGACACATAAAAATCATGGCATGATTGCTTCTATCAAGAAGGGACATTATTGGGAGGATAATTTCCTGTCCTCTGCTGAACCCTGGATGAAGCAGAAAACTTGGGAGATGCAGAAGGAAAATCCTTCCATTTCTATTTCAGTACAGTTCAGGGAGTGGGAATGAAAGAAACAGGCAGATGGCCAAATTCCAGAGCTATGGATGAAGCACAGTTCTGGTCTCTGTGACAAGATGTGGTCTACGCTCCTTTGGCTGAATTTAGCAACTCAGCTCTGAAGTTATGAAAGACAAGGGGAAAAAATGTCGGAAAAGCCAAAGTGCGGTTATTCTTCCTAATTGTAAGCCCATTGTTTATTGCAAGAAATCGCTTATTGGCTTTATATGGCTAGACCACAACATTTACTATTGTCATTACGACAAACACGTTAGAATGTGGAAGCCATCGGGAAATTGTCTTCTGATTTCTACGTCTCTTTTTTTACTCTCCCTCTCCTACATTCTCCTGGTAAGTTTAACATATTTATCTAAAGTATAGGTTTACTTCAGCACATGGCTTTTTAGGAGAGATAACCAGGAATATAGTCTTGCTCGGTCTGCAGAAGGATATCTGAGGAAAATCAATCTTGATGATTTAGATTGTAGGAATCAGCCAAGTCGCTCCCAATAATTAATGAGCCCCAGTGTAATGGCAGTTCTGCTGGCGGAGCTTTCACATCTTGTGCTGTCTTTTGATTTTTTTATGGCCTGCACAATGTTCCTCTTCAGCTTTCTACTTGAGTGAGAAAATGTGCACACAGTTAAGTAATGTGTTTATTTTACTAATTTTATTAGAATATTCTTTGTCATCATTAGGAACAAGTAAATCCTGACATTTAGTAGGAGGATAGTGCTCAGCTGCTTTATAGGAAGTCCATTTGCTTCACGATAGTGACTAATTAACAGTAGCAGTGGTTCTGATCATTTGTCATTATCCTTTAATGATCATTTCGTTTTGGTATACAAGATCTCCAGAAAGGTTTTCACAAGGAGGCATGCACAGGAGCAGTGGGCTTTAGAGGAGCATGTCCATTAGTCCAACCCCCCTGGATTTAGTATTGTGTACTTAGTCTGAAACAGTTCAATGGATTGTGACATTATGTTACTCATCCAATACAATATATACAGCTCTGGAACTTGGATCTATCTAAAAACAGGTCCCATCTTGTTCCACCATGATTGCAGACATAGCTGTGCATGCAAAATCCCAAAAAAGCCAAACATGACAAGGAAGGAATTTTATGCCACATATGTATACTACACATTATATATACATAAAAAAATGATGTATATTTATATGTAATATATATAGGCAGCACAGTGGCTCAGTGGTTAGTACTGGAGCCTTGCAGCGCTGGAGTCCTGGGTTCAAATCCCACCAAGGACAACATCTGAAAGGAGTTGGTATGTTCTCATGTTTGTGTGGGTTTCCTCACGATTCTACAGTTTCCTCCCACATTCCAAAGACAGACTAATAGGGAATCTAAACTGTGAGCCCCAATGGGCCGATAATGTCTATGAAGTGTATATATATATATATATATATATATATATATATTTAGTGTTGTGCATAAATGAGTACACCCCCTTTGATAAGTAAGATTTTAATCAATATCTCAATGAACACAAGAACAATTTCTAAAGTTTGGCCAGACTGAGTTTCATAGGCAAAATAACATGAAAATAAGTATAATAATGTAATTTTCATTTACAAAATCTATAGTTTTACTCAAATTAGTAAACCGAAAACACACAAATGTCATCCATGTGCTTTCTGCATTTTACTGTTTATTAAGTAGCTGAAGCTGAGATTTTATTTTTTCATATGTGAAAAACAGATGCATTAAGGATTGTAAAAACTAACACACAAACTAAAAATGGATCCAGCATGCTAAAAAACCCACAGGGACTGTTTTTCAAGTATGAGAAAAAAAAAAAAGATGTGTGAATCAGTGTTACACTATATACATTTGTAGTATCTATAAAGGTGATGTAGCTAGAAATCCTTATGTGAAATTTACATTTTTTAACAAGTCTTATTTCAAACCAGCATTGTGTAATATGAAGTAATCCAGTCCGTAGCTTGTCATGTCTGTGTCAGATCCTGATGTTTTATTGTGTTACATATTTTGTCCGTCAATCTGTCGCCCTCTGGCAAGAAATGAAAACAAAAGCTGCAGTTACATGTACTATTCAGCAATATAAGTTGTGTCCTGTCTAGTCTGAGCTATTACTCATGTATTTTGTAGTAAATTGCATATCATGCTTATATTGATTCCATTTTAAATCTATTATTCCCATCATCATTATCATTTTAATATTAAGGGGTTTGTCCAGTACTTGGACACCCCCTCCTTGATCTAATTGTTTGGCGCCAATAAAACAATAAAGCCTATACTCGCCTCCAGTTCCAGTGGTGTCAGCACTCACGGTCCCGGGGCTCCAATGTTGTTGTGCCATGTGACCTCAGTGCCCAATCAGCACTGGGGTCACTGTCCCCGCCTTCGGACAAATCAAACATGAAGAGGAAGTCCGGGCCGCAGCTCCTCTCTCACTTCCTCTTCCTCTTTAATTCAACAGGAGGCGGGGACAGTTACGCCAGTGCTGATTGGGCGCTAGAGTTATGGGTCACAGCAACCACATGGGAGCCCCGGGGAGAGCAGAAGGCCGACACTGCGGGAACGGTGCCACCACCGGAGGTGAATATGGGCTTTTCTATTTTATCAGGGCCAAGCATGGGTTATGAGAAGAACTTGTAGAGGACAACTTCTTTAATGTATTAACTGGGATCCTAAAGGTCATTCTATTATGCCAGAGTTTTATTATTCCAAGATGGAAGGAGCTTTTGCATTGCTGAAATCTCATGGGCCCTGGCAGAAAGGTTTAGCTTAGGCCTTCGCAAACCCTCTTCACCTATATCACCTTGTATACGTGCACATGTGCGTATTATACTATAGTACAGTGCTGCTCTCCAAAGACATACTGATAGGGAATTTACATCATGAACCCCAGTGGGGACGGAAACGATAATGTCCGTAAAGCGCTGCAGAATCGCAATGGTCATAATTCTGTTACTCTCAGATGAAATAGCAAAAACCTGCTGACGGATTCTCTTCAAGACAATCACACCTAGAAAATAAAAGTATGAGATGTCACATATTAATTATGCAATGTCATCTATATATTTGCTCTTCCATCTTTTACAGCAATGTTGAAACAAGTTTAATACAACAGATACTGTTTAGATGTATGTAATTTTTCATTGGAATTCATCTGTGCTTTGATGATGCAACTAAAGATTGTAGTTTATGTAAGTGCAAAAACAGATGATCACCTTATCAAGGAAAAAGAAGCAGTGCGAGTGGGAAGAACACTGCATACTTCATTCTTGGAAAGAGCAACTATCTCACATTCCATACAGTAACAAATGATGAATATTTGAATGTCGTCTACAATTGCACTTAGTGCTTTGGAATGTGGTCTTTAAGACTCTACTGAAATATTCTAGAAACATTGTTAATCAGACGTATACATGGATTGTTTAGTCAAATAAATCTGACAACTCTTTAGTAGTGGGAGTCCCATCAGTCTGGCTCCACCAATCTAACATCACCTATTCAGTTGATAGGGGCCAGTTTGACTAGTTTAACCCCTTTCTGACATCTGATGTACTATCCCGTCGAGGTGGGGTGGGCCCGTATGACCACCGACGGGATAGTACGTCATATGCGATCGGCCACGCTCACGGGGGGAGCGCGGCCGATCGCGGCCGGGTGTCAGCTGCCTATCGCAGCTGACATCTGGCACTATGTGCCAGGAGCGGTCACGAACCGCCCCCGGCACATTAACTCCTGGCACACCGCGATCAAACATGATCGCGGTGTACCGGCGGTACAGGGAAGCATCGCGCAGGGAGGGGGTTTTCCTGCGGGCTTCCCTGGACGATCGGTACAAGGGAATGTACTCACCTTGTAATGAGCGTCTTCTCCCTGCAGTCCCCGGATCCAAAATGGCCGCGGGGCTGCATCCGGGTCCTGCAGGGAGGACTTCCGGGTCAGGAGCAGGCTGCAGATGCTGCTCTGTAAGCCTGCAGCGATGAATGAGATCGCCGATCTCACAGAGTGCTATGCAAACTGTGAGATCAGCGATCTGTGATGACCCTCCCTGGGACAAAGTAAAAAAAAAAATTTCCACGTGTAAAAAAAAATAAAAAATAAAAATTCCTAAATAAAGAAAAAAAAAAATATTATTCCCATAAATACATTTCTTTATCTAAAAAAAAAAAGAAAAACAATAAAAGTACACATATTTAGTATCGCCGCGTCCGTAACGACCCAACCTATAAAATTGTCCCACTAGTTAACCCCTTCAGTGAACACCGTAAGAAAAAAAAAAAAAACGAGCCAAAAAACAACGCTTTATTATCATACCGCCAAACAAAAAGTGGAATAACACGCGATCAAAAAGACGGATATAAACAACCATAGTACCGCTGAAAACGTCATCTTGTCCCGCAAAAAACAGCATCATAAGCAAAAAAATTAAAAAGTTATAGTCCTCAGAATAAAGCGATGCCAAAATAATTATTTTTTCTATAAAATAGCTTTTATCGTATAAAAGCGCCAAAACATAAAAAAAAGATATAAATGAGGTATCACTGTAATCGTACTGACCCGAAGAATAAATCTGCTTTATCAATTTTACCAAACGCGGAACAGTATAAACGCCTCCCCCAAAAGAAATTCATGAATAGCTAGTTTTTGGTCATTCTGCCTCACAAAAATAGGAATAAAAAGCGATCAAAAACTGTCATGTGTCCGAAAATGTTACCAATAAAAATGTCAACTCGTACTGCAAAAAACAAGACCTCACATGACCCTGTGGACCAAAATATGGAAAAATTATAGGTCTCAAAATGTGGAGACGCAAAAACTTTTTTGCTATAAAAAGCGTCTTTTAGTGTGTGACAGCTGTCAATCATAAAAATCTGATATAAAAAAACGCTATAAAAGTAAATCAAACCCCCCTTCATCGCCCCCTTAGTTAGGGAAGAATAATAAATTTTAAAAAATGTATTTATTTCCATTTTCCCATTAGGGCTAGTGTTAGGGTTAGGGCTAGGTGTTATGATCCCTAGTGGCGGAGGATCACAAATAGATCAGCAAGTGATTAAACTAAGGACGAGCTCTAGGGAGATGGTAACTGGACTGATCGCAAATCTGAACCTATCCAAAACAACTAGAGGTAGCCGGTGAACGTGCCTAAAAAATTCTTAGACGTCTCGAGCCAGCCTGAGGAACTAGCTACCCCTAAAGAGAAAGAAAGACCTCACTTGCCTCCAGAGAAATAATCCCCAAAGATATAGAAGCCCACAACAAATATTAACGGTGAAGTAAGAAGAAGGCACATACATAGGGATGAAATCAGATTCAGCAAAAGAGGCCCACTAGTACTAGAAAGCAGAAAATAGAGCAGGGGTCTATGCGATCAATAAAAAACCCTTACAAAATATCCATCCTGAGATTTCAAGAACCCACACACCAACTAACGGTGTGTGGGGAGAAACTCAGCCCACTAGAGCAACCAGCAAGCGAGGGAATTACATTTTAGCAAGCTGGAACAGAAAACATGATAAACACTGCTGATCAAAAAATGAGCAAACAAAACTTAGCTTATCCTGGATGGACTGGGAGCAAGGTAGTCAGAAGGAATCTGTTATGACCCCAATGGCGAGGGTCTCAGAGGAACGTGGAAGTCTGCAGAATACAAAAATCCAGCTCATAGGGCAGTGGTAACTGGGTTGACCATATATCTACTCCTAACGCCAACACTAGAAGTAGCCGGGGATCAATCCTACGTTGATTCTAGATGACACGCGCCAGCCGGAGAATCTAGCTACCCCTAGTAGAGGAAAACAAAGACCTTTCTTGCCTCCAGAGAAGGGGACCCCAAAGCTGGATAGAAGCCCCCCACAATTAATGACGGTGAGGTAAGAGGAAATGACAAACACAGAAATGAACCAGGTTTAGCACAGAGAGGCCCGCTTACTGATAGCAGAATAAAGAAAGGTAACTTATATGGTCAACAAAAACCCTATCAAAATCCACACTGGAAATTCAAGAACCCCCGAACCGTCTAACGGTCCGGGGGGAGAACACCAGTCCCCTAGAGCTTCCAGCAAAGGTCAGGATATAGATTTGGAACAAGCTGGACAAAAATACAAAACCAAAACAAATAGCAAAAAGCAAAAGGCAGACTTAGCTGATATAACTGGAACCAGGATCAGTAGACAAGAGCACAGCAGACTAGCTCTGATAACTACGTTGCCAGGCATTGAACTGAAGGTCCAGGGAGCTTATATAGCTACACCCCTAACTAACGACCCAGGTGCGGATAAAAGGAATGACAGAAAAACCAGAGTCAAAAAACTAGTAACCACTAGAGGGAGCAAAAAGCAAATTCACAACAGTACCCCCCCCTTAGTGAGGGGTCACCGAACCCTCACCACGACCACCAGGGCGATCAGGATGAGCGGCATGAAAGGCACGAACTAAATCGGCCGCATGAACATCAGAGGCGACCACCCAGGAATTATCCTCCTGACCATAGCCCTTCCACTTGACCAGGTACTGAAGCCTCCGCCTGGAGAGGCGAGAATCCAAGATCTTCTCCACCACGTACTCCAACTCGCCCTCAACCAACACCGGAGCAGGAGGCTCAGCAGAAGGAACTACAGGCACAATGTACCGCCGCAACAAGGACCTATGAAATACATTGTGAATAGCAAACGACACAGGAAGATCCAGACGAAAAGATACAGGATTAAGGATTTCCAATATCTTGTAAGGCCCAATAAAACGAGGTTTAAATTTGGGAGAGGAGACCTTCATAGGAACAAAGCGGGAAGAAAGCCATACCAAATCCCCAACGCGTAGTCGGGGACCCACACCGCGGCGGCGGTTGGCAAAGCGCTGAGCCTTCTCCTGTGACAACTTCAAGTTGTCCACCACATGATTCCAGATCTGCTGCAACCTATCCACCACAGAATCCACCCCAGGACAGTCAGAAGGCTCCACATGACCCGAAGAAAAGCGAGGATGGAAACCAGAGTTGCAGAAAAAAGGCGAAACCAAGGTGGCGGAACTAGCCCGATTATTAAGGGCAAACTCAGCCAACGGCAAGAATGTCACCCAATCGTCCTGATCAGCAGAGACAAAACACCAAAGAGACACTCTGAGCCCTTGACAAACAAAGAATTTTCACGCAAAATTTTAAAGACCAACCTGACCTGCTCCACATGCGAATCCCAATTATCAGAAAAAACCAAAATATCATCCAGATAAACAATCAAAAATTTATCCAGATACTTCCGGAAAATGTCATGCATAAAGGACTGAAAAACTGAAGGCGCATTGGAGAGCCCAAAAGGCATCACCAAGTACTCAAAATGACCTTCGGGCGTATTGAATGCGGTTTTCCATTCATCACCTTGCTTAATGCGCACAAGGTTGTACGCACCACGAAGGTCTATCTTGGTGAACCACTTGGCACCCTTAATCCGGGCAAACAAATCAGACAACAGCGGTAAAGGATACTGAAATTTGACAGTGATCTTATTTAAAAGCCGATAATCAATACAAGGTCTCAAAGATCCGTCCTTTTTTGCCACAAAAAAGAATCCCGCACCAAGAGGGGAAGAAGACGGACGAATATGTCCTTTCTCCAGAGACTCCTTGATATATGAACGCATAGCGGTATGTTCAGGTACCGACAGATTAAACAGTCTTCCCTTAGGAAATTTACTGCCTGGGATCAAATCTATAGCACAGTCACAGTCCCTATGAGGAGGCAGTGCACTGGACTCAGACTCACTGAAGACATCCTGATAATCAGACAAATACTCCGGAACTTCCGAAGGCGTAGAAGAAGCAATAGACACAGGCAGGGAATCCCCATGAATACCACGACAGCCCCAACTTGAGACTGACATAGCCTTCCAGTCCAGAACTGGATTATGGGTCTGTAACCATGGCAGCCCTAAAACAACCAAATCATGCATCTTATGTAGAACAAGAAAACGTATCACCTCGCGGTGTTCAGGAGTCATGCACATGATAACCTGTGTCCAATACTGCGGTTTATTTGCTGCCAATGGTGTAGCATCAATACCCCTAAGAGGAATAGGATTTTCTAATGGTTCAAGAGTAAAACCACAGCGCTTAGCAAATGAGAGATCCATGAGACTCAGGGCAGCACCTGAATCTACAAACGCCATGACAGGATAAGATGACAGTGAGCAAATCAAAGTTACAGACAGAATAAATTTAGGTTGCAAATTACCAACGGTGACAGGACTAACAACCTTAGATATACGTTTAGAGCATGCTGAGATAACATGTGCAGAATCACCACAGTAGTAGCACAAGCCATTCCGGCGTCTATGAATTTTCCGCTCATTTCTAGTCAGGATTCTATCACATTGCATTAAATCAGGTGTCTGTTCAGACAACACCATGAGGGAATTTGTGGTTTTTCTATCACATTGCACCGAATTAGGTGTCTGTTCAGACAACACCATGAGGGAATTTGCGGTTTTGCGCTCCCGCAACCGCCGGTCAATTTGAATAGCCAGTGCCATAGTATCATTCAGACCTGTGGGAATGGGAAAACCCACCATAACATTCTTAATGGCTTCAGAAAGGCCATTTCTAAAATTAGCGGCCAGTGCACACTCGTTCCAATGTGTCAGCACGGACCATTTCCGAAATTTTTGGCAATACACTTCAGCCTCGTCCTGCCCCTGAGACATAGCCAGCAAGGCCTTTTCTGCCTGAATCTCAAGATTGGGTTCCTCATAAAGTAAACCGAGCGCCAGAAAAAACGCATCAAGATCAGCCAATGCCGGATCTCCTGGCGCCAGCGAAAAAGCCCAATCCTGAGGGTCGCCCCGTAAGAACGAAATAACAATTTTAACTTGCTGAGCAGAATCTCCAGATGAACAGGGTCTCAGGGACAAAAACAATTTACAATTATTCACGAAATTCCTAAACTTAAACCTGTCTCCGGAAAACAGTTCAGGAATCGGTATTTTAGGTTCTGACCTAGGATTTCTGATAACATAGTCTTGTATGCCCTGCACACGAGTAGCCAGCTGGTCCACACTTGTAATCAAGGTCTGGACATTCATGTCTGCAGCAAGCATAGCCACTCTGAGGTAAAGGGGAAGAAGAAAAAAAAAACTCAGAATCTTCTTTCTTATAATCCCTCTTCTGCAATGCATTAAACATTTAATATTGGCCTGGCAAACTGTTATGACCCCAATGGCGAGGGTCTCAGAGGAACGTGGAAGTCTGCAGAATACAAAAATCCAGCTCATAGGGCAGTGGTAACTGGGTTGACCATATATCTACTCCTAACGCCAACACTAGAAGTAGCCGGGGATCAATCCTACGTTGATTCTAGATGACACGCGCCAGCCGGAGAATCTAGCTACCCCTAGTAGAGGAAAACAAAGACCTTTCTTGCCTCCAGAGAAGGGGACCCCAAAGCTGGATAGAAGCCCCCCACAATTAATGACGGTGAGGTAAGAGGAAATGACAAACACAGAAATGAACCAGGTTTAGCACAGAGAGGCCCGCTTACTGATAGCAGAATAAAGAAAGGTAACTTATATGGTCAACAAAAACCCTATCAAAATCCACACTGGAAATTCAAGAACCCCCGAACCGTCTAACGGTCCGGGGGGAGAACACCAGTCCCCTAGAGCTTCCAGCAAAGGTCAGGATATAGATTTGGAACAAGCTGGACAAAAATACAAAACCAAAACAAATAGCAAAAAGCAAAAGGCAGACTTAGCTGATATAACTGGAACCAGGATCAGTAGACAAGAGCACAGCAGACTAGCTCTGATAACTACGTTGCCAGGCATTGAACTGAAGGTCCAGGGAGCTTATATAGCAACACCCCTAACTAACGACCCAGGTGCGGATAAAAGGAATGACAGAAAAACCAGAGTCAAAGAACTAGTAACCACTAGAGGGAGCAAAAAGCAAATTCACAACAGAATCTGAGTAGCACTGATTACGTCGACAGCCGGCCACAAGTGGAAGTAAAACAGAGCTATATAGGAACCTCCCAGAGGATAACGAACCAGCTGATAGCCAGAGACCAGCAGGATAACAAACAAAGCCACCAGGGGGAGCCCAAAGCAAAAGTCACACCATACCACCAGTGACCACAAGAGGGAGCCCGAAAACAGAGTTCACAACAGCTAGGGTTAGGGCTAGGGTTAGGGCTAGGGTTAGGGTTAGGGCTAGGGCTAGGGTTGGGGCTAGGGTTGGGGCTAGGGTTGGAGGTAAAGTTAGGGTTAGGGTTGGGGCTAAAGTTAGGGTTAGGGCTAGGGTTAGGGTTAGGGTTAGGGCTAGGGTTAGGGCTAGGGTTAGGGCTAGGGTTAGGGTTGGGGCTAGGGTTGGAGGTAAAGTTAGGGTTAGGGTTGGGGCTAAAGATAGGGTTAGGGTTGGGGCTAAAATTAGGGTTATGGTTTGGATTACATTTACGGTTGGGATTAGGGTTTAGATTAGAGTTAGGGGTGTGTCAGGGTTAGGGGTGTGGTTAGGGTTACCGTTGGGATTAGGGTTAGGGGTGTGTTTGGATTAGGGTTTCAGGTAGAATTGGGGAGTTTCCACTGTTCAGGCACATCAGGGGCTCTCCAAATGTGACATGGTGTCCGATCTCAATTCCAGCCAATTCTGCGTTGAAAAAGTAAAACAGTGCTCCTTCCCTTCCGAGCTCTCCCGTGTGCCCAAACAGGGGTTTACCCCAACATATGGGGTATCATCGTACTTGTAACAAATTGGACAACAACTTTTGGAGTCCAAGTTCTCTTGTTACCCTTGGGAAAATAAAAATTTGGGGGGCTAAAAATCATTTTTGTGGGAAAAAAATATTTTTTATTTTCACGGCTGCGTTGTAAACTGTAGTGAAACACTTGGGGGTTCAAAGTTCTCACAACACATCTAGATAAGTTCCGTGGGAGGTCTAGTTTCCAATATGGGGTCACTTGTGGGGGGTTTGTACTGTTTGGGTACATCAGGGGCTCTGCAAATGCAACATGATGCCTGCAGACCAATTCATTTAAGTCTGCATTCCAAATGGCGCTCCTTCCCTTGCGAGCTCTGTTATGCGCCCAAACAGTGGTTCCCCCCCACATATGGGGTATCAGCGTACTCAAGACAAATTGGACAACAAATTTTGGGGTCCAATTTATTCTGTTACCCTTGTAAAAATACAAAGCTGGGGGCTAAAAAAATCATTTTTGTGAAAAAAAAAAGAATTTTTATTTTCACGGCTCTGCGTTATAAACTGTAGAGAAACACTTGGGGGTTCAAAGCTCTCAAAACACATCTAGATAAGTTCCTTATGGGGTCTACTTTCCAAAATGGTGTCACTTGTGGGGTTTTTTAATGTTTAGGCACATCAGGGGCTCTCCAAACGCAACATGGCGTCCCATCTTAATTCCAGTCAATTTTGCATTGAAAAGTAAAATAGCGCTCCTTCCCTTCCGAGCTCTGCTATGCGCCCAAACAGTGGTTTACCCCCACATATGGGGTATCGTCGCACTCAGGACAAATTGCACAACAACTTTTGTGGTCTAATTTCTTCTCTTACCCTTGGGAAAATAAAAAATTGGGGGCGAAAAGATCATTTTTGTGAAAAAATATGATTTTTTATTTTTACGGCTCTGCATTATAAACTTCTGTGAAGCACTTGTTGGGTCAAAGTGCTCAACACTAGTGTTGAGCATTCCGATACCGCAAGTATCGGGTATCGGCCGATACTTGCGGGTATCGGAATTCCGATACCGAGATCCGATACTTTTGTGGTATCGGGTATCGGTATCGAAACAACATTAATGTAATAATGTGTAAAAGAGAGAATTAAAATAAAAAATATTGCTATACTCACCTCTCCGACGCAGCCTGGACCTCAGCGAGGGAACCGGCAGCGTTGTTTGCTTAAAATTTGCGCGTTTACTTCCTTATGTGAAGTCCCGGCTTGTGATTGGTCGCGTGCCGCCCATGTGGCCGCGACGCGACCAATCACAGCAAGCCGTGACGTAATTTTAGGTCCTTCAAGATTTTAAAATTATGTTCTGGCTTGTGATTGGTCGCGTCGCGGTCACATGGGCGACGCGACCAATCACAAGCCGTGACGTCACGGGAGGCTGGACACGCGCGCATTTTAAAATGCGCGCGTGTCCTGCCTCCCGTGACGTCCCGGCTTGTGATTGGTCGCGTCGCCCATGTGGCCGCGACGCGACCAATCACAGCAAGCCGTGACGTAATTTTAGGTCCTTCAGGATTTTAAAATTACGTTCTGGCTTGTGATTGGTCGCGTCGCGGTCACATGGGCGACGCGACCAATCACAAGCCGTGACGTCACGGGAGGCTGGACACGCGCGCATTTTAAAATGCGCGCGTGTCCTGCCTCCCGTGACGTCACGGCTTGTGATTGGTCGCGTCGCCCATGTGACCGCGACGCGACCAATCACAAGCCAGAACGTAATTTTAAAATCCTGAAGGACCTAAAATTACGTCACGGCTTGCTGTGATTGGTCGCGTCGCGGCCACATGGGCGGCACGCGACCAATCACAAGCCGGGACTTCACGTCAGGAAGTAAACGCGCGAATTTTAAGCAAACAACGCTGCCGGTTCCCTCGCTGAGGTCCAGGCTGTGTCAGAGAGGTGAGTATAGCAATATTTTTTATTTTAATTCTTTCTTTTACACATTAATGTGGATCCCAGGGCCTGAAGGAGAGTTTCCTCTCCTTCAGACCCTGGGAACCATCAGGGATACCGTCCGATACTTGAGTCCCATTGACTTGTATTGGTATCGGGTATCGGTATCGGATTGGATCCGATACTTTGCCGATATTGGCCGATACTTTCCGATACCGATACTTTCAAGTATCGGACGGTATCGCTCAACACTACTCAACACACATCTAGATAAGTTCCTTAAGGGGTCTACTTTCCAAAATGGTGTCACTTGTGGGGGGTTCCAATGTTTAGGCACATCAGGGGCTCTCCAAATGCAACATGGCATCCCATCTCAATTCCAGTCAATTTTGCATTGAAAAGTCAAATGGCCCTCCTTTCCTTCCAAGCTCTGCCATGCGCCCAAACAGTGGTTTACCCCCACATATGGGGTATCAGCGTACTCAGGACAAATTGTACAACAACTTTTGGGGACCATTTTCTCCTGTTACCCTTGGTAAAATAAAACAAATTGGAACTGAAATAAATTTTGTGTGAAAAAAAGTTAAATGTTCATTTTTATTTAAACATTCTAAAAATTCCTGTGAAACACCTGAAGGGTTAATAAATTTCTTGAATGTGGTTTTGAGCACCTTGAGTGGTGCAGTTTTTAGAATGGTGTCACACTTGGGTATTTTCTATCATATAGACCCCTCAAAATGACTTCAAATGAGATGTTGTCCCTAAAAAAAAATGGTGTTGTAAAAATGAGAAATTTCTGGTCAACTTTTAACCCTTATAACTCCCTAACAAAAAAAATTTTGGTTCCAAAATTGTGCTGATGTAAAGTAGACATGTGGGAAATGTTACTTATTAAGTATTTTGCGTGACATATCTCTGTGATTTAAGGGCATAAAAATTCAAAGTTGGAAAATTGCGAAATTTTCAAAATTTTCGCCAAATATCCGTTTTTTCACAAATAAACGCAAGTTATATCGAAGAAATTTTATGACTATCATGAAGTACAATATGTCACGGGAAAACATTGTCAGAATCGCCAAGATCAATTGAAGCGTTCCAGAGTTATAACCTCATAAAGGGACAGTGGTCAGAATTGTAAAAATTGGCCCGGTCATGAACGTGCAAACCACCTTTGGGGGTGAAGGGGTTAATGGCCTATGAATAAAATGTGAAATTGACATTAATTGAGAACAGTCCAAAAGTTAAAATTTTGTTTTCAAGTTTTGTCTTGAGCACAAAACAGCTCTCTGGTCTCTTTCACTTATTTGTTGCTGTGGGGGAGGGGGTTGGCACATCTCCTGCTTGCCTATTGTTATGCTGTCTAAGGCCTCATTCACATGTGTGTTTAAACACAATGTTAATAAATGGTACCAGTGTCATCAGTGTTTTCCATCAGGGTGACATAAGTGTTTGGTATGTGTGTCCATTTTTACCATCAGTGTGTCATCAGTGTTTGGTCCATGTATCCATTTTTACCATCAGTGTGTCATCAGTGTTTGGGCCATGTATCCATTTTTACCATCAGTGTGTCATCAGTGTTTGGTCAGTGTGTCCATTTTTACCATCAGTGTGTCATCATTGTTTGGTCCATGTGTCCATTTTTTCCATCAGTGTGTCATCAGTGTTTTGTCCATGTGTCCATTTTTACTATCAGTGTTTGGTCCATGTGTCCATTTTTACCATCAGTGTGTCATCAGTGTTTTTAATGGATGGATAAATAAATGAATAAATTACAAATCTTCTCCTATACTTTGCAATGTTAAATCAGTACAGCGCATGGATGACAAACAGTATGGATGTCATCCGTGTGCTGTACATGTTTTTCACGGAAGCATAGACTTGTATTGGCCCTTTTCATCCATGATACGAGAGAAAAACAATCATGTCTCTGTGAGATTTGCACAGCCATACGGTCTGTGAAAAAACACGGACACATCAATAGCCCCATAGATTATACTGGAAATGTCTTCTGTCCATGATAAAAACAGATAACATACGTACATGTAAAACAGACGTGTGAATGACGCCTTATTAACTATACCAACGTCAGAACATGAGAATATTCCTTAGTCTGACATTTCTAGGTGCATTGAGTTACCGGTCTCCTGGAATTTAACCCCATTAGTCCTTTTCCTTATTACTTATTAATTCACTTCATATATTAGTTTGTTTGTTTTTTCCTGATCATATTGTGAAAAGTGCAGATACGGTAAAGTTTCCCATAGAGGTTTCTAACTAGTGAGAGTAATTGCCATCTGTTATTATACATTTGTGTTGGCGCTGGCATTGCTCTCAGTTATTAGTAACAATTTGCTCACTACATGTTTTCCGTAACAGATTTTCTGAGGTTCAAAGAATTTAAACATTTACCTTATATGTCTGAGTCACCGGTCCCCGTGGCTCGGCGCGCAGAGTAATGAGTAGGTGTTCTTGAGCTGTGTAATTTTTCGTCTCACCAACCAACACTATGGCTTCTAATCTTATAGAAAAATAAGAAATGGCTGTAAATAGGCTGCTGGACCGTCAACGCGAGGAACTTGTCCAGGAAAAAATGACAGGTTGTGAATTTAGCGGAAGGCTGTAACAGTAAAATAACAGGTGTAGAGTTATACTTATACGGAGTTTCAGGAACCGTGCAATTTATTTATACCATTTTTTATGTTTCAGAGTGAGAAATAACATTTTTTAGATGTCTACTTTGGAAACCAGACTTGTAGAAAAGTTCAGACTTCAGTCTCTAATGAATGGCATCAGTCTTTTCGCAAAAAAATAAATATAAAAATATTACTTACATGGAAGGAAGATTTTTTATTTTTATTGTCTATTACTTGATGCCTAAGTTACCGGACACTGGTGCGGTGTATCATAGGTGGCCAGTTTCCAAGGCAAGGAGAGCAGTGCATGAGATCTGGCCAGCTTCAGAGCCTCTGCCTTCACAGCTTGCAGCATTGGAGACAGCATAGTTTGAGACAGCATAGTTTGGGCCAGCAGCATGGTCTGAACTGCCAATTTTTCTGAAGGACAACACATGCTAATAGTGGTATCATAGGTTTCATCAGTTACCTGGGAGGTAAGATGTTCCTTATTTTTGTTTTGGAATTTACCCTCTGTTCTGGCTCTGTTTTTTCTTTTTAACTGATTAAAATATTGTAAACCATGTAAGTTAATATGTTAAGTATAACGTTAGCTTTCAATGATCTGTGAATGAATAAACCCTTAGGGCAGAGATTTAGAAACGCTATTAACAATTCACCAATAATTTATGGTGTGCTTTGGCCTGTGCACTTCAAGTAATAGCTGATGCATGAACTTCTCTATGTAATGTTGCTTAATATCTTGTTACTTTTTAGCTTTTCTCGTTATTGTGTTTTGAAGAATAACTTCGATTTGAGCACAATACTCACAGATAACATAAGTTTCCCATCAGAATATACAATACAAATTGTTCCAAAGACAAATAACGCAATATCATAGAAATCTAATTGCTGTGAGGGCAGGAAGTGAGGAATGAAGATGTTACGAGCAGTTGGATCCTTAATTGACTGGGAAAGCGCCTGGAAAATTAGGTTGTTTGTTTCACTAAATGTAAATGTTCCCATGACCGGTGTGAGTCTGCGTGTAAAATACCAACAGTTATCAAATCCTTATTTGGCCAAGCTGGATGACCCAACAGTTGCATCTGCGATCCTTGAAGTTGGCCAGAAATGTTTGACAAATTACAGTATCTATCATTACTTAGATGTCTGGATTATGTGTTCACATTGTGGGTTTTCATTGTTATAATACATGTAACATAAACAGATTGAAAGTCTCCTGGGCTTGTGAATGCAGCTGCCATACAGGGTCGTATAGCGCCATAATTACTGTAAAAAAAAAACCACTAGAACTAAAGGAACCTTTTAGAAAAGGACATTCTAAAGAAGGTTTAGGAAACTTTCAATAAGTGGATTATTCAATGGATTTGGATGATGGGTTAGTCATAACGGTCACTTGGTTTCGCAAATTGAAATGCGTCTTTACTGGGATGTCAATAAAATAAATACTAAGGATCATAGGTAGGTCTAGAAGAACCACTAATGAATGCAACGTACATAAGATCTTAATGACGTTACAAGAATCCTTATCTTTTCAGCCTCTTTCCCTGAGATGCGTTGAATGCAAAAAATGAGGCAGGAAAGTAAGGAAAGCACAGTTTAAGTGTAGTACATGAAGAGGGAAACATGATTGTCTAATGATTTACTGGAAAAACAAGATAGATTTAACTGATGAAGTAGTGAGTAAGGAGTGTAAAAGAGAACCTGTCGCCAGATTAAAATGTCCAGTTTTTACTCTTATTTTATTCTTTTTCCTGAATATTACGCTTTTCTTTTTTTTTTAAATCCACCATATTGTTCTAGAGATTTTAGCCTTTTTATTTAGTGCTGATTTTTTTTTATGGGCTTGTCTTTTATGGGCAGCTCTGCCCTATTACCAAGGGAGCCCCACCTCCTTGGTAAAAACTATAAAAATTGGCACTAAATGAAAAAAGGCTCATATCTGTGAAACTGATTTTAGAAAAACAAAAATTGGAATGCTCAGGGAGCAGCAGGAATAAAATAACAACAAACACTGGCCATTTTGACCTGGTTACAAGTCCTCTTTAAACTGCATGCACGTTGTCAACAACTCCCCCAAACTCCGTGACCCTTATCTCAGCCAAATGAACTTGTGTTCTCTAGGAGAGAGTCCTGGCCAGAACCATCTGACCACAGCTTATCTCCACTCCAAACAAAATGATTGGGCCACTGAATTTCAAGTGCCTAATCTTATGGCCCATTACATATTGTAATCTGTCGCAAAACCCCGGTACATATCGGCCGATCCTGCCAAAATTTGTTTGTTCAGATGACTTTTATCTAATGTTTATGGTGATGTTTAGATTATGCTGGAAAGTATTGGTATCTAATTACTTATTTCTGACTAAGGTTTTGTAGTATAACTGATAGGAAGAATATCTGATGTGATGATGGCTAACAGGTTTTTGAAGAATAAAGCATATGACTAGTGTTGAGCATTCCGATGCTGCAAGTATCGGGTATCGGCCGATACTTGCTGTATCGGAATTTCCGATACCGAGATCCGATATTTTTGTAATATCGGATATCGGTATCGAAACAACATTAATGTAAAAAGGTGTAAAAGAAAGAATTAAAATAAAAAAAATCGCTATACTCACCTGTCCGACGCAGCCGGGACCTCAGCGAAGGAACCGGCAGCGTTGTTTGTTTAAAATTCGCGCTTTTACTTGCTTACGTGAATTCCCGGCTTCTGATTGGTCAGGGCGGCCATGTTGCCGGGACGCGGACCAATCACAGCAAGCCGTGACGAAATTACGTCACGGCTTGCTGTGATTGGTCCGCGTCACGGCAACATGGCCGCCATTAACCAATCACAAGCCGTGACGTCACGGGAGGCTGGACATGCGCTTATTTTGAAAAGCGCGCGTGTCCAGCCTCCCGTGACGTCACGGCTTGTGATTGGTCACGGCGCCATATTGCCGGGATGCGGACCAATCACAGCAAGCCGTGACGAAATTACGTCACGGCTTGCTGTGATTGGTCCGCGTCCCAGGAACATGGCCGCCATTAACCAATCACAAGCCGTGACGTCACGGGAGGCTGGACACGCGCTTATTTTGAAAAGCGCGCGTGTCCAGCCTCCCGTGACGTCACGGCTTGTGATTGGTCACGGCGCCATATTGCCGGGATGCGGACCAATCACAGCAAGCCGTGACGAAATTACGTCACGGCTTGCTGTGATTGGTCCGCGTCCCAGGAACATGGCCGCCATTAACCAATCACAAGCCGTGACGTCACGGGAGGCTGGACACGCGCTTATTTTGAAAAGCGCGCGTGTCCAGCCTCCCGTGACGTCACGGCTTGTGATTGGTCACGGCGCCATATTGCCGGGACGCGGACCAATCACAGCAAGCCGTGACGTAATTTCGTCACGGCTTGCTGTGATTGGTCCGAGTCCCGGCAACATGGCCGCCCTGACCAATCAGAAGCCGGGAATTCACGTAAGCAAGTAAAAGCGCGAATTTTAAAGAAACAACGCTGCCGCTTACAATCGCCGAGGTCCCGGCTGCGTCGGACAGGTGAGTATAGCGATATTTTTTATTTTAATTCTTTATTTTACACATTTATATGGTTCCCAGGGCCTGAAGGAGAGTTTCCTCTCCTTCAGACCCTGAGAACCATCAGGGATACCGTCCGATACCTGAGTCCCATTGACTTGTATTGGTATCGGGTATCGGTATCGGATTGGATCCGATATTTTGCCGGTATCGGCCGATACTTTCCGATACCGATACTTTCAAGTATCGGACGGTATCGCTCAACACTACATATGACTAATATATAAGTTCTGCTTCATAACTAATAAAGTAGGTTCTCACCTATCCCGATCAGAGTTCTGCTATTCAGCATCACATTGTCCTGTCGTGTCCATCTGTCCCTACCGCAGATTGAAAACTGATTCCGTATCTGTTACAAATTACAATCTCTGTGTGTATTCTAACCCTGCGGTGATGTGTCACTTCCATCTGCCCACTCTTTTTAGTAAGATAGAAACAGAGGAAAAGAGACCTGACAAGGAACATCTCATCCCTTCGTAGGTTGTGCCCATGAAGACACATATGACCTGCATAGGAGCTGTATACTTCGTTTTTCCGACTAAGACTACAGTATGTGCAGACATTTCTTTTTCTCTTAAGTGTGATGGAACAATGCAAAATGATTGAGTGCGAAATTGTGCATCACTTTCAATCTTGGTTACGGAAAGCGAGAAAAATATGAGAGTCCGCTGCACACCTAGCATTATAGAAGTGCTGTAAAACAAAAAAAACTGCTCTATAGATAAAAATCATTGGCTTCTGTGAAAATCAGCAGGTTCTGTCAATAGCAATGTAGTGTCTGTTTCATAAATGACAAATTCAGGTCACATAAGTTCTGTCCAGAATTGTAAAATATTACTATCACAGTTCTGTTCTCTTATGACTATAAGAACACATTTTGTTTGCGCAAAGAAGCAATTTTGGTAATGAGAAAAATGCAAAGAAATTAGAATCTTTATATCTAAAATGCAACAGTAAACCTAAATGTGTGATATTAAAGCCTTTTTAGTTAACCAAGTAGCATATAGGGAAAGACTCTTCGAGAACGAGATGTTATAAAAATTACACTATGTTCAATATATGATTACTTTGTAAGAAATTTTAAACTGTTAGATCAGTAATGACAATGTTTTCCCTCAAAAATAATCTTTATTGTGTCAGGGGGTTATTAGCATTTTGAAGCATGTTGAAGAGACTCTGTCACCTCCCAAAACTCAAATTATACCATTTACACATTCATACTGGGGACTTTGTACCTATAAAGATCATACTTGTAGTACAGATTTTATTTATTTAATTTTTAATATAAACCTTTCATGGACATATAAATGAAGGGGCTGTGTTGCACATTTAGTGTGGTCAAGGGCTCAGTGTACTGTTCCACCCTATCAATTACAATCATTTGTACCTTTATATGTTGTCATTGCTTGCCATGCAGCTCTTCACACACTGACACTGCAGGAATCGAGAGCACACACAGTGTCCAGTGTCAGTGCATGCACCTCCATTCCTGTTTGCAGCGGGCATTCGCTGCGCACAAGATCACACAGTAGCGGTCAGCCGATACTGACAGGAAAGAGAGATGAGAGGGTAAATAAGCATGAATAGGGAGAAATATGTCATGCTCGGGTGAGTGGACTGGGGAGAAACCACCATGGGAACTGGCTCAGAAAAGCCATCCAAGAGGCCTAGTCCCAGGCCAGTTTTTCAAAGTATGTTTTATGTGTGATTCAGGTAGCATGAGTTAGATCGTGGTTACCATTAATTGTAAATGCTTCAAGACAAACCATCAAAATGAAAATGGTAAGTGATCCGCACCTTGCCTTACCGAGGTTTATTATTATTTATTTAGATAGCACCATTAATTCCATGGTGCTGTACATGAGAAAGGGGTTACATACAGAGTTATTGATATAATTTACAGTAAACAAATTTACAATGACAGGCTGGTACAGAGGGGAGAGGATACTGTCCTTGCGGACTTACATTCTACGGGATAATGGGGAAGAGACAGAAGGTCGAGGTTGCGGCAGCTCTGGTGGTGGTGAGGCAGCATCTCGGGTGGTGGTGAGGCTTCAGCTCGGTTGGTGGTGAGGTATCAGCTCGGGTGTTGGTGAGGCGGCAACTCGGGTGGTGGTGAGGCGGCAGAATGGTTACTGCAGGCTGTAGGCGTTCCTGAAGAGATGGGTTTTCAGATTCCTTCTGAAGGATCCGAGGGTGGTGGATAATTGGACGTGTTGAGGCGTGGAATTCCAGAGGATGGGGAATATTCGGGAGAAATCTTGGAGGCAGTTGTGTGAATAATGAATAAGTGTGGAGGAGAGTAGGAGGTCTTGGGAGGATCGAAGATTAAGTGAGGGAAGATATTGGGAGATTAGTTCAGAGATATAGGGAGGGGACAGATTGTGGATGGCTTTGTAGATCAGTGTTAGTAGTTTGAACTGGATTCTTTGGGGAATTGGGAGCCAGTGGAGGGATTTGTAGAGGGGAGAAACAGGGGAGTAACGAGAAGAGAGGTGGATTAGCTGGGCAGCAGAGTTGAGGACAGACTGGAGTGGTGCAAGAAAGTTAGCAGGGAGGCCACAGAGGAGGGTGTTACAGTAATCGAGGCAGGAGATGATGAGGGCATGCACAAGAGTTTTAGTAAATTGTTGGCCTAGCAAGGGACAGATTCTGGCAATATTTTTCAGTTGGAGGCAACAGGAGGTGGCAAGAGTTTGGACACGCGGTTTGAAGGTCAGGGCAGAGTCGAGAGTTACCCCGAGGCAGCGGATTTCAGGTGCGGGAGAGAGTGTGATGCCGTTTATCATAATAGATACATCAGGTAGGGGGGGTTGCGAGAGATGGGGGAAAGATGATGAGCTTGGTTTTGTCTACATTGAGTTTTAGGAAGCGAGAGGTGAAGAATAGGATATGGCAGATAGACACTCCAGGATTCTGGACAGCAGAGAGGTGACATCTGGGCCAGAGAGGTAGATCTTAGTGTTATCCACATACATGTGGTACTGGAAGCCATGGGACTTTATGAGTTGTCCTAGGCCAAGGGTATAGATGGAAAAAAGTAGGAGCCCTAGGACAGAGCCTCAAGGGACTCCAACAGAGGGCGGGCGGGATGAGGAGGTACTGTGGGAGTGGGAAACGCTAAATGTGTGGTTGGAATAATAATAATAATAATAATAATCTTTATTTATATAGCGCCAACATATTCCGCAGCGCTTTACAGTTTAACAGTTTCAAACACAACAGTCATAGTTAACAATGTTAACAATACAGTAATAAAGCAGAATAAAACAAAATAAGACGACCCTGCTCGTGAGAGCTTACAATCTACAATGAGGTGGGGAGATACAAAGTACAGGTGTGTATTTACAATGATGTATTTACAATGATGGTCCAGCCATCTTCAGGGGGTGGGGGATAGATGGAGATAGTGAATGGGCTACACAAACACAAACCTAAAATGAGTTTGATTAGTGAAGGTGATAGGCCGCTCTGAACAAATGTGTTTTGAGCAAGCGCCTAAAACTATGCAAATTGTGGCTGGTCCTAATATCTTGGGGTAGAGCATTCCAGAGGATTGGCGCAGCACGGGAGAAGTCTTGGAGTCGGGAGTGTGAGGTACGGATTAGTGCAGAGGTTAGTCGAAAGTCGTTTGCAGAGCGCAGCGTTCGGCTAGGCCGATAGACAGAAATGAGGGAGGAGATGTAAGGGGGTGCCATGAGGCAATCCAGGACAGGGCAAGGTCTTTGATGCCAAGGGTAGAAAGAATCTGTAGCACTAGGTAGTGGTCGACTGTGTTGAAGGCAGAGAACAGGTCGAGGAGGAGGATGGAGAACTGTCTATTAGCTTTGGCTGTGAGTAAGTCATTAGTAATTTTGGTCAGGGCAGTTTCAGAGGAGGGTTGGGGCGGAAGCCAGATTGGAGGTTGTCAAGGAGAGAGTTAGATGAGCGGTGGGAAGAAAGTTGAGCATGGACTTGCTGCTTCAAGGGGTGTCGAGGCAAACGAGAGCAGTGATATGGGGTGATAGCTGGGCATAGCAGTTGGGTCAAGGTTATTTTTTTTAAGGATGGGTGTGATGGTGGCATGTTTGAAGGCAGTGTGGAAGGTACCAGATCATAGCGATAGGTTGAAGAGATGGGATAGGTCTGGAGTGAGCATGTTAGTGAGGTTGGGGAGCAGGTGGGAAGGGATGGGGTCAAGTGCACATGTGGTGAAGTGTGATTGGGAAAAGAGGTGAGCAAGCTCTCCTTCAGTGATGTTGGAGAGGGAGGTTATTAGGGAAGGGCAGAGGTCTGGTATATGGAGTGGTTGGGGTGGTGGAACAGTAAGGGTTTGCCTTGTTTGGTCGATCTTGTAGGATAATCAAGATACAAGGTTTGTGAAATAGGTCTGTTTAGCAGAGGTGAGGGCTAATTTGAAGGCAAGTGTAGCTTGTTTGAAAGCAGTGAAGTCGTCTGGTAGGCGTGTTTTCTTCCAACGCTGCTCCGCAACCCTGGATGCTTGTCAAAGTTTTTTGGTGAGATTGTTGTGCCAGGGTTGCCTATTGATTTTTCGCACTTTGCCATGCATGAGAGGGGCGACTGAGTCTATGGCTGATGTGAGGGTGGAGTTATAGAAAGCAGTGGCGCTGTCCGTGTCGTGAAGTGAAGATATGGAAGACAGGGGTAGAAGAGAGTCTGTGAATGTCTAGGTGTGGGAGGTTTCTGTGAGGATGTGATAGTGGCTGGACATGGGGGGTGGGTGAGGAGGACAAGGATTAGAAGGTGAGTAGATGGTGGTCAGATAGGGGGAAGGGAGAGGTTGTGAGATTAGATGAGGAACAGAGGCGGGTGAAGATGAGGTCTGCTCAGTGGTTTGCTGTAACAAGACATTCGTAATTATTATAGGAATAACCATATCAGAATATCAATAGTTTATTTAATGGCAAGCAGGCCTTCTAGGTTAGGGGATATTTCAGACAATTTTTAGGGGTTTAGCTGGCAATACATATGAGAAAGCTGGACAAAGAATCATTTGGTCAACTGTTATATCTTCTGATAGTTCCATAAACATATACATTTTAATCTTCCAGTTACTTTTCTCTGCATGTACATAGATATCTTCATGGTAGTGTGACAGGGATATAAACCCCATAAAGGGAATATATAATCAGAAAATTACCTCATCAGGTTTTTGTGTTACATGTATTTTTAAATGTTTTTGTACATTTTTTTTTCATATTACGATCTGAATTAGACAGCAAAAGTAGATATCTCACATTTTTCACACTGGCCACTGCGATTATATTCCTCCTTATAATCAGAGGCAGGATTAGAATGACTGGTAACACCTCTATACACAGCTGAAAACATGGGATCCATCAATCATAATAGGTAATGTCACAACTGACCATTCACAATGACCTTTGCACATGCTCATTAGATGCCTCAGTACAAATGATTGGGTCAGAGTTTGTTCATTGTTCCTAATGTGCATGTGCATTTTCTGAAATACTGGCAAAAGGCCACTGTGAAAATATGCAAGATTAGTCATATCTATTTTTAATGCAGATAATAATATAGAAAAATAAAACATTTCCAAAAGTTTTTAAAAAGGTAATTTGACAAAAAACTGTAGGTCACTTTCTGATGGCACATTCCCTTTAGCACATATTCTAGTTTATGTTTCTTTGTAAAAATGATTAAAAAAATGTTAATTAGATTTGTTAGCACAACCATAACATTGAATAGAACATATGGATGGATCTAGAGGAACGCTTGTACAGTGAGATCAGTGATTCTCTATCATGTGGGCAGGATAGGACGCTTACATTAGCAGCTTGAATGCAGAGCAATGTTCAGGCCAAGTGCTTCTTTTCAACTAACAATGTTTATCCATTGTTCGTAAAATTTGGCACCTATTTTCTCTGGTGTGTTCACGTGCCAAATTTCCAACTGCATTCCTACTACTTTAAGGAGAATTTCAGACTTTAAACTGTAGAAAAAAACCCGAATATGAACAGTAGTAATTTGAACTAACAATCAGGTAACCAAGTTACAACCGGGACATCTCAATGTTCAACTCCTTACGGATGCAGGTTCACATTTACATAGTGCAGTTTGTTGGACATATACATTGAAATGCAAAAAGCTGTCTTCATACATATATGGCTGCCTATCTTGCCCGCCATAGACTAAAATAGGAAGGACATAGTAAGAAAGAAAGGTTTACACTGTGTATTACATTTTATTTGAACTGTTTTTTATTTTGTATGTTTTTGCATATGTTGCATTGAGATTCCTTGTTAGGTTACTTTTTCAGAGTAAATTTCTTTTTTGTATGATTAGCATTCAATTTACATAATTTGTGTAAGTTGTTTTTGTTTACAAAAATCTCCATTTTTAAATTTACATTTTAAAATTAATATATATATTGTAGGATTGACTAACATATATTTTTATGCTAAATATCCAATTTATTTTGTCATGTACATTTTGTACATGACAGAAGCAGCTACGAGGATTTCACTCCCTCTTGAAATGATATGAGAGTTAAGCCAAGCCTATGTTTATTAGGGGTGTCAGGACTGATACTCACTGTCAGGAACATTATCTTATGTTCATGGCCAGGTTTACACCACCAGGTTTCTGTGTAACAGCAGTATAGATAGAGATAAATATGTCCTCAGTTATGAGTGTGACTGTTACTGACATGCCGGGAGTAGAGAGGGGGTCGCAGATAAAGCCCACTCATCTCATGTGGCTGCATTGCAATTGGTATTGATGAAACACTAACTTGCCTAATATTGTAACTCACCAAAAAGGACATGAAATTCAAAAAATATCACAGAAAAAAGCCATATTTATCAACCGCCTAGTATTACCGACGCACACTGATAAGGCTTGTATAGGGCGCCAGTGACACAGATCGGTGTACTGCACAGTGTCTGACTTACAGCCTATTAGTGACGTCAATACTAGTTGACTAATATTGTGGAGATCCCCTTCGTGGCACCAAAGCACTTTGATAGGTCTAAGCATCGACTCTACAAGACAGATAATGGTAACAGCAGATTAAAGTGATCTTCATAGATTATAATTGTTTTTCCAGTTCATCCCACAAATGATTGGAAATTTATAGGCAAAGTCAACAGTTTAAACTTTCTCATGCTTCTCAAGCCATTCTTGAAAATGTTCTCAGTTTAACAAGGCGCATTATGTTGCCTAAAGAGGTCGCTGCCATTAGGGAATACTTTGCCATGAAGAGAGATTGATCTATAAAATGCATTAAAGTAACATCTATGTATTTTGAATGTCAAACTCAAGACCCAAGATTTTCAACCAGAAAATTGCCTAGAGAATTATTCCAACTTTTAGGTTTCTCATAGTGCAGCTTGTTGCAATCTTTTTCACAGGGAGGTGACTTACACACAATATTAGAGTGGGCCACCATCTTTTATTGCGTAATAGTCCAGTTCTAATGCTCATATGCCCAATAAAAGCGGTATTATGAGTGGACTGAGGACAGCATGGGCAGCGCCACAGTCACATATGCAGCAAGTGAGGCGCTGTTTGTGTTCTAATTTGTGCAACCTTGGCCCTGTCTTCAGGAAATGATAAGACAGGTAACTATTTAAAACACTTGTCCTATTATATTGTAGATCCTTCTCATGTCACCTATGCTATCTAACCTGTCTAAGCGTGAACTCTATAAGTCCTCTAATGGTGTCTGTATATGTCACTACACATTATTGGCGCCTAACACACTGACTGATGAATACAAGGACTTCACCAGACCTCTAATGGTGTCCAGTGTCGGACTGGGGTGCCAAGGGCCTACCAGTAACATTGACTTTGGGGAACCCACTTTTCACCTGCATACAAATATTACACTACCCTCATTCACAAATTTACCTTAATTGCTATATAATAATAAATTGGGTAGTTTGGTTAATGAATGATGAGATGCAGCTTTTTTATGTACATAGTGAATTATGCCAAGTACTGCCCATACAGTTGGGCTGGGGGCGCAGATCTGCACAGGGGCCCACCAGGGGATTTCCCTGTTCCCCTATGGGCCAGTCTGATCCTGATGATGTCCATAGCTGGCATTAACACCTAAACACAATGACTTGTGAATGTATGGAATCCAAAAAGACCGATAATATCCGCTGCAGTCTCCCATTCTTCTCCTGCCACAGTGGAGCCTGCTCAGCGGAGACGTCGGTCCCAGCGTCTCGCTCAGTCTGATACTGTGCAAAAGTTACTGCTGCCTCTCCAGCTTCTGCCATTGTAGCCAGTACTGGTCAGCGGTGAGCAGACATCTTTGGGACTAAGTCCTGCTTTTCCCCTTTTGAGCATGCCCAGGATAAGATCTCTCATTGGAGATCAAGGGTCACATGCTCAGGTACTGCAGCAACTCCCATTGGTCCTCTAGGAAGGTCCTGAAGCTGCTCAAGTTCTGTGGCAGCCTCCCATTGGTCCCTCTGGGAAGGTCCTGAAGTTGCTGCAGCTATAAAAGGTTTGCATGACCGCACGGCCATGCGCTAGTATCAATCTGTGTTATATGCTTTGCGCCAGTGTGGTCTTGTGTGTATGTATTTAGGGCCCCGGCTGAAATAAGCCCCTAGAATACCGGCACTTCCGGTGAGGAGTTTTGTGTGCATGTATTCAGGGTCTTGGCTGAAATAAGCCCCTAGTATACCGGCACCTCCGGTGAGGAGTGTGTGTGTGCAAGACCACTGACTGCTATCAGCTCAGCAGTTAGCTGTGTACTCCTGTGAGTCTAAGAGGGCACAGTGCTTTCTTTTGTTGGTGACTCTGTGAAGTAACAAAGCTAGTCTATACCACCAAACAGTGCCACCATTAGCTAGCAGCAGGTTCCTCCTGCACGGTGGACCCCGGGCTGCGAACGCACCAATAACTTCATCTATTTACTCGGTGTGTTCTGCTAGCCCTAACAAACATAGGAGCAGATTCTTTAATTCATGTAAATTATGAGGAGTGGCCTTTATGGGTTGAATTTGTTTTTCCAGTACACTATTCAAATACTCGACCGGATAAAATTTTTGCAAAGTCATCACTTTGAACTTTGTCATGTTTCTTGAACCATCCCTGAACATTTTCGCTGTGTGCATAATCCTGGTAAAAAGGGCCCACTGCCATGGGTCCTTATGTGCATTAATGATCCTTTGGAGGCCCATGGCCCTGTCACTGTTTACACCTCCTTGGAACACTTTTTTTTTAAATACTAATCTCTGCAAATTATTCAGAGGTTTTACTGTCATGGCTAATTAATATATAGAATGTCCTTCCGGGGTTATGTTGGGTCATTAATGGATTAAAATTTATGTTTTACCAGTTCAATGTTCAATCATTCCTTTTAACGCTGCGATTTGTGATCCATTATGGGAAAATCTAGTAGGGCACAATAGAAACTACACAGCTGAGGTCTGGCATGGTTGGTAGTCTTGGAGTGAATATATATTTTCTACCAGCAAGATTGTATTCATGTATTACGCGATCAGCAGCCTTTATCCATAGAAGTTTGCCTTGGTCCTTTACAACCTACTACTGTAGATAAGGCAAGATAAAGAAAAATGAATATAATAAAGCTATTAAAGTCTGCAAACCTTACATAATATACATTCCATATTACTTACCTGAATCTGTATAACATAATATTGTTTCTCCTTTTGGCTCTTAGTTTGGTAATCGGAGCACTGACAAACGTTTATGGATTATAGTTCTGTTACATGAGACTACAATAATGGGGAAAAGAAAATGAAAAGACAAAATTTGTTGTCTATCCCCATCACAGCAGATACCTGAGTAATCATAGACTGGTCCAAGGCTCCAGTGATAGGAGAAAGCGTCCATCTTTCACTAATCTACCATTATGGCCTAACTTTAGGCTGTAATGAACGGAGAAAGATTACATCTGCAGGATAATAGCATTTTTTTCTGGTGACGGGTTCACTTTAAGTTTTTAGAGGACGAATAATCAGAAACTGGTCCATTATTTAGGTCAGGTTTTTATTCTAAACATATTTAAAAAGAAATGTTTGGTGACTGTTAGAGATCAGCGGATCTGTTCTGAATCTAAATTTTTTATGATGTACTTGCTGTAAATTCAGCTTAACAGAAGCTGGTGGCCATTTTGTTGAATTTTAGAGGATCGTAAAAAATAGTCATTTTGTTACTCACTTGTCTCACAGTCTGTCGTTTGGTGTTCTGCATGTCCTCTTTGGCTCTTCCATCATCTTCCCTCAGCACCATGGTTTCCAATATTGAGTAAATCTTAGATGTCATGCCTGATATTTTTTTGATTTGTATCATGCTCTAATTCTGGAGAGATGAGTCCAAGTCAAAATTCCTGGCAAAATTTGGGGTATATGAATTTTGGCAGATTCACTCATCATCACTGACTGTCCACATAAAACAATCAAATCTTGTTGAAGTTGCATATATTGTGTGTATCAGAGTTATTCTTATCATGAAAGTGTTATGAGCCCCATACACACTAGAGAAAGGCCATACAAAGCCCCTGATATCGATGGGATTAGCCAACCATCTATAGGGGCCTCTTGACTCTTCCCCCAAAAGATGTTGGGATAAAAAGGATTCGGCCATTGGAATTTCAGTGGCCTATCATTTCTAGATAATGCAAGATAGCCATACTATACACACAGATAAGGCTCTGTATACTGTCACTCCATGGTCAGTATGAGTGTTTCATACTGTTACCTTACAGCGCTGGGGTCCTGGGCTCAGATCCCACCAAGTACGACATCTATAAGGAGTTTGTATGTTCTCCCCGTGTTTGCGTGGGTTTCCTCCAGGTACTCCCGGTTTCCTCCCACATTCCAAAGATATACTGATAGGGAATCTAGATTGTGAGCCCCAATTGGGACAGCATTGATTATGTGTGTTAAGCGCTGTGGAATTAGTGGAGCTATATAAGCAAAGCATAATAAAAAAATAAATAATACAATATTTTATACGGGCATCTATTTATTAAAGCATAAAATATTTGCATGAAATGGTAACTATAAAATAATGATCTTGGCCTGTAAATAGTTTTCTTGTAATAGCTTTTGCTCTTTATCTCCTCCCATTGCATCGTGGTTTCCCAGTCTTAATTCTCTGCGTCTTTCAGCTTCCCTTTTTTGCTTCCCTTAAGGTTGTTCGCCTTCAGTAAAAATAAATCCTCAGCTACAAATTTTTATAAGGAAACAACCCCTCTATCCCCACCTTACCCAGGTCCACGGATGTTTCTTGCTGCTGCTCCTTGGGTCTAGCATTGGCTGTGATGCTGGCGCCTGTCAGTGAGGTCAGCGGCTCAAGGGAGCGCCTGGTTCAGTGCTGCTAAAATCACTGATTGGCTGCAGCGCTGACATGATGTCGACAGCACGGCAGACAACACTAGACATCAGCAGCAGCGGCAAGACAATCCGAGTCTATAAAAGTTGCTTAGAAGAGCCAAGAGGTTATAACTGCACTGTGAATGTAGATTAGATGGATGTTAGACTTAGTAAACTGCAAAAATGCCAAAGGAACGGCTCTATAGGTGACCCTGCAAGGGCCTGCTGCCTGTCTGCTCCGAGTACAACAAGAATAAGGGTGTGAATTCTCCTCCGCTCACATTAATGGGGTGCTAATGTCAGGCTTCAGTTGTGACCAGCTAAATGTTTGTGCTGTGAAACAGCTACACAAACAGACGTGTCCAGACTGACTCACCGCAATATGACTGCCTTATAAGACGGCAACGATGACTGTAACCAAACATGGCCATAGATTTAGCCGTCAGTATTGCTCTGCATCCACAGAAGATCTCGTTACTTTGCCGTGTGGATTTTTACTCTCTTGTTGCTTTTTAGATGACAAATACATTGAATAATATGATTAAGGATATACAATCATTTATGAAATTCAGTTTTGGCAAATAGTATTTTTATGTGACTACTATTTCATACAATTGTGCAGTGTGGCTATCCAAATTCATCTTGTGCCTTTAGGAGCCCACTGATTCTGGCTTTCTTGTTGGCATGGGTGGGCTCTCCTTATTACGCCGCACTGCTAGCCTGGACCCTGCGCTGCTATATGGGGCAGCTTGGTGTCTGCAGCAGGTTATCCTGGCAATGAGCTATAGACAAATAAAATAAAAACAAAGAAAGAAAAGGAGTAAAGGTACCTTCACACTGAGCGACTTTAGAACGATAACGATAGCGATCCGTGACATTGCAGCGTCCTGGATAGCGATCTCGTTGTGTTTGACACGCAGCAGCGATCTGGATCCTGCTGTGATATCGTTGGTCGGAGCTAGAAGTCCAAAACTTTATTTGGTCGTCAGGTCGGCGTGTATTGTTGTGTTTGACAGCAAAAGCAACGATGCCAGCAATGTTTTACAATGATAACCAGGGTAACTATCGGATTACTAAGCGCAGGGCCGCACTTAGTAACCCGATGTTTACCCTGGTTACCATTGTAAATGTAAAAAAAAAAAACACTACATACTCACATTCCGGTGCCTGTCACGTCCCCCGGCATCTTCTTCCCTGCACTCCTCCTGCATCCCATGTCAGCGCCGGCCGGCCGTAAAGCAGAGCACAGCGGTGACGTCACCGCTCTACTTTCCGGTGGTGCTTACACAGGATGCAGGAGGAGTGCAGGGAAGCGGACGCCGGGGGACGTGACAGGCACCGGAACGTGAGTATGTGGGTTTTTTTTACATTTACAATGGTAACCAGGGTAAACATCGGGTTACTAAGCGCGGCCCTGCGCTTAGTAACCCAATGTTTACCCTGGTTACCCGGGGACTTCGGCATTGTTGGTCGCTGGAGAGCTGTCTGTGTGACAGCTCTCCAGCGACCACACAACGACGCTGCAGCGATCAGCATCGTTGTCTACAGGTCCTTCTCAAAAAATTAGCATATAGTGTTAAATTTCATTATTTACCATAATGTAATGATTACAATTAAACTTTCATATATTATAGATTCATTATCCACCAACTGAAATTTGTCAGGTCTTTTATTGTTTTAATACTGATGATTTTGGCCTACAACTCCTGATAACCCAAAAAACCTGTCTCAATAAATTAGCATATCAAGAAAAGGTTCTCTAAACGACCTATTACCCTAATCTTCTGAATCAACTAATTAACTCTAAACACATGCAAAAGATACCTGAGGCTTTTAAAAACTCCCTGCCTGGTTCATTACTCAAAACCCCCATCATGGGTAAGACTAGCGACCTGACAGATGTCAAGAAGGCCATCATTGACACCCTCAAGCAAGAGGGTAAGACCCAGAAAGAAATTTCTCAACAAATAGGCTGTTCCCAGAGTGCTGTATCAAGGCACCTCAATGGTAAGTCTGTTGGAAGGAAACAATGTGGCAGAAAACGCTGTACAACGAGAAGAGGTGACCGGAACCTGAGGAAGCAGTGGACTGAGTCTGGTGTGGAAACATACAGAGCCACCGTGCACAGGCTTGTGCAGGAAATGGGCTACAGGTGCCGCATTCCCCAGGTAAAGCCACTTTTGAACCATAAACAGCGGCAGAAGCGCCTGACCTGGGCTACAGAGAAGCAGCACTGGACTGTTGCTAAGTGGTCCCAAGTACTTTTTTCTGATGAAAGCAAATTTTGCATGTCATTCGGAAATCAAGGTGCCAGAGTCTGGAGGAAGACTGGGGAGAAGGAAATGCCAAAATGCCTGAAGTCCAGTGTCAAGTACCCACAGTCAGTGATGGTGTGGGGTGCCATGTCAGCTGCTGGTGTTGGTCCACTGTGTTTCATCAAGGGCAGGGTCAATGCAGCTAGCTATCAGGAGATTTTGGAGCACTTCATGCTTCCATCGGCTGAAATGCTTTATGGAGATGAAGATTTCATTTTTCAGCACGACCTGGCACCTGCTCACAGTGCCAAAACCACTGGTAAATGGTTTACTGACCATGGTATTACTGTGCTCAATTGGCCTGCCAACTCTCCTGACCTGAAACCCATAGAGAATCTGTGGGATATTGTGAAGAGAAAGTTGAGAGACGCAAGACCCAACACTCTGGATGAGCTTAAGGCCGCTATTGAAGCATCCTGGGCCTCCATAACATCTCAGCAGTGTCACAGGCTGATTGCCTCCATGCCACGCCGCATTGAAGCAGTCATTTCTGCCAAAGGATTCCCGACCAAGTATTGAGTGCATAACTGAACATTATTATTTGATGGTTTTTTTGTTTGTTATTAAAAAACACTTTTATTTGATTGGACGGGTGAAATATGCTAATTTTTTGAGACAGGTTTTTTGGGTTATCAGGAGTTGTATGCCAAAATCATCAGTATTAAAACAGTAAAAGACCTGACAAATTTCAGTTGGTGGATAATGAATCTATAATATATGAAAGTTTAATTGTAATCATTACATTATGGTAAATAATGAAATTTAACACTATATGCTAATTTTTTGAGAAGGACCTGTATATCGCTGCAGCGTCGCTTAATGTGACGGTACATTAAGAGTTGTGGAATGGAGGCAAATTGAAATAGCAAGTCAATTTGCAAACTTGCTTAATTTTTCACTGTCTATCTCTCTTTTTATTTTAAAACGTGAGAATAACTTAAAAGGAATCTGTCGCAAGGTGTTTGCTACCCCATCTGAGAACAGTATGATGTAAGGGCAGAGATCCTGATTCCAGCTATGCATCTTATTTTGATAAAAATCACTGTTTTCTCTGCTGCAGATCTAGCAGTTTTCTGAATACTGAGCTTTGCATAACCCCTCCCACATCATTGATTGGCAGCTTTCTGTGTACACTGTGCATAGGCAGAAAACTGCCAATCAATGGTGGAGGAGGGGTTATACAAAGCTCATGAATATAGCCGACTACATGGCAGCAAGTTTACTAGTTCTCATGTGATAATCTCTTGCTCATAAAACAGTGATTGTATCAAAACTACATCTAAAAGCCCAGTAAGTGACATAGCTGAAATCAAGGTCTCTGTTCCTACATTAGTCTGCTCTCACATTAAGTGCCAAAACCTGGTGACAGATTCCCTTTAATAACAATATAGATCTAAGATACCAGATCGCTTTATTTATAAAAGATGGCATACAATATCTTTAATGTATAAAAGCACCACAAGCACTGCTATAGGTTATATTTGGTAATATATTTATATAACTAAAATATCTTTCCCTCCGACCTCTGTGCAAAAATATTTGTAGGAATGATTTGTTATTGTTATCTAATGTTATCCTTTGAACAGCATTAAATTAAAGGCAAAATCCTTGTTGGCAAGCACAGCAGTCAGACATTTTTTGTAGTTGATGATGAGGTTTGCGCACATGTCAGGAGGAATTTTGGTCCACTCTTTGCAGATCATCTCTAAATCATTAAGATTTTGAGGCTGTCGCTTGGCAACTAGGGAGCTTCAACTCCCTCCATAAGTTTTCTATGAGATTAAGGTCTGGAGACTGGCTAGGCCACTCCATGACCTTAATGTGCTTCTTTTTGATCCACTCCTTTGTTGCCTTGGCTGTATGTTTTGGGTCATTGTCTTGCTGGAAGACCCAGCCATGACCCATTTTTAATGTCCTGGTGGAGAGAAGGAGGTTGTCACTCAGGATTTTATGGTACATGGCTCCATCCATTCTCCCATTTATACGGTGAAGTAGTTCTGTTCCCTTAGCACAGAAACACCCCCAAAACATAATGTTTCCACCTCCATGCTTGACAGTGGGGACGGTGTTCTTTCAGTCATAGGCAGCATTTCTCTTCCTCCAAACATGGCGAGTTGAGTTAATGCCAAAGACCTTAATTTTTGTCTCATCTGACCACAGCACCTTCTCCCAATCACTCACATAATCATCCAGGTGTTCATTGGCAAACTTCAGATGGGCCTGCACATATGCCTTCTTGAGCAGAGGGACATTGCGGGCAAAGCAAGAATTTAAACTTTTACGGCGTAAATGTGTTGTGTTACCAATGGTTTTCTTAATGACTGTGGACACAGCTGCCTTGAGATCATTAATAATTTCCCCCTTGTAGTTTTAGGCTGATCTATCACCTTCCTCATATTCAAGGATACCCCACTAGGGGAGATTTTGCATGGTGCCCCAGATCGATGTCGATTGACAGTCATTTTGTATTTCTTCCATTTTTTTTACTATTGCACCAACAGTTGTCTCCTTCTCACCCAGCATCTTACTTAAAGGTTTGTAGCCCATTCCAGCTTTGTGCAGGTCTATGATCTTGTCACTGACATCCTTAGAAAGATCTTTGGTCTTGCCCATGTTGTAGAGGTTAGAGTCTGACTGACTAATTGAGTCTGTGGACAGGAGTCTTTTATAAAGGTGACTATGTAAGACAGCTATCTTTAATGCAGGTAATGAGCTGATTAGGAGCGTCTAACTGGTCTGTAGGAGCCAGAACACTTTATGGTTAGTAGGGGATCAAATACTTATTTCTCATTGCAAAATGCAAATAAATCTATATAATAAATACAATGTGATTTTCAGGATTTTATTTTTGATATTCTATCTCTCAATGTTAAAATTAATCCACCCTTAAAATTATAGACTATTCATGTCTTTGTCAGTTGACAATTAATTTTTTCTCCTATTGTATTAATGTTATTTGTATAGTTTTTAGTTTTTTTAACCCAATTTTCATTTAGGCCTAATTCTTCTTTTAATTTGCATCTTTTTTAAACTTTATGATATGCTCACCTTTTCTTTTGTTTGCATTTTTTACCATTGTGGAGTTTAGGGATTCATCTGATTTTTCTTTTGCCACTTTTCAAAAACTCTCAAAATTTGTCTCAAATGTACTTCAGTTTTCCCTTGGATTGATTTTATGTGATTCAGAAAAGTTTTGTGTATTCTTGTGAAATGTGCAACTTTTTATGTGCTAAAAAGACAATAATAAAGATAATACTTTTAGTTTTACGAATACCGCAAGACAAAAAAGAAAATTGATTGAAAAAATGCAAATAAAAAATTGGGGCCCCCATACACATGAGAAGAATGTCTGCTGATTTCACTGTCAGTCTAATGGGTATGGGAGCCCCAGTCAATTTATTGTCAGAGGAAATAATTTCAATCAAGCATGTCCAATTTCCAACTTCTAATTGTATTGTTTCCTCTAGATAAGCGGCTGTCACACATGTCTGTTGACGGCTCTGTCATACAGGAGCCAAACAAGTGCTCTTGTGTATGGGAATGCTGGCTGACATGGCTTCCCACCAAACGATCGGCGAAAGCTGATAGCCATCTAATGTGTATGGCCAACTTTAATTTCCAAGTTGCAATCTGAATTCATGTTCACTCCACTATTTTTTAATCTTTAATTTGGCCAATATATACTTAGCAATGCTTTACTCTGTGATGCTACTTATGTATGCATTTGGCCTCCATAATGCCTTTATAAATAATGTAGCATACAGCTATATATTAGCTATTATATGTGAATTGGCCAGTCTATAAGTTATTCAGGATGATTGCAACTATAGATCAAAAGCACTGTAGCCATGAAAATATGTGAGCAGCGCAACGGGGGAATAATATAACTCGAATTCTAGAAAGAAAGAATAGTAAGGCACAAAAATGAATGTACCGTAGATTGTAAGTAAGAGGCCATTCATCAATATCTTTACGGTTGGAACCCTAACTTAATTACCCTGAGGTTATAAACAATGGCTCGTTTAGTATTTTACATTCAGTCGCAAGGATAAGTAAATAATCTAACGTTAGCTTGAACCTAAAAGAAAAACATTAGGTGGGTCATAAAAAATAATGGCGAGCAGTAACAACACCATGTTAATAACAGCAGCGGCTCTGGCGAATAGACTGTAGACTTCTCGGGAGTAACAGCAGTTACTTTGGTAGTAGAAATAATTTACCTAAGGGTGCGGGCACACGAGCATATTTTCTCACATCGGTCCGATTATGATGATCACACTCAGAGTTTAATCAAAGAATGATCATAGTGTGATCTGATTTTCTCAAATGTGGAGAAGATGGAAAACAATTTCTCCATCTTCTCCATTGTCAGTCGGTGAAAATCGGACTGCACCCAAATGTCATCCGAGTTCGATCCGATATTTTCCACGGATTCATTGACTTGCATGGTTGAGTCCAATTTACGGATGCAAATTGTACCTGTGTACGACCCTATAGAATAACATTGGGACAAGCGTGATCAGATGTTTTTGTTTTCTTTATCACTGAATAGTTCATTCATTTCTTTTCGAATGAAAGTTGATTTTTAAGATTTCAATTGTGTTTCAATGTTAAATGGTGGTGGTGCAGCTTCATCAATAATTACTCATATATGACATGTATGGATACAGTGTGCTACTGCGCATCTTGCTAGAGAAGAAAAAAAATATTTCCTCCTCCAAGATGGCGCTACCCATGCCTGCGCTGTAGCAGCTGTCGGCGATAGCCAAAAACTGGGAGAGGAGCAGCAGGAGGGATCAAAGTGATGATACATTTTTTTTTTTTAACATTACAAACATAATCAGGTATGGACTCCCTTAACCCCTTAGTGACAGAGCCAATTTGGTACTTAATGACCGAGCCAATTTTTACAATTCTGACCAGTGTCACTTTATGAGGTTATAACTCTGGAACGCTTTATCGGATCCCGCTGATTCTGAGATTGTTTTTTCGTGACATGTTGTACTTCAAGTTAGTGGTAACATTTCTTCGATATTACTTGCGATTATTTATGAAAAAAATGGAAATATGGCGAAAATTTTTAAAATTTTGCAATTTTCAAACTTTGTATTTTTATGCCCTTAAATCAGAGAGATATGTCACAAAAAATAGTTAATAAATAACATTTCTCACATGTCTACTTTACATCAGCACAATTTTGGAAACAATTTTTTTTTTTGTTAGGGAGTTATAAGGGTTAAAAGTTGACCAGCAATTTCTCATTTTTACAACACCATGTTTTTTTTAGGGACCACATCACCTTTGAAGTGATTTTGAGGGGTCTATATGATAGAAAATAACCAAGTGTGACACCATTCTAAAAACTGCACCCCTCAAGCTGCTCAAAACCACATTCAAGAAGTTTATTAACCCTTTACGTACTTCACAGGAACTAAAACAATGTGGAAGAAAAAAATTAACATTTTACTTTTTTTTGCAAACATTTTACTTCAGAACCATTTTTTTTAATTTTCACAAGTGTAAAAACAGAAATTTAACCACAAATTTTGTTGTGCAATTTTTCCTGAGTACGCCGATACCCCATATGTGGAGGTAAACCACTGTTTGGGCGCACCGCAGAGCTTGGAAGTGAAGGAGCACCGTTTGACTGTTTCAATGCAGAATTGGCTGGAATTGAGATCGGACGCCATGTCGCGTTTGGAGAGCCCCTAATGTGCCTAAACAGTGGAAACCCCCCACAAGTGACACCATTTTGGAAACTAGACCCCCCAAGGAACTTATCTAGATGTGTGGTGAGCACTTTGAACCCCCAAGTGCTTCACAGAAGTTTATAACGTAGAGCCGTGAAAATAAAAAATCGCATTTGTTTTCACAAAAATGATTTTTTCGCCCACAAATTCTTATTTTCACAAGGGTAACAGGAGAAATTAGACCACAAAAGTTGTTGTGCAATTTCTCCTGAGTACGTCGATACCCCATATGTGGAGGTAAACCACTGTTTGGGCGCACCGCAGAGCTTGGAAGTGAAGGAGCACCGTTTGACTGTTTCAATGCAGAATTGGCTGGAATTGAGATCGGACGCCATGTCGCGTTTGGAGAGTCCCTGATGTGCCTAAACAGTGGAAACCCCCCACAAGTGATACCATTTTGGAAACTAGACCCCCCAAGGAACTTATCTAGATGTGTGGTGAGCACTTTGAACCCCCAAGTGCTTCACAGAAGTTTATAACGTAGAGCCGTGAAAATAAAAAATCTCATTTTTTCTACAAAAATGATCTTTTTGCCCCAAAATTTTTATTTTCACAAGGGTAACGGGAGAAATTAGACCACAAAAGTTGTTGTGCAATTTCTCCTGAGTACGTCGATACCCCATATATGGGGGTAAACCACTGTTTGGGCGCACCGCAGAGCTTGGAAGTGAAGGAGCACCGTTTGACTTTTTCAATGCAGAATTGGCTGGAATTGAGATCGGATGCCATGTCGCGTTTGGAGAGTCCCTGATGTGCCTAAACAGTGGAAACCCCCCACAAGTGATACCATTTTGGAAACTAGACCCCCCAAGGAACTTATCTAGATGTGTGGTGAGTACTTTGAACCCCCAAGTGCTTCACAGAAGTTTATAACGTAGAGCCGTGAAAATAAAAAATCTCATTTTTTCTACAAAAATGATCTTTTTGCCCCCAAATTTTTATTTTCACAAGGGTAACAGGAGAAATTAGACCACAAAAGTTGTTTTGCAATTTCTCCTGAGTACGTCGATACCCCATATATGGGGGTAAACCACTGTTTGGGCGCACCGCAGAGCTTGGAAGAGAAGGAGTGTCGTTTTACTTTTTCAATGTAGAATTGGCTGGAATTGAGATCGGACGCCATGTCACGTTTGGAGAGCCCCTGATGTGCCTAAACAGTAGAGACCCCCCACATATGACACCATTTTGGAAACTAGACCCCTTAAGGAACTTATCTAGATGTGTGGTGAGCACTTTAAACCCCCAGGTGCTTCACAGAAGTTTATAACGTAGAGCCGTGAAAATAAAAAAATCGCATTTTTTCTACAAAAATGATCTTTTTGCCTCCAAATTTTTATTTTACCAAGGGTAACAGGAGAAAATGGACCCCAGAAGCTGTTGTACAATTTGTCTTGAGTACGCCGACACCCCATATGTGGGGGTAAACCACTGTTTGGGCGCATGGCTGAGCTCGGAAGCAAAGGAGCGCCATTTGACTTTTCAATGCAAAATTGACTGGAATTGAGATCGGACGCCATGTCGCGTTTGGAGAGCCCCTGATGTGCCTAAACAGCAGAAACCCCCCAAAAGTGACCCCATTTTGGAAACTAGACCCCCCATGGAACTTATCTAGATGTGTAGTGAGAACTTTGAATGCCCAAGTGCATCACAGAAGTTTATAATGCAGAGTCGTGAAAATAAAATATATATATTTTTTAACAATAAAGATTTTTTAGCCCCCAAGTTTTTATTTTCACAAGGGTAACAAGAGAAATTGGACCCCAAAAGTTGTTGTCCAATTTGTCCTGAGTATGCTGGTACCCCATATGTGGGGGTAAACCACTGTTTGGGCGCACGGCAGAGCTCGGAAGGGAAGGAGCGCCATTTTGCAATGCAGACTTTGATAGAATTGTCTGCGGGCGTTATGTTGCGTTTGCAGACCCCTAATGTACCTAAACAGTAGAAACCCCCACAAGTGACCAAATTTTGGAAACTAGACCCCCTAAGGAACTTATCTAGATATGTGGTGAGAACTTTGAAAGCTCAAGTGCTTCACAGAAATTTATAATGCAGAGTAGTGAAAATAAAAAAATATATTTTTTCCAACAAAAAAGATTTTTAGCCCCCAAGTTTTTATTTTCACAAGGGTAACAGGAGAAATTGGACCCCAAAAGTTGTTGTCCAATTTATCCCGAGTACGCTGATGCCCCATATGTGGGGGTAAACCACTGTTTGGGCGCACGGCAGAGCTCAGAAGGGAGGGAGTACCATTTGACTTTTTTAGCGCAAAATTGGCTGTCGTGTTTGGAGACCCCCTGATGTACCTAAACAGTGGAAACCCCCCAATTCTAACTCCAACCCTAACCCCAACACAGCCCTAACCCTAATCTCAACCCGATCCATAATCCTAATCACAACCCTAACGATAATCACAACCCTAACCCCAAAACAGCCCTAATCTCAACCCTAACCATAACCCTAATCAAAACCCTAAATCCAACACACCCCTAACCCTAATCCCAACCCTAACCCTAATCCCAACCCTAATCCCAAACGTAACACTAATCCCAACCCTAATCCAAACCCTAACCCTAATCCCAACTCTAACCCTAACTTTAGCCCCAACCCTAACTTTAGCCCCAACCCTAACCATAACTTTAGCCCCCGTCGTCACAAAAAAAGTTCAATGTAACCTTTTTTTTGTACGTCGCGTCCGCCATTTCCGCGGATGCGTGGCCGTAACTCTGCCCCCTCCTCCCCAGGACATAGACTGGGCAGCGGATGCGTTGAAAAACTGCATCCGCTGCCCACGTTGTGCACAATTTTCACAACGTGCGTCGGTACATCGGGCCGACGCATTGCGACCGCCCCGTACCGACGCAAGTGTGAAAGAAGCCTTAGGCTACTTTCAGACATAGCGCATTTTTGAGCGCTATTTTGCGGGCGCTTTTCAAAAATGCGCAATGTCATTTTCGTCTGCCGGCAAAGTGAATGAGAAATTCACTTTGCCGTTCAGACACACCGCAAAAAAACGCGGCGCTTTTGTCTGCAAACACGCCGGCGTAAAAAGAATTGACATGTCAATTCTTTACGCAGCGGCGTGTCTGCGTATCCCCCTAGGGCCCCATATTACCTTCCACACACAGCGCCTTTGTCCTGGGTGTCGGCGTCTTTGTACGGAGGGGTTGACACCCAGGACCGGACGTGACGTCGGACAGGAAGAGGGAAGCCCCCGCCCCCCAGTGAAGCAGCATGGAGTCCTTCTGTGTGTGTGTGTGTGCGTGTGTGTGCGTGTGTGTGTCCCCATGCGACGCTAGTGCCACCATTGTGCTAAGTCGCCGTATGGGACTACTACTCCCATCCGGTATTAGGATGGGAGAGTTGTCCCTGTGTCCGGCGACTTAGCACAATTGTAAAGTTACACAAAACACCTACACACAATACACATACATGACACACAGTACATACAACATATAACACAGAGTATATACTCACCAACAGCACACTTGTAGGCGAAGCCCTCGATCCTCCAGGAAAAAATCCAAAAATAATAAACCAAATTCATACTCCCTGTCCGCAGAATCCATAAAACGAGTGTCCCACGCCGATCGGCTGCTCTCCGGCGATACACTGCCAGGAGCGAAGCTCCTAGCAGTGTATCGCGTACTGTTCCGGAGTTCAATGACTCCGGCGTCTCGGTTAACAGCAGTACAGCTGCGTTGAACTTTCCCACGCAGCACTGCCGTTAAGCGAGAGTGCCGGGGTCAATGACCGCCGGTAAACTCGCTCGCGCATGCGCAGTGACACACCGACAGGAACTATGGCTCCTGTCAGTGTGTTGCTGCAGCCGTGGAGAGCAGACATATCTCTGGATGTGTCTGTTCTCCATGGAAAATCTTGATACGTGGCACTTAAATATGTGGCAATTAAATACGTGATACGTGTCACTTAAATACGTGGCACTGAAATATGTGATACGTGGCACTTTGATACGTGGCACGTGTCTCTTAAATACGTGGCACTGAAAGATGTGGCACGTGGCACTTTGATACGTGGCACGTGGCACTTTGATACGTGGCACGTGGCACTGAAATATGTGGCACGTGGCACTTTGATACGTGGCACGTGGCACTTTGATACGTGGCACGTGGCACTTTGATACGTGGCACGTGGCACTTTGATACGTGGCACTGAAATATGTGGCACGTGGCACTTTGATACGTGGCACGTGGCACTGAAATATGTGGCACGTGGCACTTTGATACGTGGCACGTGTCTCTTAAATACGTGGCACGTGGCACTGAAAGATGTGGCACGTGGCACTTTGATACGTGGCACTGAAATATGTGGCACGTGGCACTTTGATACGTGGCACGTGGCACTTTGATACGTGGCACGTGGCACTTTGATACGTGGCACGTGGCACTTTGATACGTGGCACGTGGCACTTTGATACGTGGCACTGAAATATGTGGCACGTGGCACTTTGATACGTGGCACATGTCACTTAAATACGTGGCACGTGGCACTGAAATATGTGGGACACGTTGCACAAAAAAGTTACATGTAGTTTTTTTTGTGTCGACGGTCCGCCGAAGCACGACGCATCCGTCGCACGACGGATGCGACATGTGGCAATCCGTCGCAATGCGTCGCTAATGCAAGCCAATGGAGAAAAAACGCATCCTGCAAGCACTTTTGCAGGATGCGTTTTTTCTCCAACGACGCATTGCGACGGAAGCCAAAAAACGCTAGTGTGAAAGTAGCCTAACCCTAGCCCTAACCCTAACCCTAAATTTAGCCCCAACCCTAACCCTAACTCTAACCCTAACTCTAACCCTAACCCTAACCCTAACCCTAATTTTAGCCCCAACTTGTCTTCTCCTGCCGGCCGGCAGATGGCAGCAGATGGCGGGCGCACTGCGCATGCGCCCGCCATGATGAAAAAGCCGGCTGGCAGGAGAAGACAGAAGAGGACCCAGGGACCCCGGGTGAGTATGTTAGGGTCCCCGAATCCCCCTATTTCTCTGTCCTCTGATGTGCGATCACATCAGAGGACAGAGAAATAACTGATCGCTTTTTTTTTTTTTTTTTTTTTTTTGCGGTCGCCGGTAAACTGTTAATTACCGGCGATCGCAAAGCAGGGGTCGGTGCAAATCGACCCCGATCATGTTCTTTGGGGTCTCGGCTACCCCCGGCAGCCGAGACCCCAAAGAACATCCGGGTGCCGGGCGGCGGGCGCACTGCGCGTGCGCCCGCCATTTTTTCCCGGAAAAAAGATGGCGGCGCCCATGGGGAGACACGAGGAGCACCGGGGGAGGTAGGTAAGTATTGGGGGGCTATTGGGGGCCATCGGGGACCACATTTCTCTGTCCTCCGATGTGCGATCACATCGGAGGACAGAGAAATTAAACGGCAAATCGCGTTTTTTTTTTTTTTGTTGCGACCGCCGGTAAACGGTTAATTACCGGCGATCGCAACTCGGGGGTCGGTAAAAACCCCCCGAATCATGTTCTCTGGGGTCTCGGCTACCCTCGGCAACCGAGACCCCAGAGAAAATCCGACTCTGGGGGGCGCTATTCACTTTTTCCACAGCGCCGTTAATTAACGGCGCTGTGGTTTAAGTACCCTTAGCGGCCGCCGTTAAAAGGCGTATCGGCGGTCGTTAAGGGGTTAATGGGGACCTGTCACTAGAAAACTCGCTATTAATCTGCATGGTAATTTCGTTATTAACCTGTCTGGCACCTGCACACAGCCAACACTGCAGGGGAGAAACAAACTTTATTCACCTCGCAGCGTTGTGGTGTCAGTCACTCGGAGGCGCCAGCTCTTGTTCAGTCACCGCTGGCCACGGTAACCGCGCCCCAGCCCTGACTGACACTCACTCTGCATTGGAGCCGGCAGTCAGTCAGTGCAGGGGGCGCAGTTACAGCCGCTGCTGTGTGACTGATCCAGGTCCGCCCCGTGACTGAAACACTGTGAGGAAATAAGGTTCATTTTCTCCCCTCAGCGTTCAGCTAAGTGCAGGTGCCGGCTAGGTTAGTCACGCTATTAACCTGCAGATTAACCTCATATCTGCAGGTTAATAGCATTTTATCAGTGACAGGTTCCCTTTAATGTTTTTCTAGAGCAAGATTAAGAACTGTTCACTGTAAGGTTTCTGTTTGGGGAAGTGTCTGTTATGGCTTATGAAAAGTACAGTATGATAACATTTTTCAGATAAAAAAGATTTCATCACTTTTGTGTATGTAACACCATAGACATTAACACTTTGTACACAGTAGATGAAGTGTGCTGCAAAGATAAAGGTGAAAATGTCCGTTCATGTATGTGATGATAGTGATGCCAACACCACAGAAGTAGAAATGTCAATTCTGGGCCAAAAAATATCTGAAGACAGATTTCTCAGAGGTTTTATGGACTGATGAGATGAGATGAGAATGACACTTGATGAACCAAAGGGATGAGCCTGTGGTGGAATCAGTAATGGGCATAGACATCCACTTCTACTCAAGTGTCAGAACATGGAGGTGGGTTACTGATATGGGTTAGTATTATTATAGATGATCTAGTTGAACCTTTTTTGGGTTGAGGTTGCTCTCAAAATCAACTCCTACCGCAAGTTTTTAGAAGACACTTCCTTCAAACAGTGGTACTGGAAAGAGTCTGCATCTTTCAAGAAAACAATGATTTTTATGCAGGATAATGCTCCATCGCAACATCAAAAGTCTCCTTTGCTTGCCTGCTAGTAAAAGCCTTAACCCCTTTCTGCCATCAGATGTACTATCCCATCCATGTGACCTGGGACTCAACCCCTTCAAGACCTTGCTCTTTTCCATTTTTGCGTTTTCGTTTTTCGCTCCCCTTCTTCCCAGAGCCATAACTTTTTTATTTTTCTGTCAATATGGCCATGTGAGTGCTTGTTTCTTGCGGGACAAGTTGTACCTTTGAAAGACATCATTGGTTTTAGCATGTTGTGTACTAGAAAATGGGAAAAAAATTCCAAGTGCGGTGAAATTGCAAAAAAAGTGCAATCCCACACTTGTCTTTTGTTTGGCTTTTTTGCTAGGTTCACTAACCTGTCATTTTGATTCTCCAGGTCATAACGAGTTCATAGACACCAAACATGTCCAGGTTACGTTTTATCTAAGTGGTAAAAAAAATTCAAAACTTTGTTATAAAAAAAAAAAGCGCAATTTTCTGATACCAATAGAGTCTCCATTTTTCTTGATCTGGGGTCGGGTGATGGCTTATTTTTTGCATGCCAAGCTAACGTTTTTAATGATACCATTTTAGTGGATATATGTTCTTTTGATCGCCCGTTATTGCATTTTAATGCAATGTCATGGCAACGAAAAAAACGTAATTCTGGCTTTTCAAATTTTTTTCTCGCTACGCCGCTTAGCGATCAGGTTAATCCTTTTTTTTATTGATAGATCGGGCGATTCTGAACGCGGCGATACCAAATATGTGTAGGTTTGATTTTTATTTTATTGTTTTATTTTGAATGAGGCGAAAAGGGGGTGATTTAAACTTTTAGATGTTTTTTTATTTTTTTCATATTTTTTAAAACATTTATTTTTACTTTTGTCATGCTTCAATAGCCTCCATGGGAGGCTAGAAGCTGGCACAACTCAATCGGCTCTGCTACATAGGAGCGAAGCTCAGGTCGCTCATATGTAGTAGATTTACTGCATTGCTATGAGCGCTGACCACAGGGTGGTGCTCATCGCAATCCGGCATCAACAACCATAGAGGTCTTAAAGAGACCTCTGGTTGTTATACCGAAGCATCGCTGTATCGATAAATAAATTTCTTTATGTAAATAAAAAAATAAATAAAAGTCCACATATTTAGTGTCGCTGCGTCCATAATGACCCGACCTATAATAGTAAAAAAGTTATAGCCCTCAGAATAAATCGATGCAAAAACAATTATTTTTCATGTAAAATAGTTTTTATTGTATAAAAGCACCAAAACATAAAAAATATATATAAATGAGGTATCGCTGTTGTTGGAGCCAACATGGACAGTTTATGTATCATAAAAGCAATGAACATTCCTTGAACTCTACATAACAGCTAAAACCTACATCAAGAATTGACCATTAGCTGTAAAATGTGGTCGCACAAGTTCCTGGGGTATGAAGTCCTCCATTCTTTTAATAGAATAAAGAGAATCTACATTGTAGATGGGAATTGTGTCTCCAATCTCTTTGAGGATGCATAACCCCTGTGGTGTTGGGATTGGGAGTATAAACCACTGCTCCTGAATTGAACATTTCATCTTTGACAAACATTCCATGTGGAGGTGAATTACAAGCCATTGTTCTTCAGATGGACATCTAGTCTCCAGCCTAAAGGGAATGCCCTCTGGCCTTTTGACACCAGGACTTTATCCTAAATCCAAGAACGCCATCCAGAGGAAAATGATGACCACTGCAATGATAATTTCTAAAATTACCAGATATCCAAGAAGTATCATTTCTCCTTGCAGAGACTGACATGCTAAGCATGCCGAAATGAGCATGCCGAGATGAGGAGACCTAAAGCCGCCATGCTCCTCAGAAGATGATTGGATACTCTACTACAAAGGATACCGGAGCATGGGTGGAGTCATGGCTTGTATGTGGGTGTGGAAGTGTATTGGCTTAATACACTGCTCAAAAAAATAAAGGGAACACTTAAACATCAGAATATAACTCCAAGCAAATCAAACTTCTGTGAAATCAAACTGTCCACTTAGGATTCGGAAGCAACACTGATTGACAATCAATTTCACATGCTGATTGCAAGTGAAATAGAAAAGAGATGGAAATTTTTGACAATTATCAAGATACCCTCAATAAAGGAGTGGTTCTGCAGGTGGGGACCACAGACCACATCTCAGTACCAATGCTTTCTGGCTGATGTGTTGGTCACATTTAATAATAATAATAATAATAATAATCTTTATTTTTATATAGCCCTAACATATTCCTCAGCGCTTTACAGTTTTCACACATTATCATTGCTGTCCCCGATGGGGCTCACAATCCAAATTTCCTATCAGTATGTCTTTTGGAATGTTTGAGGAAACCAGAGTACCCGGAGGAAACCTATGCAAACAGGGGGAGAACATACAAAATTTGAACCCAGGACTCCAGCGCTGCAAGGCTGCAGTGCTAACCACTGAGCCACCGTGCTGCCCATATTTTGGTTTGAATGGTGGTTGTGCTTTCACACTCATGGTGGCATGAGATGGACTCTACAACCCACATAAGTGGATCAGGTAGTGCAGCTCATCCAGGATGACACATCAATGCGAGCTGTGGCAAGAAGGTTTGCTCTGTCTGTCAGTGTAGTGTCCAGAGGCTGGAGGCGCTACCAGGAGACAGGCCAGTACACCAGGAGACGTGGAGGGGGCCGTAGGAGGGCAACAACCCAGCAGCAGGACCGCTACCTCTGCCTTTGTGCAAGGAGGAACAGGAGGAGCACTGCCAGAGCCCTGCAAAATGACCTCCAGCAGGCCACAAATGTGCATGTGTCTGCACAAACTGTTAGAAACCGACTCCATGAGGATGGTCTGAGTGCCCGATATCAACAGATGGGGGTTGTGCTCACAGCCCAACACCGTGCAGGACACTTGACATTTGCCACAGAACACCTGGATTGGCAAATTCACCACTGGCACCCTGTGATCTTCACAGATGAAAGCAGATTCACACAGGTTCACACTGAGCACATGTGACAGATGTGACAGAGTCTGGAGATGCCGTGGAGAGCAATCTGCTGCCTGCAACATCCTTCAGCATGACCGGTTTGGCAGTGAGTCAGTAATGATGTGGGGTGGCATTTCTTTGGAGGGCCGTACAGCCCTCCATGTGCCCGCCAGAAGTAGCCTGACTGCCATTAGGTACCGAGATGAGATCCTCAGACCCCTTGTGAGACCATATGCTGGTACGGTTGGCACTGGGTTCCTCATAATGCAGGACAATGCCAGACCCCATGCTGGGGTGTGTCAGCAGTTCCTGCAAGATGAAGGCATTGAAGCTATGGACTGGACCACCCATTCCCCAGACCTGAATCCAACTGAGCACATCTGGGACATCATGTCTCACTCCATCCACCAACATCACATTGCACCACAGACTGTCTACATAGTTATTAAGGTTGAAGGAAGACTTTAAGTCCATCTAGTTCAACCCATAGCCTAACCTAACATGCCCTAACATGTTGATCCAGGGGAAGGCAAAAAAAACCCATGTGGCAAAGAGTAAGCTCCACCATGGGGAAAAAAATTCCTTCCCGACCCCACATACGGCAATCAGACTAGTTCCCTGGATCAACGCCTTATCAAGGAATCTAATATATATACCCTGTAACATTATACTTTTCCAGAAAGGTATCCAATCCCCTCTTAAATTTAAGTAATGAATCACTCATTACAACATCATACGGCAGAGAGTTCCATAGTCTCACTGCTCTTACAGTAAAGAATCCGCGTCTGTTATTATGCTTAAACCTTCTTTCCTCCAGACGTAGAGGATGCCCCCTTGTCCCTGTCTCAGGTCTATGATTAAAAAGATCATCAGAAAGGTCTTTGTACTGTCCCCTCATATATTTATACATTAACATAAGATCACCCCTTAGCCTTCGTTTTTCCAAACTAAATAGCCCCAAGTGTAATAACCTATCTTGGTATTGCAGACCCCCCAGTCCTCTAATAACCTTGGTCGCTCTTCTCTGCACCCGCTCCAGTTCAGCTATGTCTTTCTTATACACCGGAGACCAGAACTGTGCACAGTATTCTAAGTGTGGTCGAACTAGTGACTTGTATAGAGGTAAAATTATGTTCTCCTCATGAGCATCTATGCCTCTTTTAATGCATCCCATTATTTTATTTGCCTTTGTAGCAGCTGCCTGACACTGGCCACTGAATATGAGTTTGTCATCCACCCATACACCCAGGTCTTTTTCATTGACGGTTTTGCCCAGAGTTTTAGAATTAAGCACATAGTTATACATCTTATTACTTCTACCCAAGTGCATGACCTTACATTTATCCCTATTAAAGCTCATTTGCCATTTATCAGCCCAAGCTTCTAGTTTACATAAATCATCCTGTAATATAAAATTGTCCTCCTCTGTATTGATTACCCTGCAGAGTTTAGTGTCATCTGCAAATATTGAAATTCTACTCTGAATGCCCCCTACAAGGTCATTAATAAATATGTTAAAAAGAAAAGGGCCCAATACTGACCCCTGTGGTACCCCACTACTAACCGCGACCCAGTCCGAGTGTGCTCCATTAATAACCACCCTTTGTTTCCTATCCCTGAGCCAGCTCTCAACCCACTTGCACATATTTTCCCCTATCCCCATTATTCTCATTTTATGTATCAACCTTTTGTGTGGCACCGTATCAAAAGCTTTTGAAAAGTCCATATACACTACATCTACTGGGTTCCCTTGGTCCAGTCCGGAACTTACCTCTTCATAGAAGCTGATCAAATTAGTGTGACATGATCGGTCCCTAGTAAACCCGTGCTGATACTGGGTCATGAGGTTATTCCTCTTCAGATACTCCAGTATAGCATCCCTTAGAATGCCCTCCAGGATTTTACCCACAGTAGAGGTTAAGCTTACTGGCCTATAATTACAGAGTTCAGTTTTTGTCCCCTTTTTGAATATTGGCACCACATTTGCTATACGCCAGTCCTGTGGTACAGACCCTGTTATTATGGACTCTTTAAAGATTAAAAATAATGGTCTATCAATGACTGTACTTAATTCCTGCAGTACTCGGGGGTGTATCCCATCCGGGCCCGGAGATTTGTCAATTTTTGTGATTTTTAGACGCCGCCGTACTTCCTGCTGGGTTAAGCAGGTAACATTTAATTGGGAATTTTTATCACTAGTCATATTGGCTGCCATGGGATTTTCTTTTGTAAATACTGATGAAAAAAAGTCATTTAGCATATTGGCTTTTCCCTCATCCTCATCCACCATTTCACCCAGACTATTTTTAAGGGGGCCAACACTATCATTTTTTAGTTTCTTACTATTTATGTAGTTAAATAATATTTTGGGGTTATTTTTGCTCTCTCTGGCAATGAGTCTCTCTGTCTCAATCTTTGCTGCCTTGATTTGCTTTTTACAGAATTTATTTAATTTTCTGTATTTATTTAATGCCTCCTCACTACCTACTTCCTTTAATTCTCTAAATGCTTTCTTTTTGTCACTTATTTCACCCCTTACAGCTTTATTTAGCCATATTGGTTTCCTCCTATTTCTAGTATGTTTATTCCCATACGGTATATACTGTGCACAGGTCCTATCCAGGATGCTAATAAACGTCTCCCATTTTCTTTGTGTACTTTTATGTCTCAGGATATCGTCCCAGTTAATTGCACCAAGATCCTCTCTCATCCATTGGAAATTTGCCCTCCTGAAGTTTAGTGTCCTTGTCACCCCTGTACTACACATCTTATTAAAGGAGACATGAAAACTTATTATTTTGTGATCACTATTCCCCAAGTGACCCCCAACCCTTATATTTGATATGCCGTCTGGCGTGTTGGTTAATATTAGGTCTAGCAGTGCCCCCCTTCTTGTTGGGTCCTGAACCAGTTGTGAAAGGTAATTGTCTCTCATAGTTGTCAAAAACCGATTACCTTTACTGGAACTGCAGGTTTCTGTTCCCCAATCTATTTCAGGGTAGTTGAAGTCCCCCATAATAATGACTTCTCCTTTAGTCGCAGCTTCATCTATTTGCTTTACGAGGATATTCTCCATTGCTTCCATTATTTTTGGAGATTTATAACAAACCCCTATCAGTAATTTACTATTTTTTCCCCCTCCCCTTATCTCCACCCAAAGGGACTCTACATTTTCATTAGATTCACCTATATTATCACGCAGGATGGGTTTTAAGGTCGATTTTACATACAGACACACCCCACCCCCTCGCTTATCTGTACGGTCATTTCTGAAAAGGCTATAGCCCTGCAAGTTAACAGCCCAGTCATGGCTCTCATCCAGCCATGTTTCAGATATCCCCACCATATCATAATTATGTTCCAACAACATTAGTTCTAATTCATCCATTTTGTTGGCGAGGCTTCTGGCATTAGTATACATGCACTTGATGTTCCTCTCTGTACCTCTATTCTTTCTTAAATTACTAACTGTTCTAACCCCACCCCCCATGCCACCGCCACCCCCAACTTCCTTATTTGTGCCCAGGTCTCTATCTGCACTATCTACCCCTCCTATAAAATGAATACTCTCCCCCCCAATCCCTAGTTTAAACACTCCTCCAACCTTCTAGCCATTTTCTCCCCCAGCACAGCTGCACCTTCCCCATTGAGGTGCAGCCCGTCCCTAGCGTAGAGCCTGTAGCCCACTGAGAAGTCGGCCCAGTTCTGCAGGAACCCAAACCCCTCCTTCCTACACCAATTCTTGAGCCACTTATTAACCTCCCTAATCTCCCGTTGCCTCTCTGGCGTGGCACGTGGTACAGGCAGTATTTTGGAAAATACCACGTTGGAGGTCCTTGCTTTCAGCTTGCAGCCTAATTCCCTGAAATCATCTTTAAGGACCTTCCACCTACCTCTAACTTTGTCATTTGTGCCAATGTGCACAATGACCGCTGGGTCCTCACCAGCCCCTCCCAGTAATCTGTCCACCCGATCAGCGATGTGTCGGACTCGAGCGCCAGGTAGGCAGCACACCGTTCGACGATCCCTGTCTTTGTGACAGATTGCCCTATCTGTTCCCCTAATAATTGAGTCCCCCACTACCAGCACCTGTCTGGCCTGCCCTGCTCTCCTATTTCCCCCCTTACTGGAGCAGTCACTCCTCCGGCTTTCAGAGGACATGCCTGGCTGCAGCAGTGCTACCCCTGTACTGGCACCCCCCTCATCTGCCAACTTAGCAAACTTATTGGGGTGAGCCAGATCAGGACTAGCCTCCCTGGCACTCTTCCCTCTACCCCGCTTTCTGAATGTCACCCAGCTACCTACTTCACTGTCCTGCAGCTCCATCCTACCATCCCCCTCCTCATCTATCCCATTGAGTGTCTGCTCTGTGAGCAGAAGACTCCTCTCCATATTGTCTATGGATCTCAGTGTTGCCAGCTGCACATTTAGATCCAGAATCTGGGATTCCAAATGCACAACGTGCTCACATCTCGCACAGCAGTATGCACCCTCGACCGGCTGATCAAGGACTGCATACATGTGGCAAGATGTGCACTGAATGGCATTAACAATAGTGGAGCTCATTTCCTTATTGGGATTGCACCACACAGAAACGTTAAATAAAAAATAAATACAAGTATTAATTAAAAAGAGACAGCAATTCCTCCCTTGGAAACTCCCTGATTCCAAAGTCACTGAATCACAAGTCACACTTACCGCCGTCCACACTTACACTCAGGTCACACTCAGCTCGCTCACACTCGCTATGCTGAAGATTTATAGATTTTTTTTTTCTCTATTTCCCTTCAACAACAAGCCACCTTGCTGTTCAAATGCACTTCCAAAAAGGAAGTTGGTGGATACTTTATTCCAGGTCTGAGAGGAGATCCCTCAGGAGACCATCTGCCACCTCATCAGGAGCATGCCCAGGCTTTGTACAATAGGGAGGTCATACAGGCACGTGGAGGCCGCACACAATACTGAGCATCTTTTCCTTATCATTAGGCATTTCCACTGAAGTTGGATCAGCCTGTAATTTGATTTTCCACTTTGATGTTTAGTATCATTCCAAATGCAGACCTCCATGGGATATTCATTTTGATTTAGTTTGATAATTGTGTAATTGTTATGTTTTATTGTTCTGAACATATTCCACTATGAAATGAATAAAAATTTGCAACTGGAATATTTCCTTAACCCCTTAACGACCTTTGACGCATACGCTGCGTCATGAAAGTCGGTGCCTTCACGACCTGTGACGCAGCGTATGCGTCATGGAGGGATCGCGCTCCTGCAGATCGGGTGAAAGGGTTAACTCCAATTTCACCCGATCTCCAGGAACAGGGGGAGTGGTGCTTCAGCCCAGGGGGGGTGGCTTCACCCCCCCGTGGCTACGATCGCTCTGATTGGCTGTTGAAAGTGAAACTGCCAATCAGAGCGATTTGTAATATTTCACCCCAAAAAACGGTGAAATATTACAATCCAGCCATGGCCGATGCTGCAATATCATCGGCCATGGCTGGAAAACCTAATCTGCCCCCACCCCACCCCACCGATCGCCCCCCCAGTGCTCCGGTGCGCGGTCCGCCCCCCTAATTCGTTCTGTCCGCTCCTCCGTTCTCCTGTCCGCTCCCCCCGTGCTCCGGTGCCCCCTCCCTGTGCTCCGGTCCCCCCCCTGTGCTCCGGTCCCCCCCCGTGATCCGATCACCCCCCCTTCATACTTACCGGGCCTCCCGATGTCCGTCCGGCTTCTCCATGGGCGCCGCCATCTTCCAATATGGCGGGCGCATGCGCACTGCGCCCGCAGAGTCTGCCGGCTGGCAGATTCATTTCAGAAGTATTTTGATCACTGCGATATAGCCTATCACAGTGATCAAAATAAAAAAAAGTAAATGACCCCCCTTTATCACCCCCATAGGGACAATAATAAAAATAAATAAAATATTTTTTTTTTTTCTGCTAGGGTTAGGGTTAGAACTAGGGTTAGAATTAGGGTTAGAATTAGGGGTAGGGTTAGGGTTAGGGGTAGGGTTAGGGCATGTGCACACAGTGCGGATTTGGCTGCGAATCCGCAGCGGATTGCCGCGGATCCGCAGCGGATCGGCCGCGGATCCGCAGCGGATCCGCAGCGGATCCGCAGCGGATTGGCCGCTGCGAATTCGTAGCAGTTTTCCATCAGGTTTACAGTACCATGTACACCTATGGAAAACCAAATCTGCTGTGCCCATGGTGCGGAAAATACCGTGCGGAAACGCTGTGTATTTTCCGCAGCATGTCAATTTTGTGCGGATTCCGCAGCGTTTTACACCTGTTCCTCAATAGGAATCCGCAGGTGAAATCCGCACAAAAAAACACTGGAAATCCGCTGTAAATCCGTAGGTAAAACGCAGTGCCTTTTACCTGCGGATTTTTCAAAAATGGTGCGGAAAAATCTCACACGAATCCGCAAAGTGGGCACATAGCCTTAGGGTTAGGGTTGGAATTAGAGTTAGGGTACCGTCTCACAGTGGCACTTTGATCGCTACGACGGTACGATCTGTGATGTTCCAGGGATATCCATACGATATCGCTGTGTCTGACACGCAGCAGCGATCAGAGACCCTGCTGAGAATCGTACGTCGTAGCAGATCGTTTGGAACTTTCTTTCGTCGCTGGATCTCCCGCTGTCATCGCTGGATCGTTGTGTGTGACAGCTATCCAGCGATGCGTTCACTTGTAACCAGGGTAAACATCGGGTTACTAAGCGCAGGGCCGCGCTTAGTAACTCGATGTTTACCGTGGTTACCAGCGTAAAAGTAAAAAAAAAAAAAAAACGTACATACTCACATTTCGGTGTCCTTCAGGTCCCTTGCCGTCTGCTTCCCGCTCTGACTGTCTGCCGGCCGGAAAGTGAGAGCAGAGCGCAGCGGTGACGTCACCGCTGTGCTGTGCTCTCACTGTACGGCGGCGCTCAGTCAGAGCGGGAAGCAGACGGCAAGGGACCTGAAGGACACCAAAATGTGAGTATGTACGTTTTTTTTTTTACTTTTACGCTGGTAACCACTGTAAACATCGGGTTACTAAGCGCGGCCCTGCGCTTAGTAACCCGATGTTTACCCTGGTTACCCGGGACCTTGGCATCGTTGGTCGCTGGAGAGCGGTCTGTGTGACAGCTCCCCAGCGACCACACAATGACTTTCCAACGATCACGGCCAGGTCGTATCGCTGGTCGTGATCGTTGGTAAATCGTTATGTGAGACGGTACCCTTAGGGTTGTAATTAGGGCTAGGGTTGGAAATAGGGTTAAGATTAGGCTTGTGGTTAGGGTTAAGGATAGGGTTAGGGTTGTGTTGGGGTTACAGTTGTGGGTAGGGTTGGGATTAGGGTTAGGATTAGGGTTGGATTTAGGGTTACGGGTGTGTTGGGGTTAGGGTTGTGGTTAGGGGTGTGTTGGGGTTAGGGTTGTGATTAGGGTTATGGCTACAGTTGGGATTAGGGTTAGGGGTGTGTTGGGGTTAGTGTTGAAGTTAGAATTGAGGGGTTTCCACTGTTTAGGCACATCAGGGGTCTCCAAACGCAACATGGCGCCACCAATGATTCCAGCCAATCTTGCGTTCAAAAAGTCAAATGGTGCGCCCTCCCTTCCAAGCCCCGACGTGCGCCCAAACAGTGGTTTACCCCCACATATGGGATACCAGCGTACTCAGGACAAACTGGGCAACAACTATTGGGGTCCATTTTCTCCTGTTACCCTTGCAAAAATAAAAAATTACTTGCTAAAACATAATTTTGAGGAAAGAACAATTATTTTTTATTTTCACGGCTCTACGTTATAAACTTATGTGAAACACTTGGGGGTTGAAAGTGCTCACCAGAGTCACCACACATCTAGATAAGATCCTTTTGGGGTCTAGTTTCCAAAATGGGGTCACTTGTGGGGTGTTTCTACTGTTTAGGCACATCAGGGGCTCTGCAAACGCAACGTGACGCCCGCAGAGCATTCCATTAAAGTCTGCATTTCAAAACGTCACTACTTCCCTTCCGCTCCCCGACGTGTGCCAAAACAGTGGTTTACCCCCACATATGGGGTATCAGCGTACTCAGGAGAAACTGCACAACAACTTTTGGGGTCCAATTTCTCCTGTTACCCTTGGGAAAATAAAAAATTGTGGGTTAAAAAATCATTTTTGAGGAAAGAAAAATAATTTTATATTTTCATGGCTCTGCGTTATAAACTTCTGTGAAGCACTTGAGGGTTCAAAGTGCTCACCACACATCTAGATTAGTTCCTTGGGAGGTCTAGTTTCCAAAATGGGGTCACTTGTGTGGGAGCTCCAATGTTTAGGCACACAGGGGCTCTCCAAACGCGACATGGTGTCCGCTAATGATTGGAGCTAATTTTCCATTCAAAAAGCCAAATGGCGTGCCTTCCCTTCCGAGCCCTGCCGTGCGCCCAAACAGTGGTTTACCCCCACATATGGGGTATCATCGTACTCAGGACAAACTGGACAACAACATTTGGGGTCCAATTTCTCCTATTATCCTTGGGAAAATAAAAAACTCCGGGCTAAAAATCATTTTTGAGGAAAGAAAAATATTTTTTTATTTTCATGGCTCTGCGTTATAAACTTCTGTGAAGCACCTGGGGGTTTTAAGTGCTCACTATACAGCTAGATTAGTTCCTTGGGGGGTCTAGTTTCCAAAATGGGGTCACTTGTAGGGGAGCTCTAATGTTTAGGCACACAGGGGCTCTCCGAACGCAACATGGTGTCCACTAACGATTGGAGCTAATTTTCCATTGAAAAAGTCAAATGGCGCGCCTTCCCTTCCAAGCCTTGCCGTGCACCCAAACAGTGGTTTACCCCCACATATGAGGTATTGGCGTACTCAAGAGAAATTGCCCAACAAATTTTAGGATCCATTTTATCCTGTTGCCCATGTGAAAATGAAAAAATTGAGGCTAAAAAATTTTTTTTGTGAAAAAAAAGTACTTTTTCATTTTTTACGGATCAATTTGTGAAGCACCTGAGAGTTTAAAGTGCTCACTATGCATCTAGATAAGTTCCTTGGGGGGTCTAGTTTCCAAAATGGGGTCACATGTGGGGGAGCTTCAATGTTTAGGCACACAGGGTCTCTCCAAACGCGACATGGTGTCCGCTAACGATGGAGATAATTTTTCATTCAAAAAGTCAAATGGCGCGCCTTCCCTTCCGAGCCTTGCCGTGCACCCAAACAGTGGTTTACCCCCACATATGAGGTATCGGCGTACTCAGGAGAAATTGCCCAACAGATTTTAGGATCCATTTTATCCTGTTGCCCATGTGAAAATGAAAAAATTGAGGCTAAAAAAATGTTTTGTGAAAAAAAAGTACTTTTTCATTTTTACGGATCAATTTGTGAAGCACCTTGGGGATTAAAGTGCTCACTATGCATCTAGATAAGTTCCTTGGGGCGTCTAGTTTCCAAAATGGGGTCACTTGTGGGGGAGCTCCAATGTTTAGGCACACGGGGGCTCTCCAAACGCGACATGGTGTCCGCTAAAGATTGGAGCCAATTTTTCATTGAAAAAGTCAAATGGCGCTCCTTCGCTTCCGAGCCCTGCCGTGCCCACAAACAGTGGTTTACCCCCACATATGAGGTATCAACGTACTCAGAACAAATTGGACAACAACTTTTGTGGTCCAGTTTCTCCTTTTACCCTTGGGAAAATAAAAAAATTGTTGCTAAAAGATCATTTTTGTGACTAAAAAGTTAAATGTTCACTTTTTCCTTCCATGTTGCTTCTGCTGTTGTGAAACACCTGAAGGGTTAATAAACTTCTTGAATGTGGTTTTGAGCACCTTGAGGGGTGCAGTTTTTAGAATGGTGTCACTTTTGGGTATTTTCGGCCATATAGAACCCTGAAACTGACTTCAAATGTGAGGTGGTCCCTAAAAAAAATGGTTTTGTAAATTTTGTTGTAAAAATGAGAAATCACTGGTCAAATTTTAACCCTTATAACTTCCTAGCAAAAAAAAAAAATTATTTCCAAAATTGTGCTGATGTAAAGTAGACATGTGGGAAATGTTATTTATTAACTATTTTGTGTCACATAACTCTCTGGTTTAACAGAATAAAAATTAAAAATGTGAAAATTGCGAAATTTTCAAAATTTTCGCCAAATTTCCGTTTTTTTCACAAATAAACTCAGAAATTATCGACCTAAATTTACCACTAACATGAAGCCCAATATGTCACGAAAAAACAATCTCAGAACCGCAAGGATCCGTTGAAGCGTTCCTGAGTTATTACCTCATAAAGGGACACTGGTCAGAATTGCAAAAAATGGCAAGGTCATTAAGGCCAAAATAGGCTGGGTCATGAAGGGGTTAAGGGATATCTAGGATGTGGTATTTTAGTGTTCCCTTTATTTTTTTGAGCAGTGTATATATGTAAGGATCAGTTATATATCTCTTCCTACATCCTGTTAGGGCTAACATAACGCATCAAATAATTAGAAAGATAGAGTAAAGTGCATTCGCAGCCCGGGGTCCACCGTGCAGAAATGAAACCTGCTGCTAAGTAATGACGGACTATATGGCGGTACAATATGGATTCACACACGGGTTAACTTCACCCAGTATGAAGAAAGCGAACCCTGTTGCATCACAGGGCCATGGTACCGCACAAAGAGCGCAAGCAAGGAGTCACAGAACTCTGCCCCTAGAAACGGGATTAGAGTACAACTAGACCTCTTGCACCCAACACCGCAACTGGGGTGTCAGCGTAACCAAAATAATTAGATGCACGGGAGTGCGTGCGGTGCCGCTCTGGCGGACGCCACTAACCACCCAGGCTTGGGTAAGGAAAGCGCTGTGAAAGCGCACGGCGCTGCACTGGCGGTCACAGCAATCTGACGCTGTATTGTGTGTCACGTGCTGATTTGTAGATAGCAATCATCCACCTTACGCGAGCAGTCATGCACAAGGGAGGGGATAATTAATGAACGACTTTCACACATCAACACACACGTTTACAAGTGTACACTAGCGCATGGCTGTGCAGCCATGCGAACCTTTTATAGCTGCAGCAAGTACAGGACCTTCCCAGAAGGACCAATGGGAGGCTGCCACAGAAGTCGAGCACCTTCAGGACCTTCCTAGAGGACCAATGGGATTTGCTGCAGTATCTAAGCATGTGACCCTCGATCTCCAATGAGAGATCTTGCCCTGGGCATGCTCAGAAGGGGAAAAGCAGGACTTAGTCCCAAAAACATCTGCTCACCGCTGCCCAGTACTGGCTACAATGGCAGAAGCTGGAAAGACAGCAGTAACCCTTTGCACAGAGTCAGACTGAGCAAGACATAGAGACCGACGTCTCCGCTGAGCAGACTCCACTGCGGCTGGAGAAGAATGGGAGACCGCAGCGGAGATGGTTCCAGATTCCCCCTGTGCAGAGGTGGGAACTCAACACCTAACACATCCCAGCTTCTTCTACCCTCTCCTATTACCTCTTCCATTTAATTGTACCCTTGTCCCTTAGTTAGACTTCCCTTATGTATGTCATTGTAAATACCTTGTTTGTAATAAACCCCCTTTTAAAGATCCAGTAGTTCTTGTTAATTAGTATTAACTGGCACCCCAAAACTCAGCAGATTCTACAGCTGTAATCGTACTAATCTGAAGAATAAAACTGCTTTATCAATTTTACCACAAGCGAAACGGTATACACGCCCCACCCAAAAGAAATTCACGAATTGCTGGTTTTTGTTCATTCTGCCTCCCAAAAATCGTAATAAAAAGCGATCAAAAAATGTCATGTGCCTAAAATGGTACCAATAAAAACATCAACTTGTCTCGCAAAAAACAAGACCTCACATGACTCTGTTGGCCAAAATATGGAGAAAGTATAGCTCTCAAAATGTGGTAATGCAAAAACTATTCTTTGCAATAAAAAGTGTCTTTTAGTGTGTGACAGCTGCCAAACATAAAAACCCGCTATAAATAGTAGATCAAACCCCCCTTTATCACCCCCTTAGTTAGGGAAAAATAATAAAATAAAAAAATGTATTTATTTCTATTTTCCCATTAGGGTTAGGGTTAGGGCTAAAATTAGGGTTAGGGTTGGGGCTAAAGTTAGGGTTAGGATTGGGGCTAAAGTTAGGTTTCGGATTGGGGCTAAAGTTAATGATAGGGTAGGGGCTAAAGTTAGGGTTAGTGTTGGGGCTAACATTTTGCTGTCCAACTTCTCCTGTTACCCTTGGGAAAATCAAAAATTGCTCTAAAAAATCATTTTTGTGGAAAAAAAATGATTTTTTATTTTCACGGCTCTGCGTTATAAACTTTAGTGAAACACTTGGGGGTTCAAAGTTCTCACAACACATCTAGATAAGTTCCTTGGGGGTCTAGTTTCCTGAATGGGGTCACTTGTGGGGGGTTTCTACTGTTTAGGCACATCAGTCGCTCTGCAAATGCAACATAACGCTCGCAGACCATTCCATCAAAATCTGCATTCCAAAATGCCACTACTTCTCTTCCGAGCCCCGACGTGTGCCCAAACAGTAATTTTCTCCCACATATGGGGTATCAGCGTACTCGGGACAAATTGCACAACAACTTTTGGGGTCCAATTACTCCTATTACCCTTGGGAAAATACAAAACTGGGGGGTAAAAAAATCATTTTTTGTGGAAAAAAATGATTTTCTATTTTCACGGCTCTGCGTTATAAACTTTAGTGAAACACTTGGGGGTTCAAAGTTCTCACAACACATCTAGATAAGTTTCTTGGGGGGGTCTAGTTTCCAATATGGGGTAATGTGTGTGGGGTTTCTACTATTTAGGTACATCAGGGACTCGTTACAAAAACAGCACTCCTTCCCTTCTGAGCTCTGCCACTGTTATAGAAAAGAAGCACAGCTTTATCGGTCACTGACATATATATTTAATGTCAGAAATTTATTTTTGTACATTTTGAGTTGTTTGGGTATTATTTTCACTTTAACAGATAAAAACAAACAGATGGAAAAATTTTTTTTAGCTACATAATAATTGGTACAGTAATAGTTTCTCAATAATTCTGCACATATAAGTAGATATTCTCCTAAGACAAAACCTCACTTTTACTTTCTGAAATATTCAGGTTTCAGATTTATTAACCTTTTGGATTGACTGAGAGCACTGGAGTTATTCAATAATCATCAAAAATACAAACTGCCTAATAGTTGTGCACATGGTGTAGATGGAGAATCCACTAAGAATTATGCTGGCCATATACATTGGCTAGCTATTGGCCAAAACAATAAATTGTCCGACAACTATCTCTCCTGCTTGGCCCAAGTGTTCCTGTGTTCTTTATTAGAAAGCTGCTGACAGAATTGTTGGTCAGAGATTTACCTAAAAAAAGGATTGCTTTAGAAATTCAACAGGCCCAATACTTCGCCCCAACATCATCATTGACATCGGGAAGAGCCAGGAGGTTCCATGCACATTCGATGGTAGACTTAAATTGGCGGGTTTGTCTGACTTTTATGCAATGTGTAAGGGGACTTTTGGCCTTGGACCCTTGCTTGCCCAATACGTGGAGGTCCCAGAGTCAAGCAAACTTGCAGATACATTTTCTTACAGTGTATAGTGGAGTTCCCAAGCACCAGTACGTAGTAGCCCACTCTTCTCTACAGGTCTTCTCATGGCTTTATGCTGAACTATTCCACTATTTCTACTACTGCTTGCCATTTTTGGAAATATCTCCCTAGATTCAGGACATAACAGGGGCTGAGCAGAGTTCTTCGATCTGGTGTTACATTAGCTTCTAAGGTAAACAACATCCTAACAGTAATGTGCATAAATAAATAATAATCTGGATGAAAAATAAAAAAGTTGACCGTCATGAAGCTGCAAACACACAAAGCTTTTAGAAATCATTAATATTGAGAGGCTAGCAGAGTTTTCTTAATATTCATAAGAGGAAAGCATCTGCAGAGGGTTAATCCGATAAGGCAGGAAGTATGGTTTCAACGTCAGCTCAGTGACTATTTTTATTCTTGCTGAATGGTTTTGCTTTGCTCTGTATAGGAACTTGGCTGTTTGGCAGAAACATTGAGTTTAAGACTTGCAGATGTATGGGCTCTTGTGACCTATTTTTTTCTTGAAATTTCAGGTGCATTTTTTCCTACGTCAATGATAGAAAAGTGAAATTGCAGCTCTCGTAAAAGGTATGTAAGTTTGAATTCCATTTAATCGTTAAGAACTTTATGGTACCGATAACACGGCCCTTATAATTGAAGCTGCTTCCGCAATGAAGCAAAAAGTATCACAGCCTTGTATATGACAACTAGTGCAGACAGAAAGTGCAGCGCTCCCCTGTAACATAACTTTTACACAAGCAAAATATAAACAAAAACGTATCATGTTGCCAGGATTATCATTTGGGTAATACGTTAATTAGATGATACTTTTATGATTACAGTATGTATGAGTATTACTTAGTCTGGTATGTTGTTTGGCATCATTAATGTCATTGCCATGATCTATTCCAACACCCAAAATACACTCTTCTATATTACCAAGTACCTGAATAACTAATAGTAGCTTAATGGAAGGTACATGCAGAGTCTAACAGGTGGAAGCAACATTTTGGAAAACTAAACCTTATGGTTGGTGCAGGATTTCGTAAAGTAAAGTTGATCATTATATTGATGAACTTTGATTGTTGTTTTCTCCACAGTTTGTGTTTTTTCAATAGTAATGTTAATTCACTTATATCGAAATTAATGACGGCGACATGCTGCCAACGGTTTTCCTTTACCCCCCGGATCATCCGGTCATGTGAAAATAATACTTATGGAATGTTATTCCTTTATTTATATTTTAATTAGATAATCGTATGTTGTAAACTAGATGCATTGGCTGCCACTGTAGATCCAATGCTAGAGAGTGAAGTATAGCTAGACTGTGGGCCAGAATAAAGGCCAGTGGTTACACTTGTTTGGCAGTTGATTTTGATGCTTGGTTGTTGAGGTCTGTCACATGCAGAACTCATAATGCATATTTAACCCCTTGACCTCTGGTGATTTTTTTGTTTTTGTTTTTTTGCTCCCCTTCTTCCCAGAGCCGTAACTTTTTTATTTTTCCATCAATATGGGCATGTGAGGTCTTATTTTTTGTGGGACGAGTTGTAATTTTCATCGACGCCATTGATTTTGCCGTATACCATACTGGAAAAATGGGAATATTTTGAAAAAACTTTTTTTTTTTTACTGACCTCAATAGTCCCTTTAGGAGACTTGAAACTTCGATCATCTGATCACCTTCAGCCCTGCTATGTGTAGCAGAAATCACAAACGCCCAGTGATTATGTGACATGGGCGCCTTTGGGCATGTCTTGTGACGCGCTTCTGGCCAGCGAGTGTTAAATGCCGCTGTCAGAGGTTGACAGCAGCATTTAGCTTTTTAAAACCGCGGGTGGATCGCGGATTGACCCGCTGCTGTTATGACAGCTAATCAAATCAGCTGTGATGTGCCGGGAAAGATGCACGCTCAGCTCCGGAGCCGCATAAAAGGAAGAGACACGATCTATTACATACCTATACGTCATTGATTGTGAAGGGGTTAAAGGGGATCTATCACTGTGTTTTACTACCTAATCTGAGAACAGCACTATATAGGGAAAGAGACCCTGATTCCAGTGATGTATCACTTACTGGGCTGCATGCTATAGTTTTTATCAGTAGATGACTAGTTGGGCAGTTGGGCTGCTGCCTCATAGTCCTCCATATTGTTGAGCTCTATATAACACCACACCCAGTACTGATTAACAACTTTCTGCCTATGCACAGGGCATAATAAAAACTGTCAATCAGTGATGTGGTAGGGGTTATGCAAAGCTCATCATTGGCAGAACTGGTAGATCTGCGGAAGATTAAACGTTTTTTTAATTAGAACTGCAGCAACCCGCAAAGTAAGTGACACAAAAACCTGGTGACAGATTCCCTTTAAAGGAAATCTGTCATCAGTTTTTACAATACAAGCTATATACTTTACGAAATAGATCTGACCTGATATAGGTGCTGTATTTACTTTATAAACGTCATAATGGGTTTATTAACTCATTCCCCGCACTCAAAACTCGATTGACAGCTCTTTCCTCCTGCAGAGATCTCATTGTGCTCAGTACAACCTGCAGATGTTCGTCAGTGGACTCCTGAGCTATTTTCATCCTATAGTTGGACTCATAAAATTATCATCTTAATATTAGGATTTTATATCCATTCTAGCATGGATAAATACAACAGGCTCATCGGGTCTATACATATGTAGAATTTAATAATGTAAAGAGATTGTATTGTGAAATTTGGTGAGAGATCCACATAAAGGACAATACTTAATGCTCTGAGTATACATAAATCTTGAACCTTGTTTCCTCTGGTGATGGATCGAAGCCTAAAATACCCGTGCCACAGTAAGGAAGGTCAAATGAATAAATGCAAAATCTCCATGTACAGTAAATGACTTACTATTTATAAAGGTGGTAAGCCTAGTGTTATAACACACAGATAAGTCTTTTATAAAGTCGCAGTCACACAGTTGTGTAGTGCACCTTACTGTCTGGCAGCCTGGGGGTCACACACTTTTCATTTGATCACATGGACTACCCAGCACCTATTGGTAGCCCCCTAAGTGGTGGCTGTGAGGTTGACCTGAGCATCTTACTAGTCAATTATTTTTAGCTTTCAGGATAAATGTCAGATATGTTCACTTCCAATATGCCCAGTCCTTTGTTCCTCTAGAAGACAAGAAATACAAAGACATATTTGGCAATTAAAATAAACTGCTTGATTGACTGATTAGAGAATGCATGTTTATAGGGGTGTTTATTTTCCTGATTTAGAGAGAAGTTATCATCAGAAAAATGTCTTTTGGTTCAATGAAGCTTTTCTGTTAAATGTATGTTTTTTTTGGGGGGTGGTGGCAACTCTTTTACATATCACAATCAGTAAACAAATAATAAAAAAATAAAACTTGCAATTTTCACACTAGCACTTTTTTATACTCTAACTTCCTGTTGTTCAGGAAACAACACATGTACATAGCCACCATGGTCAGTTCTTCACCCTATCTGTTGTAATACAGTATCTAATGAGACCGTGCAAACATCATTTAAAAAATATGGGGAGCAGGTTCAGCTGTGACGTCGCCTATAGTGATTGGTGGATCCTGTGTCATCGGTTGTGTATAGAGGTGTTACCTGTCACTGTAATCCTGCCTCTGATGATAAGAAGATGTGCTGGACAGTCTTTGTGAAAAGATAGAAAGTATGGTATACATTAAAAATCCTCATTTCCAGGTATAACAATTGCAAGATTACTATTTTTTTTATAAATATCGTTTTATAAAATCAAATCAAATTTTTTTATACATGTCATACAAGAACCTGATTAACACATTTTAGAGCTTTTACAATGGACATCAAAATTGTCAGTGAACCGAGGACTAGAATATTGTATCCAAAATCGTCTTTGGTTAGTTGCTTGTGTTAATGCACAGCTGTATCAACATTTATTTTGTGTCAGTTTAAAGTGTGGATAATTATAAATGAAAAACTCAACAACAATACGACTTTGTATAGATTTTAAGAGTGGCCCACGTGAACCACCGCTACATTCTGGGACTGCAGAGATAACCGTACACCATAGACAATGAATGAACTCATGGTGCAACAATTAATTCACACAGGGCGCTGCAAAACCTTGTTCTTGGGATTCATGGTGGGAAGTCCTGCTATCACCAAGGCAATTGTCTATCTAGTGAATAGATGATAGCATCTTCATTTTGAAACCCCTTCACATATAAATGTAAAAATTATATGCAAATTGTTTAAAAGGAATCCGATTTACCACTTACTGATATACTGTATTAGGTTTCTCTGCCTGTTTGCTAGTTTCACATGGTGTTTATATCCTGCTTGTGTGACGTGTGGTCCTCTGAACGTGTGGTGTTCTTATCTTCCCTTCTTTTTTGCACCATGTGACCATCGTAGGCCTCTACTCTTCCTTCCTTCTCCACTTCTAATTGACATTTCCCCAATCTCTCTCTGTCTCTGGAGTTTCACATACAGACAGCAGAGTGCAGAATCCTAATCCTTAGAACAGTTTCTTAAGTTACCTTCACACTAAACGATATCGCTAGCGATCCGTGACGTTGCAGCGTCCTGGCTAGCGATATCGTTTAGTTTGACACGTAGCAGCGATCAGGATCCTGCTGTGATATCGCTGGTCGTTGAACAAAGTTCAGAACTTTATTTGGTCGTCAGACCGGCGTGTATCGTCATGTTTGACACCAAAAGCAACGATACCAGCGATGTTTTACACTGGTAACCAGGGTAAACATCGGGTTACTAAGTGCAGGGCCGCGCTTAGTAACCCGATGTTTACCCTGGTTACCAGCGTAAAATGTAAAAAAAACAAACAGTACATACTCACCTTCGCGTCCCCCGGCGTCCGCTTCCCACACTGACTGAGCGCCGTAAAGTGAAAGTGAAAGTACAGCACAGCGGTGACGTCACTGCTCTGCTGTTAGGGCCGGCGCTCAGTCAGTGCAGGAAGCGGACGCCGGGGGACGCGAATGTAAGTATGTACTGTTTGTTTTTTTTTCATTTTACGCTGGTAACCAGGGTAAACATCGGGTTACTAAGCGCGGCCCTGCACTTAGTAACCCGATGTTTACCCTGGTTACCCGGGGACCTCGGCATCGTTGGTCGCTGGAGAGCGGTCTGTGTGACAGCTCTCCAGCGATCAAACAGCGACGCTGCAGCGATCGGCATCGTTGTCGCTATCGCTGCAGCGTCGCTTAATGTGAAGGTACCTTAAGTGTATTGTCTGTGAAGACAGGTAGTAATTACAACACTATCTTATACTGTGTGAGGGCTGAGTATAACACGGCCGAGTGCTATCTGATGTTTTATCATTGTTATACTATGGGGCAGCTCAGATCAGTGATATTTTTCTTAAGCCGATTCGGCATGAGAAAACAATCGCAGCCTATTGTGAGTTGCTGCACAAATCGGCACAAGTGCACTCATTCAAGTCTATGGGTGCGTGTAAAATATTGAAATTAAGTTCCATGTCTACTCCACATCTGTGATCCGCTTCTTGCCTGTGAGAGAAACTGATCACACTAAGGTTAGCCCAAACTCTGACAAAATCGTCTCGATTCCCTTGCATGAGAGAATTTACGCTAGTTTGAGCGTACCCTCACATAGGAGCTGGCAGGCATTTGTAGAAAGAGGCACTGGCAGTGAGAGGGGAAATAAATTATTTGAGCCTCTCCTTTATCTTGTTATTCCGGCCCCCAAGAAACTGCATGAAAACAACTGTGCTTGCACAGCGCTAAAAGAGAGATCATGAAAAATACTTCAATAATAAAAAAAGCAAATATAGGTACATTTTTGGGGGCATTTTCTACAAGCATGTAAAACCACGTCTTAATCATTAACCTCTCACACCCAACAAAATCACTTGATGAATAGTGACAAATCATTGCAGATTTATTGAGACTGCACATACAGGTGCATCTCACAAAATTAGAATACCATCAAAAAGTTAATTTATGTAAGTTCTTTTATGCAAAAAGTGAAACTCACATATTAAAGTCATTATAAACAGAGTGATCTATTTCAAATGTTTATTTCTGTTAATGTTGATGATTATGGCTTACAGCCAATGAAAACCCAAAAGTCTTTGGTCTTGATAAAACACATTGGACCTACACCAGCAGATGACATGGCTCCCCAAACCATCATTGATTGTGGATACTTCACACTAGACCTTTGAAATCAAGGTCCCAGAGTCTGGAGGAAGAGTGTAGAGGCACACAATCCAAGCTGCTTAAGGTTTAGTGTGAAGTTTCCACAATCAGTGATGATTTGGGGAGCCATGTCATCTGCTGGTGTAGGTCCACTGTGTTTTATCAAGACCAAAGTCAGCGCAGATGTCTACCAGGAAATTTTAGAGCACTTCATGCTTTCATCTGCCGACAAGCTTTTTGAGATGAAAATGTAATTCTCCAGCAGGACATAGCACCTGTCCACACTGCCAAAAGTACCAATACCTGGTTTAACCCCTTTCTGACATCCGACGTTCCATCCCGTCCATGTGGGCTGGGCCCGTCTGACCATGGATGGGACAGTACGTCGTAGCTGATCGGCCGCGCACACGGGTGGTGTGCGGCCTATCAGCGCCGGGTGTCAGCTGATTGTCACAGCTGACACCCAGCACTAAGAGCCAGGAGCAGTCACAGACAGCCCCGACACTTTAACCCCGAAAACACTGCGATCAAGCATGATCACAGCGTTCCAGAGCCTGCAAAGGGGCTGACAGCCCCTCTGCCTTTGGATCGGAGAACCCATGGCATGCCAAGGAGACCAGATGTCGTCATCATGACATCCGGGTCTCCAGAGCTAAGAGACTTCCTGTCATGCACAGTGCATATCTGGAAGTCTCTAAGGTTAGTGTACAGAAGCTGCAGTGCTGACAGCTTCTATAGCATGCAAAAATTAACTTTTTGATGATATTCTAATTTTGTGAGATGCACCTGTATTTTCCTTCCCAAGCCTCTTTCATATAAAAACCTTGTAACTGTTTTTAAATGATATAATGGTATGTAAATAATGTAATGAGGCTCAAATGTTTCCAACTCAAAGCAGTTTAAAAAAAAGCCCTGAATTGACACATTGAAGCTGGAAAATAGCAGCCAAACATTAAGACAGCTGGAACCTCTTGATAATAAGAAGACTCCAGCTGTGTTCCATTTTTTACTGTGTTTATTTATATTGTGTTTCTATATACCCTGGACCACAGTAATGTTAACCAATTCGGGCTCAGATTTATCTGTTTTTTGTGCATTTTTTTCCTCTTCACTGAGGCCTGATTCATACATCATTTTTTTCCCCATATGTGAAAAACATTTGTTTTCCAGTGTGCTGGACCTGTGCTTGACCCTTGTACTATTTTGTACACTCGCTCAACTGACATCCCTGTGCTATCCATATTTTTTTAACTTAGCCAAAGAGAAAGTTGGATCTTTCTATTTTTGTCTTTTAGCAATCTGTAGACAAAGAAGGACATGTGAAAACACACACTGATTTTAATGCGTCCATGATCTACCCACAATAATAATGGATAGTACACATACCAGAGAACTGATGTGTGGAACTGGCCTATGTGTTCATTTTTTTCTCTGACGTAGCAGTATGATTCCATGTTATTCCGACAAGACAAGTTACATTTTGATAGAGGAACATTATGGTGTAGATTTATGTTAGTACTAGCTGAAGAGCCCGACGTTGCCTGGGCATAGTAAATATCTGTGGTTATAGCACCTCACTTCTCTTATTTTTCCATCACACCTCTCATTTTCCCCCTCACATCTTTCATTTTCCCCTCACATTTCTCATTTTCCCCCTCACTCCTCTCATTCCCCCCTCACTCCTCTCATTCCCCACTAACACTTGTCATTTTCTGATCACTCCACTATTGTTCCTCACTCCTCTCATTTTGCACTCACACCTTTTCATTTTCACCTCACACCTCTCATTTTCCCCTCAGTATATACATGTTTGTCATCTCCCTTATATATAGTATACACCTGTATGTCATCTCCTGTATATAGTATATACCTGCATGTCATCTCCCCTGTAAATAGTATATACCTGCTGTATGTCATCTCCTCCTGTATATTGTATATACCTATGTGTCATCTCCTCCTGTATATAGTATATACCTGTATGTCATCTCTTCTGTATATAGTATATACCTGTATGTCTTCTCCTCCTATATATAGTATATACCTGTATGTCATCTCCTGTATATAGTATATACCTGTATGTCATATACCTGTATGTCATCTCCCCTGTATATAGTATATACCTGCTGTATGTCATCTCCTCCTGTATATAGTATATACGTGTGTCATCTCCTCCTGTATATAGTATATACCTGTGTGTCATCTCCTCATATATATAGTATATACCTGTATGTCATCTCCTCCTGTATATAGTATATACCTGTAAGTTATCTCCTCCTGTATATAGTGTATATCTGTGAGTCATCTCCTCCTGTATATAGTATATACCTGTATGTCATCTCCTGTATATAGTATATACCTGTAAGTCATCTCCCCTGAATATATAGTATATACTTGCTGTATGTCATCTCCTCCTCTATATACCTATGAGTCATCTCCTCTTTTATATAGGATATACCTGCTGTATGTCATCTCCTCCTGTATATAGAATATACATTTGTCATCTCCTCCTGTGTATAGTATATACCTGTGTGTCATCTCCTCATATATATAGTATATACCTGTATGTCATCTCCTCCTGTATATAGTATATACCTGTAAGTTATCTCCTCCTGTATATAGTGTATATCTGTGAGTCATCTCCTCCTGTATATAGTATATACCTGTATGTCATCTCCTGTATATAGTATATACCTGTAAGTCATCTCCCCTGAATATATAGTATATACATGCTGTATGTCATCTCCTCCTCTATATACCTATGAGTCATCTCCTCTTTTATATAGGATATACCTGCTGTATGTCATCTCCTCCTGTATATAGAATATACATTTGTCATCTCCTCCTGTGTATAGTATATACCTGTGTGTCATCTCCTCATATATATAGTATATACCTGTATGTCATCTCCTCCTGTATATAGTATATACCTGTAAGTCATCTCCTCCTGTATATAGTGTATATCTGTGAGTCATCTCCTCCTGTATATAGTATATACCTGTATGTCATCTCCTGTGTATAGTATATACCTGTAAGTCATCTCCTCCTGTATATAGTATATACCTGTGTGTCATCTCCCCTGTATATAGTATGCACCTGTATGTCATCTCCTCCTGTATTAGACCTCATTCACTCATTATTTGGTCAGTATTTTTACCTCAGTATTTGTAAGCAAAATTGGCAGCCTGATAAATCCCCAGCCTACAGGAAGCACTCCCCCCTGGCAGTATATATTAGCTCACACATACACATAATAGACAGGTCATGTGACTGACAGCTGCCGTATCTCCAATATGGTACATCTGTTGCTCTTGTAGTTTGTCTGCTTAATTAATCAGATTTTTATTTTTGAAGGATAATACCAGACTTGTGTGTGTTTTAGGGCGAGTTTCATGTGTAAAGTTGTGTGTGTCGAGTTGCGTGTGGCGACATGCATGTAGCGACTTTTGTGAGATGAGTTTTGTGTGGCGACATGCATGTAGCAACTTTTTGCATGTCGAGTTGCATGTGACAGGTTAGTGTAGCAAGTTGTGTGTAGCAAGTTGTGTGCAGCAAGTTTTGCGTGTGGCGAGTTTTATGTGTGGTGCGTTTTGAGTATGTGCAAGTTTTGTGTGAGGCAACGTTTGCATGTGTAGCAACTTTTGTGCATGTGGCAATTTTTCCGCATATGCAAGTTTTGCGTGAGCCTAGTTTTGCATGTGGCGAGTTTTGCATGTGGCGAATTTTGCGTGTGGCGAGTTTTGAGCAGTGACTTTTGTGTTTCGACTTTTATGTGGCGAGGTTGGTGTATGTGTGGTGAAATGTGTGCTGAGGGTGATATGTGTTCAAGCACGTGGTAGTGTGTGGTGCATTTTTTGTGTGTGTTCATATCCCCGTGTGTGGTGAGTATCCCATGTCGGGGCCCCACCTTAGCAACTGTACAGTATATACTCTTTGGCGCCATCGCTCTCACTCTTTAAGTCCCCCTTGTTCACATCTGGCAGCTGTCAATTTGCCTCCAACATTTTTCCTTTCACTTTTTCCCCATTATGTAGATAGGGGCAAAATTTTGTGGTGAGTTGGAAAGTGCGGGGTTAAAATTTCGCCTCATAACATAGCCTATGACGCTCTCGGGGTCCAGACGTGTGACTGTGAAAAATTTTGTGGCTGTAGCTGCGACGGTGCAGATGCCAATCCCGGACATACAGTACACACTCATACACACACACATTCAGCTTTATATATTAGATTTACATCATTGAGCATCATCAATCACAAATAATATTGTACATTTATTGTACAAATCTTTGCTAAGGCATTCATAAGTAAGCCATGGGCTATAGTAAAACAGCTCTGAAGTCCTTCTATGGACTGTAGGCTGCTGACCCATACTTTGTATGGGCAGCAATCAATCTGAGACTCTTGCAGAAGACAGGCTACTTCCCTGGAAGAGGATATGGCAGTGGTTGAGTCACAGAGATGAATGGTTGCTTCGATCTTTGCTTTTCAAGTAGATTGACAATAACTCCGACTCCCGCTGTTGTAGATTCTCAACACAAAGAATGCCAGGTCTGTAGTACTATGGCCATAAGTGGCAACTGGCTAAAGGTAACGTCCCACATAACAATTTCGTTAACGATATCGTTGCTTTTTGTGACGTAGCAACGATATCGTTAACGAAATCGTTATGCGTGACAGCGACCAACGATCAGGCCCCTGCTGGGAGATCGTTGGTCGCTGCGAATGATCAGGACCTTTATTTGGTTGCTGATCACCCGCTCTCATCGCTGCATTGGCGTGTGTGACGCCGATGCAGCGATGTCTTCACTGGTAACCAGGGTAAATATCGGGTTACTAAGCGCGGCCCTGCGCTTAGTAACCCGATGTTTACCCTGGTTACCCGGGGACTTCGGCATCGTTGGTCACTGGAGAGCTGTCTGTGTGACAGCTCTCCAGCGACCACACAAAGTCTTACCAACGATCACGGCCAGGTCGTATCGCTGGTCGTGATCGTTGGTAAATCGTTAAGTGTAACGGTACCTTAAGGCTATGTTCACACACATAGTCAACCACAACCAGCCAACAGGCAACAGGCCTGAGGCGCTGCAGTGTTTCCACTGTTTCCCCACATATTCACTTAATCTTGAAGTAAAATAGCAGTTTCACCTGCAAAAACGGAGGACCATGTCACAATCTTGAAGGTGAAACTGCTGTGTCCTTGCAAGATTAAGTGATTGTGCAGGAAACAGAAGAAAGACCCCAGCCGCACGGGCTGATGCAGATACCACTTGCAATGTGAACACAGTTATCAATTATGTCAATTGTAAGAATTGCTCTTCAGTTCTTGATCTGTTCTTTCTGTAAATTAATTTAAATGATAAAACTCATCACTCCTGAGCAGCTCATGTCTGCACATTAGGGTTATGGGACCCCAATGCTGAGCATTATCTACAAACATAGCAGGCTGTCAAACACTCTCTAAGGGCTCACACAGGCGCGTGACTTGGACAAGTACTATGTGATGTCTTATCAGATAGATCAATGCTATATAATAGGGCAGATCTGTGTTTTTTTCCACAGACCGAATTTGTCGTTGGAAAAAAATTGCAGCCACCTCGCGCACTCATACAAGTATGTGGAGTCCAATTTCCGCAGGCACACACAATGGAGAAGATGGAGAAATTAAGTTCTCCGTCTTCTTTGTACCTGTGATACAATTCTTTTATGCTAGAAAATCAGATAACAGCAAACTGACACTCGGATCAGACTTGAAACGGAGAGTCATTTACATAATTGGCCCGATTCTCTCGGAAGAGAGAATCATCTCTTGTGTGGCCCCTGCGTATGAGGAGACAGGGTAGTGCTCTTCTCATGGATATACGGGATAGAAATATCTATTATATCAGAGCTTCTAGTAACTAAGCAGCATAATATTGTGTGCTGTTTTCTCTACTAGGAGCACGGATTTGTAGCTGTAATTCTACCCTTACATAAGAAAGCTTAGTAACATGTCAGATACGTTTAATGGCCTGTAAGTGCATATATGGGGCCATCAGGTCAATACGCTTTAACATCTTTTTCAAGGCATTCGAAAACGTGTTTTGCAATGCAGCAGGAGGTGACTGCACTTATGACATAATGTTGCTATGATGGGGTGTACCTGGTCTGGAACAGTGTTTAGGTTATTGATACATATCAGTAACATGTTTAATATCAGAATATGCAGGTTCATATTGTAGGCAGTTCCTGGAGATGGACAGTGTTCAGCATCGCTGCCATGTTGTTCGCAATGTTTTCATTATAACTGTTCATCTATGAGATCTGATCAATGAACTTTGGGCACCAATGATCCAGTCATCGCTTCTCTGTTTTTCATTCTTTGGATTCATTTTGATTGGTACTAACCACTGCATATTGGGAACACCTCACAAGACCTCTGGTTTTGGTGATCTGACCCAGTTGTCTAACCATCAAAATTTGTTTTTTTTTATCAAATTCACTCAGATCAATCTGTTTTCCCAATCTTATTTTGCTTCCAAAACCTGTATTTCAAAAATTAATGTTCCCAGTTCTGGCAGTCAATTTCATTTATTTCCAACGTGAGACATACGGGTTTATGAAGCAGGTTCAGGAACTGTTAGGCTATGTCTCCACGTTCAGGATGGCCGGCGGTATCACCGCAGTGGCGAAGCCGCTCGGTGCTAAGCCCCGCCCTCTTTCTGGGACGCGATCATGCCGGATGTGTTAACTCTTCACATCCGGGATGATCGCTCTCTCCCATAGCGCCCTGTGATATGCCTTGCGGGGACGCTGCGTCCCCGCAAGGTGTACGGACATGCTGCGATCTGAAAAGACGCGCAGCATGTCCGTAGTCGCAGGGCCGCCGCGTGCGGGTTTCCACGCATAGTGGAGACGGGATTTCATAAAATCCCCTCCACTATGCTGGAACATCTGGACGCTGCTTGTTTGACGCTGCAGCTCTGCGCAGCGTCAAACAAGCAGCGTTTCCTGACCGTGGAAACATACCCTTACACAGGCGGCATCAATCTGTAATTGCAGATGTGAATTTCACCCACCGGCTCCCCTAGGCACAATCATGGGATGTCATTGGGTTCGAAAGCTTTTGAAAATGTAAAAAAAATGGAATCGTCCTCTCTTTCCGCCATGAAAACTAGAAACGTTAAAACTATCATATTCGCTATCACTGAAATGTCCGATCTAGCAAAGTACAAATTTAGCCTGTATTGTAAAATCGAAAAAAAAAATTGAATTGTCATTTTTCAATTGTTGTGCCTCTCACAAAATGCAGTATGAAACAATTTAAATATTACAAATACCCCAATATGAGTTACCAGAAAAAACAAATAAGATTCTTTAGACTCCACACCTTACTTTAGTCAGCACCAGAACAGTTACAAGTCCAAGTTTTAATTGAGGGTTAAATGGCAACCAATCACGTGTTTAGACATTTGCCATGTTCACATTGTTAAAGGGAATCTGTCACCCCAAAATTGGCCTATAAACTAAGGCCACCAGCATCAGGGACTTATCTACAACATTCTGTAATGCTGTAGATAAGCCCCCGATGTATCCTGAAAGATGAGAAAAGCAGGTTATATTATACTCACCCAGGGGCGGTCTCAGGGCAGTCCGGTCCGATGGGCGTCACGGTCTGTTACAGCGCCTCCCATCTTCATACGATGACGTCCTCTTCTTTTCTTCCTGCCGTGGCTCCGGCGCAGGTGTACTTTGCCGTGTTGAGGGCAGAGCACAGTACTGTAGTGCGCAGGCACCGGGAAAGGTCAGAGAAGCCCAGCGCCTGCGCACTGCAGTACTTTGCTCTGCCCTCAACAGGACAGACAAAGAATGCCTGCACAGGAGCCGCGGCAGGAAGACAAGAAGAGGACGTCATCGTGTGAAGATGGGAGGCGCTGGACCTTGACCGCGACGCCTATTGGACCGGACCGCACCGTCACCTCCCCGGGTGAGTATAATATAACTTGTTTTTCTTATCTTTCAGGATACATCGGGGGCTTATCTACAGCATTACAGAATGATGCCGGTGGCCTTAGTTTATAGGCCAATTTTGGGGGTGACAGATTCCCTTTAAAACAGTCGTTCTGTCCACGGAGTATCAGTGTTCTTGGCAGTACATGTCCTATTACAAGGAGCAATGTGCTGCTGAGAGTAATTGTTTTTACGCGAGCTTAAAAATCATTTCACCCCTCTAACAAGAGTTTTCTCTGTTTATTGGGTGATTGGCAGCCTGTTTAATCAGGTGAATTATCCTAGGAACACTTGTTCCCAATAATCAGCCAGTCTGAATGTATCCTAATACCCAAGAAGGACAAAGCAAAGTGATAAAATGTGTTCAGTTTACAATACTGAGAAGTACATCTAACAAATTTCCCCCTAAAACAAAAGATATTGTAAGTCAAAAGAGTAGCTTCCTGTTTTGGTTCTTGTTAGCAATCTACATAAATGTCAGAGAGCAAAAAATCGAGCTGCTGTCCTGTAACCAAAAAGAAAAAAAAGCAAATGTATTTTTTGGACTGGAACATGCTGACGCTATTTTGGCCTGATGCAATAATTGGCATTCATTTCTTTATCAGTGAGCGGGACTAGTGCAAGTAATTAAAGTAACCGCTCCAGCAGTTCTGAACAACTGCAGCCAGTACAAAGAACAAGTCTATGTCATTTATCTTGTGATAAAGAGGCATCGTCCGGGATACTGTGTATAAACTCTTTTCGTTTCCAGGTGCACACTTAGATTTACCCTCACTGAAGCATTCTTCTTGCAGGTGCTAAATCTCAGCGATGACTTTGTGTGGAAATAATGAGTCTTTCATTAAAGATACTGTATGTTCTTAATAATGCATTGTTATGCTGTCATTGTACTTGGTAATTACAGATTATAGTTATTGCTTTTAAGATTAAACTGTACATGGATGCAAACAGTTAGATGTAGAAATATTGCCCTTAGTTTCCGATCTTCACTATTATACTATTTCTTGTATATTATGGATGGAAATTGTTAGATGTAGAAATTTTGCCCTTTGTTTCCTATCTTCACATTATATTATTTCTTGTATATCATGAACCGAACATGGTATACATGCTAAAACCCCTCTGATCAACCTCTTACATAGGTGAATCATGCAAGTTTTATTTGTTAAAAATCTATAGTTTGTATATCATTTTAGTTAGAAAGTTATGCCCATGTTGCAACCCTTTCTTAAGGTGCATTTACATAGGAAAGGTTATTGTGAATAAGCATTTGTAGGAACCTGCTCTTTTCAAGATAACCTCACAGTTTAACAGGCTGCCGATCATGCGATGAATGAAGAAATATAAGTTAATTAGTTGAAATGATCTTTGGGTTTTCACAAAAGAGCATTGTTTCCAGCAGCAAATTAGTCTGTATAAACAGGACGTGCATGGCCAAGAACAATGGCAGCCTATGCACACGGAGTAGGGGCTGACAAATCTTAGCCTGGTGGGCAGTAAGAAAGCACTGGCCCCAGGGCCGTATTTAGAGTTTATGCTTCCCTAGCAACTTTTAGTGCTGCCTCTCCATTGGTGAGAGTAGAAGTGCCACTGCAGCGAGAAATGGCTGTCATCCATTCCACTCCTGCTCCCGTCCTCCCGACGCCGATGTTTTAAAGTATTGGAATAAAGAAGTTTTTTAACTGGTGAGTGCCATCCATTCCTTTCAATTTTTGTATCCATTGTGGCTATTTTCTTTGGCGTGGCACCCCGGCTCACGGAGCACTTACTGTTGTATACATGCTTGCAGCATCAGTTCATGCAATTACCTGTGCACTGAGTGGGCTTCCCCGCTGTGCGGATTAACACTTTGTTGACTAATGCAGACACTGTCGGCAGTGACTTGGGCTACTTTCACATCAGTGATTTTTGCCATTTGCGTCAGATGCGGCAGTTTTGCACTTAAGGCAACACTGCGTTTGGCCTCATTCATTGCCTATGAGACTTGTGGACATGTGCGGCACTTGCGGTTTTGCCGCAAGCCTTGTAGCCCTTTTTTTCCTAAAAATTAGCGGTGATTCAAATTAATGCACTACGCTGACAAGACATTTGAGAATTTGCATTTTGGACCTTTTAAGAAATTTTATTACAAACCACACGTTTTTAATGAGAGATCTGCATGTTCTGCTCCCTTGACAAGTAACACATACAAAAATGAGTGTCCAGGAGAGAACCAGTGTAATGATACCAGTCCAGAGAAAAAAATACTATTGGATATTGCCTGGCATACTGTACCAGTCTACCCTAACAGTTAGATACTGCCTGGCATACTGTACCAGTCCACTACAACCTTTGGATAGTGCCGGGCATACAGTACCAGTCCACTATAACCATTGGATACAGCCTGGCATACTGTACCAGTCCACTATAACCTTTGGATACTGCCTGGCTTACTGTACCAGTCCATTATAACCATTGGATCCTGCCTGGTATACTGTACCAGTCCATAAGAACCATTGGATCCTGCCTGGCATACAGTACCAGTCCACTATAACCATTGGATACGGCCTGGCATACTGTACCAGTCCACTGTAACCATTGGATACTGCCTGGCATACTGTACTGGTCCATTATAACCATTGGATCCTGCCTGGCATACTGTACCAGTCCATAGGAACCATTGGATACTGCCTGGCATACAGTACCAGTCCACTATAACCTTTGGATATGGCCTGACATACTGTACCAGTCCACTATAACCATTGGATACTGCCTGGCACACTGTACCAGTCCATTATAACCATTGGATCCTGCCTGGCATACTGTACCGGTCCATAAGAACCTTTGGATACTGCCTGGCATACAGTACCAGTCCACTATAACCTTTGGATACTGCCTGGCATACTGTAACAGTCCATAAGAACCAATAAACACTAGCAGTCCATTGTAACCAAGGTATAAGTCAGTATATACCTCTGTACTAAACCAGTCCATTGCAAACACTACCCAGTACACAGTGCCTGCCACTGCCAGTGCAAGCTACCAGCTGGGACAGATGGGAAGTGGCACATCCGCCAGTGCTCATATGCCACAACAGGACTGGTAGCCCGCCCCATGCACACGATGCCCCCAGCCTGGCTTTCAACTTCCACCACAGGACCTGGTATAGCTGCCCATTCCAGCTACCCACACCCTGCCCCGGTCCATGCAGCAGTCACATAGCGGACACTAATTTCCTCCAGTCCCAACCACCCCGCAGTGCTGGCATTCCGTGTCCCCAGTACCCACCATATCCTCCCACACTGGGCTCCGGCAGCTGTAGGAAGGATATGTGTGCTCCATCATCCCCCCAGAAAATCGACAGAGGCAGGGGCAGACAGACAGCTTGGGGCCCCTGTGCAGGAAATGTGTCTGGGCTATGTATTTCTATATACATATATATATATATATATATATATATATATATATATATATACACTAAGGGACTGTGCTATACATAAGTGAGTACACTTTATACTAAGGGACTGTGATAGACATAATTGATAATAACGTCTTCCTCCACCTCCCCTTGTTCCTAAATTCATTATAAATCCCCCTTCCTCCCATCCCAATCCCCCACACCCCTCATTGGTCTCCTCCCCCACATCCTATTATTGCCCTCTCCCCAACCCCATGATTGCCCTCTTCACCACCCCCATTATTGCTTTCTCCCCACCACCACATTATTGCTCATTCCACCACTTCCATCATTGCCTCCTTCCCCACCACCCATCTTTGTCTTTTCCACCACCATCATCGTCTTCTCCCCCCACCACCCCCATCATTACCCATTCCACCACCTACATCAACCCAATCATTGCCTTCTGCCCCATCACCCCATCATTGCCATCTCCATCAACCCAATTATTGCCTTATGCCCCGTCACCTCATCATTGTCCTCTTCTCCACCTACACACACACAGTTACACACAGCACCATTCACTTCTCTGCACACACACACACAGCACCATTCACCTCTCTGCACACACACACACACACACACACACACACACACAGCACCATACACCTCTCTGCACACACACACCTCACCTCTGTGCACGGTATCCTAATGCCACAGTAGATATCAGGAAGAAGCAAGGCTTAGCCAGTCCCGGGAGGAGGCGCAATGCCGGACACTGGTGATCCCAGCACTGCAAGCAGAGCCAGCCGCTCCAAGCACAGCATCTTCTGGCTGCTCACAGCTCTGGGGTCCTTAGCTCCGCCTCCTTGTATCCCACTTCTCCAGTGCCGCTAACGCTCATTCTCATCTTCCCACTCTTCAGGCTGCAGCTTCTTCACTCCTCCCCACCCCGCACCAGTCCCGTCCACTGTCTTGTCTCTTCCCTGCCAGTCTTCCGCTTCCAGCCGCTCTGCACCCACTAATGCTACATGACAGTTCCTGGGGACACAGGTGGAAAAAAAATTGCTCAGGTGCTGCCCCCTTGCATCCTGGCACCCCAGGAAGGTGCACTCAAGTGCTTGTGGCAATTATGGCCCTGACTGGCCCCTGAGTTTAGCTGGCTTATTTTTAGCCAGCTTATAAATACATAGGGAATTAGAATGAAGCTTACGATATACAGTTGTTCTAAAAAATTTGCATACCACGGCAGAATTTTTGCTTACTTGGCCTTTTTTCAGAGAATATGAATGATGACACCAACACTTCTTCTCCAGTCATGATTAGTGTTTGGTTGAAGCCATTTATTGTCAAACTACTGTATTTTCTCTTTTTAAATCATAATGACAACCCAAAACATCCAAATGACTCTGATCAAAAGTTTATATACCCTGGTGATTTTGGCCTGATAACATGCACAGAAGTTGACACAAATGGGTTTGAATGGCTACTAAAGGTAACATCCTCACCTGTGACCTGTTTGCTTGTAATCCGTGTGTGTGCATAAAAGCTGAGTGATTTTCTGGAATCCAGACAGACTCTTGCATCTTTCATCCAGCCACTGACATTTCTGGAGTGTAACTCATGGGGAAAGCAAAAGAATTGTCAACAAATCTACAGGAAAAGGTAGTTGAATTGTGTAAAACAGGAAAGGGATACAAAAAGATATCCAAGGAATTGATGATTCCAGTCAGCAGTGTTCAAGCTGTTATTAACAAATGGAAAATCAGGGGCTCTGTAAAAACAAAACCATGGTCAGGTAGACCAACAAAAATATCCACAACTGCCAGGAAAATTGTTCGGGATGCAAAGAAAAACCCACAAATAACATCAGCTACAATACAGGACTCTCTGAAAACTAGTGGTATGACTGTTTCAAGATGCACAATAAGGAGGAACTTGAAGAAAAATGGGCTGCATGGTCTAGTCACCAGGAAAAAGCGATTACTGCTCAAAAGTCACAAAGTATCTTGCTTACAATGCGCAATACAGCACAGAGCCATTCATCAAAACTTATGGAACAAGGATATTTGGAGTGTTGAGACAAAAATTGAACTTTTTGGCCACAACCATGAACATTGCATTTGGAGAGAGGTCAACAAGGCCTATGATGAAAGGAACACCATTCCTACGGTGAGGCATGGAGGTGGATCGCTGATGTTTTTGGGATGTGTGATCTAAAAAAGGCACAGGAAACTTGGTCAGAGTTGAAGGAAACAAAACTGAGCTTCATGCATAAAAACGGTAACAAAACCGATCTTACTACATAAATATGGGAACAGAACTTAGCTTGGTACATAGATGCTGGAAATGAACTGAGTTTATTGCTTAGATATGGGAACAGAATCAATCTTAAGATATCAGCTTACTACAGAGATACGAGAACAGAACTGGATAGAGGAATTTTTGTACACCACCTTTTTTTAAAAGAAAACAAAACTTTTGAAAACTTTTTTTCACTAAAAAATTAAAAATAATCTGATGTGTAGGATACAACTGTTTTTACCACTCTCAGCACTCATCACATGATGGACTTTATATGTCATTTGAATACTTATAATAACATGACAATCTGTTTCTCTTATGTTTTTTTTGCGTGAAACCATTGAGAGAAGCAGAAGTGAAATCAGCATGATCATCTCTATGTACATTACACATGGATCGGTCATGTAACCAGTTACAAGTGTGCAAAATCAGCCGAATCCTACCAGTGCGTTACACTGTGTTAGAATTCCACATTTTAAAGGGTAACGTTATGTAGTGAACAGTAGTATACAGTATGCTGCACTTTACTATACTCTTAAAAAGAAATGTGTACATTGCTTAAAGAAAGTCAGACACAAGCAGAGGTGATTATGTCTGCCACTACAGGCCGCTCTCTTAGCCAGGACACATACCGTGTCGGCTCCTCCCACTTTGCCACCAATGCTGGCTTCCAGGACTAGTATTGCGGTCCCCACTGCACTGCCGATAGATGTGAGACAACCCCGCTACCTAAGCATATATAATCACTTCGGGCAAGGGTACACATACAGTGCTATCTACCTCAGTCCCTGCTGGCTCAACGCTCCATGGGCAACAACCCCCCCTCTTTTTGGGTAGATGGTACATATACACCATCCCGGACTCTCCCTGTTTGGACCACAGGCCTTATATTCCTATATAGGGTTTAGACTGGGCCATCCTCACAATTGATTATCCCTTAAACAACAAAAACGTCCATTGATAGAAACGAACCGCCACAAAGGCATTACTGTGATCAAGGCCTTGGGGTGGCCAAAACGTTAATTGCCTTATTACCTGTCGTTTCGTTTTCATCACCATATCTCAATAAAATATTCACCTAAGCAACCTTTTTGAACTGGATGAGTGCAGTGATTTTTCACCTCAACTATTTAAAGGACCACTGGCTCCGTTCACTCGCACCATCGAACTTCAAAGATAGTCGAGTGATAGCTTTTTGTTCTTTCTACTACAGGCCATGGCTCAGTGGAGCAGAGCCTCGGGTAACTTATTTGTGGCTTATCAAATGTACACGCTCGTCCAATGTGAGATCATAATGTGAGTAGCGGGCACACTTACACTGCACGACTTGCAGCAGTAAATGACCACCGATTAACTATGTACAAGCCAATAAACGGTCATTTAATAGTCTGATTAGACAGCCCAATGGCATTGCCCATTGTTAGGGCTGGCGAAACACACCGAGTATATTTAGATATTATTATTGGTGCGTTCACAGCCTGGGGTCCACCGTGCAGGAGACCAACCTGCTGCTAGCAAATGGTGGTACAATATGGCGGTAGAAGCGAACTCTGTTATTTCACAGAGTCGGACAGAAGGGAAAACGCTATGTACTGTTAGCATCACAGGGGAACACAGCTGCCTAACAGAGCAAAAGCAATCAGTGGTCAGGGAGCAGCAAGCACACAAACACCTCCTCTCCGGTGGAGCGAGAATATTAATGGATTTAAGCCAGCCCTAAATTCACCATACAAACTCCCCACCGGAGGTGCTGGTATTCTAGTGGCTTATTTCAGCCGGACCCTGACCACAAGCAGACAAGACCACTGAGTAGCTAAAGCTCATAACATAAGCTGATACTAGTGCATGGCTGTGCGGCCATACGAACCTTTTATAGCTGCAGCAACTTCAGGACCTTCCTAGAGGACCAATGGGAGCTGCTACAGTGCCTGAGCAACTTCAGGACCTTCCTAGAGGACCAATGGGAGCTGCCACAGTACCTGACCATGTGACCCCAGACTGTTGTGAATTCCGTTCTCGGGCTCCCTCCTGTGGTCATGAGTGGTACTGTGTGAGTTTGGTCTTGGGCTCCCTCTGGTGGCCTTTAGCGATATGGCTGGTCTTGGCTGGGCTCAGCTGTTTCATCTCCTGCTAGGCTGGGCCTATTTAACTCACCTGGACCTTCACTTGTCGCCCGCTGTCAGTGTATTCAGTCCTGATCCTGTGCTCTCCTGAATATTCCTTGTGACCAGTCTCCTGCTATGAGAAGCTAAGTTTGCTTGTTCAGTTTCTCATTATTTCCTTGAAAACGTTTCTCATTATATTATGAGTTCAGCCCAGCTTGCTTTTATGTGATTTTTTGCTTGCTGGTTAGTTCTGGGGTGCAGAGTGCGCCCCTCACATCGTGAGTCGGTGTGGGGGTTCTTGTATTCTCTGCGTGGTTTACTTTTGATAGTTTTGTACTGACCGCACAGACACCTATCTATTTTCTACCTATCTAGTATTAGCGGGCCTCATTTGCTAAATCTGTTTCATCTCTACGTTTGTGTTTTCCCCTTGACTCACCGTTATTATTTGTGGGGGGCTATCTAAAACTTTGGGGTACATTTCTCTGAGGCAAGTGAGGTCTTTGCTTTCTCTCTAGGGGTAGTCAGTTTCTCAGGCTGTGACGAGACGTCTAGGTTTTCAGGTAACGTTCCACAGCTGCCTTTAGTGTGTTTGGATAGGATCAGGATTGCGGTCAGTATAGCTTCCACATCCCCAGAACTTGTCCTATATACTCAGGGTATTATTTGTCAGGTCAGTTTGAGATCCTACCACCAGGATCATAACACCAGACCTCCAACGAGAGGTCTTACCCCGGGCATGCTCAGAAGGGGAAAAGCAGGACTTAGTCCCAGAGACATCTGCTCGCCGCTGACCATTACTGGCTACAATGGCTGAGCCTGGAAAGGCAGCAGTAACCATCCACACAGTATCAGGCTGAGCCAGACGCTGGGACCGACGTCTCCGCTGAGCAGGCTCCACTGCGGCTGGAGAATAATAGGAGACCGCAGCAGAAATGTTTCAAGATTCCCCCTGTGCAGAGGTGGGAACTCGACCCCTAACATTAGCCCCCTCCTTGGGCCTCGCTACGCTCGAAAGCAGCAATGAGCTGCGGGGCTCGAATGTGCTCTGGGCCATAACCCTTGCAGTCCACCAAATAGAATTTTTTGCCATGTACCACCATGCACCCCAAAATAGCGTTCACCTCGTAATCGTCCGTACACGAACCCGATGTCCTGGCAGATGACTCTGAAAACCGGGACATGTATATGGGCTTCAAGAGGGACACATGAAAGGTGTCGGTGATACCTAGGCGTGGAGGAAGGGCCAGACGGTAGACCACAGGGTTAACCTGTTTGAGGACCTTGAAGGGACCAAGTATTGAGGTGCAAACTTAGTGGACTCAACTCACAGCCTGATGTTACGGGTGGCGAGCCACACCAAGTCGCCAGGAGCGGGACACCGATGTGCATTGGCGAAGGACCTCATTCTCTCCTTGGAGGCCAGAATGGCATCCTGAGTGCGGTCCCAAATATCCCGTGCCTACACAGCCCAGTCTACCACCCTGGAGTCGGCGGAAGACACGGGCATGGGCACAGGGACCCGCGGATGCTGGCCGCAATTTAGGAGGAATGGAGTCTGACCAGTGGAGTCGGCTACGGCGTTGTTAAGCACAAACTCCGCCCATGGTAGCAAGGATGCCCAGTCATCCTGCCTGGCAGAAACAAAATGTCGTAAATATATGACCAGGGTCTGGTTGGTCCTCTCCACCAACCCATTCATCTCGGGATGATATGCCGAGGAGAGATTCAACTCAATTCTGAGTAGAGGACAAAGCCCTATCCAGAATCGAGACACAAACTGGGGACCCCGGTCACTGACAATTTTGTCTGGCATACCATGTAGGCAAAAGATATGCTTGATGAACAACACTGCCAGAGCCTGTGCAGAAGGTAGCCGTGGAAGAGGCACCAAGTGCACCATTTTGGAAAAATGGTCGGTGATCACTAGGGTTGAGCGAAACGGGTCGGCCATTTTCAGAAGTCGCCGACTTTTGGCAAAGTCGGGTTTCATGAAACCCGACCCCTGTGTGGGGTCGGCCATGAGGTCGGCGATCTTCTGAATCTGGTATCGGAATTCCGATACCGAGTTCCGATATGTTTGCGATATCGGAAATCGGTATCGGAATCCACATTTAAGTGTAAAATAAAGAATTAAAATAAAAAATATTGATATACTCACCTCTCCGGAGGCCCCTGGACATCGCCGCTGGTAACCGGCAGCCTTCTTTGCTTAAAATGAGCGCGTTTACGGCCTTCCATGACGTCACGGCTTCTGATTGGTCGCGTGCCGCTCATGTGACCGCCACGCGACCAATCACAAGCCGTGACGTAATTCTCAGGTCCTAAATTCCTCATTCTAGGAATTTAGGACCTGAGAATTACGTCACGGCTTGTGATTGGTCGCGTGAGCGGTCACATGGGCGGCCGCGACCAATCACAAGCCGTGACGTCATCTAAGGCCCTTCACGCGCTCATTCTTAAGAAGGAAGGCTGCCGGAAAGAAGCAGGGCGCGTCCGAGGGTGAGTATATACCTAATAGGAATATACTCACCCTCGGCTTCTTTCCGGCAGCCTTCCTTCCTAAGAATGAGCGTGTTCAGGGCCTTAGATGATGTCACGGCTTGTGATTGGTCGCGGCCGCCCATGTGACCGCCACGCGACCAATCACAAGCCGTGACGTAATTCTCAGGTCCTAAATTCCTAGAATTAGGAATTTAGGACCTGAGAATTACGTCACGGCTTGTGATTGGTCGCATGGCTGTCACATGAGCGGCACGCGACCAATCAGAAGCCGTGACGTCATGGAAGGCCCTGAACGTGCTCATTTTAAGCAAAGAAGGCTGCTGGTTACCAGCGGTGATGTCCAGGGGCCTCCGGACGGGTGAGTATATCAATATTTTTTATTTTAATTCTTTATTTTACACATTAATATGGATCCCAGGGCCTGAAGGAGAGTTTCCTCTTTTTTATAGGATCGGCCGATTTCGCTCGACCCGACTTTTGAGAAAGTCGGGTTTCGTGAAACCCGACCCGATCCTATAAAAATAACAGTCGCTCAACCCTAGTGATCACCCAGATAATAGTGCAGCTATGAGACTTGGGTAAGCCCACCACAAAATCCACCCCGACCATCTCCCAGGGCCTGTCTGCCACCGGCAGGGGGTAAAGCAACCCAGCTGCCCATTGTCGAGGAGACTTGTTCTTGGCGCAAGAGACACATGCCCGAACATAGTCTGCGATGTCACTAGCCATATGCGGCCACCAGTATGTCCTCGCCAGTAGCTCAGATGTCCTTTTGGACCCAAAATGTCCACCCACCCTGGACGAGTGAGCCCAAGAAAGAAGCTCCGGACTCAGACTGGATGGTACAAAAGTTTTGCCTGGAGGCACAGACTCTAGCGAAACCAGGGCCACAGTTCTCAGGCTCTCGGTGGGGACAATAATCCGAGGCTCCTCTTCCTCCTCCTCAGATGATACAACGGAGCAAGAGAGAGCATCGGCACGAATGTTCTTCTCCCCAGAAAGAAAATGAAGGGTGAAATGAAACCAGGAGACGAACAAGGACCATCTGGCCTGGTGAGAATTTAACCACTGGGCTGTCTGCAAATACACCAAATTCTTGTAGTCTGTGAAGCCTTGGAAGGGAAAACGAGCCCCCTCCAAGAGATGTCTCAACTCTGAGAAGGCCAACTTCATGGCTAGCAGCTCCCTGTCCCCGATGGAATAATTCCTCTCTGCTGGTGAGAAGGTCTTGGAAAAGACAAAGCAAGGATGCTTCCGACCTTGAGCATTCTTTTGGAAAAGGACTGCTCCAGCACCAACGGAAGGGGCATCCACTTCCATTATAAATGGCTTATCTACATAGGGGCTATGTAGGATGGGAGCGCTAGCGAAGTGTGACTTAATAAGGTGAAAGGCCTTGGAGACCTCCTCAGACCACAATTTGGGATTTGCTCCCTTCTTGATGAGGGCAACTAAGGGAGCTACCAAAGTTGAGAAGTGTGGAATGAACTGGCAATAGTATGTAATGAACCCCATAAAGGGCTGCACCGCTTTAAGAGAATGGGGTTCCTGCCAGTCCATCGTAGCCTGTAGTTTGGCAGGATCCATAGCCAATCCCTGGGCAGAGATAATATAGCCCAGGAAAGGTAAGGACTCCTGCTCAAACACACATTTCTCCAACTTTGCGTAGAGGGAATTTGCTCGTAAGAGGTCGAAGACTCTGCAAACATCTCTCCTGTGGGAGTCAATATTTGGAGAGTAGATGAGAATATCATCCAGATAGACTACGACCGAGGTGGAGAGTATATCCCTGAAGATGTTGTTCACAAAGTCTTGGAAAACGGCTGGGGCATTACAGAGCCTGAAGGGCATCACCAGATATTCATAGTGCCCATTCCTTGTGTTAAAAGCCATCTTCCATTCGTCCCCCTCACGGATACGAATCAGGCTGTAAACACCCCGCAGATCTAATTTTGTAAATACCCTTGCTCCCCGAAGCCTATCAAAGAGCTCAGATATCAGGGGCAGAGGATACTTATTCTTAACGGTGATGGCGTTAAGACCCCTGTAATCTATGCATGGACGTAGTTCCCCATTCTTCTTCTGCACGAAGAAGAACCCAGCCCCTGCAGGTGACACTGACTTCCTAATGAATCCTCTTGCCAGATTTTCCTGGATGTACTGTGACATTGCCTCTGTCTTCAGGAGAGATGACGGATAGACTCGACCCCGGGGAGGCTCAGCACCATTCAATAGGACAGTCATAGGGGCGGTGAGGCGGAAGCGTCTCCGCACCTCTTTTGGAGAACACATCCGCATAGGGCCAATATTGCTTAGGGAGAGAGGATAGATCTGCGGGTACCTCAGTAGAAGCAACCTGAACACATTCCCTCTGACATCTACCCCCACACGTTTCACCCCATCCCAAAATTCTGCCTGTGAAGCACTCAATATGAGGAGAGTGGTACCGTAGCCAAGGTATCCCTAACAGGACCTCATCAATTCCCTCAGGAATGACGAGCAGAGATATAATTTCCTGATGAGATGGTGACATGGACAGAGAAAACGGGATGGTCTGGTGTGTTATCTGTGAGGGCAGTGTCGACCCATTTACCACTCGTACGGTTACTGGTTGAGCTAACATTACCAGGGGAATTGCGCGATGTTGGGCTAAGGCAGAAGACATAAAATTGCCCTCCGTGTCAGAATGCACGCAGAGCTCTACCGAATGAGTAAATAAGCCTATTGTAATTGTCCCTTTAAAGGACAATTTAGAGGCAAACATCGCCGTGTCTAGTGTACCTCCACCTACTACCACTAGACCCTGGCGTTTCCTCGACCGCTGGGGACATCTGGTGGCAAGATGTCCTTACTGCTGGCAAACATGACAAACCTGGAGTGCACGAGCGGTCCGGAACTTAGATCCCGCTCGTGACACTACCATGGCCTCATGTGACTCAGGGGCCTGGACTGGAGATTCCAAAGGTTTGGCGAAGGTGGGAGCCAGCCGAAACCTCTGCCTACACTGGGCTCGCTCTAACCTCCGCTCGTGAAAACGGAGGTCAATACGAGTGGACACAGCTATTAACTCCTCCAGTGTGGCGGGAATCTCCCTAGTGGCCAGAGCGTCCTTCACGTTGTCAGCCAGCCCCCTCCAAAATATCGGAATAAGGGCTTTATTCGACCACTCCAGCTCAGATGCTAGGGTGTGAAAGTGGACGGCAAAATGGCTGACCAAGGATGAGCTCTGAGTCAATGCCAACAGTTGGAGTGCCGTATCATGGGTGACACGAGGTCCTAATAAGACCTGTTTCAGAGTGCTCAGGAACAACGGAGCACTCTGCACCACATGATTACCACACTCCCACAGCGGTGAAGCCCACTCCAACACCCTGTCTGACAGGAGAGACACAATAAATCCCACCTTAGCCTGCTCTGTGGGGAAACATGTGACCAGAAGCTGGAGATGTATAGAACACTGGCTCACGAAACCCCTACAAGATTTACTATCACCAGAACATTTTTCTGGCAGCAGGAGGCGACATAGAGTCGGAACAGAGATGGCAGTGGACAAGGTTGCTGCAGCCACGCTAGCAGCCTGAACAGCAAATGCGGTTACATCCACAGCTGAGGTTGTGCACTCGATAGCCGCCAACCTACCCTCCAGCTGCTGGATGTACCGCATGGATTGCTGTGTTCTTCATTGCTAGCCAGACCCTGGCGCTAGTATTATGTTAGGGCTGGCGGAACACACCGAGTATATTTAGATATTATTTATTGGTGCATTCGCAGCCCGGGGTCCACTGTTCAGGAGACCAACCTGCTGCTAGCAAATGGTGGCACAATATGGCAGTAGACGCGAACTCTTTTACTTCACAGAGTCGAAAAGAAGGGAAAATGCTGAGCCCTGTTAGCATCACAGGAGAACACAGCTGCCTAACAGAGCAAAAGCAAGCAGTGGTCAGGGAGTAGCAAGGACACAAACACCTCCTCTCCGGTGGAGCCAGAATTTTAATGGCTTTAAGCCAGCCCTGAATTCACCATACAAACTCCTCACCGGAGGTGCCGGTATTCTAGTGGATTATTTCAGCCGGACCCTGACCACAAGCAGACAAGACCACTGAATATCTAAGGCTCATAACATAAGCTGATACTAGCGCATGGCCGTGCGGCCATATGAACCTTTTATAGCTGCAGCAATTTCAGGACCTTCCTAGAGGACCAATGGGAGCTGCACCGCTGTAAGAGAATGGGGTTCCTGCCAGTCCATCATAGCCTGTAGCTTGGCAGGATCCATAGCCAATCCCTGGGCAGAGATTATATAGCCCAGGAAAGGTAAGGACTCCTGCTCAAACACACATTTCTCCAACTTTGCGTAGAGGGAATTTGCCCGTAAGAGGTCGAAAACTCTGCAAACATCTCTCCGGTGGGAGTCAATATTTGGAGAGTAGATGAGAATATCATCCAGATAGACTACGACCGAGGTGGAGAGCATATCCCTGAACTTCCATTCGTCCCCCTCACGGATACGAATCAGGTTGTTAGCACCCCGCAGGTCTAATTTTGTAAATACCCTTGCTCCCCAAAGCCTATCAAAGAGCTCAGATATCAGGGGCAGAGGATACTTATTCTTAACTGTGATGGCATTAAGACCCCTGTAATCTATGCATGGACGTAGTTCCCCGTTCTTCTTCTGCACGAAGAAGAACCCAGCCCCTGCAGGTGACACTGACTTCCTAATGAATCCTCTTGCCAGATTTTCCTGGATGTACTGTGACAGTGCCTCCGTCTTCGGGAGAGATGACGGATAGACTCAACCCCGGGGAGTCTCAGCACCATTCAATAGGACAGTCATAGGGGCAGTGAGGCAGAAGGGTCTCCGCACCTCTTTTGGAGAACACGTCAGCATAGGGCCAATTTTGCTTAGGGAGAGAGGATAGAGCTGCGGGTACCTCAGTAGAAGCAACCTGAACACATTCCCTCTGACATCTACCCCCAAAAGATTCACCCCATCCCAAAATTCTGCCTGTGGACCACTCAATATGAGGAGAGTGGTACCGTAGCCAAGGTATCCCTAACAGGATCTCATCAATTCCCTCAGGAATGACGAGCAGAGATATAATTTCCTGATGAGATGGTGACATGGACAGAGAAAACGGGATGGTCTGGTGTGTTATCTGTGAGGGCAGTGTTGACCCATTTACCACTCGTACGGTTACTAGTCGAGCTAACATTACCAGGGGAATTGCGTGACGTTGGGCGAAGGCAGAAGACATAAAATTGCACTCCGCGTCAGAATCCATGCAGAGCTCTACCGAGTGAGTAAATGAGCCTATAGTAATTGTCCCCTTAAAGGACAATTTGGAGGCAAACGTCACCGTGTCTAGTGTACCTTCATCTACTACCACTAGACCCTGACGTTTCTTCGACCGCTGGGGACATCTGGTGGCAAGACGCCCTGACTGCTGGCAAACATGACAAACCTGGAATGCATGAGCGGTCTGGAACTTAGATCCCGCTCGTGCCCATGTGACTCAGGGGCCTGGACTGGAGATTCCAAAGGTTTGGCGAAGGTGGGAGCCAGCCTACACTGGGCTCGCTCTAACCTCCGCTCATGAAAACGGAGGTCAATACGAGTGGACACAGCTATTAACTCCTCCAGTGTGGTGGGAATCTCCCTAGTGGCCAGAGAATCCTTCACGTTGTCAGCCAGCCCCCTACAAAATATCGGAATAACGGCTTTATTTTACCACTCCAGCTCAGATGCTAGGGTGCGAAAGTGGACAGCAAAATGGCTGACCAAGGATGAGCCCTGAGTCAATGCCAACAGTTGGAGTGCCGTATCATGGGCGACACGAGGTCCTAAAAAGACCTGTTTCAGAGTGCTCAGGAACAACGGAGCACTCTGCACCACATGATTACCATGCTCCCACAGCGGCGAAGCCCATTCCAACGCCCTGTCCGACAGGAGAGACACAATAAATCCCACGTTAGCCTGCTCTGTGGGGAAACATGCGACCAGAAGCTCGAGATGTATAGAGCGCTGGCTCACGAAACCCCTACAAGATTTACTATCACCAGAACATTGTTCTGGCAGCGGGAGGCGACATAGAGTCGGAACAGAGGTGGCAGTGGACAAGGTTGCTGCAGCCATGCTAGCAGCCTGAACAGCAACTGCGGTTACATCCACAGCTGAGGTTGTGCACTTGAGAGCCGCCAACCTACCCTCCAGCTGCTGGATGTACTGCATGGATTGCTGTGTTCTTCATTGCTAGCCAGACCCTGGCGCTAGTATTATGTTAGGGCTGGCGGAACACACTGAGTATATTTAGATATTATTGGTGCGTTCGCAGCCCGGGGTCCACTGTTCAGGAGACCAACCTGCTGCTGGCAAATGGTGGCACAATATGGCAGTAGAAGCGAACTCTTTTACTTCACAGAGTCGAAAAGAAGGGAAAACACTGTGCCCTGTTAGCGTCAGAGGGGAACACAGCTGCCTAACAGAGTAAAAGCAATCAGTGGTCAGGAAGTAGCAAGCACACAAACACCTCCTCTCCGGTGGAGCCGGAATTTTAATGGCTTTAAGCCAGCCCTGAATTCACCATACAAACTCCTCACCGGAGGTGCCGGTATTCTAGTGGCTTATTTCATCCGGACCCTGACCACAAGCAGACAAGACCACTGAGTAGCTAAAGCTCATAACATAAGCTGATACTAGTGCATGGCCGTGCGGCCATACAAACCTTTTACAGCTGCAGCAACTTTAGGACCTTCCTAGAGGACCAATGGGAGCTGCTACAGTACCTGAGCAATTTCAGGACCTTCCTAGAGGACCAATGGGAGCTGCCACAGTACCTGACCATGTGACCCCCGACCTCCAATGAGAGGTTTTACCCCGGGCATGCTCAGAAGGGGAAAAACAGGACTTAGTCCCAGAGACATCTGCTCGCTGCTGACCAGTACTGACTACAATGGCTGAGCCTGGAAAGGCAGCAGTAACCATCCACACAGTATCAGGCTGAGCCTGATGCTGGGACTCACATCTCTGCTGAGCAGGTTCCTCTGCGGCTGGAGAAAAATGGGAGACTGCAGCGGAGGTGGTTTGAGATTCCCCGTGTGCAGAGGCAGGAACTCAACCCCTAACACCTGTTAGTACAAAATGATTTGTAAGAGCTCAGCAACTGATCATTGTGTGCTGCCATTGTTTTCGACGGCACTATTTACATAGGATGATGTTAAGCCAACAACGATGTTTCAAGTAAGCTTAAAAATCTTTCATCCAAACAAGTGAGCATTTTTCTGGTCCATTGGGTAATCGCTGCACTATACTTACCTCAACAGCTTATTATTGTGTGGATAGGGATGGGATCCCTCCTACTGGGCACTCTGTCTGTTTACTATGTCATTTTATCTTATGTTTTAATTAATTTAAAATAAAGTTCAACTTTTTATTTCCGTATATGATTCGCTTCTTTTCAGCCAGTCTCCTATGTAAGTCCGAACTTGGTTATACACATACAAACATGCATAAACACAAATGCACACTTCCACATACATATACACTTACATACACATATTATACACAGAAATACATCTATTCACACAGATATACAAACATATACATATATATACACATATATACAATTTCACATACATATACACATACACGCACCGGCCACTTTATTAGGTACACCATGCTAGTAATGGGTTGGACCCCCTTTTGCCTTCAGAACTGCCTCAATTCTTCATGGCATAGATTCAACAAGGTGCTGGAAGCATTCCTCAGAGATTTTGGTCCATATTGACATGATGGCATCACACAGTTGCCGCAGATTTGTCGGCTGCACATCCCAAAGATGCTCCATACAAGGCAGGATGGATCCATGCTTTCATGTTGTTTACGCCAAATTCTGACCCTACCATCCGAATGTCGCAGCAGAAATCGAGACTCATCAGACCAAGCAACGTTTTTCCAATCTTCTACTGTCCAATTTCGATGAGCTTGTGCAAATTGTAGCCTCAGTTTCCTGTTCTTAGCTGAAAGGAGTGGTACCCGGTGTGGTCTTCTGCTGCTGTAGCCCATCTGCCTCAAAGTTCGACGCACTGTGCGTTCAGAGATGCTCTTAGGCCTACCTTGGTTGTAACGGGTGGCGATTTGAGTCACTGTTGCCTTTCTATCAGCTCGAACCAGTCTGCCCATTCTCCTCTGACCTCTGGCATCAACAAGGCATTTCCGCCCACAGAACTGCCGCTCACTGGATTTTTTTTCTTTTTCGGACCATTCTCTGTAAACCCTAGAGATGGTTGTGCGTGAAAATCCCAGTAGATCAGCAGTTTCTGAAATACTCAGACCAGCCCTTCTGGCACCAACAACCATGCCACGTTCAAAGGCACTCAAATCACCTTTCTTCCCCATACTGATGCTCGGTTTGAACTGCAGGAGATTGTCTTGACCATGTCTACATGCCTAAATGCCGCCATGTGATTGGCTGATTAGAAATTAAGTGTTAACAAGAAGTTGGACAGGTGTACCTAATAAAGTGGCCGGTGAGTGTATATACTTATATACACACATCATACATACACACATACAAACATACAGTGTACACAGAAAGTGTTCAGACCCCTTTAAATTTTTCTCTCTGTTTCATTGCAGCCATTTGGTAAATTCAAAAAAGTTCATTTTTTTGTCAATAATGTACATTCTGCACCCCATCTTGACTGAAAGAAACAGAAATGTAGACATTTTTGCAAATTTATTAAAAAGGAAACACTGAAATATCACATGGTCATAAGTATTCAGACCCTTTGCTCAGTATTGAGTAGAAGCACCCTTTTGAGCTAATACAGCCATGAGTCTTCTTGGGAATGATGCAAAAAGTTTTTCACACCTGGACTTGGGGATCTTCTGCCATTCTTCCTTTGCAGATCCTCTCCAGTTCCTTCAGGTTGGATGGTGAAAGCTGATGGACAGCCATTTTCAGGTCTCTCCAGAGATTCTCAATTGGGCTTAGGTCAGGGCTCTGGCTGTACTAGTCAAGAATGGTCACAGAGTTGTTATGAAGCCACTCCTTTGTTATGTTAGCTGTGTGCTTAGGGTCATTATCTTGTTGGAAGGTGAACCTTCGGCCAAGTCTGAGTTCCAGAGCAATCTGGAAGAAGTTTTCATCCAGGATATCTCTGTACTTGGCCGCTTTCATGTTTCCTTCAATGGCAACCAGTCGTCCTGTCCCTGCAGCTGAAAAACACCCCCATAGCATGATGCTGCCACCACCATGTTTCACTGTTGGGATTGTGTTGGGCAGGTGATGAAAAGTACCTGGTTTTCTCCACACATACCGCTTAGAATTATCACCAAAAAGGTCTATCTTTGTCTCATCAGATCAGAGAATCTTATTTCTCTTAGTCTGGGAGTCCTTCATGTTTTTTTTAGCAAACTCTATGTGGGTTTTCATATGTCTTGCACTAAGGAGAGGCTTCTGTCTTGCCACTCTGCCATAAAGACCCGACTGTTGGAGGGATGCAGTGATAGTTTACTTTGTGGAACTTTCTCCCATCTCCCTACTGCATCTCTGGAGCTCAGCCACAGTGATCTTGGGGTTCTTCTTTACCTCTCTCACCAAGGTTCTTCTCCCACGATTGCTCAGGTTGGATGGACTACCAGGTCTAGGAAGACTTCTGGTGGTCCCAAACTTCTTCCACTTAAGGATTATGGAGGCCACTGTGCTCTTACGAACCTTGAGTACTGCAGAAATTATTTTGTAACCTTGGCCAGATCTGTGCCTTGCCACAATTCTGTCTCTGAGCTCCTTGGCCAGTTCCTTTGACCTCCTGATTCTCATTTGGTCTGACATGCACTGTGAGCTGTGAGGTCTTATATAGACAGGTGTGTGTCTTTCCAAATCAAGTCCTATCAGTTAATTTAAACACAGCTGGCCTCCAATGAAGGAGTAGAACCATCTCAAGGAGGATCACAAGGAAATGGACAGCATGTGACTTAAATATCAGCTTCTAAGCAAAGGGTCTGAATAGTTATGACCATGTAATATTTTAGGGTTTAAAAAAAAAAAAAAAAATTGGCAAAAATTTTCTGCGTTTCTGTTTTTTTTCCAGTCAAGATGGGGTGCAGAGTGTACATTAATGAGAAAAAAATGAACTTTTTTGATTTTACCAAATGGCTGCAATGAAACAAAGTGAAAAATGTAAAGGGGACTGAATACTTTCCGTATCCACTGTACATATACACATATACACAATTTCACATACATATACATAGAAACTTACATACACACATATTATACACATAAATACATCTATTCACATACATAAACAAACATACATATACACATATATACAATTCCATATACATACACACGTCAGGGATACTTTTACATCTCATAATTGGAACAGGCAGGCATCCAACCATACAACTCTCAACACCTGCTTTGCGGCTTGTATCCCGTACGGCCCACCCTCCTGCCCGGAGATCCTCTCAGCAGGCCGCATGTTCAGTGACATCAGTCAGGACAATGCAGCCACACACATCATGCAGCGCCTGTTATACTGTGCTGTCGGGTGAGTACATTTAAAATTGCGGGCCGGCCCATTGTTGCTAAAGCAGCAGCTCGCTAAGTGACCCTAAACAGCTGCTTGGGGCCTGGCCTGCCGTGCATGTGCCCTTCTGCCCCCAGGCCCAGTCAACAACTGTCTCTGATTGATCTATTACAGCTTGTTCAGGGCACATCATTATGTGTGGTCTGCCTGTGTAAACAGGCTATTAAACTGGTCTGCCTGTGTAAACAGATGCCAATTGTTAAATGTTTATCTTTGCAAAATCACCTTTACTGTTCCAGGGCATCTTCACAAACATCCCACAGTTCTGTCTACATCTAAGCAAATTAAAGACTACAGTACAAACATACACTGTCTCCTCAAATCCTGCACTTCTTACCATTTGTCTTTCATCTCTTAGTAACATATGATCAATAGACTATCAGACTATTTGTAAAGTTCCTTCATGTTATATTTTAGTAAAACAAAATTTTGGCTATGAAGCCAAGTTCTATTCTTCCACAAACACTCATGTTCTGTTCTGCCAACTAGAGCAGCAAGTAGCTATAGGATCAGCTGTGTACAGCAGAGAAGTCATTGCCAGCTTTTATTACCACATTAATGGTATTTTGAAATGTGCGAGAGCCTTGAAGGCATCTTCTGTCAAAACTTCTAATTTCTTATGTTCAACATAAATGGGATACAGTACAAAAGACAAACTTGTGTTAGGATCTGAGCATATTTTAAGCTTAAATAGAACCTTTCACATTGAAAACTATATTAGGGCAGCAGAATATTATTGGGAGACGCAGAATGATATAAAAGTTTGTTGGAAGAGATTCCATAAAACTTGAATTTATTGAAATCCCTGCTTATTCTGTTTTAATCTTTCGATGTAACAGTCCTAATCAATGACTGATATCTATTTTAGTATGCACACATACAGAGAAGGCTGTCAATTACAAGTTAGGACTCTTAGAGCCACAATGAATAGGGAATTCAATAAATCTTCCTTTCTCAACCATAATATTATTGTTTAATGCTTGTTGTCTAGGTTACCAGCCACTACTGCTGTCTTGCATTGTTGGATGAACATGTTCAGTGCTTGCAAGCTTTTTTAGTGGAGCTTGCTAGTGTTGATCTAAAGCTGGCTGGATCACTGGAGATCATAATTCGGACATCCTTAGTGCCACGTTGCTCCTTTGGTGTTGCAGAGGCAACGTTACCTCTGCTTGCAGCATCAGAGAGCTCACAGTTTGAACTGTTGGTCTGAGTTTTCAATCCTTAGGAGCGCACTACTCCCGAGCTTCCCGCCTTTCTGTGCTGCTGTTGGACAATGCAATGAAGATGGAACATGAGAAAATCCATTTATTAAATGATTGTGGGTACATGCAGCCTCCACTAGGGGTAAATGACTGCAGCTACCATGGCAGTGTTTGGAAAAGTGGGAAATTCATTAATATGGTAGCTCATATTATTTCAGTGGAAAGAATTTGTTTTTTTTTTAATCCTTCAACAACATTCTGTGTCCTTCTATCTAACGATGAGTCTAAGCTGCATAAAAGTCAAATAGAAAATTAAAATTTTTATCTATACTAAAGAAATACATAGATCTCTCCCGGAAGTCACTGGAACACAACTTTATGTGTGATTAAAAGCCTTTGAAATGTTTGCTAGCGCACTTCAGCAGGCTAGGTCATGCTTGGGAATTCTGTGATTAAGATCTAAACGCAGGAGGAAAAGCACATTATGACTAACGTCCTGTCTTTAATAGCTTGGCAGTACAGCAAAATACCTATTCAGAACAAACTTGACTTCCAAAAGCCTTAGAAAGTTGTCACAAAAATCAGCTGAAAAAGAGCAGTTTTTGTTCTAGGAGTCCTGATCTGACAATGTTAGAGGATTCACTTATAGCATAGTAATATTTATTTGAAAGGAAACCGTCAAAACAAGTTTCCCTGTAGTAATTCATAAGCCAATAACCAATTGTATCTTGCTGACCAATAATTACTTTAAAGGGCATTGCTTAGCATCAGACATGGTGAAAATGGTTCAGGCAGTCTTTCTGTGGCGATAATCAAGTGTCCCCTACATGACAAATAAGGCCGGTTTCACACATCCATTAATGGACAGTGCTAGGATCGCAAAACCTGGCCCAACCTTAGGATCTTCTGACTGGAAAAAAATTGCCTCATAAATGCCTATGAGGTAGTTAGTAGAGATTAATGGATCGATCCTGAATAGAATTTTCTGAAATTCGCAGGTCCCAGCGCATTTGAACAATTTGCATTTCTATTTGTGAGGATCACAAAAAAATACCCTGCACCATTTCACACACTGTTGAAAATTGCATCAGCCATATAGTGGGCTAATCGCATCAGACACAGTTACGCGGGATTCCCCATAACGCCTTGCAGCTGTCACATGACATAGCCTAACACAACCAATCAGGGGTGACTATCACGGGGATTATAAAAGATGAGGGCAGGGAAATCTGCACCATTTTAGGATCTTACAACCTAGAGGAAGGAGTTTGGAGCACACAGCTTATCCTAACACATATGGATACTAAAAGGGCTACACCTCATGGTGGTGTTTTCAAAACATTAAAAGTGACTATATCTCAGTCTCAAAATAATACCAAAGATGTAAGTGACGTAGGGAGGTGCTAGACCTGCGCAGTCAGTGTGACACTTTCTTTTTGTTATTGGTGCACTGCAACAAGAAGAGCAATTTAATACCCCTCTGTCCTATTTTGTGTTTGTATTAAAGAGCTCAAAGGGGTTCAATACAGTCCTATAGACCTTGGAGCGTTATAGATGTCTTTTCTAGGCTTTGCAGTATTGAGATGTGCATCAAAATAAAGGGTAAGATTTGCTAATCTATAGTAGTCAGCTTAACTCAGGAGACCCAATGGTTGGCCAGGTATTGCTATCTGAGCACAATCCATGTTTCACAGATGAGTCCAAATCAAGTCTTTGATTTTTTTTTTTTTTTTACTTGGTTCTAGCACAGACACTAACAGTATTTAATGGACCTCATTGACTAACAGGTTCCTCAGTGGTGTCTACTCTCTCAATGGGATGAAGAGCAGACTCTATTCTTCTTGTCAAATATGTTGGAGATTGCAATGAAGGCTCCTATCAGTCTCTGGTGTAGATGTCAACTCACTGGTAACGTATTGATCAGTAGTAGTTGATCAGTAGTAGTAGCATACTTGCCAACCCCTTTAAAATGGCTTCCAGGAAAAAGAAAGAACTTCCAAAAGCCAAGAATAGTTTGAAAATGCCCAGTGTACCACGGAAGCCTATTTACATTTCTAAGGAAGCAGCATTACATGAATATTTTGCTTGCTTCTCTGTCACCCATAACACTGACACATATTCGTGGTGTGAGATACAGGAAATGGAAGGACTTAAAGTGAACCTGTCAGCAGGATTTTGCTAAGTAAACTACAGGCATTGTCAGGTTGCCGCTGTTATACTGATTAAAATGATACCTGCTGCAAAGAAATCCATCTTGTGGTTCTTGTGTAATCAGTGTTAGAAGTTTTCAGTTAATGATATGCCATTCTCCAGGGTGGGACTGTAGACAGAGTCTTATCTTCCTGCTCTAAGCCAGCAAACCAAGGAAAGACCTGCCCACAGGCCGCCCTGTCGCACAAGCATGTTCCCCATTATAGAGACAGACTGTTTGTGCTTCGGGCAGCCTGTGGGTAGGTCTTTCCTTGGTTTCTCTGGCTTAGAGCAGGAAGAAAAGACACTCCTTACAGTCCCACCCCAGAGCAGAGGCATATCATTAACTGAAAACGTCTAACACTGTTTACACAAGAACCACGAGATGGATTCCTTCAACCCAGGTATCATTTTAATCAGTATAACAGAGGCAACCTGGCAGTGTCTGTAATTTAGTTACTAAAATCCTGCTGACAGATTCGCTTTATGCTACTTTCACACTTCCGGTTTTTTTTAATCCATCACAATACAACAGCGTGACGTATCGACGGATGCGTCAAAAATAGTGAAAAACGGATGCAACGTATCCAGTATTTTGATGGATCCGCTAGACGGTTCCGTTGAAAAACTGGATCCGTTGCATCTCTTTTGTCCGTTTTTATCATCCGTTTCATCCGTTTTTTTGACGGATCCGTTTTCCATGCCTAAAAATGGGAGTCTCCCAAATGTGATTGGCTACTGGAAAATAGGGAAACCAATATATTGACTGGCTGGCTGTTTTCAGGCTGGCAGGAGTCTTGCTGGCACATTTGGGGGTGACGCCCCAGGCCAGGTTTATATAGATTTGGGGCCTGTCTGGCCAATTGGCTACAAATTCCTGATTCTGAGCATGTTCAGTGTAAAGAAACGGATTCCAGCACTGGATTCCGTCATATGACGTGTCACGATGGGTACTGCATCCACAGGCTTCCATTCTAGTCAACGACATATGCCGCAGGATCCGTCGCGACACGTTTTCCTGACGCAAACAAAAAACGTTAGGCTACTTTCACACTAGCGTCTTTCGACGCACATCACAATGCGTCGTTTTGGAGAAAAAACGCATCCTGCAAAGTTGCCCGCAGGATGTGTTTTTTCTCCATAGAATTGCATTAGCGACGCAGTGCCACACGTCGCAACCGTCGTGCGATGGTTGCGTCATGTTTTGGCGGACCGTCGGCACAAAAAACGTTACATGTAATGTTTTTTTGCACGTTGTGTCCACCATTTTTGACCGCGCATGCACGGCGGAAACTCCGCCCCCTCCTCCCCGGACATTACAATGGGGCAGTGGAAGCATCGTAAGACTGCTTACGCTGCCCACACCGGACATTTATTTCACAGCATGCGTGGGTACATCAGCCCGACGCACTGCGACGGGCCCGTACCGACGCTAGTGTGAAAGTAGCCTTACATTGAACGTTTTTTCCAGACGACGGTCTGCCAAAACATAATGGATCCGTCGCACGACGGATGCGACGTGTGGCCATCCGTCGCGATCCGTCGCTAATACAAGTCTATGGGAAAAAAATGGATCCTGCGGGCACATTTGCAGGATCCGTTTTTTCCCCAAAGCGACGCATTGCAATGGATCTGAAAAGACAGAAGTGTGAAAGAGGCCTAAACCTGTAAACTGAGGCCATGGCTATGAAAAAAATAAAAACTCTGGACTCCCCCATTAGACCATTGTAGCAATTAGCAACAATGTACACTAATGCTCATGTTTTGCCCCTATATTACCATCGATGATGCAAAAACATTTTTTTAATGTAATATCGGTATGGAACTCTTATATTCTATGTGCACATATGTAAATGAGTTTTCTCCAGGCACAAGTTTCCTTCCTCATATGTTGTTAGTAGGGTTGAGCGAAACGGGTCGATCATTTTCAAAAGTCGCCGACTTTTGGCTAAGTCGGCGTCTCATGAAACCCGATCCGACCCCTGTGCTTGTCGGCCATGCGGTACGCGACTTTCGCGCCAAAGTCGCGTTTCAATGACGCGAAAAGCGCCATTTCTCAGCCAATGAAGGTGAACGCAGAGTGTGGGCAGCGTGATGACATAGGTCCTGGTCCCCACCATCTTAGAGAAGGGCATTGCAGTGATTGGCTTGCTGTCTGCGGCGTCACAGGGGCTATAAAGGGGCGTTCCCGCCGACCGCCATCTCACTGCTGCTGATCTGAGCTTAGGGAGAGGTTGCTGCCGCTTCGTCAGAAGCAGGGAGAGCGTTAGGCAGGGTCCACTAACCACCAAACCGCTTGTGCTGTAGCGATTTCCACTGTCCAACACCACCTTCGGTGTGCAGGGACTGTGGAAGCTATTTTTTTTTTTTTTTTCCTCAGCGCTGTAGCTCATTGGGCTGCCCTAGAAGGCTCCGTGATAGCTGTATTGCTGTGTGTACGCCACTGTGGAAACCAACTGCTTTTTTCAAAGCACATATCCTCTTGTTCCTTTCTGCACAGCTATCTTTTTTGTTTGTCCACACTTTTTATTTAATTTGTGCATCAGTCCACTCCTATTGCTGCCTGCCATACCTGGCTTAGATTACTGCAGGGAGATAGTAATTGTAGGACAGTCCCTGTTTTTTTTTTTTTTTTTGTGGGAGATTAAGATTGGCATTTCTGCTACAGTGCCATCCCTGTGTGTGCCATCTCTCACTGAGTGGGCCATAGAAAGCCTATTTATTTTTTCCGTGATTTGTGTTCTAAATTCTACCTCAACACAAAAACACTACATCAATCAGTGGTAGAAAAATATTGGCCTCAGTCAGGGCTTGTGTGCCACTGCTGTGTGTGCTATCTCTCATTCAGTGGGCTATAGAAAGCCTATTTATTTATTTATTTATTTTTCTTATTATTTGGTTTCTAAAGTCTCCCTGAAAAAAAATAAAAAATAAAAAAACAGTGGGAGAGTAATATTGCCCTTTCAGCTTGTGTGCCAGTCTTGACTCCTGGGTGTGCCACCTCTCTCTCATTCAGTGGGCCATAGAAAGGCTATTTATTTTTTTGGTTTTTTTAATATTATTTGGTTTCTAAAGTCTCCCTGAAAATAAAAGAAAAAAAACTTAAGAAAACAGTGGGAGAGTAATATTGCCCTTTCAGCTTGTGCGCCAGTCTTGACTCCTGGGTGTGCCACCTCTCTCTCTCTAATTGTGGGCCATAGAAAGCCTTTTTTTTTTTGTTTTTTTTTTTAATATTATTTGGTTTCTAAAGTCTCCCTTAAAAAACAAAAAATACATAAAAAAACAGTGGGAGAGTAATATTGCCCTTTCAGCTTGTGTGCCAGTCTTGACTCCTGGGTGTGCCACCTCTCTCTCTCATTCAGTGGGCCATAGAAAGGCTATTTATTTTTTTGGTTTTTTTAATATTATTTGGTTTCTAAAGTCTCCCTGAAAAAAAAAAAAACATAAAAAAACAGTGGGAGAGTAATATTGCCCTTTCAGCTTGTGTGCCAGTCTTGACTCCTGGGTGTGCCACCTCTCTCTCTCATTCAGTGGGCCATAGAAAGGCTATTTATTTTTTTGGTTTTTTTAATATTATTTGGTTTCTAAAGTCTCCCTTAAAAAACAAAAAATACATAAAAAAACAGTGGGAGAGTAATATTGCCCTTTCAGCTTGTGTGCCAGTCTTGACTCCTGGGTGTGCCACCTCTCTCTCTCATTCAGTGGGCCATAGAAAGCCTATTTATTTTTTTGGTTTTTTTAATATTATTTGGTTTCTAAAGTCTCCCTTAAAAAACAAAAAAAACATAAAAAAACAGTGGGAGAGTAATATTGCCCTTTCAGCTTGTGTGCCAGTCTTGACTCCTGGGTGTGCCACCTCTCTCATTCAGTGGGCCATAGAAAGCCTATTTATTTTTTTTTTTAAATATTGGGTTTCTAAAGTCTCCCTTAAAAAACAAAAAATACATAAAAAAACAGTGGGAGAGTAATATTGCCCTTTCAGCTTGTGTGCCAGTCTTGACTCCTGGGTGTGCCACCTCTCTCTCTCATTCAGTGGGCCATAGAAAGGCTATTTATTTTTTTGTTTTTTTTAATATTATTTGGTTTCTAAAGTCTCCCTGAAAAAAAAAAAAAACATAAAAAAACAGTGGGAGAGTAATATTGCCCTTTCAGCTTGTGTGCCAGTCTTGACTCCTGGGTGTGCCACCTCTCTCTCTCATTCAGTGGGCCATAGAAAGGCTATTTATTTTTTTGGTTTTTTTAATATTATTTGGTTTCTAAAGTCTCCCTTAAAAAACAAAAAATACATAAAAAAACAGTGGGAGAGTAATATTGCCCTTTCAGCTTGTGTGCCAGTCTTGACTCCTGGGTGTGCCACCTCTCTCTCTCTCATTCAGTGGGCCATAGAAAGCCTATTTATTTTTTTTTTTAAATATTATTGGGTTTCTAAAGTCTCCCTTAAAAAACAAAAAATACATAAAAAAACAGTGGGAGAGTAATATTGCCCTTTCAGCTTGTGTGCCAGTCTTGACTCCTGGGTGTGCCACCTCTCTCATTCAGTGGGCCATAGAAAGCATTTTTTTTTTTCCTTGATTTGTGTTCTAAAATCTACCTCAACACAAAAACACTACATCAATCAGTGGGAGAAAAATATTGGCCTCAGTCAGGGCTTGTGTGCCACTGCTGTGTGTGCTATCTCTCATTCAGTGGGCTATAGAAAGCCTATTTATTTATTTATTTATTTTCTTATTATTTGGTTTCTAAAGTCTCCCTGAAAAAAAAATAAAAAATAAAAAAACAGTGGGAGAGTAATATTGCCCTTTCAGCTTGTGTGCCAGTCTTGACTCCTGGGTGTGCCACCTCTCTCTCTCATTCAGTGGGCCATAGAAAGCCTATTTATTTTTTTGGTTTTTTTAATATTATTTGGTTTCTAAAGTCTCCCTGAAAAAAAAAAAAACATAAAAAAACAGTGGGAGAGTAATATTGCCCTTTCAGCTTGTGTGCTAGTCTTGACTCCTGGGTGTGCCACCTCTCTCATTCAGTGGGCCATAGAAAGCCTATTTATTTTTTTAAAAAATTTTTATTGGGTTTCTAAAGTCTCCCTTAAAAAACAAAAAATACATAAAAAAACAGTGGGAGAGTAATATTGCCCTTTCAGCTTGTGTGCCAGTCTTTACTCCTGGGTGTGCCACCTCTCTCATTCAGTGGGCCATAGAAAGCCTATTTTTTTTTTTTTTTTAAATATTATTGGGTTTCTAAAGTCTCCCTTAAAAAACAAAAAATACATAAAAAAAACAGTGGGAGAGTAATATTGCCCTTTCAGCTTGTGTGCCAGTCTTGACTCCTGGGTGTGCCACCTCTCTCTCTCATTCAGTGGGCCATAGAAAGCCTATTTATTTTTTTGGTTTTTTTAATATTATTTGGTTTCTAAATTCTCCCTTAAAAAACAAAAAAAACATAAAAAAACAGTGGGAGAGTAATATTGCCCTTTCAGCTTGTGTGCCAGTCTTGACTCCTGGGTGTGCCACCTCTCTCATTCAGTGGGCCATAGAAAGCCTATTTATTTATTTTTTAAAATATTATTGGGTTTCTAAAGTCTCCCTTAAAAAACAAAAAATACATAAAAAAACAGTGGGAGAGTAATATTGCCCTTTCAGCTTGTGTGCCAGTCTTGACTCCTGGGTGTGCCACCTCTCTCTCTCATTCAGTGGGCCATAGAAAGCCTATTTATTTTTTTGGTTTTTTTAATATTATTTGGTTTCTAAAGTCTCCCTTAAAAAACAAAAAAAACATAAAAAAACAGTGGGAGAGTAATATTGCCCTTTCAGCTTGTGTGCCAGTCTTGACTCCTGGGTGTGCCACCTCTCTCATTCAGTGGGCCATAGAAAGCCTATTTATTTATTTTTTTAAATATTATTGGGTTTCTAAAGTCTCCCTTAAAAAACAAAAAATACATAAAAAAACAGTGGGAGAGTAATATTGCCCTTTCAGCTTGTGTGCCAGTCTTGACTCCTGGGTGTGCCACCTCTCTCTCTCATTCAGTGGGCCATAGAAAGGCTATTTATTTTTTTGGTTTTTTTAATATTATTTGGTTTCTAAAGTCTCCCTGAAAAAAAAAAAACCATAAAAAAACAGTGGGAGAGTAATATTGCCCTTTCAGCTTGTGTGCCAGTCTTGACTCCTGGGTGTGCCACCTCTCTCTCTCATTCAGTGGGCCATAGAAAGGCTATTTATTTTTTTGGTTTTTTTAATATTATTTGGTTTCTAAAGTCTCCCTTAAAAAACAAAAAATACATAAAAAAACAGTGGGAGAGTAATATTGCCCTTTCAGCTTGTGTGCCAGTCTTGACTCCTGGGTGTGCCACCTCTCTCTCTCATTCAGTGGGCCATAGAAAGCCTATTTATTTTTTTGGTTTTTTTAATATTATTTGGTTTCTAAAGTCTCCCTGAGAAAAAAAAATAAATAAATTAGGTGGGAGATTAATATTGACATTAGTGCTTGAGTGACAGTCCTGCGTGTGTGTCATCTCTGTGATTTTGTGCCACAGAAAACAGAGTGTGTAACATTGTGCCTGATTTTCCTTGTGGTCTCACCAACCTGTTAAGGGATATTGAAATCATACTGAAGTTATAGCTCACCGTGTAAGTTGTTTGACAGCAACAAATAAAGTTACTTTGGTTAAGATTTTAAAACAATGAGGAAGTCTGGTGCAAGAGGTCGTCGTGGGCGTTCATTGTCAGCTGGTAATGATGGTAGTGGTAGTGGAGCATCAGGTGGTCGTGGGGATAAAAATATTCCACCTAAGTCTGGAGCTGTGGAGCCAGTTTCGTCGTCAGGCTACACAAGGCCTCGAACGCTCTCTTTTCTGGGAGTAGGAAAACTGCTTTTAAAGGCGGAGCAGCAACAGCAAGTTTTGGCTTACATTGCAGACTCAGCCTCTAGCTCTTTTGCCTCCTCTTCCGAAACTGGTAAATGTAAAAGCAGCGCGTCGCTTGTGGATGTTCACGGTCAGGGACAAGTCGCTTCCTTGTCCTCCTCAGCAAAAACTACAACAAGAGAGAAGGATGCAGCAGGCGACACAACGGGTCACTCCATGGAGCTCTTTACACATACCGTCCCTGGCTTAGAAAGTGAAACATTTAACAGGCCATGCCCATTACAAGTAGATTCTGACATGGAGTGCACTGATGCACAGCCACAGCCAGAGTACTATGCTGCTCCTTTGACTCAGACCACCACATTGCCCTCTCAGGGTACAGATCCACAATCAGACCCTGATGAGACTATGTTGCCCCGCCACGAACGCTATACCACCGACCGACACAGTGACACAGACGAAGTTGCACACGAGCTCGAAGAGGAGGTAATAGATGACCCAGTTATTGACCCCGATTGGCAGCCATTGGGGGAAAAGGGTGCAGGCGGCAGTAGTTCAGAAGCGGAGGTGGAGGAGGGGCCGCAGCAGGCATCAACATCGCAACAGGTTCCATCTGCCGGGCCCGTATCTGGCCCAAAACGCGTGTCAAAGCCAAAACCTGTTGGAGGACAGCGTGGCCATCCGGTTAAAGCTCAGTCTGCAATCCCTGAAAAGGGATCCGAGTCTAGGAAGAGTGCAGTCTGGCATTTTTTTAAACAACATCCAACTGATCAGCGCAAAGTCATCTGTCAAAAATGTTCAACTAGCTTAAGCAGAGGTCAGAATCTGAAAAGTCTAAATACTAGTTGCATGCATAGACACTTAACCACCATGCATTTTCAAGCCTGGACTAACTACCAAACGTCCCTTAAGGTTGTAGCACCATCGGCCAATGAAGCTAGTCAGCAACGCAACATCCCTTCCGTCACTGTAAGGCCACCATTTTCCGCACCACCGGCAGTATCTGTGCAGGTTTCTTTGCCAGCCAAAAGCAGTCAGGGTCAGGGAACCACCAGTTTTGTAGGAGGAAATATTGCATCTAGGGCACCGGCGGAAACAATACAGTCTCCAACCGTCTCTCAGTCTGCCATGTACACCGGCACACCCGAAAGTTCCACGATCTCCAGCTCTCCAGTCCAGCTCACCCTACATGAGACTCTGGTTAGAAAAAGGAAGTACTTATCCTCGCATCCGCGTACACAGGGTTTTAACGCCCACATAGCTAGACTAATCTCGTTAGAGATGATGCCCTACCGGTTAGTTGAAAGCGAAGCTTTCAAAGCCCTGATGGAGTACGCTGAACCACGATACGAGCTACCCAGTCGACACTTTTTTTCCAGAAAAGCCATCCCAGCCCTGCACCAGCATGTTAAACAGCGCATCGTCCATGCACTCAGGCAATCTGTGAGTACAAAGGTGCACCTGACTACAGATGCATGGACCAGTAGGCATGGCCAGGGACGTTATGTGTCCATCACGGCACACTGGGTGAATGTGGTGGATGCAGGGTCCACAGGCGACATCAATTTAGGGACAGTTGTGCCTAGCCCACGGTCTAGGAAACAGTTGGCTGTAGGCGTTCGCACCCCCTCCTCCTCCTCCTCCTCGTCCTCCTGCAGAAGCTACAGCTCTTCCACAGAACGCAGTCTGCCAACCACTCCATCGGCAGATGACACTGTTGCACACCAGTTGTCCCATTATGGGCCAGCTACTGCCAAGCGTCAGCAGGCTGTATTGGCTATGAAGTGTTTGGGCGACAACAGACACACCGCGGAAGTTCTATCCGAGTTCTTGCAACAAGAAACGCAGTCGTGGCTGGGCACAGTAGATCTTGAGGCAGGCAAGGTAGTGAGTGATAACGGAAGGAATTTCATGGCTGCCATCTCCCTTTCCCAACTGAAACACATTCCTTGCCTGGCTCACACCTTAAACCTGGTGGTGCAGTGCTTATTGAAAACTTATCCTGGGTTCTCCGACCTGCTCCTCAAAGTGCGTGCACTTTGCTCACATATCCGACGTTCGCCTGTACACGCCAGCCGTATGCAGACCTATCAGCGGTCTTTGAACCTTCCCCAGCATTGCCTAATCATAGACGTTGCAACAAGGTGGAACTCAACACTGCACATGCTTCAGAGACTGTGCGAACAGAGGCGTGCTGTTATTTATTTGTGGGAGGATACACGGGCAGGCAGTAGGATGGCAGACATGGAGTTGTCAGGTGTGCAGTGGTCTAAGATACAAGACATGTGTCAAGTCCTTCAGTGTTTTGAGGAATGCACACGGCTGGTTAGTGCAGACAACGCCGTAATAAGCATGAGCATCCCCCTAATGCGTCTGCTGATGCAAAGTTTGACGCACATAAAGGAGCAGGTGTCTGCACCAGAGGAAGAGGAAAGCCTTGATGACAGTCAGCCATTGTCTGGTCAGGGCAGTGTACAGGACGAGGTAGCGGGCAAAGAGGAGGTGGAGGACGAGGAGGATGATGGGGATGAGTATATTTTTAATGCCGAACCTTTCCCGGGGGCACAGGAAATTGGTTGCGTGTCACGGCCGGGTTCTGGTTTTTTGAGGGACACGAGTGACGTAGATTTGCCTGCAACTGCCCCTCAACCAATCACAACCGGAGATTTGACAACTGGAACTTTGGCCCACATGGCGGATTATGCCTTACGTATCCTAAAAAGGGACACACGCATTACGAAAATGATGAACGATGACGATTACTGGTTGGCCTGCCTCCTTGATCCACGCTATAAAGGCAAATTGCAAAATATTATGCCACATGAGAACTTGGAACTAATATTAGCAACCAAACAATCAACTCTTGTTGACCGTTTGCTTCAGGCATTCCCAGCACACAGCGCACGTGATCGTTCTCACACGAGCTCCAGGGGGCAGCAGACTAGGAGTGTTAGGGGTGCACACATCAGAAGTGGCGTTGGACAGAGGGGTTTTCTGACCAGGTTGTGGAGTGATTTTGCTATGACCGCAGACAGGACAGGTACTGCTGCATCAATTGAAAGTGACAGGAGACAACATTTGTCCAGTATGGTTACTAACTATTTTTCATCCCTTATCGATGTTCTCCCTCAACCGTCATTCCCATTTGATTACTGGGCCTCCAAATTAGACACCTGGCCAGAATTGGCAGAATATGCATTGCAGGAGCTTGCTTGCCCGGCAGCAAGTGTCCTATCAGAAAGAGTATTCAGTGCTGCAGGTTCAATATTAACCGAAAAAAGGACTCGTCTGGCTACCCAAAATGTTGACGATCTAACATTCATTAAAATGAACCACAACTGGATTTCGAAATCTTTTGCCCCACCTTGCCCGGCCGACACCTAGCTTTCCTATGAAAAGCTCTTGCCTGTGAATTACTTTTCTAATGTCTAATTTGCTGCAGCTGATTGTACAGCATACGACATGTTTACACCTCCCTAAATGGCCAAACTCCCCACACGGGGCCGTGGTATCGCGACTTGGCGCAAGCACCCGTGAGACTGCTGTTTGTCTGAAGAGGTGGGTGTGCTCGCTTTTGGTTGACGGCATTGCTACTGGGTCCCTCATAGTACAATGTAGTGTCTCTGGCGGTGGTGGTGCGCACCCAACGTCAGACACACCGTTGTAACATGAGGGGCCCTGGGGCGGTCCCGCCAGCCTCAAGAGAGTTCCCCCCTACCCCAGCTCAAAATGTGCTCTACCACGTGCAAAATTATGTCGCACAGCTCCACCAATCTTTAGTCTATTCGCTGACATCATTCAATGTCTGGCACTGACAATACAAATTTGTAGACATCTATGATGCAACTTAAAGTAGTCTGTGTCTGTGTCCTATATTGGCACCATTAAATAGTTACTGCCAAATTACTATGTCAGAAACTCAGTAGATGAGCCCACCCCTGTACCTAAGTATGCCACCTTTTTTTTTGTTTTGGTTGTTTTGCGAGACATTAACATCTATTTATATTTTGGGAGTACTGGGACAGACACTCCTTGCACTACTCCTCCACTCACCACCAAGCTGCCTGTGTATCCATGTAACCGCTGTAAAGCTGCCATGAGCCTATTGTTTGTTATTTTAGGCCTTTGATAGCCTGTCTGCGGTCCCTACTTTAAATACTCCTCCACTGACCACCAAGCTGCCTGTGTATCCATGTAACCGATGTAAAACTGCCATGAGCCTATTGTTTGTTATTTTAGGCCTTTGATAGCCTGTCTGCGGTCCCTACTTTAAATACTCCTCCACTCACCACCAAGCTGCCTGTGTATCCATATAACCGATGTAAAACAGCCATGAGCCTATTGTTTGTTATTTTAGGCCTTTGATAGCCTGTCTGCGGTCCCTACTTTAAATACTCCTCCACTCATCACCAGCTGCCTGCCCGTGTATCCATGTAACCGCTGTAAAACTGCCATGAGCCTATTGTTTGTTATTTTAGGCCTTTGATAGCCTGTCTGCGGTCCCTACTTTAAATACTCCTCCACTCACCACCAAGCTGCCTGCCCGTGTATCCATGTAACCGCTGTAAAGCTGCCATGAGCCTATTGTTTGTTATTTTAGGCCTTTGATAGCCTGTCTGCGGTCCCTACTTTAAATACTCCTCCACTCACCACCAAGCTGCCTGTGTATCCATGTAACCGATGTAAAACTGCAGTATTTTGCTTATAAAAAAGAAAATACTGGAGAGATATCAAATGCAGACATTTTAACATTAAAAACAAAAACACATACAACAAAAAACTGGTACAGTACAAAAATTGTCCACCAGCTACAAAAACTTGCTCCTGCAAGTAGTTAACTGAAAGGTTTTTTTCCATTGAAAACACAGATATGGCATCCACCGAGTGTTGTCCTGTCGCGTCTTCTTTATATTATTGCCAAGAAGCTGCAACTGAATAAAGCTGAGCTTCTACCTTCTGCCTCTTATTAACTGCTTTTTTTTAAAAAAAATTGTCCACCAGCTACAAAAACTTGCTCCTGCAAGTAGTTAACTGAAAGGTTTTTTTCCATTGAAAACACAGATATGGCATCCACCGAGTGTTGTCCTGTCGCGTCTTCTTTATATTATTGCCAAGAAGCTGCAACTGAATAAAGCTGAGCTTCTACCTTCTGCCTCTTATTAACTGCTTTTTTTAAAAAAAATTGTCCACCAGCTACAAAAACTTGCTCCTGCAAGTAGTTAACTGAAAGGTTTTTTTCCATTGAAAACACAGATATGGCATCCACCGAGTGTTGTCCTGTCGCGTCTTCTTTATATTATTGCCAAGAAGCTGCAACTGAATAAAGCTGAGCTTCTACCTTCTGCCTCTTATTAACTGCTTTTTTTAAAAAAAATTGTCCACCAGCTACAAAAACTTGCTCCTGCAAGTAGTTAACTGAAAGGTTTTTTTCCATTGAAAGCAAAGATATGGCATCCACCGAGTGTTGTCCTGTCGCGTCTTCTTTATATTATTGCCAAGAAGCTGCAACTGAATAAAGCTGAGCTTCTACCTTCTGCCTCTTATTAACTGCTTTTTTTAAAAAAAATTGTCCACCAGCTACAAAAACTTGCTCCTGCAAGTAGTTAACTGAAAGGTTTTTTTCCATTGAAAACACAGATATGGCATCCACCGAGTGTTGTCCTGTCGCGTCTTCTTTATATTATTGCCAAGAAGCTGCAACTGAATAAAGCTGAGCTTCTACCTTCTGCCTCTTATTAACTGCTTTTTTTAAAAAAAATTGTCCACCAGCTACAAAAACTTGCTCCTGCAAGTAGTTAACTGAAAGGTTTTTTTCCATTGAAAACACAGATATGGCATCCACCGAGTGTTGTCCTGTCGCGTCTTCTTTATATTATTGCCAAGAAGCTGCAACTGAATAAAGCTGAGCTTCTACCTTCTGCCTCTTACTAACTGCTGTTTTTTTAAAAAATTGGCTGTTCCGGCCTACTAAAGGTGTCTGTCTGCCCCTGCCTGGTGTTGTCCTCAACTGAATAAAGCTGAGCTTCAACCTTCAGTTCCAAATTACCATTTTTAAAAATGCAATTGGCTGTTCCGGCCTACTAAAGGTGTCTGTCTGCCCCTGCCTGGTGTTGTCCTCAACTGAATAAAGCTGAGCTTCAACCTTCAGTTCCAAATTACCATTTTTAAAAATGCAATTGGCTGTTCCGGCCTACTAAAGGTGAATGTCTGCCCCTGCCTGGTGTTGTCCTCAACTGAATAAAGCTGAGCTTCTACCTTCTGTTCCAAATTACCATTTTTAAAAATGCAATTGGCTGTTCCGGCCTACTAAAGGTGAATGTCTGCCCCTGCCTGGTGTTGTCCTCAACTGAATAAAGCTGAGCTTCAACCTTCAGTTCCAAATTACCATTTTTAAAAATGCAATTGGCTGTTCCGGCCTACTAAAGGTGTCTGTCTGCCCCTGCCTGGTGTTGTCCTCAACTGAATAAAGCTGAGCTTCTGCCTTCTGCCTCTTACTAACTGCTGTTTTTTTAAAAAATTGGCTGTTCCGGCCTACTAAAGGTGAATGTCTGCCCCTGCCTGGTGTTGTCCTCAACTGAATAAAGCTGAGCTTCTACCTTCTGCCTCTTACTAACTGCTGTTTTTTTAAAAAATTGGCTGTTCCGGCCTACTAAAGGTGTCTGTCTGCCCCTGCCTGGTGTTGTCCTCAACTGAATAAAGCTGAGCTTCAACCTTCAGTTCCAAATTACCATTTTTAAAAATGCAATTGGCTGTTCCGGCCTACTAAAGGTGTCTGTCTGCCCCTGCCTGGTGTTGTCCTCAACTGAATAAAGCTGAGCTTCAACCTTCAGTTCCAAATTACCATTTTTAAAAATGCAATTGGCTGTTCCGGCCTACTAAAGGTGAATGTCTGCCCCTGCCTGGTGTTGTCCTCAACTGAATAAAGCTGAGCTTCTACCTTCTGTTCCAAATTACCATTTTTAAAAATGCAATTGGCTGTTCCGGCCTACTAAAGGTGAATGTCTGCCCCTGCCTGGTGTTGTCCTCAACTGAATAAAGCTGAGCTTCAACCTTCAGTTCCAAATTACCATTTTTAAAAATGCAATTGGCTGTTCCGGCCTACTAAAGGTGTCTGTCTGCCCCTGCCTGGTGTTGTCCTCAACTGAATAAAGCTGAGCTTCTGCCTTCTGCCTCTTACTAACTGCTGTTTTTTTAAAAAATTGGCTGTTCCGGCCTACTAAAGGTGAATGTCTGCCCCTGCCTGGTGTTGTCCTCAACTGAATAAAGCTGAGCTTCTACCTTCTGCCTCTTACTAACTGCTGTTTTTTTAAAAAATTGGCTGTTCCGGCCTACTAAAGGTGTCTGTCTGCCCCTGCCTGGTGTTGTCCTCAACTGAATAAAGCTGAGCTTCAACCTTCAGTTCCAAATTACCATTTTTAAAAATGCAATTGGCTGTTCCGGCCTACTAAAGGTGTCTGTCTGCCCCTGCCTGGTGTTGTCCTCAACTGAATAAAGCTGAGCTTCAACCTTCAGTTCCAAATTACCATTTTTAAAAATGCAATTGGCTGTTCCGGCCTACTAAAGGTGAATGTCTGCCCCTGCCTGGTGTTGTCCTCAACTGAATAAAGCTGAGCTTCTACCTTCTGTTCCAAATTACCATTTTTAAAAATGCAATTGGCTGTTCCGGCCTACTAAAGGTGAATGTCTGCCCCTGCCTGGTGTTGTCCTCAACTGAATAAAGCTGAGCTTCAACCTTCAGTTCCAAATTACCATTTTTAAAAATGCAATTGGCTGTTCCGGCCTACTAAAGGTGTCTGTCTGCCCCTGCCTGGTGTTGTCCTCAACTGAATAAAGCTGAGCTTCTACCTTCTGCCTCTTACTAACTGCTGTTTTTTTTAAAAATTGGCTGTTCCGGCCTACTAAAGGTGAATGTCTGCCCCTGCCTGGTGTTGTCCTCAACTGAATAAAGCTGAGCTTCTACCTTCTGCCTCTTACTAACTGCTGTTTTTTTAAAAAATTGGCTGTTCCGGCCTACTAAAGGTGTCTGTCTGCCCCTGCCTGGTGTTGTCCTCAACTGAATAAAGCTGAGCTTCAACCTTCAGTTCCAAATTACCATTTTTAAAAATGCAATTGGCTGTTCCGGCCTACTAAAGGTGAATGTCTGCCCCTGCCTGGTGTTGTCCTCAACTGAATAAAGCTGAGCTTCTACCTTCTGCCTCTTACTAACTGCTGTTTTTTTAAAAAATTGGCTGTTCCGGCCTACTAAAGGTGTCTGTCTGCCCCTGCCTGGTGTTGTCCTCAACTGAATAAAGCTGAGCTTCTACCTTCTGCCTCTTACTAACTGCTGTTTTTTTAAAAAATTGGCTGTTCCGGCCTACTAAAGGTGAATGTCTGCCCCTGCCTGGTGTTGTCCTCAACTGAATAAAGCTGAGCTTCAACCTTCAGTTCCAAATTACCATTTTTAAAAATGCAATTGGCTGTTTCGGCCTACTAAAGGTGTCTGTCTGCCCCTGCCTGGTGTTGTCCTCAACTGAATAAAGCTGAGCTTCTACCTTCTGCCTCTTACTAACTGCTGTTTTTTTAAAAAATTGGCTGTTCCGGCCTACTAAAGGTGAATGTCTGCCCCTGCCTGGTGTTGTCCTCAACTGAATAAAGCTGAGCTTCTACCTTCTGCCTCTTACTAACTGCTGTTTTTTTAAAAAAATTGGCTGTTCCGGCCTACTAAAGGTGTCTGTCTGCCCCTGCCTGGTGTTGTCCTCAACTGAATAAAGCTGAGCTTCAACCTTCAGTTCCAAATTACCATTTTTAAAAATGCAATTGGCTGTTCCGGCCTACTAAAGGTTTCTGTCTGCCCCTGCTTGGTGTTGTCCTCAACTGAATAAAGCTGAGCTTCTACCTTCTGTCTCTTACTAACTGCTGTTTTTTTTAAAAATTGGCTGTTCCGGCCTACTAAAGGTGAATGTCTGCCCCTGCCTGGTGTTGTCCTCAACTGAATAAAGCTGAGCTTCAACCTTCAGTTCCAAATTACCATTTTTAAAAATGCAATTGGCTGTTCCGGCCTACTAAAGGTGAATGTCTGCCCCTGCCTGGTGTTGTCCTCAACTGAATAAAGCTGAGCTTCTACCTTCTGTTCCAAATTACCATTTTTAAAAATGCAATTGGCTGTTCCGGCCTACTAAAGGTGAATGTCTGCCCCTGCCTGGTGTTGTCCTCAACTGAATAAAGCTGAGCTTCTACCTTCTGTTCCAAATTACCATTTTTAAAAATGCAATTGGCTGTTCCGGCCTACTAAAGGTGTCTGTCTGCCCCTGCCTGGTGTTGTCCTCAACTGAATAAAGCTGAGCTTCAACCTTCAGTTCCAAATTACCATTTTTAAAAATGCAATTGGCTGTTCCGGCCTACTAAAGGTGTCTGTCTGCCCCTGCCTGGTGTTGTCCTCAACTGAACAAAGCTGAGCTTCCACATTCTGGCTTTCGCCCTATACTATCAGATATTAAACTGCATTTGGCCTACTAGTGTGGTTAGGCCCTTGAAACAGTGTCTGCTGCTCTTGGGTTTGCTACTCCACTGAACAAAGCAATGTCGCCTGTTTAGTCCTGTTACCAATTTTGAACTGCATTTAGCCTACTTTATTCTTTGGCCCTATATCTGTTTCCTCCTCATCCTGCCCATTGCCCAGCCACTGCTAGATGAGTCTGCTGGTACATTGACCTAGACCACTACATTCCCCTTATACTCTACACAGCCAGAATCTGACCCTGCTGAAAGTAAGGTTCCCCTTCCCGCATGTTATACCACCTTACACAGGGACAGAGAGGAAGGTGCAGATGAAAGTGCAGGTTCCTTCATCAGGTGGGGGGGCATACTTGTTGGCGACGTCACTGGCACAGGGCCCCTCAGAGTACGCAAAAGTGTTGCTGCTGGTGGGAGGCGCCCCCGCCATGCAAACACACATCGCTGTACTTTGAGGGGCCCTGTGCCAGTGCCAATGCGAACGAGTGGGCCCCCCCTGCTTGCTCAGGATCACAGCACTTGCAACGTTGAAATACTTACCTTTCCCTGCAACACCGCCGTGACGTAGTCCGCATTTCCTGGGCCCACGAAAAACTTGAGCCGGCCCTACTCCCCCCACAACTTTTGCCAAATGACCCCCAATTCCCTATGCCCAACTATTATTATAAAGTTAATTAAGATTGACAAGCTTCAGAAACAAGAATGGATGTTTTTGGCATTAAAATGGGCACTGTAGGTGTTTTCCTGGCCTCCACTCACTGCCGACTATGCTTCCCCATTGACTTGCATTGGGTTTCGTGTTTCGGTCGATCCCCGACTTTTAGCGATAATCGGCCGACTGCACTCGACTCGACTCTGGACAAAATCGGGTTTCACAAAACCCGACTCGATCTTAAAAAAATGAAAGTTGCTCAACTCTAGTTGTTAGATTAATTAAATTACCCTTGATGTACACATGAGGGAATTGTAATTGTGAACTAAGATTTTTGTGGAAAAGGACACCATTTCGGCAGTGTCCCAGAATATAACTACGCTGTACAAATATACTATGCAATTAGAGTTTTTATTATAAGTTAATTAGTAATGCGTCTGAGATTATAACAACAAGCCAGACTGTAAGCTCTGCATATGTTCTCAAAGGTTTTACTATGAAATCTGAGAGTCCGCAGTGATAATTAGAATGTAGAATCAGTAGGTTTTAGCCATTAATCAGTCAGTGGTTTGCCCATAGTATATATGTCATTTTGGGTTATTGGCAATCTTTGAATGCTGAACTGGAGACGCCAGAATCCTCAGTGTTTCACAGAACAACGTCTTATGTTGGCAAGCAATCTTACATATTTCATAGACCATATGTTTCCAACATGACCACAGTCCTAATGACAGCACATGCTTCAGCTTCTGTTTGCTTTTTTGAAGTGTTTTTTTGGTAAATATCTAACAAATGTTTGTATTTCCTGGGAATCAGCATCTCTTATCAAGGTTTGTGACAATGTTGTGGAGCGCAAATCCTTCTGTAAACAGTTGAAATTAGTTAGGTAATTATCACTATAGGCTTTGTTGTTTGACTGTTTATATTAAAGCCATTAAAGGGGACCTCTGACTTTGTCTAATCAACCACAAACTGTTCTTTAAAGGGGTTGTCCAATCACAACATATTGATCATCTATCCACCGATCAGCTGTTATTTGCTCCACCTTGAAAAAGAATAGGAGCTATTCTGCAATACCTGGCAGCGGCCACTACACATCAAGCATAGATGTGCTTTGCCACTCCGTTCAATGTGACGGGGCATATGGCAGGTGATCGCTGATTATGTCGAATATCAGGCCTTCACCAATCACATATTGGGATTGTCCTGAGTGTATGCCATCACTATGTTATGACTGACAACTAGTGATGAGGGAACGTGCTCGGATACGGTGTTATCCGCCATGCTCGTGTGCTAACCGACAGTCTTCGGTGGGTTCGAAAATTATGTTCGAGTTCCCGTGATTGAATGTCTCGCGGCTGTTCGACAGCCACAAAACATGGAGGGATTGCCTGTTTCTTAGACAATCCAAGCATGTGTTGCAGCTGTTGAACAGCCACGAGACAGGCTTGGGGACTTAAACATATTATTCAAGCCTGCCGAAGACACTTGGTTAGCACCCGAGCAGGCTCTGATAACACCTTATCTGAACACGTTCGCTCATCACTACTTGAAACAATGAACAATAGTACGATTTCATATTGCTATGGCTGTGGAAGAGCTGTGTTCATCGTGAAACGCGCTGGAGTTTTGTACATGTTTTGGGACTGCCAATATGTGTACTATGTATTTTTGTTGTTTTTTAATAATTGTAAATAACGTTTTAGAAGATGTTACCCCAAGTGCTGGACTTTCTCTCTCTTGCAATGTGTAGCTGTGGATTGGCCTTATCCTGTGCACTGGGTGATACATCACAGTATATACATACCTGAAGCCTGGGAAGCACATACACCTGTCTGGATTCATTCTTATCTGAAGGGCTGTGTCTGGTCAGTCATAGAATCAGTCATCCTTTATTTCTGAGCATTCAGTTTGTACTCGATGAACCAATCTAAGTGAATGTGCTTTCGATGCAATTTGATTTTCAGAAGTTCTCCTGCCCTTATATATACAGAATAGTGTGCAACCAATATATCTCCCATATTATTATTATGTCACATATGGATTTCATATTTTATTCCTTCTTTTCTTTGTATCCAGAGTCAATAATGGCAGTGAGTGGTACAAGAGGTTTAGTCCTAGCTCCCTGTACCACTTGTGATTAGTGGATCAACAACCAAGAAACATAAGCAGTGTGCCAGAGAAACGTGATTTTTCTCCAGACACAATGTAGAGAATGCATTTTTATAAGTTTCAAAAAGAAGTAACCAGAATTATTTTAAGGTAGTTGGCCAGAATTTTTCACAAACTGGCAAAGAGTATGAAATATGGTAAAATAAAATAAACATTACTCATCCACCACTCCAATGGTATCAACGGTCCTGCTGCAATTACGATACATCACATCCATCATCATAGAACCTCTGCAGACAATCACTGGCCTCATCAGTCCCATTCCTTACATGCACACATTACCACTGAGGCCAGTAATTGGCTGCAGCGGTCACATGAATGATTATGGCATCCAGATGTTTTTATATCAACTTTCAAGTGAACAAATAACACATATTGTTCTTATTATATATTTACTTCTATAGAAAATAAGGTGTAAGGAATCACTATGTAACTAACCTGGCTGACATTTCTACAGGAGAGATGAGAAGCTTCCGTACTACTACAGCGGCATTTTCAAAATATTTTTTACATCCATCAAGTTTCAGTATAACCGGCTTAATTCTCAGTAGGGATTCCTGTTCTTTTTTTTGTAAAGTTAAAAGCATACTGAAAATGACCCTTAATTTTCCCATAATGGCTAAGAATGAGTGGCTCGGAGGATAAGTGTGGCACAGGCTCTTGGGGATTTGTGCTGTCTGAGGAGAAAATGTGACATGAACGCATGACTTTTTAAATATCCTTGCAGCTGTTGTTTACTTGAAAGATACTTTTTTCCTGTTTCTATGACCAATTTTTGATGACAGATAACGAGACAACAAGCATATGTTGCTGGTGACTTTTTTAAACTTTTAAATCAGAGACTGTTTTACTGGAGTCAGAGTTGTTGGTGTAATTTTCACAAATTTTGGCTTTTGCTAAGTATTGTTTTTTATGGTTCATTAATGTAAATATATTTGTAAATAATTGTAAATAAATATTAAATCTAAAACTGATTCTACAATAGATGTAGAGAACTTCACTCTGAATATGTACATACATACATACATATATATATAATATATATATATATATACTGTGTGTGTATATAAATATTTATATATATGTATATATACGGTATATATATACATATATACAGTACAGACCAAAAGTTTGGACACACCTCATTTAAAGATTTTTCTGTATACTCATGACTATGAAAATTGTACATTCACAGTGAAGGAATCAAAACTACGAATTAACACACGTGGAATTATATACTTAACAAAAAAGTGTGAAACAACTGAAATTATGTCTTATATTCTAGGTTCTTCAAAGTAGCCACCTTTTGCTTTGATGACTGCTTTGCACACTCTTGGCATTCTCTTGATGAGCTTCAAGAGGTAGTCACCGGGAATGGTTTTCACTTCACAGGTGTGCCCTTATAAATGGGATTGAGACCATCAGTTGTGTTAGACAGAAGTCTGGTGGATACACAGCTGATAGTCCTACTGAATAGACTGTTAGAATTTCTATTATGGCAAGAAAAAAGCAGCTAAGTAAAGAAAAACCAGTGTCTAACATTACTTTAAGAAATGAAGGTCAGTCAGTCCGAAAAATTGGGAAAACTATGAAAGTGTCCCCAAGTGCAGTGACAAAAACCATCAAGCGCTACAAAGAAACTGGCTCACATGAGGACCGCCCCAGGAAAGGAAGACCAAGAGTCACCTCTGCTTCTGAGGATAAGTTTATCCGAGTCACCAGCCTCAGAAATCGCAGGTTAACAGCAGCTCAGATTAGAGACCAGGTCAATGCCATACAGAGTTCTAGCAGCAGACACATCTCTACAATAACTGTTAAGAGGAGATTTTGTGCAGCAGGCCTTCATGGTAAAATAGCTGCAGGGAAACCACTGCTAAGGACAGGCAACAAGCAGAAGAGACTTGTTTGGGCTAAAGAACACAAGGAATGGACATTAGACCTGTGCTTTGGTCTGATAAGTCCAAATTTGAGATCTTTGGTTCCAACCGCCGTGTCTTTGCGCGATGCAGAAAAGGCGAACGGATGGACTCTACATGCCTGGTTCCCACAGTGAAGCATGGAGGAGGAGGTGTGATGGTATGGGGGTGCCTTGCTGGTGACACTGTTGGGGATTTGTTCAAAACTGAAGGCATACTGAACCAGCATGGCTACCACAGCATCTTGCAGCGGCATGCTATTCCATCCGGTTTGCGTTTAGTTGGACAATCATTTATTTGTCAACAGGACAATGACCCCAAACACACCTCCAGGCTGTGTAAGGCTATTTGACCAAGAAGGAGAGTGATGGGGTGCTACGCCAGATGACCTGGCCTCCACAGTCACCAGACCTGAACCCAATCGAGATGGTTTGGGATGAGCTGGACCGCAGAGTGAAGGCAAAAGGGCCAACAAGTGCTAAGCATCTCTGGGAACTCCTTCAAGATTGTTGGAAAACCATGACTACCTCTTGAAGCTCATCAAGAGAATGCCAAGAGTGTCCAAAGCAGTCATCAAAGCAAAATGTGGCTACTTTGAAGAACCTAGAATATAAGACATAATTTCAGTTGCTTCGCACTTTTTTGTTAAGTATATAATTCCACATGTGTTAATTCATAGTTTTGATGCCTTCAGTGTGAATGTACAATGTACAATTTTCATAGTCATGAAAATGTAGAAAATCTTTAAATGAGAAGGTGTGTCCAAACTTTTGGTCTGTATTGTATATATATAATATATATTATCGATGAATAACGTCCTGCAAATTCAAGAGAATTTAGGTTGAATAAAACATGTTTCAAAAAATAATGTTCACTTATGAGCCAGAGCAGAGTGTTATTATGGAACACCCTTGATATTTGTGCTTTATATGGAGAGTCCATTGATTTTAAGGGATTGTTCAGAAGTACACATAATCTTTTCTCTAAGGGTAGTAATGGAACCAGTATGAACCATGGAAATATTGTGCCAGCGTCTAAGGTATGATAAAAACATAGATGGTTCATTTCTTCTTCTTCAAAAGGTAACATGACATCAGACAACGAAGACAGAAAAAAAAATCATCTGATGCGTTTGAAGCCTTTATGGCTCAACAGGCTTGAAATGTGTTTTAGGTGTTTTCCTTGTGTGATATGGCATGTTACCTTTTTAAGTAGAAGGAATAAAGCATTTATGTTTTTAATTTACCTTTGACGCTGGCGCAATTTTTTTCTTCTATCCTGTAGAAAGATATTACCTGTAGTGTTGAGCATTCCGATACCGCAAGTATCGGCCGATACTTGCGGGTATCGGAATTCCGATACCGAGATCCGATACTTTTGTGGTATCGGGTATCGGTATCGAAACAACATTAATGTGTAAAAGAAAGAATTAAAATAAAAAATATTGCTATACTCACCTCTCCGACGCAGCCTGGACCTTACCGAGGGAACTGGCAGCGTTCTTTGCTTAAAATGCGCGCGTTTACTACCTTCCGTGACGTCACGGCTTGTGATTGGTCGCGTGCCGCCCATGTGGCCGCGACGCGACCAATCACAGCAAGCCGTGACGTAATTTTCAGGTCCTGAATGCAGAATTAGGCATTCAGGACCTGAAAATTACGTCACGGCTTGCTGTGATTGGTCGCGTCGCCGGCCACATGGGCGACGCGACCAATCACAAGCCGTGACGTCACGGGAGGCAGGAAATGCGCGCATTTTAAAATTACATCACGGCTTGTGATTGGTTGCGTGCCGCCCATGTGACCGCGACGCGACCAATCACAGCAAGCCGTGACGTAATTTTCAGGTCCTGAATGCTGAATTAGGCATTCAGGACCTGAAAATTACGTCACGGCTTGCTGTGATTGGTCGCGTCGTGGCCACATGGGTGGCACGCGACCAATCACAAGCCGTGACATCACGGAAGGTAGTAAACGCGCGCATTTTAAGCAAAGAACGCTGCCGGTTCCCTCGGTAAGGTCCAGGCTGCGTCGGAGAGGTGAGTATAGCAATATTTTTTATTTTAATTCTTTCTTTTACACATTAATATGGATCCCAGGGCCTGAAGGAGAGTTTCCTCTCCTTCAGACCCTGGGAACCATCAGGGATACCGTCCGATACTTGAGTCCCATTGACTTGTATTGGTATCGGGTATCGGTATCGGATTAGATCCGATACTTTGCCGGTATCGGCCGATACTTTCCGATACCGATACTTTCAAGTATCGGACGGTATCGCTCAACACTAATTACCTGTTGTTCGTAGATAATATTTAATAATTAATTTCTCCTATGCCAGTTTTGCAAAAGAATTAAACACATTGTGATGAGATGCACCACAGGCTACTCCTGACCCCGGGAGGTCTGTGTAGATGGACAGACGGTGATCATCTTATAAAACTGTTTTAGCAAAAAGAGAGATTATATTGGCTCATATTTTATATATTTCTGTAACATTTATAATGACATTTATATGGGGGAGACACTGAAAATACTTCTGAAAAGTCCATTTGTAAAGCATATTAAATATTGTCATTGTCTACATTCAATGGAAGATCGGCTGTATATGTATCCAGTGTAGACGCTGTCCATCTTTGTCGATTTTTGGCTTTATTTTTCTGTGTATTTCGCAGCTGTCATGAAGATGTCTGTAGATGTCTTTATTTTTCTCTGCACATAGGGCGAGTGTCTGTCTGTGTGGCTGTATCGCAATTGGAACCATATGTCGCCTTTCCAAGAAAGACAAGAAAATGATGATGGGGATAATTAAAAACTTATTTTAGCTCTCTCACACAAAGCATAAATTAGAAAAAGACACTCAACTCTCGTTTGGCAAATAATCAGTTGGTTCCTTCTCAGAAGTTGACAAATGACTTTAAAACCTAAAAAGTCATATCTTTCTTGGTGAAGTTCACACAATTAAATCTAAATTTTGTTAACAAGCAGATAAAAATGTAATGTACAGAATGAAAATCAATCAAGACTCCTGCAAATGTTTCCACTCACTAATGAATGGATTCATATAACATTAAGTTATCTCTCATCATGTTACTACATAGGTGTCCACATTGGCCCATAAACCCACATCCAGGACACTAAATGTTCCCTTAGCAGTTACAGTTACTTCATCTCTCATAACTGCATGAAGGGAACATTTGTGTACATTAACTCAGAAAATTCAGTGCCATTTATCTGTATGGGTTGGTTTGGCTGGAAACACATGGATTTCTGCAAACTCTCTTTTCAGAAAAGAAATATCCGCAGTTTGTGAATATACTCTTATTGTTAAGTGTATTGCTTGTTTTCATGGCTGTCAGAGGCCACAGGCTCAAAAGGCTACCTCGGATAGACTTGGCAAAAGCCACTCTTTCTGACAGATTCTAGAGGAATCTGTTTTTCACCCTTTAGCCTCTGCACAAAAGGCCCCGTCTCACTTAGCGACGCTAAAGCGATCCCGACAACGATACGACCTGTCAGGGATCGTTGCTGCGTCGCTATGTGGTCGCTGGTGAGATGTCAAACAGTGAGATCTTACTAACGATCGCAGCTGCGATCTCACTGTTTGACATCTCACCAGCGACCTGTAGTGACCTGTACAACGATCTCACATGGGAGCTATTATGACGATTCAGTGTCTGAGTCGTCAACGAGGTCGTTGGTAAGGTGTCAAACACAGCGATGTGTGCTACCCAGCGGGACCTCAACGATCAAAAAAAGGTCCAGGCCATTCCGACACGACCAGCGATCTCACAGCAGGGGCCTGGTCGCTGCTACGTGTCACACAAAGCGAGATCGCTACGGAGGTCGCTGTTGCGTCACGAAACTTGTGACTCAGCAGCGATCTCGCTAGCGATCTCGCTTAGTGAGACGGGGGCTAAAGACCTAGTCTTACAACAGGGTCCAGTTGATTGATTCCATGGAAGGGCTGCCATCCAGAAGAGGAAGCAGAGGCAGGAAAGGTTGCCAAGCAAGGTCAATGCCAAGAGGTCACTTCAGGAACAGAGTCGTAAAAAAAGAATAGAGTCAAAATGTATTGCGAGGTCAGGAAACCAACACAACCAATGACTAGCACAAACCAGGTAGAAAACCTAATTGATGGTGGAAGTCAGAGACCCAGGAGTTTAAATAGCAGAGAGCCCCCCCAGTGCTCTGAGAAATTAGTAATCGAAATCCAATCAATTAAGCCCATAGCTCCATGATCCAGCAGCACCAAAAATCCCAGGAACAGGACCGATGCTGTCACTCATCTCCGGCATCAAAGGCGCAGTGCAGCCTGGTGGCTGAAGCAGCAACCAGCATAGATGTTACACTTGTGTGGTGTGATGCAACACCAGGCAGTATATTTTTGAAGTTTGTGTTCTGATATTTAAGATTTTAGAAATATGAAGGTACACCTATAGTCTTTAGTGAAGCATTGCTGAATCTCTATACTGCATATTATTAAAAGTTAGTAGAATGGGCAGCTACACAGTAGTTTGTGTATTTTGAGGTTACTATTGTATCTTAGTACAAAAACAATATAACACTTTTTTTCTTTGTAGGGAAATAATTGAAGATGCAAAGATTCTTGAGACTTGGCTTTGTCCTAATGCCTGAAGGAGAAACAAATTCTCGCACCAAAAAATAGAAAAAGTGATGTTCCATTGGAAACCTTGTCTGCCATGGATAGATTTCGGTACCCCCCCATGGACATCAGAGATTTGCTGAGGACAATCAGGATAAAAGCCAAATATGCTCTTTTCATAGTCTTAGTCGTGGTTCTGGTCATCATTGAGAAGGAAAACAAGATCATCTCAAAGTAAGATACTAGGACATAGTTTAGGTAATGGTGAACAGAAAATGGAAGAATGTTAGGCTGTTTTTAAAGGGGTTATCTGGCTTTATGATATTTATGACCTATCCTAAGATCATCAATATGAGATCACTGATTGCACTACCGCCAATCAATGCTTTTTTAATGCCGGATACATCTGTTTTGGATCCATTTACTGTTTACATTTGGCCAGCGCCAGAGTTGAAAACAATTGATCTGTGAGGATGCTGGGCATCGCGTTCCCATGAATCTGATATTAATGGCCTATGCTAAAGATAGGTTATCAATATCATAAGCCGAAAAGCCTTTTTAAAGGAAATCTATTACCTTGGAAAACACTATTTATCTGAAAATATAGGGTTAATCTGCAATTAAATAGTGTCAACAATGCTGCTTTGCTGTCTTCCTGAAAGTGCGGCTACCTGAAGAAAAATAACTTTTTTCCTCCAAGGATTCACTGGCTTTCAGTTATGCAGGAGTACTGACGCAGCTCACTCACAGCACTGCTCACGATAGTATGAGTGGTGACGGTAAGCCCTCCCCAACACTTGGACTGATAGCTGGCTCTGCAGCACATCTGTGCAGAATGAGCTGTCAAATAAAATTCCAGACTGTGCTTACAGTCATGCACAACCCTATGACTGAAAGCTGGTGGTTTCCGGGAGAAAATAAGTTAATTTTCTCCTGGTAGCCGCACTTTGAATAAATCAGCTTAACCCTATTATCTGAAGGTAACTAATGTTTGCTGAAGTGACAGGTTCCCTTTAACCCCTAATAATTCAGATTACAAGCAATACCTTTAAAGTTAGCCCCTTGGAAAAAATTAGGAAATTGGAGATTGCAAATCCAGGAGGTTCTCCTGCTCCAGGTCAAGTCTTCACAGTCCGCACCATAATTTCCCTTTATGAGCAACACTGTGATGAAATTTGTTCAGCTACGCTTTGATTTTTGTGTGTTTTATTGAAGTAAGTGGAGATCATTAAAGTCTGTTGGCTCGACCAAGCAGTCATACGCAGTAGCTGATTGATGAAAGTACAAGTACAATACAGGCCAATCACAAAGGGTGATATTACATTACAGAAGTATTAACCTGTCCCTAATCAGTAATATAATTAGAAGGTCACATCTATTATTATAAAACAACTCGTCAAATGTGTGTTGAGCTCAACACACGGAGAAGCAAAATTTGTGGGTTAGTTGTACTGCTTACTTAAAAAGACATCCCAGAGCTACACAAATAGTAGCAGTGCACACTGGTGGGCATCATGGAAATACAATTTTATTAAAAGTGTAATTGCATAACACAAAGAAACTGCACAAATGTTTAAAAAATCTTTAAAAAGCACAATTGTGCTGGAGGCAAAAATCAAACTGGCTCACCATGATAAGTGACCAGAATTACCGCCTGTCTCCTGTATTCAAGGGTTCCTTGCCAAAATAAGAAATATAATCAGCACACAGCATAAAGTGCAATTACATAGTCTAACAAAGAATATGCATATAATAAAGCTGACATACCAAAACAAGGATTAATACAAAATTTAACATCAAGCAATAAAGTGTGTTTGTGCAAGGAATAAATACCATATAAGATCACAGAGACCCTAGGCGAAGTAAGGTGTCTGTATTTCCTCCGCGTATCGCCACACATGTGGCTTCCTCAGGGGAATTCAGGCCACTAAATATGGTGAACCAGTTTGATTTATGTTTGTAGCAAAGTATTTTTAACCAATTATGAGGGGTGGGGGTTGTATGTTTTGCTATAAGAGCATGTAACTCTTAGCGATTATATGCAGATTGTGTCTGTCAATTTTCTTTATGTAGTTAGATGCACTGTTTGCAGAAAATATTATAACAGGGGCATAGAAGGGTACTGCAGGGCTCCAAAAGCTCATACATAATTAAAGAGAATCTGTCAGTAGGATCAATCCTCTATGCCGTCTATATGGGCATGCAGGTTTTACGAAGCTGAATAAAATAAATGATACCTTAGTATCGGAGATTCAATGTTTTATTTCAGATAAATTTACTTTTTAATTATATGTAAATTAGCTGTTCCAGGCTATGGGTTGTACACTGATCTGTAACAGAATCTGCCTCCAGAGCTTAAATAAAATGGGGCATTACCAGTGTGATACATGTAACTAACAGAGAACAGTAGAACTGAACTCTGTCTTATAACAAACATATTAACAGCTGCAGCTTTCACGGTTCTGCTGTGTTCCTACAATATTATAACACTGGCAGCCTGTGAGATAGAAGCTGAAGCACTGAGAGGAACCTGCAGGTGAGTCAGTTATAATCACACACAGTTCTACAGTGAGATCACTAGAGCAGAAAGTGATCATTACACATCACACTAGTAACTCCCCCCTTCATTTATAATAAGCTCTGGAGGCAGATACTCAGGGAGGTCAGTGTCCGGCCCATAGTCTTGAAAAGCTCATTTACATATAAGAAGAAACGTGGATTTCTCTGGAATAAGACATCAGATCTCAGAGATCAAGGTATTCATTTATTCAGCTTCCTATGACCAGCATTCCCATATAGATGGCTTAGGAGGGTTGATCCTACTGACAGATTAATATTTTTAATATGTGTTTATATATTGGAACAAGAGAAAAGAATATTGATTGGCCAAAGATCCATAGTACTGCAACATAGAGACTCTAGCCCCAATTCATCAAGACCTGCAGTTTTCACGTCGGTCATGCCTCTTAATGAGTCAGGCGAGGAGCGAAGTGACGTGCGGGACTGTAGAAATAATTGTGCATAAGGTACGACACCACTCGTTATGAATTAAATTGGTGGGAGTTGACCATGCGCTGCCCCAGCTACCCCAACTTTGGCACCTAAAGTTGCAAATTTTTGCACAACACAAGGCTGCTCAAGACTTTTGCAACTTTGCAAAGTTTTTATGCCAGTTTCATGGCGTAAAAGCTTTGATGAATAGGGCCCTCTGTATTTCTCCACATGGGCTTTACTCCCATTTCTAGGCCACGTACATGTGGTCTTTCTATGAAACATTAACTTGTAAAACCTACCCAAAGAGATCCAGCTGTTGCTTATTATTGACTTTCTCCATCAACAATTTGTAATTACCTAATTACTGCAAAGAGTCATGCTATTTTCACAAGACTTTTGTTGGCAGACCATCATAATTTATCTAATATTTATGCAATATACACAAAGAACAGTTCTAGAAAAATATGTAAAACTTGTAGTAGTAGACATTCTTTGGTTGGATCAGTCAGCTTCTAGAATGAATAATGTTCAGATACAAAATACACAGGATTTAATGAAAATTAGGAAATGCTGATAAGTTGTAATATCGTATTTCTTTTCTTGCAGAGTATCGGACAAACTTAACCTGAAGCAAATGCCACAGAACATATTTGAGATCAACAATACAGGCACCAATATTGTCTACTCAGAAAATGGTTCCTTGCTGTCACTCAGTGAGCTGGACTCTGCCTTTTCTCAGTTTAGGAAACAACTGGTTAATGTCACCCTACAACTCGGTGGTAGAAACCCATTTCCTGCGGACCTTCCTAAAATGCCTCGTAGGCACATACTGCTCATGGCCACCACGCGCACTGGCTCATCTTTCGTAGGAGAGTTCTTTAACCAACAGGGAAATATCTTTTATTTGTTTGAACCTCTGTGGCACATTGAAAGAACGGTGTCATTTGAATCGATTGGTGCCAATGCGGTTGGTTCAGCAATTGTTTACAGAGACGTTCTCCAGCAACTTCTCCTCTGTGATCTACATATCTTGGAGAACTTTATTTCCCCACCTTCTGAAAACCACCTTACAAGATTCTTATTCCGTAGAGGCTCTAGTAAGTCTTTATGTGAAGACCCAGTGTGTACTCCCTTTGTGAAAAAAGCCTTTGAAAAATATCACTGCAAGAATCGTCGATGTGGTCCTCTTAATATGACATTAGCAATGGAATCATGTCTAAGAAAAGATCATGTAGCTATTAAGTCAGTACGTATTCGACAGTTGGAGTTTCTACGCGCTCTTGTTGAAGATCCACGACTTGACATGAGGATAATACAGTTAGTTCGTGACCCAAGAGCTGTATTGGCCTCTCGCATGGTAGCTTTCTCTGGAAAATATGAATTATGGAAAAAATGGGCTCTAGAAGGAGCAGCTCCCATACATGAGGATGAAGTTCAAAAATTAAAGGGTAACTGTGAGAATATACGTATGTCTGCACAGCTTGGCTTGAGTCAACCAAATTGGCTTAGAGGTCGCTACATGCTCATACGATATGAAGACATTGCTAGATTTCCTCTTGAAAAGGCAAAGGAAATGTATAGGTTTGCTGGAATCACACTTACACCACAGGTGGAAGAGTGGATCATCAAGAACACCCAAGCTTCCCAAGAAAATAATGGTATCTACTCTACACAAAAGAACTCTTCTGAACAGTTTGAGAAGTGGCGATTCAGCATACCATTTAAATTAGCCCAAGTAGTTCAGGATGTGTGTGAACCAGCAATGAAACTATTTGGCTACAAGTTGGCTAATGACTTAAAGACGCTTACAAATCGTTCAATCAGTTTGCTAGAGGATAAGGTTAATTTTTGGATGAGGTAGTGTTCTGCTGTTTAAATTATTTATATCTTGGGTCAAAAACTGCTATTAAACTTTGTGCTTGAAACAGGGGAGGCAGATGGAAGAGGGCCAATTTTTGCACCTGCTGAGCCGCAATGCGCCATTTTTTAAAGCATGTGTGCATTTTTCAGTGTATTACTTCCTAAATTAGGAAGTCTTTCTTATTGAAAAGTCAGGGGAAGAAGCTGAAGATACCGATTATCCAGATTGGCTTTTATAGTGGATGATTCCTGCTGATGTACAGAAAATGCCTACTTTTCCAGGTACTGGCTGAATCTATTCCTGGAAATTTCTCCACAGCACAAGCTGTTTTCTGAAGCCGAGGTAAAGATTTTCTGCACTGCAAGGCGTCCAAAAAGTTCAAGGACTCTGCAATCATAAAATAGCTCAAATATTCAGCACATAAATTATGAAATCACATCTACAGAGGATGAAAGCTTTACCATTTTGGGGGGCTAACAGTCTTTGTGAGTGATTATTTTATATACCGATAGGTTTATTTTGAGAGTTTCTTACATACAAAGACAGTGGACTTTTGTTGTACAAGTATTCATGCTAGTCAGAGCAGATGTTTTCTTTATGACGCTTAGAATATGAGAGAGACCTTCTAAAGCAGCATATCTGAGCAAGAACGAGCTTGCACATTCATTCCCCCGCAAACATAGAAAATATTTATGATACAACTGGGATGAAAAGCTAAAGCTCTCCGTCCTTATCATTTTACACCAAAATTCCCAGCCTTACAAAGTGTCTTTTTCTTTCAAGGCTTGAACACAGTTGGCTGAAGCTTTGCATGTGAAATCAAATACTGTATAACGGAGGAAGTCAGCTTGTGTTTTTCTTTAGGATGTGAGGTTGCACCACCTGTTTCTCACTGTAGCTTGTGCTAACACTCCATAAAGTTGGAGCAGACCTCTCACCTGTCTTCTCCATTCAATGAGGTTGTAATAGGATAATGAATGCTTTTCAATAGGACTGCGAATTGCTCAGAGCAGAGTAGTGGGCAGCTGGTCTTGTCCAAACATTTATTAGTTCATTGTAGTAATTAGACTATAATTTAAGATCGATATGAAGGAGCTTTTTTTAGCCAGGACAACACAACTAGTCTGCATAGCCAATAGACAAGCACTGGGAACAAGTACCAGTAATTAGCTGACTTTCTAGATATTTTGAATCCCCTCCCATGATCGATTGCACAAAATCATTGTATTAAATTATGGTCACACCAAAAGCTGGACTCTCAGGGTTGCTTGAACATGGCTAGATAACAATTTTGTCTTAATATAATATATACCTGGGGTCCTGTGGTGACGTTAGTGATCAGCAGGGCTGGACACCAAGTGACTTTTATTGGAAGTAGTCCTAATGTATTAAATGTGAATATGAAGTTTTAAATAAATCCAGTACACCAAAATTAATTAATCATATCCACAAGTTGGACTATATTAGAGAAAATAATTTATAACAATTTAAAGGGGGTTCTCAAGTTTAAAAGCTATCTCCTATCCACGGGATAAGGGATAACTTTCTAATTACTAGGGGTCGGACCGCCATCATCCCTACTGATCCGGAGAAACATGGCTCTGAAGAACCCTGGCTGATTGGAATGGAGGTCGATCATGTGCTCTACCACTCTATTAACTCTTGATGGCAGTGCCAGAGATTTCTGAGCATAGCGCACATCTGATCTTCTGCGCTCCTATTAAAATAAATGGATTTGTGGTGCGCTTGATCGATCTCTGCTATATTCAGATGTGGCTCCTCATAGCCCCAGTTCTTGGGATCGGTGGGACCCACAATGTTTGGAACCCCAGATATCGGAAAGTTTCCCTTATCGTTTGGATAGGAGACAACTTTCAAACTTGAAAGCATCCCTATAATGTTCATATGGAGACACGCCAGTAATCCGATCTGCCATCTTTCCATGCATTGTTCCATGACTGAACATATCTGGGTTTTACTGTAGACTTAGAAGCATATGATTATACGTAAAGAAGCCATTTATGCCAAATGATTGTGTTGGTTAACAGTGCACTTCATATAAAAAGTGAATCATTTTTGTATGCTGTCTAATTACCATCATGTAGGAACTTGTCCTTCTCCTGGATTAGCAAAGTAAACTGTGTCTCGTCAATAACAATTCTTTATTCTAATTAGGTAACATAACTGAAGAATGTTCAAACACGCTGATAATTTGTTCGAACAAAGGGCAGGCATGTTGTGAAGAGATCAGGACACTCTGCTATGATTGGCTATTACCTTCATTTCATTCTTTATAGCTTACTCTTTGAATGCCTTTCAATAGATTTAGAAAGATTGTTGTGGCTAAGAATTTGACTTGACACGATGGAGTTTGTTTAGTTTCTTATATAAATACTAAAATGGACCAGATGTAGCTATGGTATTTTACAACTTAACACATAAGCATATCTGGTAAGATGTTAACTGACCAGGACTAACCCTATCGTATCTCCTGTTTGGCAAATAGGCATCATAACGGGGAGTTCTCTGCTTAACGAGTAACATCAGTATCTCTTTTTTTAATAAATTAATAATGCACATGAAAATAACAAACTTTGTAATGCATCTTATTAGAGAAATCTGCTTCTCTCTCCACCAGGAATGATCAGTCATTCTCAAATTCTCAATTCTGGTGTAAAATCTGTATTCAGTGAAGACAGACTTTCCCATTACTGAGATAGGAGATGATAGTTGCTGCTGATAAGAGTTTTTGTAAAGAGGAGAGAATGAGAGGAAGGGGGAGCTTTTCCTCTAGCTACTCCTTCTCCACCTCCCTTTTACATAATATCTTATCAGTACTAACTACCATCTCCTTTCTTAATAATGTCACATTCTGTTTTCACTGAACCCAGATTTTACCCAGGAATTGTGAGTTTTGGAAAAAAATTATTTGTTCGAGTAGAGAAAGAAGCAGATTTTTTAAAATAAAATATGTGACAAAGTTTATTTTTTTCATGTGTACTATTGATTTCGGATAAAAACGATACAGATGGTTTGTCTTTTATCCCAGAAAGTATAAAGCTGCCAATACATAACAGTCAGCGTTACACTCAAGCTATCATGCTTGTACTTTCAACAGGGAGAGCAGAGTACGTTACTGCCTGCCCGCTGTGTCGGCCACTTACCTCTCGAGTTAACAAATGGATCCGGGAGGTCTCATATGCATTTGATAGATGACCAATCTTTCTGAAATCTGTGGGTCCCACTTTAATCCAAATTGTAAAGAACATTGAGTGGCTTTCACTCTGTTGGAACTAGACCACCATGTAATTTCTAAACTGTTCAATTTGTCCGAAACGTAATCATATAACTGGAAAACTTTTTTGTAGTCTAAGTCCCTTTCTCAAGAAGTATTACAATAAAAAAATTCTCATCATATTGGCCAAATCTTTATGCCTTATGTGTCTTAGGCTGCACATGAATCAGAATGATATTTTACTTAAACAATTATTAATATATATATATATATATATATTATATATATTTTTGAGAGTGGTGTATGGAGCCATTTACTTAATGTTGAGCCTGTACATAATGCTGAACATGATCCAGCAGGCTTTGGGTTCTTCAGAATGATATTTTGATTAACCAGTGGGGGTTCAAGAGCCTAAATCGCACCGATCTGCAGAATTATGCAGCACCTACATTATATAAAACATTTTCCAAATGATAGGTACACTTAAAAGGTGTTGCCTCCATAAGATTAACTCAGTATAGTATACTCATCTTGTATTTATAAATAGTTTCTCTGCTGGCTCGTCTAAAGTCCATCACAGTCCACTTGTCACTGCTATGGGCCATGACGGAATGGTTTTCTTATGCAGGATCATTACCAGAGATGTGGCTGTCAACCAGCCCAGTGTCAGTAGGGCAATGGAGAATATATGTATTATATATATATATATACAGGTCCTTCTCAAAAAATTAGCATATAGTGTTAAATTTCATTATTTACCATAATGTAATGATTACAATTAAACTTTCATATATTATAGATTCATTATCCACCAACTGAAATTTGTCAGGTCTTTTATTGTTTTAATACTGATGATTTTGGCCTACAACTCCTGATAACCCAAAAAACCTGTCTCAATAAATTAGCATATTTCACCCGACCAATCAAATAAAAGTGTTTTTTAATACCAAACAAAAAAACCATCAAATAATAATGTTCAGTTATGCACTCAATACTTGGTCGGGAATCCTTTGGCAGAAATGACTGCTTCAATGCGGCGTGGCATGGAGGCAATCAGGCTGTGACACTGCTGAGATGTTATGGAGGCCCAGGATGCTTCAATAGCGGCCTTAAGCTCATCCAGAGTGTTGGGTCTTGCGTCTCTCAACTTTCTCTTCACAATATCCCACAGATTCTCTATGGGGTTCAGGTCAGGAGAGTTGGCAGGCCAATTGAGCACAGTAATACCATGGTCAGTAAACCATTTACCAGTGGTTTTGGCACTGTGAGCAGGTGCCAGGTCGTGCTGAAAAATGAAATCTTCATCTCCATAAAGCATTTCAGCCGAGGGAAGCATGAAGTGCTCCAAAATCTCCTGATAGCTAGCTGCATTGACCCTGCCCTTGATGAAACACAGTGGACCAACACCAGCAGCTGACATGGCACCCCACACCATCACTGACTGTGGGTACTTGACACTGGACTTCAGGCATTTTGGCATTTCCTTCTCCCCAGTCTTCCTCCAGACTCTGGCACCTTGATTTCCGAATGACATGCAAAATTTGCTTTCATCAGAAAAAAGTACTTGGGACCACTTAGCAACAGTCCAGTGCTGCTTCTCTGTAGCCCAGGTCAGGCGCTTCTGCCGCTGTTTATGGTTCAAAAGTGGCTTTACCTGGGGAATGCGGCACCTGTAGCCCATTTCCTGCACACGGCAGACTCAGTCCACTGCTTCCTCAGGTTCCCCAAGGTCTGGAATCGGTCCTTCTCCACAATCTTCCTCAGGGTCCGGTCACCTCTTCTCGTTGTACAGCGTTTTCTGCCACATTGTTTCCTTCCAACAGACTTACCATTGAGGTGCCTTGATACAGCACTCTGGGAACAGCCTATTTGTTGAGAAATTTCTTTCTGGGTCTTACCCTCTTGCTTGAGGGTGTCAATGATGGCCTTCTTGACATCTGTCAGGTCGCTAGTCTTACCCATGATGGGGGTTTTGAGTAATGAACCAGGCAGGGAGTTTTTAAAAGCCTCGGGTATCTTTTGCATGTGTTTAGAGTTAATTAGTTGATTCAGAAGATTAGGGTAATAGGTCATTTAGAGAACCTTTTCTTGATATGCTAATTTATTGAGACAGGTTTTTTGGGTTATCAGGAGTTGTATGCCAAAATCATCAGTATTAAAACAATAAAAGACCTGACAAATTTCAGTTGGTGGATAATGAATCTATAATATATGAAAGTTTAATTGTAATCATTACATTATGGTAAATAATGAAATTTAACACTATATGCTAATTTTTTGAGAAGGACCTGTATATATATATATATAATACATATATTCTCCATTGCCCTACTGACACTGGGCTGGTTGACAGCCACATCTCTGGTAATGATCCTGCATAAGAAAACCATTCCGTCATGGCCCATAGCAGTGACAAGTGGACTGTGATGGACTTTAGACGAGCCAGCAGAGAAACTATTTATAAATACAAGATGAGTATACTATACTGAGTTAATCTTATGGAGGCAACACCTTTTAAGTGTACCTATCATTTGGAAAATGTTTTATATAATGTAGGTGCTGCATAATTCTGCAGATCGGTGCGATTTAGGCTCTTGAACCCCCACTGGTTAATCAAAATATCATTCTGAAGAACCCAAAGCCTGCTGGATCATGTTCAGCATTATGTACAGGCTCAACATTAAGTAAATGGCTCCATACACCACTCTCAAAAACAGGGTATGAACCCATAGATCTACTATATACCACTCTATGTATGTTCATGCAGGAGCTGGGCACATTTGGAGCGGTCTCTGACCCCCATCCATCAGATGCACTTTGACACTCCTAAATTTAAAAAAAACTTTTTTTCACTAAAGATTAGTACACTTTAATAGTTTAATATAGCTCTGCTCCTGGTTATGTTGTCTAAATAGCCCGAATAGGTAGAACACATGAACAGCAGTGACAGTGAAATGTAATGCAATCCTTCATGAATGGGTAGATGATTACACATTTATGAGATGTGTGTAACTAATACTTCTGTAAATGTTGTATGTATTCTACACCAGCAGCATTTACCATGTCACATAGAATAAATGAATGGATTTCTACGAGGCATGTAGTAGCTGTAATTTGAATGTATGATGGTAAAGAAATGCTATGTACCTGCAGGTAAACGGTTAATCTGCAAATAAATAGAATTTAAATCCTGGATACTACCATACTAGAGCAGCAGCTACAGGGATAAAATGAAGTTTTATTCTCCCTGCGGCTGATTCGCTTCCAGTCATGGGGGCAGCGCATAGTGATATTACAGTCACTGTTCACTCCATAGTGACCGTGACTGTAATCAGTCCCTGGGACTTTGATTGACAGCCGGTTCTGCACACACATGTGACACACACAATGCGGGCAGGTTGTCAATCAGTGTGCCGGGGAGTGATTATAGCACACTCACTGTATAGCAAGCAGTGATTACTAGCTCCCTGCAGTGGCCCAATGACTGGAAGCAAGTGGCTGCAGGGAGAATATAACTTTATTTCCTCCCTGTAGCCACCGGTCCAGTAACTCTGTCAGACATACCTTAAATACTATTTACATGCAGATTACCACTATACCTGCAGGCAAATAATGTTTGTTGGAGTGACAGGTTCCCTTTAAAGAAGAAAATGAATACTAGTGTTCAGGGTATACACAAGACTTGTAGTTGCATACTCATTACCTGTGCTGCTATGACTTACCATGCAATACACTGCAGACATTACATTCTGTATGCACACTCAGTTAAGAAGTAACTTAGTAACCTATTCTTTAATATAAGAGATAAATGAATTCCGATTCATTTCACTATATTTAAGCTGGGGCTACATAGTGACCTTGGCTGAGACACCTATCACGCGACCAAATTCACTGAGTGTTGTTGTTACATTGCGGTAAATGGATTACATACAAGTAATTCGGGTCGTGTTGCAACCCGGGGGTTCTGCCACTACAACCCTGAGGTTACTTCCACTGCAACAAGCAAGTTACAAATATCCGATGTGGTTTGACTACTTGCTTGTCCTGCTCACAGAATCCTTGGGGTCACAATGCATCCCGGATTACTAGTATTTTGCTGCGATGTAACAGTGGCAGCTATCAGAATTTGGTTGCATGATAGGTGTTGTGGCCAGAGTGGCTGTGTAGTTCCAGTCTAAATGTTACAGGTATGAAGATCTAGAATCCTTAATTTTATTAAATTGTAGCTAACAGAACTGCTGTACTGCATCAGTAATGCCGAGGTCGACGGTACAAGAGCCTAGTGATTGGCTCATTGTGAACTCTGACCTTTGATGAGCGGAAAGGCGGTGCTGGACTCTTCAGCGGATAACGGCTGCTTGTTTTGTCATTTTAAAGCATAAAAATCATTGGTCTCATTATTTCATAACTCTGCACAAACCTTTATATAACTCTACGGAAAGTGAGATATGTATGCATTATTGCATGATTTCTAGAAGCTGTCAGTAACATATCTTCCATAAAAGTGATAAAACATCATTAAAATAAATACATGAAGGCTTCCCTTCCCCATTTACAGGCCAAAAAGCTAAAAAGAATGTGAAGTAAAGAGAGGCTATAAAGATACATTCTGTCCAATAAATGACCCTCTATGTTATTTCCCAGTAAAGCCTTATTGAGGTCATTCCTGGCAGTAAGTAGGTCTGTGAATCAGGGAACTGTATATGCGTTGCTCGGTTCAGATTCACACTTCACTACATGCCATAAATTACTAGTAAGATGGGTTTTGCTACTTTTGGCCGATTATTGCACTATAATGCCCTCTGTGTCCTCCTGACACGAAGACGTCCCTCAAGACCTGTACAACTCTGAATAAGGACAAGGTAGCATAGCCCTGGTCTGTTTTTTCTATGAATTGCTGAGTATTGAGGTCCAGATCGTAGATTTTTATTTTCATTCACAGTTTTCTCAGCATTCTACGGTAATAGTAAATCTACCACATATATAACTCAGGTATGCATAAAATTAATAGTCTATCCTCAAATAACCCCATACTCCGGCTTCAGATGGTTATATGCATGCTACCACTTAGATAGGTTCAGCTTGGTGTTTGTGAGGCATCACTTTACTTTCTCTAACACTGACACCTAGCACTGAAAGGCGTTCCGGAAATGGTGCTCATACACTCCACAAACATCAGCTCTTAAACGCCATTCATTTCTGTATGCCAATTATCAGGCACAGTGTAGAAACACCCATCAGAGCGCAGCTCTTCTTTAACCCCTCCATGCAAAATCACATCCGTGTATGTGATTGAGAGGGTTCTCAGGAGCTGAGCTCTCTCCACACATGATAGATGCAGGCTATGGCAACAACTGCAGCCAATCTCCTATAGTGACGTATAAATGCAGTGTGACTGGTGCTCCAGATGCAGTCGCGGGGCACCGATGGGTTACCCCCGTTGCATCACAGTTTATCTGTAAAACAAGTCCTCATCTGACTATCTGAACAGAAAAAATAAAATTTGTGACTCTTTGACGAAGAGGAGGAAAAAAACAAAAAATTGCATGGTCTTTAAGGGGATGAGCTGTGAGGACCTAAATCTAGTATATAGGGACTTGTTTGGGATTCTCAAACCTGTTATTGTAGGATCAAATAATTAGGGAATCATGCATTTTTTATATTTTTGAATGTAAAATGCTATTCCCATTTCTGTCTTTATTAGTGCAGTAGAAACCTGTCCCAGCACAGTTAAAGAGGTTATCCGAGAGAGTTTTTTTTTAGGTCCCTAAACTTTCTCCTAAACAGATTTACAATGGACTTACAAAAAAAGTCTGCCCCTGACATCTCCTCAGTGTGCTGAAAATATGGGCTGTGACATCACTCTGCTGATATTCCATATACCACCCACATGATTTTCTGCCAGAAAGGTTCTACCCAGTACCCGTAACATCTGCCGAAGATTCCTTGTGGACAATTTTGAAGATCTAGGATCGGACATGCTTTCTCCCCTCCTATAAGGGACATAGAAACATTCGGATCACACATGCATGATCTCCTCTTTGTGTCCTGCACTGTGTACAGACGGTGTGGGGATTGGACATGAATACTGGAGAAGGAGTGAGGAATTGTATCCCCACTCCCTTGGCAACTCTGTCTTCAAGGACAGTACAAAAGAAGTCAAAGATGTCCTTCTCCAGCATTTATGTGGGACCAGATCAAGCGCTGGCTGAGACATCGGGATAGTTGGAATCTTTGGATCTGCAGCCTGGATGCAGGGAGCAGACTGCTGCTTATAAACACAAGCTGATTTGAGAAGAGGGAAAAGGAGAACCAAAATTGGTAAAAAGGTATTGAACCCTTGTGGTAATAATAAGGACTTACTTTTTTTGTTTTTACTATTTTTTTTCCTGGGAAACCCCTTTAAATAGTAGAGCTAATAAATGTGTGCTGCATAGAATATTCATGGGCTAACTGAAGGGGCTAAACATGCCACTCAGCACATGTTTCTGAGTCCTTCACCGGGCAGGACTAGAGACAGGTCTATACACTTTATACAATCCAGATCATAGTATTGTCTACAATTGTATTACTTCATATTTTATAAAACATGCAATAAGATAAAAGAGAAATACCCCTTAAATGGAATGTCAGAGGTATTCAAAGGAGCATTAGTTCTGCAATCCGCATGTGTGACCGAAGCTCATTATTGGGTCCTCGGACTGCTGCAGAGGAATCATACAATGGTAGAGTGGGAAGGGACCTCCTAGGTAAGCGTGTCCAACCCCCTTCTCAATGCATGATTCACTAAACCATCTCAGACAGATGTCTGTCCAGCCTCTGTTTGAAGACTTCCATTGAAGGAGAACTCACCACCTGTCGTGGCAGCCTGTTCTACTCATTGATTTTCAGTATGTGTTGTGGATCTGCTTATGGATTAGTTCTATTGTCATTTAGTTGGGCTAATACTTGACTTTTCCATGTAGAAAAGTCTGCACTAGTGTTGAGCATTCCGATACCGCAAGTATCGGGTATCGGCCGATATTTGCGGTATCGGAATTCCGATACCGAGATCCGATACTTTTGTGATATCGGGAAACGATATTAATGTCTAAAATAAAGAATAAAAATAAAAAATATTGATATACTCACCTCTCCGACGCAGCCTGGACCTTACCGATGTAACCGGCAGCTACCGTTCCTAAGAATGAGCACTTGAAAGACCTTAGATGACGTCGCGGCTTGTGATTGGTCGCGTGAGCGGTCACGTGACCGACACGCGACCAATCACAAGCCGCGACGTCATCTAAGGTCTTTCAAGCGTTTTCCTCTCCTTCAGACCCTGGGAACCATACAGGATACCTTCCGATACTTGGTGTCCCATTGACTTGTATTGGTATCGGGTATCGGTATCGGCGATATCCGATACTTTTCGGGTATCGGCCGATACTATCCGATACCGATACTTTCAAGTATCGGACGGTATCGCTCAACACTAGTCTGCACAGAAAATTTCCAAAGCATGTGACCAAGAGTGTGGAAAGTCCTTTAGAATTTATGAGATTTGGATGGTCTTCAGCTTTCAGTACAGAATTTGTGCTAAAAGTTATGTCAAATACGACACTTATGAACATACCGAAAAGCTAATACATGCTTATATATGCATAAGCATGGCTCCATGATAATTGACTTGACTTTGGCCTGACAGAGTGAGGAATTACATTTTGCAGAGCAGTTTCAATCAGCAAGTAGCTAGTTTTCACCACCTCTTTATAATGATCTAACCAAAGTGGAACTTTTCTACATACAGTATGTGATCTGAAACTTTTAGTTTAATTTAAGTAACTATCGATTTTGCAATATGTTGTAAAATATGGACCTTCAAGGTGTTATCCTTGGCTGTAGCAGTAGATTAGGCTCTACGGCAAGTTTAAATAGAATAGACAAGTTTCTGTTTGATTTTTTTGTGATTGTTGGATCAGTTCTATTATTGAAGTGCACTCTTAACCAACACATTAAAATAATAGAGTGACGTAGATACAACTTGTCACGCATGGCAATAAACTTGCACTATATCAACTAGATTCATTATTTGAAAATTAAGTGCAATTCAAGGTCGTCCGTGTTAACCTTACAGTTGATTTGCTTTATTTCTTCATTTTTACAACTGAAATGTTTTATTTTTGTGTTTTTCTTTAGAGAGTATCCAAGTTTTAGTTTATATTTGATTTTGTCTTAATTATTTGATTTAGAAAAAAAAATGATGTTACATTTTCCAAGTAATTTTATTTATTTATTTTATTAAAAGAAGGGGGGGAATAAATATTTTATTTTGCAAGAATTGAGCTGTACCAAAAATGTAAAAAATAAATAAAAAATAAAAAAACAAATTAACAAAATGATCTATGTTTACTGTATTAATTCCTTATTACAGGAGATTTTCTATGTTAAAAGGGGATGTCATTGGGTTAATTACAGTGTTGCCAACCATCAAGAAATTCCCGGACAATCCCTAAAAATAGAGTCATTTTTTACCATATTTGATGCATCCATGATTCATATTTACTCTGATGAAATTTAAATGTAATTATCATTTTAGAGTTCATAGATTATACAGCCAATGTCTTCATATCAGAAGTATGGGCTGTAGAAACAAAGCACTGTGCAAAATTTTACACATGTGTGAACACAATGCTGTAAAGTAAGAATACTTTAAAAAATAGAAATGTTAATAGTTTATCTTTAACAATTAACACAATACAAATTGAACAAACAAATCTAAATCTAATCAATATTTTGTGTGATCATTCTTTGCCTTCAAAACTGTATTGTTTCTTCCAGATACACTTGCACACAATTTTTGAAGGAACTTGACAGGGAGATTCTTCCAAACATCTTGGAGAACTAACCACAGATCTGAGGATGTAGGCTTGTGCAAATCCTTTTAGCTCTTCATGTAATCTCAGATAGACTCAATGATGTTGATATTTAAGGGAACCTGTCATGTCCTTTGTAGGATGTGAAGTGTCCCCCAACGCACTGGGGACACTTTACATGTTGCAAAGGACATGGCCTGTTTCATTTAACGGCATATCATATTTTCCAGGACTCTTGAAGATAGTTCTTTATGACATGGGTTGTTTGTTTTTGGTTGTTTTCCTTCTGCAAAATAAATTTGTAGCTAATCTGATGTTTTCCTGATTATAATGCCTGATGGATAATTATCTGCCTGTGTTTTTCCATATTGCTGATACCTCTAGTCCTGATCAAATTTAGAACTTTATTTGCTGAAATGCAAATTCAAACTGGCAAAGAATGTCCCCCATGCTTCACTGTTGTCTGCAGACATTTGTCTCCAGTCCTTCGGCAAACAATTTTTTTTCTATATAGGGAAATATTTCACATTTTTCAGGCCAGATTGTCTGCTGTATTTTTCTGCTCCACAGCTCCTATGTTTTTGTGCTTGTTGAGTCACCTTCTTTTTACGTGGAAGGTATAGGTTTTTGGTTGAAATTCTTATATGTGGAATAGTTCTGGCTAGACTTCTCCTAACAATAGATGGGTGTAGCTGGGTCCCACTGTGTGCTACCAATTGTGGGCTGATGGTACTAATAGATATCTTCAGATTTCAATTAAGCATGAAGTGTCACCTGCTGCAATAAGTTTCCTTGACTACATCTATAGTCCTCAATATTGCTAATTTCTTGGTGTTTCTTCAAAAAAACTTGTACTCCAGTCTGCTTTGACAACTTTGCCTAAGAGAAACTTTGCTCAAGCAGTATAACTATCTCGTGCCTTGTTTTTGTGCTCAGTTTTGATATACTGTATAACGTTTTACATGAAATCTGTAACATTTGCCTTAGACCACAGGCTCAAAAGGCTGCACCGGACAGGCTTGGTACAAGCTACTCCATCTGGCAGACTACAGAGAAATCCCAACACCTTTTAGCCCCTATACAGGGATCTTGTTTTATAATAGGACCCAGTGGAATGCTACCATGGAAGGGCTGCCATCCAGAGGTAGGAATGGTCATCAAGAAGGGTTGGAACTAAGATGCCATATCAAGGACAAAATTAATATCATACCATACCATAAGTATACTCAGAAACAAGTCGGAGTCAAAACAGCAATACATTAAACAAAAAAACAGGAGAAGAAGAATGAAACCTAGCCAGGGAAACACAAAGCTATATTTGGCAGCTCCCAGCTGCTAGCCTGAGTAGGGAATAGTTCTCTCCAAGTGGCTGGAGCAAGGAGGGAATAACTTCATCTGGACAGCACATGCACCCATACTGCCAGAGTCAATGGTATTACAGGTCCCAGCCACTCTATCCTTAGTGGCTGGATAGAGACCACCATCCAAAGGTTCTGGTCTCTTCCATCACCAGCACCATCTGCAGAGTGAGTATGGTGGCATCTTGCGACAGAAGCAGAAGTTGTAGGAGCAAGTTTTCATGGAGATGTGAAAAGAATGTCTTTCACAGCCTTACCCTTGTAGTGGAGTATGACTGATCCTCATCCAGTTATAAGCTTCTTACACAGATGTTTCTCATTTCAGTTAATGACAATGCTTCAACCTTCACATGAAAATAATGATCATTATCACCTGTTTGGCATAATTGGTTCTCATACACATGACTGTAATTCAATAAAATCCCTGCCTTTTTGCAAGTGCACCATAAAGAACTAATGCTGTTTTGAAGGCAAACGGTGGTCACACCAAATATTGATGTAATTTAGATTTCTCTTTAATTCATTCACTTTGCATTTTGTTAATTGATATAAATAAACTAACTAGAGATGAGAGGATCGCTGTGAGCAACCCTGGTTCATGGTCATAAAAAAATTCAAGTTGACAAATATAATAAGTAGGTAAATAAGAAATCAAGGAAAGAGTTGCTCAGCAGAGATTGGGGTGGGGGGTTCATTTAGAGTTTTTACAACTGGCTTGTTAAATGAATCAAAATTGGCATATACTCTACTTTCTTATTTATTCAGTCTTGCCCACCACCTCAATATCTTAACACCATGTTCACATTAATCAGAGGTTTCCCCAATATGGATAACTGACTCTTTGCCTACAAAGACAATCCAAATAAGATAATTAAATCTAATATGTGCAGATTAGGTGTGGCCGATTTTGCTATTGGAAAGTATATCGTTGTTATCCACACAGGGAGAGGGTATTTTATCTTAATTAAGAATGCACATAGCTTTTGAAACACATTGATGACCAGTATCCATTCACCACTCTTCTATGGGTAATTATTATTATTTATATAGCACCATTAATTCCATGGTGCTGTACATGAGAAAGGGGTTACATACAGAGTTATTGATATCATTTACAGTAAACAAATTTACAATGACAGACTGGTACAGAGGGGAGAGCACCCTGTCCTTGCGGACTTACATTCTACAGGATAATGGGGAAGAGACAGAAGGTCTGGGGTGCAGCATCTCTGGTGGTGGTGAGGCAGCAGCTTTGGTGGTGGTGAGGCAGCAGCTCGGGTGGTGGTGAGGCGGTTTTAAATGTTTGAAATAAAGTGCTAATTTCAATCTATTTGGATCGAGCAGGACAACACCATCTCTTTTTTCAGTTGATCACCATCTTGCAACAGGATCTGTTCCAGGTTCTGCAAAACCTAAAGTTGGAAATATAGGTGAGCTAGTTATTTCCTTATTCACCTGTAAATAAGCATTATCTGATATGAGTTAGCTTATTAGGTACACAGTAGTAAAGATAACAAAAAGTGACGAATCCTGGTAGGGAAAAGACTCATTCACACAGCACTGTAATACAAATCTGGATTGGTAATATGCAATTAATGTAATCTTGCATGGTGTCTCTGAATACATACTCCTCCAGACCTTTGACCTTTCTTGACAAACTCTTAACCACCTCCTAGAGCAACGTACCATGAATTTTTTTTCAACAAGCTACATTATGTAGAACTTTAAAAGTTTTAGGGTCAAATTTACAAAGGAAATGCAAAATCTGCCAATACTTTCACCAACGTGAAGTAATCCCACGAGACAAAATATTGATGGCTCTATTTCATCCACTGTAGAAATGCTGCATTATGGATATTCCATCTGCACCTGTTGCTGTTGCATTGTTGTTGTGACTTTTTGGGGACCTCCCCTTTCTCAAGCTCAGCTACCTTCCCTTTCTGCAGTGTCTCTGTAGGGGCTCAGCTGTGAACACCTTGTTTCAGACTAAGGGTACCGTCACACAGTGCAATTGTGATCGCTACGACGGCACGATCCGTGACGTCGCAGCGATCGTATGATTATCGCTCCAGCGTCGTAGACTGCGGTCACACTTTGCAATCACGGCGCTGGAGCGATGCCGAAGTCCCCGGGTAACCAGGGTAAACATCGGGTAACTAAGCGCAGGGCCGCGCTTAGTAACCCGATGTTTACCGTGGTTACCAGCGTAAAAGTAAAAAAAAAAAAAAACGTACATGCTCACCATCTGATGTCCGTCCGGTCCCTTGCCGTCCGCTTCCCGCTCTGACAGATCCGGCCGTACAGTGAGAGCAGAGCGCAGCGGTGACATCACCGCTGTGATCTGCTCTCACTTTCCGGCCGGCAGACAGTCAGAGCGGGAAGCGGACGGCAAGGGACCGGACGGACATCAGATGGTGAGCATGTACGGTTTGTTTTTTTTTACTTTTACGCTGGTAACCACGGTAAACATCGGGTTACTAAGCGCGGCCCTGCGCTTAGTTACCCGATGTTTACCCTGGTTACCAGCGAACGCATCGCTGGATCGCTGTCACACACAACGATCCAGCAATGTCAGCGGGTGATCAAGCGACGAAAGAAAGTTCCAAACGATCTGCTACGACGTACGATTCTCAGCAGGATCCCTGATCGCTGCTGCGTGTCAGACACTGCGATATCGTAACGATATCGCTAGAACGTCACGAATCGTACCGTCGTAGCGATCAAAATTGCACTGTGTGACGGTACCCTTACTCCACTTTGGTGAGAGTTGTAATGGATTTAGTTTACATTGTAAATTTGCACCACATCTTTTTGACGTTCCACATAAACAAGTTTGTTGAAAAAAAAAAAGACTTTCGAACCAATGTTCATAATTCAAACTATTTCTATATGGTGGGTTATTTTTTAAAGCTTTATCTGCCTCTATGTGGAGGTACAGTACTCTCATCCTTGTAGAAGGTTCTTGTTGTGTACATGGGACCTAATTTTAATATTATGGTAATTTTTATGCATAAATTGCTTTTTTCAAGTTTTGCCACAGTATCTCTTTAAGGATCAACTTTAGACTGAAATAATAGATTTAGAAATCTGTGTTCTTCAGAACATTTTCTTTCTCAATAATCTTATACTTCAACTTAAAAACAGATGAGTGGACATTTTGTAAAAAAAAAACTTTAGAGTTTAGAGCAAAAGTCTTAGGTTTTTTTTTTTTTTTTAAATGGTATGTTGCTAAGATTCTGAAGCTGCAAAGCATCCCTTCATCATCACACTATTTCCATGATTCACCGATGTTCTGATGTTTTGAATTCTTTTTTGTGAAATGCTATATTTGATTTCTGCCAGAAATAATGGGTTCTTTGTTGGTCATATTTTTTTTCCTTTTGACTCATCCTTCCATAGAACGAAAAAAAAATGTCTTATTCATTTTTATTCTTTGACTTTTTTTCCCCTTTCTACTATTTTACTACTAGTTGCTGGGAGACAATGCCTTTGCCTATTATTGAATGAATCTTGCTGCAATGGAAGTGATTGTGATAAGCTGTAATACTTTTGGAGTTGTTATCCATGGTATTTCCTGTATATATCAATGTAGTGTCACCAAGTGGTTTGGAATTTCCTTCGTATATGAAGCTTCCATAAAAGTGAAATGTTAACCTGCCCGCCATACAATGTAAGGAATTTCAAGGCTGAACATTAAGAATAACAAATCTTATAATTGAGCAGTCAATTAAAAATACTCAAATTGCTTCCAAAAACAACCTTTTAAAGAGAGTCACTGTGTTAAAAAAATATTGAATGGCTGTCTGTTTTTTATAAATCAAAGAAGGCTTGTTCTGTGCTTCAGAAAGGGATATTTGCTGGTGTCTCACAAATTTGCTCCCATAAAATAAAAAATACCTTTCAGTTAGAACATAACAAGTGTCATGGAAAAATCCAGTCTAGGACCAGAGATATCTGGTTGCAGTTAAAAAAAAAATGTTTTTGATTATCTATTGATCATTTGAAATTTTTTTTCACTCTCCTTTGCTATCCTTGCTCTTCAAGAGATAGAATTTTGTTTTTTTAATTTTCAATCTAGCCAAATGAGATTTTTTTTGCGGAAACAGATGTATTTTTTCATGGCAACATCTATTTTATTTGTAAAGCACTGAAAAACGTGCAAAATATATTGCAAAAAAACAGCAATTCTGCCTTTGATTTAGGGTTTTGTTTTTATGGCAGTAACATGACATATATTGATTATTTTTTAATAAATATTTTTCGTTTTTTGAATTGAGAAAAATAAAAAACTTTTGAAATATAAAAACAAATACATTTTTATTTTTTTTCCAGTAGAGCTGATTGAGGGTTTGTTTTTTTGCATGTCAAGATATGGTTTTTAGCCTAATTATTTTGAGATTATGTAACTTTGTGATAGCTTTTTATGCCATTTTTGAGGGCGCTAAAACATTAATTCTGGCATTTTTTAAATTTTTGCTATTTTTTACAACATTCTCTTGCTCAGAGATAAAAAATGGAAAATCTTAGTAGTTCTGATATAGCTGTGGTAATTGGTAACGCTTTTATTTTATTTAACACATTTGAAAAGTGAGGAGTTTAAACTTTTATATCTATCTTGAGGAATTAAGCCTGTGTTAATTCAATTGTTGGTACAATACAATATTTCTGCAATCCAGTGTATAATCCTGTTAGCGTTCTCCTGTTGAGTCCTGAATGAGGTCCCCCTTTAACAGCTTAGATGCTACAGTCACTTTCGACTGTGGCATCTAAGTGGTTAAACTGACAGAGCTGCCTCTGATAATATAGGAAAAAACTGAGGAGCAAAAAGCACAACAGGGAACTTATCTGATGATGAAGGACAATAAGGTGCAGGGAATTGCTGAACTTGTATAGTTGTGGCTCACACAACAAGGATGAAGCTTACATTTGTCAGCTGCTGCAGTCTTATGGGTTCAAAAAACATTAAAATGCCAGAAGAGAAACAAATGGTGGGTCGTCTGCGCTGTTGATGGAAACAATGGTCTAGGATACAAAGTAGACTTAATGTGATTTTATTACCAATGTGTTTCAAAGTCTTCAGACATCTTCATCAGGATATTACCATATACAAAGGAATCAACCACATAAAGTCTACTTTGTAGACCACCTATGACGACCACCTATGATTCCACTTCTGGCTATCTCTGATAATGGCAGTTGCAGGCAGGTGTCATCTCCATCACTAGTTGGCTTCTGAGACTGCTTTACACCCTCCCTTTACACATGAGATGTAAATGTATGTCGTGTTGCCAAGGGGTTGAAAACTCCCCGGGTTTTCACAGCTCACAAAGATTCTGTAGTCCAATATCCACCACCTCCCGACTGGCACTTTTTTTGTATGTAAACTAAACACAATACAATATTTCAGGGATCTATTCAGAAAAGACACTGAATTATGTTGTATTTATACAGTCATGTGAAACATTTTGGACATTCATTGTTTATCTGTATTAAAGGTACTGTAATGAAAAAACTCACAAAGTAGCAAGTAGCAAATATTTCTGTTTACATGACATGTCTATCAAGGTGAATACAGGTCTAGACTGCAAGATGTGGACACTGGACACCTATCAGTTTTCCTAACATTGAATGATTCATTATTTCATCTCTTCTTCTTTTATCCATTAACCCCTTCATGAACTGTGACATATATTTATATGTCATAGGTTGTGTTCCTGCATTCCAGCTCACATGTTTTCCGGCATTTGACAGCTGATTTCATCTGGTGACATGTGCCCTTAACTGCTGCGGTTGGAATCGTGATCCACTTGCAGTTGTTAACAAGTTGAATGCTGCTGTCATTCTCCGACAGCAGCGTTTAACATGGCCACACCGGAAGTGCATCACAAATCTCGCCTGTCACATGATTGTGGGACGCTGATAGGTTGGCATGACAACCCAGGGTCTGCAGGAGACCCCAAAGATTATCATTTCTGCTGAATCCCCGCTATGTGTTGCACAGGGGATCGGAGTTTCGCAGCTTCAAGTCTCCCAAGGAGACTATTGAAGCAAGTAAAAAGGAGAAAAAAATGTTCTTAAAAATATTTAAAAATTTTAAAAATATAAATGCTCAAATCACCCCAATGTTACCCTATTCAATAAAAAACAATAGAAAATATATTTAAAAATACACATAATTGGTATCACCATGTTCAGAAATGCCTGATCTATCAATATATAAAAATAATTAATCTGATGGGTAAACAGCGTCATGAAAAAAAAAGTCAAAAGACCAGAATAATGTTTTTTTGGTTGCTGCAACATTGCAATAAAATGCAAAAACGAGTGATCAAAAGATCATATCTTTCACAAAATAGTATCAATAAAAACATCAGCTCGTCATGCAAAGAATAAGCCCTCATGCAGCAACAGATACCAAAAAAATGGAAACACTACAGTCTTGGAAAATGGCACGCTTTTTTAATTTTTTTTACAAACTTTGGATTTTTTTTCCATCACATAAATAAAAAAAAAGAACCTAGACTTGTTTGGTGTCTGCAAACTCGTAATGACCTGGAGAATCATAATGGCAGGTCAGTAAAAAAAAAAAAAAACAAACGCAAAAATGGAAAGTTCCAAGGTCGTGAAGGGGGCAAAGTACTTTGATAAAACTGAAAGTCGTGCCACTCTTCAGCTAATGTATCTATGCAGTTCCATTTTGATGTGTGTATTTGAGACACAGTCAAACTCTGTGAGTTGGACGTAGAGGGACATATACAGTACATACACATCTGTGGAATGACAAAAACATTTTTATGTAATACTGGAACTAATCTATTTGCACACAATGCTTCTTTGTTCTAGTTTGTCCAGCTTTTATATTTGAGATTTATATTACACTAATAGGTTTGTGGGTTTCAATTTTTTTTGATGTTGATAAGTCTTCTTTGTATTGCATTTGTTACAGTTCTGTTTAGTAGTTAATGCTTATATAGCAATGTTTATTTGTAGATATTTAGGAAACACGTCACAATTACAAAAACATTTAACAGTCAACAGAACTGTACACTTGCCATATGAAATCCAGATGTGGCATATAGACTAATCTTTTCACAGAGGAAATTGGATCAATAAGAAGAGCAGAGCTTCAAAGAGAGCCCATCACTATTGAAGGAGTACTAAAACACAGACATCAATACCATTCTCTTATTGAGCTATACTTGTGCCTACAATTACACCCACTAAAAAGCACTTTTTGGTTTTGTGAAATCACAGCCGAAATTATTATCATTATGATGAGAATTATGTGGTATGGTCTATGTCTCCATTGTTTGTTTTATTACTAAGCAAGTAAATAGTTAAAAATGTATTTTTTCTCTCCTTATTGATAGAAAAGTAGAGAGAGTGATTAAATGTGTAGGTTTTAGCCACCACAGAGGATGTCCAGAGGATTAAAAGCCTCCAATTTGCAAAGACTTTCTTGGATTTTTTTAACCTGTCCCAGCAAATTGTCTTGTTCTGGTCCTAAAAGGGTTCATACAAAAAGTTGGCATTCCCATCTGCTTTGGGAGTGATCTGAAACATTACTCTTTTATCGACCAAGATGTTGTTAAGTATGGTGTTCTGGTTCGGAGATTTTCAAATACCTTATTGGAGAACTCAGAATGAAAGGGAATCTCCAGGTTTTTCCATTATAAAGTAGGACCAGCACCTGTAAGCCTTCTGTTAGAGCATTATAAAATGCTGTTTAGATGTCCCCAATCCTCCCTGCATAACACAAAAAATACTCATACTCACCTATGGGACGGTGGGGTCCAGTGGGCATCTGTGGTCTTGATCTGGCACCTCCTCTCTTCTTCTATCAACTCCTCCTTCCGGCTTCATGTGGATGACACATTCTACGTCATCCACTCAGTGTTTCCAATCCCGCACAGGTGGACTTCTCTTTCCCCTGCTGAGGGAAAAGCAAAGTACTGTAAAGTTAAGAGCAGCATGCTCCTGCATTTGCGATCTACAATACTTTGCTCTGCCCTTGGCAGGACAGAGAGAAGTACGCCTGTGCAGGAAAGCGATGGAGAACACTGTGTGGATAATGTAGAATGCAGCATCTCCAAGAAGCAAGAAGGAGGCCGATGCTCGCAAGAAAAGAAGAGGCGCCGGATCAAGATCTTAGATGGCTATCAGACCGTACCATGCCATAAGTGAGTATAATAAAAGGTCTTTTTTTGTGTTACGCAGAGTGCATTGGGCACATATATACAGTATTCTAGAATGCTGTATATGAGGGCTTTCAGGTGCTGGCTGTACTTTATATAGGAAAAATCTGGTGACAAGTTCCCGTTAAACTATATAAGGAATAAAACAAAAAAAGTTAAACATTATATTGACAGCCCCTAAACGGTGTTTAGCTATAGAGGCACGGAGTCCCTTCAACAACAAATGGAGACACCATTATTATAATAATATTAGATGCTCTGACCAGTATTATAAATTACACATTGTAATTGGGGAAAGCTAGACTGATTTTGCACTAGGAGCTGTAGTTTTGAGTTATCATCTGTATTTTGTATGTAGACCCTCCTCATGTATAGCACCATGGAATCAATGATGCTATAGAAATAATAATAATAATAATAATAATAATAATACTCCACTCATTGATTTTTGTGTAATACTCTGTTTTCCTTTCGGGAATGCTGTAGCCATATTTCATTATTAGATGGCTCCAAAGTTTGCAGGTGAACACTGGAAACTCCTTTTATATAACCACATTAGACTCATACCGATGTCCTCCTTTCAGTTGCAACAGCCAAAATCCAGTGTTCTTTGAGCTGGAGGAGACTCTTCACTTATCCCAGAATGCACTTGGAATATGCAAATTCTTTCCTCAGGACTCCTCCCCTGGTTTACCGATGTCCTCCTTTCAGCTGCAATGGCAAAAATCCAGTGTTTTTTGAGCTCACGGAGACTCTTTACTTATCCTAGAATGCATTGGGAATATGCAAATTCTCTCCTGAGGACTCCACACCTGGTTCCTATTTTGCATCTGTTTTCTCTCAGAAAGGAAATCATCAACTAGTTTTCACTGTTCTATTAAAGGAATAGAAGAATCCAGGATATCTATAAACAAAAAGATAGCGAGGAAACACTTAACTAACATAAATGAATTCAAGTCTGCAGGTCCAGGTGAATTACAGCCCAGAGTACTGAAGGAGATAGCAGAAAAAAATTTTGAACAACTCTCCATAATCTTTGAAAATTCTTGGAGAACAGGAGAAGTCCCAGAAGACTGGAGAAGAGCAAATGTTGTTCCCATCTTCAAAAAGGGGAAGAAGGTGGACCCGGGGAACTATAGGCCGGTGAGTCTGACTTCCATGCCAGGAAAGATCTTTGAACAAATTATTAAACAACATGTATGTAAGTACCTGGATAAGAATGAAGTGATTAACCCCTTAAGCCCCAAGGGTGGTTTGCACGTTAATGACCGGGCCAATTTTTCCAATTCTGACCACTGTCCCTTAATGAGGTTATAACTCTGGAATGCTTCAACGGATCCAGGTGATTCTGACATCTTTTTCTCGAGACATATTGGGCTTCATGATAGGGGTAAAATTTCTTTGATATTACCTGCGTTTATTTGTGAAAAAAACGGAAATTTGGGAAAAATTATGAAAATTTAGCAATTTTCCAAATTTGAATTTTTATGCCCTTAAATCACAGAGATATGTCACACAAAATACTTAATAAGTAACATTTCCCACATGTCTACTTTACATCAGCACAATTTTGGAACCAAAATTTTTTTTTTTAGGGAGTTATAAGGGTTATTCATTTTTACAACACCATTTTTTTAGGGACCACATCTCATTTGAAGTCATTTTGAGGGGTCTATATGATAGAAAATGACCAAGTGTGACACCATTCTAAAAACTGCTCAAAACCACATTCAAGAAGTTTATTAATCCTTCAGGTGTTTCACAGGAATTTTTGGAATGTTTAAAAAAAAATGAACATTTAACTTTTTATCACAAAAAATTTACTTCAGCTCCAATTTGTTTTATTTTACCAAGGTTAACAGGAGAAAATGAATGCCAAAAGTTGTTGGACAATTTGTCCTGAGTATGCCAATACCCAAAATGTGGGGGTAAACCACTGTTTGGGCGCATGGCAGAGCTCGGAAGGGAAGGAGCGCCATTTGACTTTTCAATGCAAAATTGACTGGAATTGAGATGGGACGCCATGTTGCGTTTCGAGAGCCCCTGATGTGCCTAAACATTGAAACCCCCCACAAGTGACACCATTTTGGAAAGTAGACCCCCTAAGGAACTTATCTAGATGTGTGGCGAGCACTTTGACCAACCAAGTGCTTCACAGAAGTTTATAATGCAGAGCCGTAAAAATAAAAAATCATATTTTTTCACAAAAATTATATTTTCACCCCCAATTTTTTATTTTCCCAAGGGTAACAGAAGAAATTGGACCCCAAAAGTTGTTGTGCAATTTGTCCTGAGTACGCTGATACCCCACATGTGGGGGTAAACCACTGTTTGGGCACATGGCAGAGCTCGGAAGGGAAGGAGCGCCATTTGACGTTTCAATGCAAAATTGACTGGAATTAAGATGGGACGCCATGTTGGGTTTGGAGAGCAAATGATGTGCCTAAGCATTGAACCCCCCCACAAGTGACACCATTTTGGAAAGTAGACCCCCTAAGGAACTTATCTAGATGTGTGGTGAGCACTTTGACCCACCAAGTGCTTCACAGAAGTTTATAATGCAGAGCCGTGAAAATAAAAAATCATTTTTTTCCACAAAAATTAATTTTTAGCCCCCAGTTTTGTTTTTTTCCAAGGGTAACAGGAGAAATTGGACCCAAAAAGTTGTTGTCCAATTTGTCCTGAGTACGCCGATACCCCATATGTGGGTGGGAACCACCGTTTTGGTGCATGGCAGAGCTCGAAAGGGAAGGAGCGTCATTTGGAATGCAGACTTAGATGCATTGGTCTGCAGGTGTCAAGTTGCATTTGCAGAGCCCCTGATGTACCTAAACAGTGGAATCCCCCCACAAGTGACCCCATATTGGAAACTAGACCCCGAAGGAACTTATCTAGAAGTGTTGTGAGAACTTTGAACCCCCAAGTGTTTCACTACATTTAATAACGCAGATCCTTGAAAATAAAAAATAATTTTTTTCCCACAAAAATGTTTTTTTAGCCCCCCAAATTTTTCTTTTCCCAAGGGTAACAAGAGAAATTGGACCCCAAACGTTGTTGTCCAATTTGTTCTGAGTACTCTGATACCCCATATGTTGGGGTAAACCCCTGTTTGGGCGCACGGGAGAGCTCGGAAGGGAAGGTGCACTGCTTTACTTTTTCAACGCAGAATTGGCTGGAATTGAGATCGGACGCCATGTCGTGTTTGGAGAGCTCTGATGTGCCTAAACAGTGGAAACCCCCATTTGTAACTGAAACCCTAACCCAAACACACCCCTAACCCTAATCCCAACCACACCCCTAACCCCAACCACACCCCTAACCCCAACACACCCTAAACCCTAATCTCAACCCTAACCACACCCCTAACTTCAACACACCCCTAACCCTAATCTCAACCATAACCCTAACCACACCCCTGGCCCTGACACACCCCTAACCCTAATCCCAACTGTAAATGTAATCCAAACCCTAACCCTAACTTTAGCCCCAATCCTAACTGAAGCCCTAACCCTAACTTTAGCCCCAACCCTAACTTTAGCCCCAACCCTAACCCTAACTTTAGCCCCAACCCTAACCCTAACTTTAGCCCCAACCCTAACTGTAGCTCTAACCCTAACATTAGCCCCAAACCTAATCCTAACTTTAGCCCCAACCCTAACCCTAACTTTAGCCCCAGCCCTAAACCTAACTTTAGCCCCAACCCTATCCCTAGCCCCAACCCTAACCCCAACCCTAACCCTAGCCCCAACCCTAGCCCCAAACCTAAACCTAACCCTAACACTAGCCCTAACCCTAGCCCTAATCCTAGCCCTAACCCTAACCCTAGCCCTAACCCTAACTCTAGCCCTAACCCTAGCCCTAACCCTAGCCCCAGCCCTAAATCTAGCCCTAATCCTAGCCCTAACCCTAGCCCTAACCCTAACCTTAACCCTAATGGGAAAATGGAAATAAATACATTTTTTTAATTTTATTATTTTTCCCTAACTTAGGGGGTCATGAAGGGGGGTTTGATTTACTTTTAGAGCAGGTTTTTTAGCGGATTTTTATGATTGGCAGCTGTCACACAGTAAAAGACGGTTTTTATTGCAAAAAATAGTTTTTGCATCTCTACATTTTGAGAGCTATAATTTTTCCATATTTTGGTCCACAGAGTCATATGAGGTCTTGTTTTTTGCGGGACGAGTTGACATTTTTATTGGTAACATATTCGGGCACGTGACATTTTTTGATCGATTTTTATTCCGATTTTTGTGAGGCAGAATGACCAAAAACCAGCTATTCATGAATTTCTTTTGTGGGGGGGGGCGTTTATACCATTCCATGTTTGGTAAAATTGATAAAGCAGTTTTATTCTTTGGTCAGTACGATTACAGCGATACCTCATTTATATCATTTTTTTATGTTTTGGCGCTTTTATACGATAAAAACTATTTTATAGAAAAAATAATTATTTTTGCATCGCTTTATTCTGAGGGCTATAACTTTTTAATTTTTTTGCTGATGATGCTGTATGGTGGCTCGTTTTTTGTGGGACAAGATGAGGTTTTTAGCGGTACCATGGTTATTTATATCCGTATTTTTGATTGCGTGTTATTTCACTTTTTGCTCGGCGGTATGATAACAAAGCGTTGTTTTTTGCCTCGTTTTTTATTACGGTGTTCACTGTAGGGGTTAACTAGCAGGACAGTTTTATAGGTCAGGTCCTTACAGATGCAGCAATACTAAATATGTGTACTTTTATTTTTTTTAATTTAGACAAAGAAATTTATTTATGGGAACAATATTTTTTTTTTTCTTTATTTAGGAATTTTTTTTTTTTTTTTACACATCTAAATATTTTTTTTTTACATTATTATCACATTGTCCCAGGGGGGACATCACTATATAGTAACAGATCGCTGATCTGACAGTTTGCAGAGCACTGTGTCAGATCAGCGATCTGACAGGCAGTGCTCCTGGCTTACCAGCGCCTGCTCTGAGCAGGCGCTTGTAATCCACCTCCCTGCAGGACCCGGAAGTAGCCCCGTGGCCATTTTGGATCTGGGGCCTGCAGGGAGGAGACACTCGGTACAAGGTGAGCACATCTCCTTGTACCAAGGGTCTCAGGGAAGCCCGCAGGGAGCCCACTCCCTGCGCGATGCTTCCCTATGTCCCCGTAACGCTGTGATCTTGTTTGATCGCAGTGTTCTGGGGGTTAATATGCGAGGAGTGGTCCGTGACTGCTCCTGGCACATAGTGCCGGATGTCAGCTGCGATAGTCAGCTGACACAAGGCCGCGATCGGCCGCGCTCCCCCGGTGAGCGCGGCCGATTGCATATGACATAATATCCTATCACTGGGAATTAAGTCCCAGGTCTCCTCGATGAGATAGTATGTCATATGTGATTAAGGGGTTAGCCAGAGTCAGCATGGGTTTGTAACTAATAAGTCATGTCAGACTAACTTAATTTACTTTTATGACAAAATCACTGACTGGGTGGATCAGGGAAATGCTGTAGATATAGTATATCTTGACTTCAGCAAAGCATTTGACAAAGTATATCACACCATTCTTATTGAAAAAATGACTAAGTATGGAATGGACAAGACAACTGTTAGGTGTATTCATAACTGGCTTAGTGATCGGGTCCAAAGAGTGGTTGTAAATGGCTGCATATCCAGTTGGAAGAATGTCTCAAGTGGGGTACCACAGGCAGGTACGGACTGGGGCTGATATTCAGTCCTGACATTTGAAATCACACAGGCCCATGCTGTCCCTGTTCCCATGAACCAGATGGCATATATTACTTATATTACCCTGGATGGAGGAAAGGAAGATTTTCTACAAGACCAATATTTCTAATAATACCTGTGGCCTGCTGGGGTAAGTGACGGAGTCAGCAACTTTGTGCTCCATCACAACTCTTAACAGTATGGGTATCTTAAGAACACCGATTCTGAAACAACGTAGCAGACAAGCCCATGACCAGACAGGCCCTTCTGGCATTTGCCAGAATTGCCAGATGGCCTGTCCAGCCCTGACCACAGGGTTCTGTCCTGGGCCCTGTATTGTTCAACATCTTTATCAATGATTTACATGAAGGAATAGAGGGTGCACTGATTAAATTTGCTGATGACACAAAGCTAGGAGAGATAGATAATACTATAGAAGAGAGAGAGAGGATTCAAAAAGATATAAATAAACTGGAGCAGTGGGTAGCAACTAACAGAATAGTTTTTAACAAGGAAAAATGCAAAATACTACATATGGGCAATAAAAATGAAAAGCATATACAGAATGTTAGGAATAGGGCTAAGCAACAGCACATGTGAAAAAGACTTGGGTATACTAATAGATCATAAACTAAACATGAGTCAACAGTAGTGTTGAGCGATACCTTCCGATACTTGAAAGTATCGGTATCGGATAGTATCGGCCGATACCCGAAAAATATCGGATATCGCCGATACCGATACCCCATACCAATACAAGTCAATGGGACTCAAGTATCGGAAGGTATCCTGGATGGTTCCCAGGGGCTGACGGAGAGGAAACTCTCCTTCAGGCCCTGGGATCCATATTCATGTAAAAAATAAAGAATTAAAATAAAAAATATGGATATACTCACCCGTCCGGCGGCCCCTGGACCTTACCACTGTTAACCGGCAGCCTCCGTTCCTAAGAATGAGGAGTTTAGGACCTTAGATGATGTCGCGGCTGACGTCGCGGCTTGTGATTGGTCGCGTGACCGCTCATGTGACCGCTCACGCGACCAATCACAAGCCGCGACGTCATCGCAGGTCCTAAACTCCTCATTCTTAGGAACGGAGGCTGCCGGTTAACAGCGGTAAGGTCCAGGGGCCGCCGGACGGGTGAGTATATCCATATTTTTTATTTTAATTCTTTATTTTTTACATGAATATGGATCCCAGGACCTGAAGGAGAGTCTCCTCTCCTCCAGACCCTGGGAACAATACACTGGGAACTTCCGATTCCGATATCTCAAAAATATTGGAACTCGGTATCGGAATTCCGATACCGCAAGTATCGGCCGATACCCGATACTTGCGGTATCGGAATGCTCAACACTAGTCAACAGTGTGATGCAGCAGCAAAAAAGGCAAATACAATTCTGGGATGTATTAACAGAAGCATACAGTCTAGATCACGCGAAGTCATTATTGCCCTCTACTCCTCTTTGGTCAGACGTCATCTGGAATACTGTGTTCATTTTGGGCACCACATTTTAAAAAAGACATCAACAAACTGGAGCAAGTTCAGAGAAGAGCGACCAGAATGGTGACCGGTCTGCAAACCATGTGATATGAGGAACATTTACAGGATTTGGGAATGTTTAGCTTGCAAAAAAGAAGACTGAGAGGAGACTTAATAGCTGTCTACAAATATCTCGAGGGCTGTCACATTGTAGAAGGATCATCTTTTTTCTCATTTGCACAAGGAAAGACTAGAAGCAATGGGATGAAACTGAATGTGAGGAGGCACAGGTTAGATATTAGAAAAAACTTTTTGACAGTTAGGGTGATCAATGAGTGGAACAGGCTGCCACAAGAGGTGGTGAGTTCTCCTTCCATGGAAGTTTTTAAACAGAGGCTGGACAGTCATCTGTCTGGGATGATTCAGCGAATCCTGCTTTGAGCAGGAGGTTGGACCAGAGGACACAGGAGGTCCTTTCCAACTCTACCATTCTATGATTCTATGATTCATGGATATCTAGGCAATATAATGGGACTATGAAGAGGAAGACAATTTTTAAACCCTCAGCAACGTTGTACAATACAGTCATTAAGTGGGCAACTTTGATTGATTATCATTTACTCAAGTGATTTAATAAAATTGATAGAAAACCCTCCACTGTGTAAACAATATATGTGAACGGTAACTGTACCTTGAACAATATTTGCCCCAATACATGTGATATACAATGGTACGTGTGATTGTAGGAAACTTTGTAATATATTATATCACAAAAAAAGAGCACTTAACTCTGTCTTAGGGTACCGTCACATTAAGCGACGCTGCAGCGATAGCGACAGCAATGCCGATCGCTGCAGCGTCGCTGTGTGGTCGCTGGAGAGCTGTCACACAGACCGCTCTCCAGCGACCAGCGATGCCGAGGTCCCCGGGTAACCAGGGTAAACATCGGGTTGCTAAGCGCAGGGCCGCGCTTAGTAACCCGATGTTTACCCTGGTTACCAGCGTAAAAGTTAAAAAAACAAACAGTACATGCTCACCTGCGCGTCCCCCAGCCTCTGCATCCTGACGCTGACTGAGCTCCGGCCCTAACAGCAGAGCGGTGACGTCACCGCTGTTGCTTTCACTTTCAGTTTAGGGCCGGCGCTTTAGTGTCAGGAAGCAGAGGCTGGGGGACGCGCTGGTGAGTATGTACTGTTTGTTTTTTTAACTTTTACGCTGGTAACCAGGGTAAACATCGGGTTACTAAGCGCGGCCCTGCGCTTAGTAACCCGATGTTTACCCTGGTTACCAGTGTAAAATATCGCTGGTATCGTCGCTTTTGCTGTCAAACACGGCGATACACGGCGACCTAGCGACCAAATAATGTGCAGACCTTCTAGCAGCGACCAGCAATTTCACAGCGGGATCCAGATCGCTGCTGCGTGTCAAATACAGCGATATCGCCATCCAGGTCGCTGCAACGTCACGGATTGCTGGCGATATCGCCTAGTGTGACGGTACCTTTACTCAAGACATGATTGCATGCAAGCCCAGTATGGTGTAAGATTACACAGCCCTTTATATTCTATTGAGGTGGGAAGAAGGAGGAGTGAGAGAACAAGCAGAGGGGGACACAGAAAGATTGTGCTGAGCTTTCTAACAAGTCTTTTCTCTCACCCCAGAACTGTATTCACATCTACACAGTTAAAGAATTCTCCTATCTGTGTGTTGCCTAAGGAATGAAGAGGATGAATCCATCCCTGTGTGCTGTAATGTGCATGGAAGGCTACTTTCACACTTCCGTCTTTAGAGGTCCATCGCAATCCGTCATTTTGGGAAAAAAAGGATCCTGCAAATGTGCTTGCAGGATGCGTTTTTTTCCCATAGCCTTGTATTAGCGACGGATCGCGACGGATTGCTACACGTCGCATCCGTCGTGCGACGGATGCGTCGTGTTTTGGCAGACCGTCGGCACAAAAAAATGTTCCATGTAACTTTTTTTGTGCGTCACGTCCGCAATTTTCGACCGCACATGCGCGGCCAAAACTCCGCCCCCTCCTCTCCGGACTGCAGAATGGGCAGCGGATGCATTGAAAAACTGCATCAGCTGCCCACGTCTTGCAGTTATTTCACAGCGTCCATCGGTACGTTGGCCCGACGCATTGCGACGGGCCCGTACCGACGGTAGTGTGAAAGTAGCCTATGTCATCATAGCTGATAGATATCTGCACCAGCTCAGAGTCAATTGCAAATTAAGAGATACGGTCTACAATGAAATGCAGGATATTAGTATAGTATAGTATAATTTCTCATGTACACGCAGGACATCTTATTCTGAAAAGTTATTTGAATGTACATTTACTCTTTGATGTTTTGGAGAGTTTGCTGTACACTGGAATTACAGAAATAAAGTGCCATATCAACATCTGCCCCCACTACGTTATCTCACAAATCTCTTTTTCTGAGAAGTTTCAGAAACATTTACATACATATTAGTTTATGGCATTAACAGCTCTTTTATTAGCTTTGTGCTTTGGGTACAGTAGTCTATTAGTTCTAGGTTTGTATAGCTCAGTTCAGGGCTTCTCTCTTATCTAATTGCTTCATAAAAGTAGGGTTTACTGCAATATTCTGGTGGATAATATAATGTTTCCTTTTCATGGCGATTACTGTACAGCCCTGGGTTATAGTGTTTGGTTAGATGGAGATTTCTTTCTTTGAATTTTATTAGGTCTGTTTACAAAGGTGTTTAGTCTATTATATTACAATAGACATAGATAGTAAAGAATACATATAAAAAATACCCTGAAGGAACAAACTTTTATTGCCTAGTAAAAGACTTGCTAACTGGTGCCTCACGCTTTATTGCCAAAGTCAGAAAGTCGTAAAATTGAAAACGCTTCAAGGGAATAAGAGGCCTCAACTTGCCTATGGTAAGAGTAATGGTTATGATTTATCTGTTTTTTGGAAGTCTTTCTTCGTTATAAGCTAATGTAAGCAACAGAGACTCAATTTTAATTCTAGACTATTTCATATGTTAAACAGTGGAATAAATTGTAAATAGCTATACAATGTACTCATGTCTATTGGAGAATAAGGGTATGTCCACAAGTAGAAGATTTGGCTATCATTATAAATGTTCCATTATTAGAGAGAGATCTGAAGTTCCATGATGATTTATATGGTTTGGGGAAATTATGACCTTAGATTTAAATTGTCACAGTTTTTACAAAAACTTAAATTACCGTATATACTCGAGTATAAGCCATAAGTATAAGCCATTTTTTTGGGCTGAAAGTCCCCCTCTCGGCTTATACTCGAGTCATACCAAGGGGGCGGCATATTAAGGGGAGCGGTGGCTGTCTAATTATACTCACCTGCTCCTGGTGCGGTCCCTGCAGGTCCCTGGCTCCCCAGCTTTTTCCTGTACTGAACGGTCACATGGTATCTGCAGCACCCCAGAGTCCTGGTCATTGCAGTAATGTCGCTCTTCCACTAGGGGGAGTGATATTACGTCTGATGGTCACAGCACAAGGAGATAATACCTCGAGGAGTTCTGCCCCAAGATCGGCAGCCTCCTTCTGAGGCGCGTAGAAGGTGGCCGGAACACCGAGGGAGTAATAGGCATTACTTCAGAGACCGGCAGGACAGTCAATTCCAAGTTGGTTGCCCGACCTTAATACCTATGAAGACACGGAGGTAATTTGTGGGAGAGGGGCGTCTTTAGGGTCCCTATAAAATAGCTCCAGGCCTACCCCGTCATATGGGTTGTCCTATCCATACCATCTGGGGAACAGAGAGAGAACATCAGAAACATCCAAGAAAGTTGTGAGGACTGTCCCGTGGTGCTCAGCAGGGAGGTACTACACACAGGTGCTAGTAGGAAGGCTACTGATTTCCACCTGCACATGGAGCTCTGGATGTGCCTTTGGACCGGCCGGACTCTCTGCCAGCCCTGTGATCTGTGCTCTGGACTGTGGACGCTGAAGTCTTCAGTAAAAGGTAAAGAGACTGCAACCTTGTGTCCCCGTTTTTCATTGCGCCTTACAAAGTTCACCATCACCACCTACACATCTGGGAAGCCCTGGGGACACACTTCACCTGTGGGAAGGTATACCATCTAGCTGCCATTCCATCACCCCAGCGGACCCCTAAGCAGCGTCGGTCACCCTGACCGAATACCACAGGTGGCATCACGAACACCAGACAGACTTCACCTTTAATTGGACGCCCCTCAGAAGGGCCACGGACCGGGTCGGGCCACCGTGACACCCCCAGAACCGAGAGAGAGATAGACCCAGTGCCGAGTACCCCACTGCCCTTCACGTGGGGGCGCTCCATATCTGCTCATTACAGTAATTAATATGCTGCTCCACCTCCCATAGGGGTGGAGCCACATATTCATTACTGTAATGAGCGGTAACAGTGACCGCTCAGTACAGGACGAAGCTACGGCGCTGTGGAACCAGGGACTGCACAGCGCCAGGAGCAGGTGAGTATAATAGGGAGGGGGAGCGCTGCGCAATATTCACCTGCTCCCCATTCCAGGCGCCACTCCATATTCTGCATCTTCTGCAGTGACGCTCAGGTCAGAGGGCGCGATGACGTGGTTAGTGTGCGCCCTCTGCCTTAACGTCAGTGCAGAAGACGTTGAAGATGGAGCGGCGCCAGAACGAAGTCAGGTGAATATTGAACGTGTCGGGGGCCTGAGCGATGGAGAGGTGAGTATGTGATTTTTTTTTTTATCGCAGCAACAGCAAATGGGGCAAGTGTCTGTATGGAGCATCTTATGGGGCCATAACATTTGTGGTGCACTATATGGGGCAAGTGTCTGTATGGAGCATCTTATGGGGCCATAATCAACGTTTGTGCAGCACTATATGGGGTAAATATCTTTATGGAGCATCTTATGGGGCCATAATTAACGTTTGTGCAGCATTATATGGGGCAAATGTCTGTATGGAGTATCTTATGGGGCCATAACGTTTGTGCAGCACTATATTACTTATTCTCACTGCTGGTGACACATCCCCCAATCCTGCCCCCGCCTCATACATTACTACCCCTTACCCTATCCTTCTCACACTATGAGAAACCACCGCAACCCCTCACACTTAAAACCTGTGCAACTGACCCCCACCACACTGCTTCCCCTCTCTGGGGCACTTTGGAATGCCCGCTCTGTCTGCAACAAGCTCCACATAGTCCATGATCTCTTCACTTCTCGCAACCTTTTCTTCCTGGCCCTCACTGAGACCTGGCTGACGCCCCCTGACACGGCCTCGCCTGCAGCACTGAGTTACGGTGGCCTCCAATTTACCCACACTCCTCGCTCCGGCAACAGACATGGTGGAGGAGTGGGTATCCTTCTTTCTAAAAACTGCTCCTTCAACCCTATCCAACCCCCACCCTCCCTTATCCTCCCTTCTTTTGAGGTTCACTCTGTCCGTATTTACGCTCCCACCAATCTCCAAATGGCTGTCATATACCGACCACCTGGCTCAGCCACTGCCTTCATCGACCAATTCTCCACCTGGCTCCTTCACTTTCTCTCTGCCGACATCCCCACCATCATCATGGGTGACTTTAATATCCCTACTGACACCCACCAGCCAGCAGCCTCCAAACTACTGGCCCTTACTTCATCCTTTGGACTCACCCATTGGTCCACCACAGCCACCCACACAGACGGACATACACTAGACCTCATCTTCACCCGCCTTTGTTCCTTATCTAATCTCACAAACTCTCCCTTCCCCCTATCTGACCACCATCTACTCACCTTCTCATCCTTGTCCTCCTCACCTGCCCCCCATGTCCAGCCATTACCACATCCTCGCAGAAACCTCGCACATCTAGACACTCACAGACTCTCAGACTCTCTCCTACCCCTGTCCTCCATATCTTCACTGCACGACATGGACAGCGCCACCGCTTTCTATAACTCGACCCTCACATCCGCCATAGACTCAGTCGCCCCTCTCACGCATGGCACAGTGCGACAAACCAATAGGCAACCTTGGCATAACAATGTCACAAAAAAACTTCGACAAGCATCCAGGGTTGCGGAGCGGCGTTGGAAGAAAACACGCCTGCCAGACGACTTCACTGCCTTCAAACAAGCTACATTTGACTTCAAATCAGCCCTCACCTCTGCTAAACAGACCTATTTCACTAACCTTGTATATTCACTATCCTACAACCCAAAACAACTGTTCAGCACATTTAACTCTCTCCTCCGCCCACCACTGCCACCTCCAACTCCCTTCATCTCTTCCGAGGACTTTGCCACCTACTTCAAAAACAAGATCGACCAAACAAGGCAAACCTTTACTTGTCCACCACCCCAACCACTCCATATACCAGACCTCTGCCCTTCCCTAATAACCTCCCTCTCCAACATCACTGAAGGAGAGCTTACTCGCCTCTTTTCCAAGTCACACCTCACCACCTGTGCACTTGACCCCATGCCTTCCCACCTGCTCCCCAACCTCACTGACACGCTTATTCCAGCCCTAACCCATCTCTTCAACCTATCGCTCTCTTCTGGTACCTTCCCCTCTGCCTTCAAACATGCCACCATCACACCCATCCTCAAAAAAACTAACCTTGACCCAACTGCTATGCCCAGCTATCGCCCCATATCACTGCTCCCGTTTGCTTCAAAACTCCTTGAGCAGCATGTCCATGGTCAACTTTCCTCCCACCTCTCATCTAACTCTCTCCTTGACAACCTCCAATCTGGCTTCCTCCCCAACCCTCCTCTGAAACTGCCCTGACCAAAATTACTAATGACTTACAGCCAAAGCTAACAGACAGTTCTCCATCCTCCTCCTTCTTGACCTGTCCTCTGCTTTCGACACAGTCGATCACTGCCTACTGCTACAGATTCTTTCTTCCCTTGGCATCAAAGACCTCGCCCTGTCCTGGATTGCCTCATACCTATCCAACCACACATTTAGCGTTTCCCACTCCCACACTACCTTCTCAAACCGCCCTCTCTCTGTTGGAGTCCCTCAAGGCTCTGTCCTAGGACCCCTACTTTTTTCCATCTATACCCTTGGCCTAGGACAACTCATAAAGTCCCATGCCTTCCAGTACCACCTGTATGCAGACGACACTCAGATCTTCCTCTCTGGCCCATATATCACCTCCCTGCTGTCCAGAATCCCGAAGTGTCTGTCAGCCATATCCTCCTTCTTCACCTCTCGCTTCCTAAAACTCAATGTAGACAAAACCGAATTCATCATCTTTCCCCCACCTCACGTATCCCCCCTACCCAATCTATCTATTATGGTGAACGGCATCACGCTCTCTCCCGCTCCTGAAATCCGCTGCCTCGGAGTAACTCTTGACTCTGCCCTGTCCTTCAAACCTCACGTCCAAGCTCTTGCCACCTCCTGTCGCCTCCAACTCAAAAATATTGCCAGAATCCGTTCCTTCCTCAGTCCACAATCTACCAAAACTCTTGTGCATGCTCTCATCATCTCCCGCCTCGATTACTGTAACACCCTCCTCTGCGGCCTCCCCGCTAACTCTCTTGCACCACTCCAGTCTGTCCTCAACTCTGCTGCCCGCCTAATCCACCTCTCTCCTCGCTACTCCCCTTCTTCTCCCCTCTGCAAATCCCTCCACTGGCTCCCAATCCCCCAACGAATCCAGTTCAAACTACTAACACTGATCTACAAAGCCATCCACAACCTGTCCCCTCCCTATATCTCTGAACTATTCTCCCACTATCTTCCCTCACGTAATCTTCGTTCATCCCAAGACCTCCTACTCTCCTCCACACTTATTCGTTCCTCACACAATCGCCTCCAAGATTTCTCCCGAATATCCCCCATCCTCTGGAATTCCATGCCTCAACACGTCCGATTATCCACCACCCTCGGATCCTTCAGACGGAACCTGAAAACCCATCTCTTCAGGAAAGCCTACAGCCTACAATAACCGAGCCGCCGCCTCACCACCGCTAGAGCCGCCGCCGCCTCACCCCTACCTTCTGTCTCTTCCCCACTATCCCATAGAATGTAAGTCCGCAAGGACAGGGTCCTCTCCCCTCTGTACCAGTGTGTCACTGTAAACCTGTTTACTGTAAATGATATCTATAACTCTGTATGTAACCCCTTTCTCATGTACAGCACCATGGAATTAATGGTGCTATATAAATAAATAATAATAATAATAAATATCTTTATGGAGCATCTTATGGGGCCATAATTAACGTTTGTGCAGCATTATATGAGGCAAGTGTCTATGGAGCATCTTATGGGGCCATAATCAAGGTTTGTGCAGCACTATATGGGGCAAATATCTTTATGGAGCATCTTGTGGGGCCATAATCAACATTTGTGCAGCATTATATTGGGCAAATGTGTCTATGGAGCATCTTATGGGGCCATAAAGAACTGTATGGAGCATTATATAGGGCATATTTTAATATGGAGCATCTTTTGGGGCCATAATGAACTGCATGGAGCATTATATGGGGCTCCTGATTTAATATGGATATTCAAAAACACTTAACCTACTGATGTCTCAATTAATTTTACTTTTATTGGTATTTATTTTTACTTTTGACATTTACTGGTAGCTGCTGCATTTTACACCCTAGGCTTATACTCGAGTCATTAAGTTTTCCCAGTTTTTTGTGGCAAAATTAGGGGGGTCGGCTTATACTCGGTCGGCTTATACTCGAGTATATACGGTAGTTTCTAATTAGCACTGGATTCTACCTGCCTTTTAACCTCTTCCCGACATGACATATGACGTACAGGGTCCCTGACTTTAATGCGGGCTTGCAAGCCAAGCTCACATTTTCTCAGCAAATGGTGGCTGAATTATCTGACTCCAACAGCCACCGGAGGAGCTTCGCCTATGGCTGTTAACCTGTTATATACGTGTGTCACTCTCTGAGAGAAGCATTTAATGCGCACTGGCAGGGGGTCGTGATATTCCACGAGCCCATCCGAGCACCCGTGATGTGATCGCCGGGCACTGATGGGTTGTCATCACAGCCAGGGTTCTGCTGACGACCTTGTCATGACGGTTTTCCTGTCAACGTTTTTCCTTTTTGCAATACATACCAGTGCTAATGTGCTGCTATATATAGTGCAAGATTAGATGATCGCAGGTTCAAATCCCCCAGGGGTACTAATAAATACAGTAATAAGTAAAAAATGTTTTTCAAAATGTGAAAAAGAAAAAAGTATAATAAAAGTTCAAATCACCCCCCTTTGCCCACATTAAAAGTAAATCAATAAAAATACACATATTTGGTGTTGCTGCATTTGTAAAAGTCTGATCTATCAAAATATAAAATAAACTAATCCGATCAATAAACAGCGTAATGAGAAAAAAATCAAAACTCCAGAATTACGTTTTTTGGCCAACGCAACATTGCAATAAAATGCAATAGGAGACGATCAAAACATCATATCTACCCTGAAATGGTGTCAGTAAAAACGTCAGATCAGGGCTCAAAAAAGTAAATTTGTCAGATGTTTGGCATAGAAGCTGACATAACAGCTAAGCCAGTGGATAAAACTATGTTACTTATTTTGTGGCCTAGTTTGAATCATTGGGTGGAGAATTTTTTTCTCTGACAGCACAAAGACAGTCACTCACAATGTTTCCTCTATTACACTTTTTTAATGCATGCCAGTATTATCTTCTGTTACATTACATTGCAAACCTGAACCTACATATTCTCCTGTTCTTTGCACAATGCCTTGAAAAGATTCAAAATGAGATACTTCAGTCATCCATATCTTTTAATGGTTAACTGAAATATATGACAAAAGTTGGAAGCTACCCAGACTGCTTAGGTCTCTTCAGCGCTTCCCAGACTACTGAGGTCTCTTCAGCAGTTCATCAATCATGACAGAAAACCTTGCAGAACCCATTAAAGTCCATGTGGTCCACCAGGCACCACAGGTGTCCAGAATGTAAGAGGTCTAGCACTGTCATTAGTTTAGATATTCTTGTTTTATGACATACTGTAGCAGACAAGAAGTAAATAATACTAAAGTGAGAAGAGGAGCAGACAACCCTAAACTGTTCATACATAATGACCAGTACACATCAGGATTACAAGATCTCAGGTGCCTTCACCTGCACCTAATTAAATATGTTCTACTTAATTACCTGCACCAAATTAAAACATTGATGATTTCACAGGCACAGGAAGTTTGAAGTTCAAATCAAAGACCCAATGTGGAATGTATGTATCTCATGTTCTTCCAAGGTAGGACTAGCCAATCAGAGGACTAGAGGATCTTCTGGTTGGCTCAGGCACCACACTGCTTATTGCTGCAGGTGCAGCCTGCAACTCCCTTATGTTGGCTGCTGTCTGCAAACACCTGCTCACCACTTCTTAAGGAGCAGTGCACAGTGCAGAGCTAGCTGTCAGTCAATGTGCCAGGGCATGCTTACAGCTGCTACTCACTGTATACTGAGCGGTGACTGAAGCCACGCTGGCCGCGCCTCTATGACTGAAAGCTGGAAGTTTTTGGGAGGTATAAAGTTAATTTCCTCTTGGTAGCTTTACTTTCAGTATGGTGGTTGTAGCTTTGGAACGCTTTATTAACCTACAAATTGACTCCATATTTGCAGGTGAATATGGTTTTATTTCCCTTTCAAACATCTCTATGTGTGTGAGCCGACTGGAACGCTATTGATCCAATCAGCTGTAATTCGCACCCCTCTCCCACAGCCTGAACAACTCCAGAGAGTTGTGCTGCTGTTGCTTAGATTAATTTTATGAAATCTAGTATCATGTTTGAGAAATGTTTTAGAAAATTATTCTTACAAAAGTTTACACTACTCAAAGAAGTCTAGTGAATTATAAGGGGAAGGTAAAGAGAAAGAAAGTGAGATAAAATATAGCTTTTATTAACCCATTCACCACCTTGGGTTTTTCCTTTTTTTAGTTTCTGTTTTTCACTCAACTTCTTCCCAGAGCCATAACTTTTTTTTCTGTCTATATGGCCATGTGAGAGCTTGTTTTTTGCGGGATGAATTGTATGGTTGAACAACACCATTGGTTTTACAAATAGTGTACTGTAGAATGGAAAAAAATTTCAAAGTGTGGTAAAATTACAAATAAAGTGCAATTCCACAATTTTTTTTAACCATGTTTAATAAATGCTAAAACTGACCTGCCATTATGATTCCCCAGATCATTAGGAGTTCATAGATACCAAACATGTATAGTTTTATAGTTTTTTTTTTAATTTGGATTTTTTATTAATCCAAATTTTGTAAAAAAAAAAAAAAAAGTCGCCACTTTCCGAGATTCATAGAGTCTCAATTTTTCATAATCTGGGGCTGCATGAGGGCTTATTTTTGAGCTGATGTTTTTAAGTCTATGTATAAAGAAATAAGGTGCACTAATGTGTCCATATTAAGTAGAGTATAATGATCTAAGGGTACTACATCATGTATGGAAACAATTAATGAACCAAGAGGGAAAAAGTCAATTAGTCAGTAGGGTTTTTTTTCTTTCTCAAGTTGAACAAAATACCTTCACAATATAAGCACTATTGGCACTTTATCTATGATAAAAAACAATATAAACTGGTGTGCATGCAGCATGATGTGAATGGCGCCATTTACCCAGCGACTCCGGTCGCATTACACGTGTGCCTACGTGGACAGGACTTCTTGCTGCATCCAGGCTACCCTACCAGTATTGGAATTTATAGAGACAGGATTAACGTTTCTCCCTGCACCAGATCTCTTATATTTGTTCTGATGAAGGTCCGGATGTGGACCGAAAACGTTCGACTTGCCTTTATGGATGCACATCAATAAATCTTTTGCATATGATAATTATTCATCTAGAGTGCCTAGTTTTTTTGGATTTGGTAACCAATTTACGATTTTACTTAAAAAATGCTTTGTCCCAATTAATTTGCACAGCACTGTACTTTAGCTCCATGCATATTTTTAAATTTTGAAACAGAATTGCTTCCTTCATGCCCTAAAAATAACATCTTGTGGCCGTCCGAGGACTATCATATTGTATGATCTGCTTTTCACAATCGCCAAGGTCTTTCCAGTACAAGAAAGGTTTCCTAATACCAACACTATTTTCCCCATTTTTTTAAAGAAGTTGATTTTATACCTGTATGACATCAACCTGATCCAATGTAGTCGAATTCCTGCAAAAATAAGAGAAAGCTCATAATAGTAACGAGGACGATGAAACCTTCTTTGTTGAAAAAGTGGATTGCAAACAGAGAAGGCCGTTCATTGAAAAAACAAAAACTGGAGGCAGGCGGAGGGGAATCACACACAAGGAGGAGAAGACCCAGTGCACAGTCCGGCCCCTGTGCACCAAAATCTAATTAGCAGAAAACTTCAAATGGTGATGAAAGAAAAACCACAAAAGGATTTCTTCATCAAAGGTATCCATGTAATCAGTGTTACAGCTCCATTACAGCCATGTCATTACTTTATATTACAAAATTGTGCTAACAGGTTCTCTTTAACCCCTTTCTACCATTGGACATACTATTCCGTTCATGTGGCCGGGCCCTAATTCCCATGGACGGAATAGCATGTCACATGTGATCAAGGGTGAGCGCGGCTGATCGCGGCCGGGTGTCAGCTGATTATCACAGCTGACACTCGGCACTATGTGCTAGGAGCAGTCACGGACCGCTCCCGGACACTTTAACCCCTGGAACACTGCGATCAAACAAGATTGCAGTGTTTCGGTGGCATAGAGAAGCATCGTGCAGGGAGGGGGCTCCCTGCATGCGTCCCTTAGACCCTCAGAACAACACGATGTGATTGCGTTGTTCCAAGGGTCTCCTCCGGTCTACTCCCTGCAGGCCCCCGGATCCAAGATGGCCGCAGGGTCCTTCCGGGTCCTGCAGGGAGGTGACTTGTCAGTGCCTACTGCGAGCAGGTCCTGAAAAGCCTCCAACACTGCCTGTCAGATCGCTGATCTGACACAGTGCTGTGCAGTGTCAGATCAGCAATCTGACACTATATAGTGATGTCCCACCCTGGGACAAAGTAAAAAGGTAAAAAAAATAAATAAATAACATGTGTAAAAAATTTTTTTTTAAAATTCCTAAATAAAGAAAAAAAATATTGTTCCAATAAATACATTACTTTATGTAAATAACAAAAACAATTAAAGTACACATATTCAGTATTGCCGCATCCATAACGACCCGACCTATGAAACTGTCCCACAAGTTAACCCCTTCAGTGAACACCGTAAAAAAAAAAACGAGGCAAAAAACAATGCTTTATCATCATACCACCGAACAAAAAGTGGTATTACACGCGATCAAAAAGACGGATATAAATAAACATGGCACCGCTGAAAACGTCATCTTGTCCCGCAAAAAAAACAGCCACCAGACAGCGTCATAAGCAAAAAATAAAAAAGTTATAGCCCTCAGAATAAAGCGATGCAAAAATAATTATTTTTTATATAAAATAGTTTTTATTGTATAAAAGTGCCAAAACATAAAAAAATGATATAAATGAGGTATCGCTGTAATCGTACTAACCTGAACAATGTAACTGCCTTATCAGTTTTACCACACACGGAAAGGTAAAAATGCCCCACCCAAAAGAAATTCATGAATTGCTGGTTTTTGTTCATTTTGCATCACAAAAATCGAAATAAAAAGCAATCAAAAAATGTCATGTGCCCAGAAATGGTACCAATAAAAATGTCAACTCGGCCCACAAAAAACTAGACTTCACATGACTCTGTGGACTAAAATATCAATAAATTATAGCTCTCAAAATGTGGTGATGCAAAAACTATTATTTGCAATTAAAAGCGTCTTTTAGTGTTGTGACAGCTGCCAAATATAAAAACCCACTATAAAAACCCGCTATAAATTGTAAATCAAACCCCCTTTATCACCCCCTTAGTTAGGGAAGAATAATAAAATAAAAAAATGTTTATTTCCATTTACCCATTAGGGTTAGGGTTAGGGTTGTGGCTAAAGATAGAGTTAGGGCTAAAGTTAGTGTTGAGGCTAAAGTTAGTGTTATAGTTGGGGCTAAAGTTATGGTTAAGGTTGAGGTTAGAGTTGGGATTAGGGTTTGGATTACGTTTACGGTTGGGTTAGGGGTGTGTCAGGGTTAGGGGTGTGGTTAGGGTTATGGCTAGGGTTGGGATTAGGGTTAGGTGTGCGTTGGGGTTAGGGGTGTGTTAGGTTTAGGGGTGTGGTTAGGGTTGGGATTAGGATTAGGGATGTGTTCGGGTAATGGGTGTGGTTAGGGTTGGGGTTAGGGTTAGGGGTGTGTTTGGATTAGGGGTGTGTTGGGGTATGGTTGGAGTTATAATTGGGAGGTTTCCACTGTTTAGGCACATCAGGGGCTCTGCAAACACAACATGACATCCGATCTCAATTCCAGCCAATTCTGCGTTGAAAAAGTAAAATGGTGCTCCTTACCTTCTGAGCTCTGCCATGCGCCCAAACGGTGGTCCCCCCACATATGTGGTATCAGCGTACTCAGGACAAATTGGACAACAACTTTTGGGGTCCAATTTCTCCTGTTACCCTGGGGAAAATACATTTTTTGTGGAAAAAAAAGATTTTTTCTTTTCACGGCTCTTTGTTATAAACTTTAGTGAAACATTTGGGGGTTTAAAGTTCTCACAACACATCTAGATAAGTTCCTTGGGGGGTCTAGTTTCCAATATAGGGTCACTTGTGGGGGTTTCCACTGTTTAGGCACATCAGGGGGTCTCCAAATGCGACATGGCGTCTGATCTCAATTCCAGCCAATTCTACATTGAAAAAGTCAAAAGGTGCTCCTTACCTTCCGAGCTCTGCCATGCGCCCAAATAGTGGTTTACCCCCACATATTGAGTATCAGCATACTCAGGACAAATTGCACAACAACTTTTGGGGTCCAATTTCTCATGTAACCCTTGGGAAATTAAAAAATTAGGAGCAAAAATATCATTTTTGTGAAAAAAATATGATTTTTTATTTTTACGGCTCTACATTATAAACATCTGTGAAGCACTTGGGGTCTCAAAGTGCTCACCACACATCTAGATAAGTTCCTTTGGGGGTCTAGTTTCCAAAATGATGTCACTTGTGGGGGGTTTCTTCTGTTTAGGCATATCAGGGGCTCTCCAAACGCGACATGGCATCCTATCTCAATTCCAGCCAATTTTCCATTGAAAAGTAAAACGGTGCTCCTTCCCTTCCGAGCTCTACCATGAGCCCAAACAGTGGTTAACCCCCACATATGGGGTATCAGCGTACTCAGGACAAATTGTTCAACAACTATTGGTGTCCAATTTCTTTTGTCACTCTTGAGAAAATAAAAAATTGGGGGCGAAAAAATCATTTTGTGAAAAAAATATTATTTTTTATTTTTACGGCTCTACATTAAAAGCTTCTGTGAAGCATTTGGGGTTTCAAAGTGCTCATCACACATCTACATAAGTTCCTTAGGGGGTCTACTTTCCAAAATGGTGTCACTTGTGGGGGAGTTTCCACTATTTAGGCACATCAGGGGCTCTCCAAACACGACATGGAGTCCTATCTCAATTCCAGCCAATTTTACATTGAAAAGTCAAATGGCACTCCTTCCCTTTCGAGCTTGGCCATGTGCCCAAACAGTGGTTTACCCCAACATATGGGGTATTGGCGTACTCAAGACAAATTGTACAACAACTTTTGGGGGCCAATTTCTCCTGATACCCTTGGTAAAATAAAACAAATTGGATCTGAAGTAATTTTTTTGTGAAAAAAAGTTAAATGTTCATTTTTTTTAAAACATTCCAAAAATTCCTGTGAAGCACCTGAAGGGATAATAAACTTCATAAATGTGGTTTTCAGCACCTTCAGGGGTGCAGTTTTTAGAATGGTGTCACTTTTGGGTATTTCCTATCATATAGACCCCTCAAAGTGACTACAAATGTGATGTGGTCCCCCCAAACAAAATGTTGTAAAAATTAGAAATCGCTGGTCAAATTTTAACCCTTCTAACTTCCTAACAAAAAAAAATGTTGGTTCCAAAATTGTGCTGATGTAAAGTAGACATGTGGAAAATGTTATGGAGTGCCTCCACAGGGCTTCCCAGAAGTGTAGATGGCGATGGTGGACGATGTAAGGCGCAGATAATAACGAGGACACAAGGTTGCAGTCTCTTTACCTTTACTGGAGGCTTCAGCATCCACAGTCCAGAGTACAGACCACAGGGCAGTCAGAGTCCGGCCGGTCTGAAGTTAAATCCAGAGTCCCCTTATCTAGGTGGAAATCAGTAGCCTTCCTACTAGCGCCTGTGTGTTGTAGTACGTCCCTGCTGAGCTTCTCAGTAAGGTCCTCACAACTCTTCTTGATGTTCTAGATGTTATTTCTTCCTCTCTGTCCCCCAGATGGTGTGGATAGGACAAACCCGTATGACTGATGGCCTGAGGCTTGTTTATAGGGACCCTAGAGACGCCCCGACCCCCACAAGTTGCCACTGTGTCTTCTTAGGTATTAAGGTCGGGCAGCCAACTTGGAATTGACTGTCCTGCCAGTCTTTGAAGTAAAGCGTAGAGACTATTACTCCCTCGGTGTTCCGGCCACCGGCTACGCGCCTCAGAAGGAGGCAGCCTATTGCAGGGCAGAACTCCTCCTGGTGTTATCTCCTTGTGCTATGACTTCGTGTCTCACCCTCTACAACACAATTCTCTTTGTGTCCTTTCTTACAATGCTGCCGCACATGGGGCAGGCGCAGCTCCGTGTCTTTCTGTCTTGCTAGGCCTCTGTCAGGATCCCTGTCATGATCTCAATGGCAAGAGATCATAGCATCAGCATATATAGGAACTAGCTCTTGGAAGATGGAAACTGAGCTGACCATGAACTAAACCTAACACACAACTAGCAGTGGCCGGGTAGCATGCCTACGTTGATTCTAGATGCCCAGCACCAGCCGGAGGACTAAATAAAACTAGCAGAGGAAAATATTAGTCCTAGCTCACCTCTAGAGAAATACCCCGAAAGGAGACAGAGGCCCCCCACATGTATTGGCGGTGAATCAAGATGAAATAACAAACGTAGTATGAAAATAGGTTTAGCAAATTTGAGGTCCACTTACTACATAGCAGAAGACAGGAAGGACACTTTCATGGTCAGCTAAAAACCCTATCAAAACACCATCCAGAAATTACTTTAAAACTCTGGCATTAACTCATAACACCAGAGTGGCAATTCCTGTTCACAAGAGCTTTCCAGACACAGTAACGAAACTACAGCTGTGAACTGGAACAAAAATGCAAAAACAAACATGGACAAGAGTCCAACTTATCTAGTAGTTGTCTAGGAGCAGGAACAAGCACAGAGAGGCTTCTGATAACATTGTTGACCGGCAAGCAACTAACAGAGCAGCAAGGTTATATAGCGACTCCCACATCTTGATGGGAACAGGTGAACAGAGAAGATGAAGACACCAGTTCAATTCCACCAGTAGCCACCGGGGGAGCCCAGAATCCAAATTCACAACAGATCCCACCCCTGACAGGGACCGTCTGTCTGCAGCTCCAATGTTCCTCCTTTCCCCCTGTCTGCCTGACAGGTGTTGCCTGGGCAAAGCTTCTCACTAACTTTCTATCCAGCCCACCAGTTTTACCCTTCTGTGAGGAGTGCCCTAGTAGATAGGAGCAAGGCTCCCCCTGGTGGTCTGGAGTGTGAAGTGTGGTGTATGGTTTGTGATACCTGGTAGGAAGATCTCCATTAGTGCCATCAGACGTAATATCACTCCCCCTGGTGGAAGAATGACATCACTGCAACGACCAAGACTCTGGGGCGCTGCATTTACTTATTATGTATTTTGTCTAACATATCTCTGTGATTTAAGGGTATGAAAATTCAAAGTTTGAAAATTTTCATCACATTTCCATTTTTTTCACAAATAAGCGAAAGTAATATCAAAGAAATGTTACCACTTTCATGAAGTACAATATGTCACGAGAAAACAAAGTCAGAATCACTGGGATCCATTGAAGCATTTCAGAGTTATAACCTCATAAAGGGACAGTGGTCAGAATTGTAAAGGGGTTAAGAAGAGTAAATACAATAGACAGAACAAATGGTGCCTTATATTAGGACTCATTAAATTATTAATTTACTTATTATGTCATCCTCCCCAATTTAGACTCAATCATTTGTTTCCTGATATCCACGCACCTATTTGTGCCCATGCATTAAATTAATATTTGTATAAATGACATGATGAATCCTAGAGAGATTATGAGATTCTGATTACCTTGTTTGTTTTCCTAGGTATAGCAAGACCTTATGCCACATTGTGTAAATAATATATTCCCTGTAATTGAAATGTATGTCACTGAACTGAGCAGAAAACAATAAGTAGACATATCAATCCTCCCGCTTTTTACTGAAATCATCAGAATAAAGTGCATTTGCCATGTTCCATGTATTTGTTTTCTCTATAGAAAGACCATAGCAGCATCAGCCCACAATCTTTCCAAAAACAAGACAGTGTACACACCCTGCCACATAAGATTAACTGTTTCAGTTCAACTCTTCTCACAGTTGTGTGTCCAGTTTAGAACTAGAGGCGCACACACATAGGCTTGTGCTATGCATCAAAGTGCCACATCATCAGTGAGGTCATCCCACATGCTGCACAGTCTATGTCTGGCTAAAGGAATGTAGTGCATAAACTCTAAGGCTAGAATTTCACCATGTCATATCAACGAAGGGAAGAACAAAGGGAATTTTACAAGTAAATTCAATTGAAAACTAACACATGTATTCTTTACATTCATATTACAAGATAAATTACATCATTGTTTTGTATCCTGTTAGCCAGTAAGCAGAAAAAATAAAAACTTGGAGTCCTCACTGGTTGATGCCTTATAACTGAAAATATGCTGACAAATAATAAGCAGTTGAGACTACTTATGTCTCTTCAATATCCTTTTAAACCCTTTTATGTATCAATATGTGACTCTTCAGATTTTGTTATAAACAATGCTTGATGAAGAGGCCTAAAGCTTGCAATTTTTATCACTTTCTTACTTAAAAAAAGGTATCAACTACCAAAGATTCTCAATTTTTATTACTATTATTACTCATCAATATTTCCTCTATATTATAGTTGAGCATACACGCATCTTCAGTTATAATCTCATAAAGGGATCCCGATAGGTGCTACATGCTGACTGATCTGCACGTATCAGACACTGGCTGCATGATTTCAGCCATTTAAGTTTAACTCTGACAGTGAAAGTGATCTGTACAACCTTTGCATTTGGCTTTCCTCTCTTTCAGGCCCCACCTGTAGAGTCCCCCATAGTTTTCAGAAACAGCTGAGGGAAAGCTGACAGCTGGGGTCTGATGTTAACATTCTGGGTACGGGGCCAATAGCCATAAAAGCTCCCATGCTATTAATATCAGCTCACAGCTGTTTGCTTAGCCTTTACTGGTTATTATATAGGAGACTCCACAAAAAATGATGTGGGGTCCCACTATATTCAATAACCAGCAAAGGCTAAACAGACAGCCGGGGGCTTATATTCTCAGACCGGGAAGGGACCATGGATATTGGCCCTCATCAGCCCAAAAATAGCAGCCCGCAAACACCCCAGAAAAGGCACATCTATTAAACGTGCCAATTCTGGTGCTCTGCCCAGCTCCCCCCACTTGCTTTGGTGTAGAGGTAAGTGGGGTAATAGGTTTTTTTTGCTGATGTTTGCTGTTTTCTGGCCACTCACATCAAGCTCAAGGGTTAGTAATGGAGAAGCGGCTATAAGATGCCCCCATTACTAACCCCATTGTCAGATTGTAATAAAGAATAAAGTCATTTATTTTATATAAAAACTTCACACCTTCTTTTACACATTTATTCACAAAAAATAAAAAAGCAGTTATACTCACCTCTCCACCAATCAATGCCCATGTCTCCTGTAAATGATAAAAAGTAATAAAACACCATATTGCTCATCTGTCTACCAATAATCCATTGATGTCCATGCCCCATGTAAAAGACAAAAAATAATAAATCACCATATCCCTCACCTGTCCGACAATAATTTATTGATACCAATGTTCCCTGTAAAAAAAAAATTAATAAAACACCATATTCATCACCTATCAAACAATAATCCATTATTCATAATCACTATACATGGAAAGGCGTCTGTCTCCATCATTACTAACTCCATAGTCTTATTGTAATAAAAACATAGCAAGAATAAAGTTCTTTATTTGAAATAAAACTTCCCACCCTGTTTTACCCATTTATTTAAAAAAAATTAAAAAAACCATATTCCTCACCTGTCCGATGAGAAGATAATCCCATGAAGAACTACAGCTCTGCTATTTGGGTGGTTTGTTGAGCGGTGGCATGATGGGACCGCTCAGCAAGCCAGCTAGAGCACACTGAGACAGGAGCGTGAGAACGCCCCTCCAATTTGTAGTGCTGACGTGAGAAAGGTCACCGCAGTTCATAGCTGATGAACCCTGGGGCACATGGCATCAATGGATTATTGTCAGACAGATGAGGAATATGGTGTATTATTATTTTTTCTCTTTTACAGGGACATGGTCATTGATGGATTATCATCATACAGGTGAGGAATATGGTGATTTATTATTTTTGTTTTTTTGACAGTGGGACATGGGCGTCAATCATAAGAAAGGTGAGAATAGCTTTGCTTTTTTATTTTAAAATAAAGGATGTTATTCTTGCTGTGTCTTTATTACAATCTGTCAATGGGGTTAGTAATGGGGGTGTCTTATAGATGCCTCTCCATTACTATCCCCTGGGCTGAATGTCAGCGGCCACAAACCAGATAAATTCAACCTCAAACTTATTGCTTACTTGCCACCGCACCAGGACAAGTGGGAAGAGCTGGGAAAAGCACCAGAATTAGCACATCTAATAAATGCATCTTTTCTGAGGTGGTTGCGGGCTGGGATTTTTAGGCTGGGGAGGGCCAATATCCATGACCCTTTCCCAGCCTGAGAATATAAGCCCCCAGCTGACTGTTTTAGCTTGGCTGGTTGTCAAAAATGTGGGGGGCCACACACCTTTGTTTTACATTATTTATTTAAATATTTTAAAAAATACGGTGTGAAGAGACACCTTTATTTTTGATAACCAGCCAATGTAAATCTGACAGCTGAGGGTTGCAGCCCACAGCTGTCAGCTCTACCAACGCTGGTTATCAAAAATAGAGGGGTGTTGTGAATTCTGCTCTTGGGCTCCCTCCGGTGGTTATAAGTGGTAGCACTGCTGTCTCTGAATTGCAGCATTTATCAGGTGTGTTCACTTTCTGCAATTCTGACTGGGCTATTTAGTCTTGCTTGACCCTTTAGTCAGTGCCAGTTGTCCATTGTTCCTGGAGGATTCACACCCCTGCCTGGTCTCCCCTGCTTTGCTGTTCATTTCAACAAAGATAAGTTCTGGCCTTGATTTTTGCTGTCCACATGCTGTGGCCTTATTGTTCAGTTATTTTCCATGTTTTTGTCTTGTCCAGCTTGGTCTGTATAAGGATTTGTTTAGCCAAGCTGGTATCTCTGGAGATGCAGATATACCCTCCATATCTTTAGTTAGCTGTAGAGATTTTGTATTTTCTGTGGTGGATATTTTCTAGTGTTTTAATACTGACCTCATAGTACTCTGTCCTATCCTTTCTATTTAGCTAGAAGTGGCCTCCTTTGCTAAATTCTGATTTCAGTCTGTGTATGTTTTTTCCCTCTCCTCTCACAGTCAATATTTGTGGGGGCTGTCTATCCTTTGGGGATTTTCTCTGAGGCAAGATAGTTTTCCCTTTTCTATCTCTAGGGGTAATTAGTCCTCCGGCTGTGTCGAGATGTCTAGGGAGTGATAGGTACATTCCATGGCTACTTCTAGTTGCGGTGTTAAGTTCAGGGTCTGCGGTCAGTACAGGTACCACCTTCTCCAGAGTACGTCTCATGCTGCTCTTAGGCCACCAGATCATAACAGTACAACTGGACAACAATGAGTTAACCGCATCTCAGAAGAAGGGAAGGAAAGTGCTGAGGTGCTGAGCCATTTTTTTTTTCTGTAGTCTGGTGTGTTTTTTTTTTTTTCTTCCCTCTTTACCTCTGGGTGGCTCAGGAGTTCGGCGCTGGTATGGATGTTCAGGGATTGGCTTCTTGTGTGGATCAACTTGCTGCTAGAGTACAGGGTATTTCCGATTATATTGTTCAGACTCCGGTTTTAGAGCCTAGAATTCCAACTCCTGATTTGTTTTTTGGGGATAGGTCCAAATTTTTGAGCTTTAAAAATAACTGTAAACTGTTTTTTGCTCTGAAACCCCGTTCCTCTGGTGATCCCATCCAGCAGGTTAAAATTGTTATATCTCTGCTGCGTGGTGACCCCCAGGATTGGGCATTTGCCCTGGAACCTGGGAATCCGGCGTTGCTTAATGTAGACACCTTTTTTCAGGCGCTTGGGTTATTGTATGATGAACCTAATTCAGTGGATCATGCTGAGAAGACCTTGTTGGCCCTGTGTCAGGGTCAAGAAGCGGCAGAATCATATTGCCAGAAATTTAGAAAATGGTCTGTACTGACTAAATGGAATGAGGATGCCTCGGCGGCAATTTTCAGAAAGGGTCTTTCTGAATCCGTTAAAGATGTTATGGTGGGGTTCCCCACGCCTGTTGGTCTGAGTGATTCTATGACTCTGGCCATTCATGATTGGATCCAGCCCACATCCGTGAAGAGCCTTCAGAAATTTTTGGGCTTTGCTAATTTTTATCGCCGTTTCATTGCCAACTTCTCCAGTGTGGTTAAACCCCTGACCGATTTGACGAAGAAAGGCGCTGATGTGACGAATTGGTCCTCTGCGGCTGTTTCTGCCTTTCAGGAGCTTAATCGCCGATTTACTTCTGCCCCTGTGTTGCGTCAGCCGGATGTTTCTCTTCCTTTTCCGGTTGAGGTTGACGCTTCTGAGATTGGGGCAGGGGCCGTTTTGTCTCAGAGGAATTCTGATGGTTCCTTGATGAAACCGTGTGCCTTCTTTTCTCGAAAGTTTTCGCCTGCGGAACGCAATTATGATGTCGGCAATCGTGAGTTGTTGGCTATGAAGTGGGCATTTGAGGAGTGGTGACATTGGCTTGAGGGGGCCAAGCACCGTATTGTGGTCTTGACCGATCATAAGAATCTGATTTACCTCGAGTCTGCCAAACGGCTGAATCCTAGACAGGCCCGATGGTCCCTGTTTTTCTCCCGTTTTGATTTTGTGGTCTCGTATCTTCCGGGTTCTAAGAATGTTAAGGCTGATGCCCTCTCTAGGAGCTTTTTGCCTGATTCTCCTGGGGTCCTTGCGCCGGTCGGCATTCTGAAGGAAGGGGTGATTCTTTCTGCCATCTCCCCTGATTTACGACGGGTTCTTCAGGAATTTCAGGCTGATAAACCTGACCGCTGTCCAGTGGGGAAACTGTTTGTTCCTGACAGATGGACTAGTAAAGTGATTTCGGAGGTTCATTGTTCTGTGCTGGCTGGTCATCCTGGGATTTTTGGTACCAGAGATTTGGTTGGTATGTCCTTTTGGTGGCCTTCTTTGTCACGGGATGTGTGTTCTTTTGTGCAGTCCTGTGGGACTTGTGCGCGGGCCAAGCCTTGCTGTTCCCGCGCTAGTGGGTTGCTTTTGCCTTTGCCGGTCCCTGAGAGGCCTTGGACGCATATTTCTATGGATTTTATTTCGGATCTTCCAGTTTCCCAGAGGATGTCGGTTATCTGGGTGGTTTGTGACCGGTTTTCTAAGATGGTTCATTTGGTACCTTTGCCTAAGTTGCCTTCTTCTTCTGATTTGGTTCCGTTGTTTTTTCAGCATGTGGTTGGTTTGCATGGCATTCCGGAGAATATTGTGTCCGATAGAGGTTCCCAGTTTGTTTCTAGGTTTTGGCGGGTCTTTTGTGCTAGGCTGGGCATTGATTTGTCTTTTTCTTCCGCATTTCATCCTCAGACAAATGGCCAAACCAAGCGAACTAATCAGACTTTGGAAACTTATTTGAGATGCTTTGTGTCTGCTGATCAGGATGATTGGGTGGCTTTCTTGCCATTGGCCGAGTTTGCCCTTAATAATCGGGCTAGTTCTGCTACCTTGGTTTCACCCTTCTTTTGTAACTCTGGTTTTCATCCTCGTTTTTCTTCGGGGCAGGTTGAGCCTTCTGATTGTCCTGGGGTGGACTCTGTGGTTGACAGGTTGCAGCAAATTTGGGCTCATGTTGTTGACAATTTGGTGTTGTCTCAGGAGGGGGCTCAGCGTTTTGCTAACCGTCGTCGGTGTGTTGGTTCCCGGCTTCGGGTTGGGGATTTGGTCTGGTTGTCTTCCTGTCATGTTCCTATGAAGGTTTCTTCCCCTAAGTTTAAGCCTCGGTTTATTGGCCCTTATAGGATTTCTGAGATTATCAATCCAGTGTCTTTTCGTTTGGCCCTTCCAGCCTCTTTTTCCATCCATAATGTTTTTCATAGATCTTTGTTGCGGAAATATGTGGTGCCCGTTGTTCCCTCTGTTGATCCTCCTGCCCCGGTGTTGATTGATGGGGAGTTGGAGTATGTGGTTGAGAAGATTTTGGATTCTCGTTTTTCGAGGCGGAAGCTTCAGTATCTTGTCAAATTGAAGGGTTATGGCCAGGAGGATAATTCTTGGGTTGTTGCCTCCGATGTTCATGGTGAGGATTTGGTTCGTGCCTTTCATTTGGCTCGTCCGGATCGGCCTGGGGGCTCTGGTGAGGGTTTGGTGACCCCTCCTCAAGGGGGGGGGGGTATTGTTGTGAATTCTGCTCTTGGGCTCCCTCCAGTGGTTATAAGTGGTAGCACTGATGTCTCTGAATCACAGCATTTTTCAGGTGTGTTCACTTTCTGCAATTCTGACTGGGCTATGTAGTCTTGCTTGACCCTTCAGTCAGTGCCAGTTGTCCATTGTTCCTGGAGGATTCACATCCCTGCCTGGTCTCCCCTGCTTTGCTGTTAATTTCAACAAAGATAAGTTCTGGCCTTGATTTTTGCTGTCCACATGCTGTGGCCTTATTGTTCAGTTATTTTCCATGTTTTTGTCTTGTCCAGCTTGGTCTGTATAAGGATTTGTTTAGCCAAGCTGGTATCTCTGGAGATGCAGATATACCCTCCATATCTTTAGTTAGCTGTGGAGATTTTGTATTTTCTGTGGTGGATATTTTCTAGTGTTTTAATACTGACCGCATAGTACTCTGTCCTATCCTTTCTATTTAGCTAGAAGTGGCCTCTTTTGCTAAATTCTGATTTCAGTCTGTGTATGTTTTTTCCCTCTCCTCTCACAGTCAATATTTGTGGGGGGCTGTCTATCCTTTGGGGATTTTCTCTGAGGCAAGATAGTTTTCCCTTTTCTATCTCTAGGGGTAATTAGTCCTCCGGCTGTGTCGAGATGTCTAGGGAGTGATAGGTACATTCCACGGCTACTTCTAGTTGCGGTGTTAAGTTCAGGGTCTGCGGTCAGTACAGGTACCACCTTCTCCAGAGTACGTCTCATGCTGCTCTTAGGCCACCAGATCATAACAGTACAACTGGACAACAATGAGTTAACCGCATCTCAGAAGAAGGGAAGGAAAGTGCTGAGGTGCTGAGCCATTTTTTTTTTCTGTAGTCTTGTGTGTTTTTTTTTTTTTCTTCCCTCTTTACCTCTGGGTGGCTCAGGAGTTCGGCGCTGGTATGGATGTTCAGGGATTGGCTTCTTGTGTGGATCAACTTGCTGCTAGAGTACAGGGTATTTCCGATTATATCGTTCAGACTCCAGTTTTAGAGCCTAGAATTCCAACTCCTGATTTGTTTTTTGGGGATAGGTCCAAATTTTTGAGCTTTAAAAATAACTGTAAACTGTTTTTTGCTCTGAAACCCCGTTCCTCTGGTGATCCCATCCAGCAGGTTAAAATTGTTATATCTCTGCTGCGTGGTGACCCCCAGGATTGGGCATTTGCCCTGGAACCTGGGAATCCGGCGTTGCTTAATGTAGACACCTTTTTTCAGGCGCTTGGGTTATTGTATGATGAACCTAATTCAGTGGATCATGCTGAGAAGACCTTGTTGGCCCTGTGTCAGGGTCAAGAAGCGGCAGAATCATATTGCCAGAAATTTAGAAAATGGTCTGTACTGACTAAATGGAATGAGGATGCCTCGGCGGCAATTTTCAGAAAGGGTCTTTCTGAATCCGTTAAAGATGTTATGGTGGGGTTCCCCACGCCTGTTGGTCTGAGTGATTCTATGACTCTGGCCATTCATGATTGGATCCAGCCCACATCCGTGAAGAGCCTTCAGAAATTTTTGGGCTTTGCTAATTTTTATCGCCGTTTCATTGCCAACTTCTCCAGTGTGGTTAAACCCCTGACCGATTTGACGAAGAAAGGCGCTGATGTGACGAATTGGTCCTCTGCGGCTGTTTCTGCCTTTCAGGAGCTTAATCGCCGATTTACTTCTGCCCCTGTGTTGCGTCAGCCGGATGTTTCTCTTCCTTTTCAGGTTGAGGTTGACGCTTCTGAGATTGGGGCAGGGGCCGTTTTGTCTCAGAGGAATTCTGATGGTTCCTTGATGAAACCGTGTGCCTTCTTTTCTCGAAAGTTTTCGCCTGCGGAACGCAATTATGATGTCGGCAATCGTGAGTTGTTGGCTATGAAGTGGGCATTTGAGGAGTGGTGACATTGGCTTGAGGGGGCCAAGCACCGTATTGTGGTCTTGACCGATCATAAGAATCTGATTTACCTCGAGTCTGCCAAACGGCTGAATCCTAGACAGGCCCGATGGTCCCTGTTTTTCTCCCGTTTTGATTTTGTGGTCTCGTATCTTCCGGGTTCTAAGAATGTTAAGGCTGATGCCCTCTCTAGGAGCTTTTTGCCTGATTCTCCTGGGGTCCTTGCGCCGGTCGGCATTCTGAAGGAAGGGGTGATTCTTTCTGCCATCTCCCCTGATTTACGACGGGTTCTTCAGGAATTTCAGGCTGATAAACCTGACCGCTGTCCAGTGGGGAAACTGTTTGTTCCTGACAGATGGACTAGTAAAGTGATTTCGGAGGTTCATTGTTCTGTGCTGGCTGGTCATCCTGGGATTTTTGGTACCAGAGATTTGGTTGGTATGTCCTTTTGGTGGCCTTCTTTGTCACGGGATGTGTGTTCTTTTGTGCAGTCCTGTGGGACTTGTGCGCGGGCCAAGCCTTGCTGTTCCCGCGCTAGTGGGTTGCTTTTGCCTTTGCCGGTCCCTGAGAGGCCTTGGACGCATATTTCTATGGATTTTATTTCGGATCTTCCAGTTTCCCAGAGGATGTCGGTTATCTGGGTGGTTTGTGACCGGTTTTCTAAGATGGTTCATTTGGTACCTTTGCCTAAGTTGCCTTCTTCTTCTGATTTGGTTCCGTTGTTTTTTCAGCATGTGGTTGGTTTGCATGGCATTCCGGAGAATATTGTGTCCGATAGAGGTTCCCAGTTTGTTTCTAGGTTTTGGCGGGTCTTTTGTGCTAGGCTGGGCATTGATTTGTCTTTTTCTTCCGCATTTCATCCTCAGACAAATGGACAAACCAAGCGAACTAATCAGACTTTGGAAACTTATTTGAGATGCTTTGTGTCTGCTGATCAGGATGATTGGGTGGCTTTCATGCCATTGGCCGAGTTTGCCCTTAATAATCGGGCTAGTTCTGCTACCTTGGTTTCACCCTTCTTTTGTAACTCTGGTTTTCATCCTCGTTTTTCTTCGGGGCAGGTTGAGCCTTCTGATTGTCCTGGGGTGGACTCTGTGGTTGACAGGTTGCAGCAAATTTGGGCTCATGTTGTTGACAATTTGGTGTTGTCTCAGGAGGGGGCTCAGCGTTTTGCTAACCGTCGTCGGTGTGTTGGTTCCCGGCTTCGGGTTGGGGATTTGGTCTGGTTGTCTTCCTGTCATGTTCCTATGAAGGTTTCTTCCCCTAAGTTTAAGCCTCGGTTTATTGGCCCTTATAGGATTTCTGAGATTATCAATCCAGTGTCTTTTCGTTTGGCCCTTCCAGCCTCTTTTTCCATCCATAATGTTTTTCATAGATCTTTGTTGCGGAAATATGTGGTGCCCGTTGTTCCCTCTGTTGATCCTCCTGCCCCGGTGTTGATTGATGGGGAGTTGGAGTATGTGGTTGAGAAGATTTTGGATTCTCGTTTTTCGAGGCGGAAGCTTCAGTATCTTGTCAAATTGAAGGGTTATGGCCAGGAGGATAATTCTTGGGTTGTTGCCTCCGATGTTCATGGTGAGGATTTGGTTCGTGCCTTTCATTTGGCTCGTCCGGATCGGCCTGGGGGCTCTGGTGAGGGTTTGGTGACCCCTCCTCAAGGGGGGGGGTATTGTTGTGAATTCTGCTCTTGGGCTCCCTCCAGTGGTTATAAGTGGTAGCACTGATGTCTCTGAATCGCAGCATTTATCAGGTGTGTTCACTTTCTGCAATTCTGACTGGGCTATGTAGTCTTGCTTGACCCTTCAGTCAGTGCCAGTTGTCCATTGTTCCTGGAGGATTCACATCCCTGCCTGGTCTCCCCTGCTTTGCTGTTCATTTCAACAAAGATAAGTTCTGGCCTTGATTTTTGCTGTCCACATGCTGTGGCCTTATTGTTCAGTTATTTTCCATGTTTTTGTCTTGTCCAGCTTGGTCTGTATAAGGATTTGTTTAGCCAAGCTGGTATCTCTGGAGATGCAGATATACCCTCCATATCTTTAGTTAGCTGTGGAGATTTTGTATTTTCTGTGGTGGATATTTTCTAGTGTTTTAATACTGACCGCATAGTACTCTGTCCTATCCTTTCTATTTAGCTAGAAGTGGCCTCTTTTGCTAAATTCTGATTTCAGTCTGTGTATGTTTTTTCCCTCTCCTCTCACAGTCAATATTTGTGGGGGGCTGTCTATCCTTTGGGGATTTTCTCTGAGGCAAGATAGTTTTCCCTTTTCTATCTCTAGGGGTAATTAGTCCTCCGGCTGTGTCGAGATGTCTAGGGAGTGATAGGTACATTCCACGGCTACTTCTAGTTGCGGTGTTAAGTTCAGGGTCTGCGGTCAGTACAGGTACCACCTTCTCCAGAGTACGTCTCATGCTGCTCTTAGGCCACCAGATCATAACAGAGGGGAACCCATGCCATTTTTTTTTAAATGTATTTATTTATTGCACAGGCGCCAGCTGATGAATACTCTCATCAGCCTCGCCTGCTCTCGCTGCTCTCAGCGAGAGCTGGTGTAGGATGATGAGAGTAATGCTCTCATCAGCCGATGCCTGTGACCAGAAATAACCTTTTTTACTGCCGGTCACAGCTGTTGGCTCATATGCTGTCATCTGACAGCGTGGGAACCGCAGCACTGTGGCCGGTGGTAATGATCTTACCACCGATCAGAGCCCGTGTTTCCCCCACTGTCATGCAAATGAGAGCATGGGAAACAATGAATAGTCAGGACCCCCATTTATCTGAATGGGGTCTGGGTTCGGGTTCGAGTTTGGGTACTGTTCTGGTACTTGAACTGAACTTTTTTAAATGTTCGGCCAAACCCAGCAGACCTGAACATTCACAGGTCCATCCATCTATACTGCTTTGCCTTTTTTTTTTTTACAAACATAATCGGGTGCAGGTTCTAAAATATATTTCTGCCTTCATCCACAAAATACTAGATTCTAAACTATATCAAAGATTCGTGTTGGCGAAAGGGAAGTTCTGCAAAATATGAATTTTAAATAGAATTGAACGAATTTGATCGGGTCCCTGCTTATTCGGCAAGCTATAGCACTTGACGAATAAGCTGCATTCGGATACATGGAGCGCCAGCTTATTCGGATCAAATTTGCTCAACTCAAATTTTAAATACTTGGAGTGTTTTCCTCATTTTTCCATTAAATGTTAACAAAAGTAAAAGTAAAATGCAATTAATAATCACATAAATCATTCTAGGTTGCAAACATTCTACCAAAAGATGCTAGATAGTAGAGCTTTTCCCTGTAATTGACAGCTGTACAATTATAGCCTCTATGAGGAAACATACTTTTTTTCTTTCTGAAAGCATAACATCATAGCCCATTTATATTAGTTGAGGGTCACACCAGTTCAGAGCCCTCTTAACATTTACAAACCATTCAAAGAAAATACACACTATCTACAGTAGGACATTAAAGAGACTGTGCTATGCACAAATCCCTATTCCAAATCTAGGCTTTTTGAGATGACAAAGATCCCCATTGTGTTCCATACCAAGAATGTTAAACCAGTTTATGCTACAAGTTTTCACCACAAGTCACAGATTTTCAAACTTTGCATTTCAAATATGACTCCAATGCAATTTACTAGATAATTACTGACCCGGATAATTCTTGAGACTTTTAAAGTTTATTAGAGAGAGCTAGGTCAGGTATATTATTTTAACAAGTCTTTTGGATCAGTTTCAAGGCAAAGGGGGTAAAGACCTGAGTCAGTGGATTATTTGTCAGACATTGCAGGAATTTGTATAGTCACACATTACAGCAAATGAAGCAGAACTTAGCAGTTCTAAGCAGTGAAATTATTACCCAGCTCTTTACAAGTACAGAAATGTCCTATCTGAAATAATGTGAGAAACCAGAGATGGAAATGAATAGAGTGATTTTCAGTTAATAAATGTAAATCAAGTCTAATGTCTTCTTTTTCCTTTTAAAACATAAAGGCAATTAACCAATTAGGTTCTTAATAACATTGCTGACTCTAGAAAGCCTATCGAATCAATTTCTTTCCAGCTGGCAGGTACACTTTGCAGAAGTCATCAGTATTTGCTAGTATGGTAATAGAGATCTGTGATGGTATGCAAAGTGGCTGCTTATTTATTTATAGCTTTTTTTTGTTTTATATGAATTTGCCAATTGTGGAACTTAAAACTGAGATATACAGAAGTTTTGTTTTTATTGGATCTGTATAAACCCAATAGGACAAAATCTCAGCATGTACCACTGCATGTCATACTATGAGGTAACAGCAGAGCTCACTCGATATCTTCAGCTACTTTACAGCACTACCTGAATCAATTACCTCTATACTTGATAATAAAATTATTTATGCAGCGCAAACATATCCCACAGCACTTTACAGTTAATACTTTTGTGGTGGTGTGTAGTAATGGAGCTTTATCCATCCAAGGGTAAAGGTTGATTTGCGTACAATACAGAGTGGCATTGACATGGGTTTCTGTGTCTGTACTGTTGTTATGATCAGTGTCACTTCCCCTCATTCTTTTTGTCAGCTGATATCTATTGTAAAGACGGTTTCAGACAAGCACATCAAAATATAATTCCAATTTTATTCCGAAAAAAAAAATGATTTTGCATCTGTATACTGTACCCTATGTCATCTTTATGTCTGATTTGGACTTCAGTATGGCATCTGTTTTATATGTCAAAGTTAAAAAATATTGTAAGGCCAAAAACAGTTCCCTAGAATATCAGTCTAAAGTTTGGACACATCTGCTCTTGTAATGGTCTTCCGTGTTCTTATTGGAATATGCATATTGTAGATTCAGGCTGAAGGCAGCTAAGCCTCAAAGGAGCATGTGGAAAGAAGGAGTACAAAAACAAATCTGAATATATGTTACACCTCAGATTCCTCAATGTACCCCCTTTTACTCTGGTAATAGCTTTAGACCCTATCGATTTTCTCTCAAGCAGCTTCATTAGGTAGTCACCTAGAATAGCTTTACAACAGTCTTGAAGCAGTTCTCAGAGGTGCTAAGTGTTACAATCTTAGGTAGCGCACATGGTTTGTGGACCCCCTGTGCCACAGACAGGACTTACCCTGGAGGATCATGACTAAGCAGCTACCCTCGTGTTCGCTGGAGCCGCTAGAGGTAAGGTCAGATTTGTGCAGCAGGTAGTTTCCAGATGCCACTTACCACTCCAGGGTAACGTACAGCAGTAGCTGCTGACCCCAAAGGGCAGAGACGTTACTTCAGATTGTCAGACAAAGCAGGACAGCCACATTGGTCAAGTTTTCACTTTGGGGACAGGGTGGCCACTGGGACAGGTTCTACCTGTGCAGACAGGACGGCCACAGGGACAAAACCGGTGAACGGGGGACCTGGCAACATACAGCTGCATACACACCAGCCACCTAACACAGAACTATAGGGGTTTCTCTGGCACCTCTCAATAGGAGAAGGTGCCTTTTATACAAGATGTCTCCCACCTTGCAGCTGAACTCACATTTATCTAAATGGCTTCTAGCAGTTGCTGAAAACTTTTACTATGTGCGCACTGCCTTTGTAAAAATGCAGCATGCCGCCAGGACACAGTGCGGTGTGCACAATGGAAGGAGGAGGAAAAAGCAAGAGCACGCCGGGGACCGCACTATGGCCCAAGGGCATAAGTAAGCTCTTGTACTTGAATGGATGGAACAGGGGACACCATGCAGGGGTGCCGGGTATAGCACTACACTGAGCACTTGTTGGCTGCTTTACCTTCACTCTGTGGTCCAACTGACCAAAACCATTTCAATTGGGTTTAGGTCGAGTGATTGTGGAGGCCATTTCATCTGTTGTTTTGGGTCATTGTCATATGTCAATGCAAGTGATGGTCCCACTAGCTGCAAACCAGATGGGATGGTATGTCATTGCAGGATGCTGTGGTAGCCACGCAGGGTAAGTGTGCCTTGAAATTGGAATAAGGTGGTAATGAATTACCGCACACTCATGATGAACATTTGCAAAATGTATATTTCACATATAGTGAGTAAGACATAGGTACTCATTTGGAAAAAGGTGCAGGAAATTTTACGACAAGAAAACTAGATAAAGTTTCGACCCTACCAGGGACTTATTCAAACTGCCACTTTTGCAGTGTGCTCCCACGCCTTCATCATGTGAAATTGGAATAAATCATCAAAAGTATAATCAGCAAAGCTCTCACAAGCCATCACATTTGACACAGCATAGAAAGGGTCATTAACCTGTTCAGCACCAAAGGATACTAATTACATGTAATATGAAAAACACAAACACATTGACTAAATGGAAGATATGCGATTCACAATACATAGTGACTTTCTAAACCCAGATCTCCCAGGAGGATGTGACCCCCCCTTCTACATGGGGCCTCAGGACCATAGGGGACTGGTTTATCCAGATGGGCCAAATGAAAGCACAGTAGGAAGATATCAGCATTAACCTCTTATGCCGGTTCCCACATCTTCTCCGGACCATACCCCTTACAATGTACTAGGTACTGTACAGAGTGGCAAACCATAAGGGAATGAATGATTTTTGTTAACTGAAATTATAAATTGCCATCAATAACAACTGGTGGTGGTAAAGGTGACGGTTCCACAGGCACAGCAAACTTTTTGTGCAAAGACATGTGGAAAATATTATGGATCTTGAAAATCGTAGGAAGATTTAGATGAACAACTACATGGTTGATTACGGTGACCACCTTATAAGGACCAATAAACCTAAGACCTAATTTTCAAGAAGGGACTTTCGGTTTAATATTTTTAGTGGACAGCCATACTAAATTATTCACCCCCAGGTCCGGACCTGACAATCATTTCTTATCCTAGTGTAGCCTCACCCATCGCTTGCAGACTGTGAGCCCTCGCGGGCAGGGTCCTCCCTCCTTCTGTACCTGTTAGTGCCTTGTTTTTTGCTCATGTTTATTATATTTGTCTATATTTGCCCCCTTTTCACATGTAGAGCGCCATGGAATAAATGGCACTATAAGAATGTATAATAATAATAATACTAAGAATTAGCCAAATGTTTGTATTTGTCACACATGATCTTTAAATTATTTGGAACCCCTTCCCACACAGATGATAGTGAAAAAGTACATTTTTCCTCCCTAGGAACCCCTGAAGACTCATCTTTACTGAAGGTCCAGAATTGTGGATGGAAGTCATATGTGCCAAAAAGTGGAGACTTACCAGTGGACTCCATGCAATGATTGTTTAAAGCAAACTCAGCACGTGGTAAAAAAGAAGACCAATCCTCCTGGTTATTTGACACAAAACATCTGAGGTATGTCTCCAAACTTTGGTTTACGCGTTTTAGTTTGTCCATTAGTTTGAGGATGGAACGCCAAAGAAAAGGATAGATGCATCCCTAAACAGGAACAAAATGCCATTCAAAATTTACATACAAGTTAGGACCCCCGATCATCAAAGGGAACCCCGTGAAGCTTAACAATCTTAGTGACAAACATCTGAGCCAGTGTCTTGGTGTTAGGGAGAGTAGGTAAAGCAATAAAGTGAAAGTCCTCCATTTTACTAATGTATCCACCACAAGTATGAAAGCTGTTTTACCAGAGGAAGATGGAAGATCTGTAATGAAATTTATGGATAAATGAGTCCACAGATGTTCAGGAATGGTTAATGGTAAAAGAGCCCCAGACACGTGAGTACGCGGGGTCTTGGAATGCGCACAGACATTACAGGAGAACACAAAGTCAACTACATCTTTGCACAACCTTGGCCACCAAAAACAATGAGAAAGAAGGTCCAAAATTTGCTTTACTACCTGCTTTACTACCTGAATGACCAGTCAGAGCCGAGTTATGATGTGCCTCCAAAAGAATAAGACGCAGTTGTACAGGTACAAAAAGTTTCCCTGAAGGCATCCACCTGAGTCTTCAAAACCTCACCCTCAAGTTTAGAACACACTGCAGAGATGACCACTTCTTTTTGTAAAATGTAGACAGCATCATCAGTGCTCCCACCCACAGAGAAACTCTGAGACAAAGCATCCGCTTTGACGTTCTAATCCCAGGACTGTAAGTGACTACAAAATGAAACCAGGTGAAAAGCAGACCATCTAGCTTGCCTCGGATTAAGAAGTTTAGCAGATTCCAAGTGCATTAAGTTTTTGTGATTAGTGATGACTGTGACCAGGTGAACTGCCCCATTCATAAAATTATGCCATCCCTCAAATGCAAAATTAATGGTCAAAAGTTCCCTATTGCCTACATCAAAGTTTTTTTCGTCTGATGACAACTTTTTAGAGAAGAAGGCACATGGATGCCATTTACCAGGCAACGACCCTTGAGAAAATACATCCCCAATTCTCACCTCCAAAGCATCAACATTGACAATAAAGGGTTGAGAAGCATCAGGTTGGATGAGTACTAGCGAAGGAAAGACATCTCTTGAAATAAGAAAATGCCTGCCGAGTGCAGTTGGACCACCTCGAGAAGTCTGTATCTTTCTTAGTCATGTCAACGAGGGATTTGACAAGAAGTTTTGGATACATTTCCGATAATAGTTTGCAAACACCAAAAAGTGTTGTAATGCTTTAAAATTTTCTGGGAGGTTCCATTCCTGGGTCGCTCAGACCTTTTCAGGATCCATGTGGAAACCTGCACCTGAAACTAGGAAACCTAAGAACTGAACCTCCTGTACGTCAAATACACACTTTTCCAACTTGGCATTCAGTTTATTATCCTGTAGAACCTGTAATACCTGCCTGACATGTACCTGATGAGACTTGAGATTGGACAAGTAGATTAAAATATCCTCAATATACACTACTACAAATCTACCCACGAGGTGACGGAAGATGTCATTAACCCATTATCTACCAATGTCCTTTTTTGGGACACCTAATCTTTAGCTTCTAGCAACTAAAATTTTATAATTTTTATAATTAGGTCCAATTTTTTGTGTTGTGTTTGTAAAATAAATGTTTTCAAAATAGAAAATCATGTCATTGTCATTTTTAATTGAATATTGGAACGCCCTTTTCTTAAAAATCCATACTTGTAAAAATTTTAATTTGGCAAGTAATGGGTTAACGAAATGTTGGAACACGGCGAGAATATTAGTCAAACCAAAAGGCATGACAAGGTTTTCAGAATGCCATTTTGGGGTGTTAAACACTGTCTTCGACTCATCCCCCTCCTTAATCCTAATAAGATTATAGGCATCCCTGAGATCCAACTTGCAAAACCATTTTTCCCCAATAATCTGATTGAACAAATCAGGTATGAGTGGGAGGGGATATGGTTCCCGGATAGCAATCCAATTTAATTCACAAAAGTCTAAACAGGGACACAGGTCCCCATCTTTCTTCTTAACGAAGAAGGACCCCGCTGCTAGAGGCGAAGATGAGGGTCTAATATGTCCCTTGGCAGAGATATAGTCTTTCATGGCCTGTCTCTCAGAACCTGACAGATTGGTCTTTGGCAACCTTGAATCCGGAAGCAAGTTCACAGGACAATCATACACATGGTGGGGAGGCAGTTCTTGACACCCCTTTTCAGAACAAATCCTCAAAATTAGAAAGAAAAGATTAAATGTTTTTTAGTCGAGACAGTAGAGATAATAGAATCCTTTACCTCAAACCAAAGCTGGATTCATATCTACACTGCTTAGCACTGTTGTATAATTTTTTTCCATGCTGCTTCTTTTGCCTGTGTGCTAACTAAGGAATGTGCTTTGCTTTATATGGGAGACATTATAGCCGCTACTTTTATCCCACCAGCTCAAAGTCAGTAATACATTAAGAGAGAGCATGTAGGTTGAAAAGCTGTTGAAAATTAAGGAATAGAGATGAGGGAGGACTAAAATGCTTGGGTGCTTGTTGTTTGAACTGAGCAAGTCCTAATACTCAAATTCACGTTTTGAGTAGCAAGTATAATGGGTGTCAATGGGAAAACCGAGCTTTTTCTGGCAGACCCTGCAAAGGTGTCTTGGGGGCAGTGAAAATGTTCAAATGAATGGTAAAAGTGCTGAATGGAAGGAGAACACAATTTGGAAGACACCTGGAAGCATTTCTGACTCCCAAATTGGTGCTGAGAACAATGGTGTCACACTTTTACTCCACTTTAACCCCTTAATCCCGTATGACGTACTATCCCGTCAAGGTGACCTGGGACTTAATTCCCGGTGACGGGATAGTACGTCATACGCGATCGGCCGCGCTCACGGGGGGAGCGCGGCCGATCGCGGCCGGGTGTCAGCTGCGTATCGCAGCTGACATCCGGCACTATGTGCCAGGAGCGGTCACGGACCGCCCCCGGCACATTAACCCCTGGCACACCGCGATCAAACATGATCGCGGTGTACCGGCGGTATAGGGAAGCATCGCGCAGGGAGGGGGCTCCCTGCGGGCTTCCCTGAGACCCCCGGAGCAACGCGATGTGATCGCGTTGCTCCGAGGGTCTCCTACCTCCTTCCTCCCTGCAAGTCCCAGATCCAAGATGGCCACGGCATCCGGGTCCTGCAGGGAAGGAGGTGGCTTACCGAGTGTCTGCTCAGAGCAGACACTTGGTAAGCCTGCAGCCCTGCACAGCAGATCGCAGATCTGGCAGAGTGCTGTGCACACTGCCAGATCAATGATCTGTGATGTCCCCCCCTGGGACAAAGTAAAAAAGTTAAAAAAAAATTCACCACATGTGTAAAAAAATAAATAAAAAAAATATCCTAAATAAAGAAAAAAATATATATATATTATTCCCATAAATACATTTCTTTTGCTAAATAAAATAAAAAAACAATAAAAGTACACATATTTAGTATCGCTGCGTCCGTAACAACCCAACCTATAAAACTGCCCCACTAGTTAACCCCTTCAGTAAACACCGTAAGAAAAAAGAAAAAAAAAACGAGGCAAAAAACAACGCTTTATTACCATACTGCCGAACAAAAAGTGGAATAACATGCGATCAAAAAGACTGATATAAATAACCATGGTACCGCTGAAAACGTCATCTTGTCCTGCAAAAAACAAGCCGCCATACAGCATCATCAGCAAAAAAATAAAAAAGTTATAGTCCTGAGAATAAAGCAATACCAAAATAATAATTTTTTCTATAAAATAGTTTTTATCGTATAAAAGCGCCAAAACATAAAAAATGATATAAATGAGGTATCGCTGTAATCGTTCTGACCCGAAGAATAAAACTGCTTTATCAATTTTACCAAACGTGGAATGGTATAAACGCCTCCCCCAAAAGAAATTCATGAATAGCAGGTTTTTGGTCATTCTGCCCCACAAAAATCGGAATAAAAAGTGATCAAAAATGGTCACGTGTCCGAAAATGTTACCAATAAAAACGTCAGCTCGTCCCGCAAAAAACAAGACCTCACATGACTCTGTGGAGCAAAATGTGGACAAATTATAGGTCTCAAAATGTGGAGACGCAAAAACTTTTTTGCTATAAAAAGTGTCGCTGGTTTCACACTTGCGTTTTTGTCTGCAGCGTTTTTTGCACAAAAAAAAACGCATGCGTTTTTTCCCTATATTTAACATTGAAAACGCATGCGTTTTTTCCCTATATTTAACATTGAAAACGCATGCGTTTTTTTCTGCATGCGTTCATTTTCAGAAATACAACCTGCAGTATTTTCTTGCGTTTTTAAGCACATGAGTTTGCGTTAAAAACGCATGCGTTTTTATCGAAAAAAAACAGAAAACACACTGAAAAGCCACCCACCACCATCAAGGTGATAAAGGGATCCAAACCCTAACTCTACCCCTAACCTCACCCCTAACCGTTTAATGAACATTTTCTGACAGTCATAGTGCCACGTATTTAAGTGCCACGTATTTAAGTGCCACGTATTTCAGTGCCATGTATTTCAGTGCCACGTATTTCAGTGCCACGTATCACGTATTTCAGTGCCACGTGTTTAAGTGCCACGTATCACGTATTTCAGTGCCACGTATCACGTATTTCAGTGCCACATATTTAAGTGCCATGTATTTCAGTTGCACGTATTTCAGTTGCACGTATTTCAGTGCCATGTATTTCAGTGCCACGTATTTCAGTGCCACGTATCACGTATTTCAGTGCCACGTGTTTCAGTGCCACGTATTTAAGTGCCACGTATCACGTATTTCAGTGCCACGTATCACGTATTTCAGTGCCACATATTTCAGTGCCACGTATTTCAGTGCCACGTGTTTCAGTGCCACGCATTTCAGTCACGTTTAGGGTTAGGGTTAGGGGTAGGGTTAGGGTTAGGGTTAGGGCTAGGGTTGGAGGTAAAGTTAGGGTTAGGGTTGGGGCTAAAGTTAGGGTTGGGGCTAAAGTTAGGGTTAGGGTTTGGATTACATTTACGGTTTGGATTAGGGTTGGGATTAGAATTATGGGTGTGTCAGGGCTAGGGGTGTGGTTAGGGTTACCGTTGGGATTAGGGTTAGGGGTGTGTTTGGGTTAGGGTTTCAGGTAGAATTGGGGAGTTTCCACTGTCCAGGCACATCACGGGCTCTCCAAACGCGACATGGCGTCCAATCTCAGTTCCAGCCAATTCTGCGTTGAAAAAGTAAAACAGTGCTCCTTCCCTTCCGAGCTCTCCCGTGAGCCCAAAAAGGGGTTTACCCCAACATATGGGTTATCAGCGTACTCGGGGCAAATTGAACAACAACTTCTGGGGTCCAAGTTCTCTTGTTATCCTTGGGAAAATAAAAATTTGGGGGGCTAAAAATAATTTTTGTGGGAAAAAAAAGATGTTTTATTTTCACGGCTCTGCGTTATAAACTGTAGTGAAACACTTGGGGGTTCAAAGTTCTCACAACACATCTAGATAAGTTCCTTGGGAGGTCTAGTTTCCAATATGGGGTCACTTGTGGGGGGTTTGTACTGTTTGGGTACATCAGGGGCTCTGCAAATGCAATGTGACGCCTGCAGACCAATCCATTTAAGGCTGCATTCCAAATGGCGCTCCTTCCCTTCCGAGCTCTGTCATGTGCCCAAACAGTGGTTCCCCCCACATATGGAGTATCAGCGAACTCAGGACAAATTGGAAAACAAATTTTGGGGTCCAATTTATTCTGTTACCCTTGTAAAAATACAAAGCTGGGGGCTAAAAAATCATTTTTGAGAAAAAAAAAAAAATTATTTTCACGGCTCTGCGTTATAATCTGTAGTGAAACACTTGGGGGTTCAAAGCTCTCAAAACACATCTAGATAAGTTCCTTAGGGGGTCTACTTTCCAAAATGGTGTCACTTGTGGGGGGTTTCAATGTTTAGGCACATCAGAGGCTCTCCAAACGCAACATGGCGTCCCATCTCAATTCCAGTCAATTTTGCATTGAAAAGTCAAATGGCGCTCCTTCCCTTCCAAGCTCTGCCATGCACCCAAACAATGGTTTACACCCACATATGGGGTATCAGTGTACTCAGGACAAATTGCACAACATTTTTTAGGGTCCAATTTCTTCTCTTACCCTTGGGAAAATAAAAAATTGGGGGCAAAAAGATCATTTTTGTGAAAAAATATGATTTTTTATTTTTACGGCTCTGCATTATAAACTTCTGTGAAGAACTTGGTGGGTCAAAGTGCTCACCACACATCTAGATAAGTTCCTTAGGGGGTCTACTTTCCAAAATGGTGTCACTTGTAGGGGGTTTCAATGTTTAGGCACATCAGGGGCTCTCCAAACGCAACATGGCGTCCCATCTCAATTCCAGTCAATTTTGCATTGAAAAGTCAAATGGCGCTCCTTCCCTTCCAAGCTCTGCCATGCGCCCAAACAATGGTTTACACCCACATATGGAGTATCAACGTACTCAGGACAAATTGCAAAACATTTTTTGGGTCCAATTTCTTCTCTTACCCTTGGGAAAATAAAAAAATTGGGGGCGAAAAGATCATTTTTGTGAAAAAATATGATTTTTTATTTTTACGGCTCTGCATTATAAACTTCTGTGAAGCACTTGGTGGGTCAAAGTGCTCAACACACATCTAGATAAGTTCCTTAGGGGGTCTACTTTCCAAAATGGTGTCACTTGTAGGGGGTTTCAGTGTTTAGGCACATCAGGGGCTCTCCAAACGCAACATGGCGTCCCATCTCAATTCCAGTCAATTTTGCATTGAAAAGTCAAATGGCGCTCCTTCCTTTCCAAGCTCTGCCATGCGCCCAAACAATGGTTTACACCCACATATGGGGTATCAGCGTACTCAGGACAAATTGTACAACAATTTTTGGGGTCCATTTTCTCCTGTTACCCTTGGTAAAATAAAACAAATTGGAGCTGAAATAAATTTTGTGTGAAAAAAAGTTAAATGTTCATTTTTATTTAAACATTCCAAAAATTCATGTGAAACACCTGAAGGGTTAATAAACTTCTTGAATGTGGTTTTGAGCACCTTGAGGGGTGCAGTTTTTAGAATGGTGTCACACTTGGGTATTTTCTATCATATAGACCCCTCAAAATGACTTCAAATGAGATGTGGTCCCTAAAAAAAATGGTGTTGTAAAAATGAGAAATTTCTGGTCAAATTTTAACCGTTATAACTCCCTAACAAAAAAAATTTTGGTTCCAAAATTGTGCTGATGTAAAGTAGACATGTGGGAAATGTTACTTATTAAGTATTTTGCGTGACATATGTATGTGATTTAAGGGCATAAAAATTCAAAGTTGGAAAATTGCGAAATTTTCAAAATTTTCACCAAATTTCCGTTTTTTTCACAAATAAACGCAAGTTATATAGAATAAATTTTACCACTAACATGAAGTACAATATGTCACGAGAAAACAGTGTCAGATCTCGCCAAGATCCGTCAAAGCGTTCCAGAGTTATAGCCTCATAAAGGGACAGTGGTCAGAATTGTAAAAATTGGCCCGGTCATTAACGTGCAAACCACAATCGGGGCTTAAGGGGTTAAAAAGTGACAAACATTCCAAACTGATGAGAAATTGTATTTTACAGGGGAAAAAAAAGAAACATTGTAATTTAAATAAACCAAAATTGTTTTTTTATTAAAAAATAGGAAACTTCATACCTTGTATTGAAATAGATCAAATAAAACATAACTTGTAATGGTGACATTTAGAAAAAATTTTTATATAAGCATATAGATAAAAATACTGACTCAGGCTATGTGCACACGTTGCGGATTTTGATGCGTTTCTGTGGCATTTTTGGACGCGCGGAATTGCATCAAATCCGCAGTGTAGTGCACAGCCAATGTTTGTCAATGTGAAATTGGCATTTGTTGTGCACATGCTGCAGAAAAAAATGCGCGGAATTGCAGCTTTTTTTCCGCAGCATGTCAATTCTTTTGGAGGATCTGCAGCGTTTCTGCACCCATTGACTTCCATTGAGTCAGGGCAATCTGCAGCAAACCCGCAGATGTAAAAATGATCTCTGGATTTGCTGTGGATGAAACGCTGCCGATCGGGAGGAGGGAGTGTGTTGGCGGAGTGTGGTCTGTGACTATGTGTGTGTGTGTAAGTGTGCGCGAGTCTGTGTGTCTGTGTGTGTGTCCCTGTGTGTGTCTGTGTGTGTGTGTCCCTGTGTGTGTGCATGTCTGTGTAAACAGCCATTGTCTGATAGTACTACTGCTCCCATCCGGCTCACAGTGACAGCATTGCCGGTGATGGGAAAGTAGTCACATCAGACAATGGCTGTGTTCACTAGTAAAAAAAAATACAGAACATACAACATATAACATACTGTACATAATATAGAGTGCATACTTACCAAACACCTAGTCTCTGAAGCCCTCGATTCTCCTGTAATAAAAATAACATAGTAAACCAACCTATACTTACCTTTCCGCTGTAGTCTGGTTAATAACGAATGTCCCATGACGATCTCCCGTGTAGAACAGTGACATCGGGCAATGTCAGTCTTCTACAGGGGCCCTGCGATGAGTTGACAGCGGGGGTAATCCTCCGCGATGTATATCCCTCTGCCACTGCCGGGAGAGAGGTCACTTAAGTTCATTCTCTCATCGGCAACGCTGTGTGTGAAAATTCCCATGCAGCATTGCCGAAAAGCAAGCCTGAACTCAAGAAACCTCTTCAGTGATGCACTGCAGGAGCCATTATCTCCTGTCAGTGCATCATGGGAGGCCTATAGAGCAGTGACATCACGCAATGTCACTGTTCTATAGGGGAGTTCGTCGCGGGACACTCATTATTAATTGGACTACGTCGGAACAGGCAGTATACTGTTGGTTTATTATTTATTATTTTTTGCAGGTGATCGATGGCTTCGAGGAATTAGGCGTGGTTGTAAGTATGGTAAAATTAAGAATATTAAAATACTTTTTTCTGGCTTTGTCTTTATTTAACTCTTTCACTACTATTGGATTTGTAAAGGATAGGTGTCTGATTGACGCCTCTCCATTACTAACTGGGCTTAATGGAACCTTACAATCAAAGGTGGCATTCACCCCTTATTACCCCACATGCCACCGCTACAGGGCAGTGGGAAGAGAGAGGCTAACTGCTGGCATTGGCACATCTTACAGATGCACCATTTCTGGGGCAGCTGGGAGCTGATATTTGTAGCCGGGGGGGCAATATCCATGGCCCCTTCCTAGGCGTTGAATATCCGCCTGCAGCTGTCTGCAAAGCCTTTCTGGCTATTAATTATAGGGGTACCCCACGTCATTTTTTTGGGAGGGTCCCCTATTTTAATAGCCAGTAAAGGCTAAATATACAGCTGCAGGCTGATATTCATAGGCTGGGAAGCTCCATGAGTATTAACCACTTCCCAGGCTAGAAACATTGCCCCCAGCCATTGGCTTTCCATCTCTGGCACAGAAAATTGTGCAGGAGCCCATGCCATTTTTTTTTTCATTTTTTTTTTAAATCAAACAGATATTGCGTTTAAGGTCAGGGTCACACTTGCAAGAAACTCGCACAAGTCTTGCACCTCAATACCCAGCACTGCTGCCAGCACTCGGGACCAGAGTGTGCGGCTGCATGTATTTCTATGCAGCTCAATGTTCAGGTCCCAGTGTCGGCGGCAGTGACGGGTATTGAGGTGCAAGACTTGTGCGAGTTTCACGCAAGCGTGACCCGACCTAACGCAGATTTTGTGTGTGTGTCTTTATTTAACTCTTTATGTACCATTATATTATGTTTATTACTAAACATCGGACTTGGTACTATCTATCTATAGATATAGCTATCTAATATCTATCTATCCACAGATACAGATATATCTATAGATAAATAGATAGATATATCTATAGATAGATAGATAGATAGATAGATAGATAGATAGATAGATAGATAGATGCAAATTCAGAAAAAAGGCAGCATTCCATATCTTTGATGAAAAACCATGCAAGATTTATTCAACCCACATATCTGGGCGACGTTTCGGCTCTGAATGAGCCTTTCAAAAATGGTGCGGAAAAATCCGCGCACGAATCCGCAATGTGTGCACATAGCCTAAATGAGGGAAGTGTAAATTTTGTAAACACATTCAGAGGGCCAATACCTTCTCTAGCAATAGTACGGGAAAGATCTATCAATGTAGGCATTTTTCCAACTGCCAGACGGTCAGGGTAGTGTATTTGTCCCAACGTACCTGTCCCACCGTTTATATAGGAAAGGCTAAGCGAGAATTACGGAGGAGAGAGGGTGAGCACCTGGGAGATATTAATGCCCAGGATACCCATATCTCGAAACACGTTAGGGATGTACATTGTGGGAGCCTGGATTGTTTCCACTTTATGGCTATGGAAGTGGTTACACCACCAAAAAGAGGGGAATTGGGATTGTTTGATCCTACAAAAGGAGGCTAAATAGATCTATTGTATGAGAAGTGTATCCCCGGATGCAATTCGGCTGTTTTTTTGTGAACACATAATATGCTAGATATAATGATTGGAATAGCAAATAGCATTGAAACATCACATATATTTATAAAGCATTTGTGATATTAAATCCTAAAAGAGGTAAATATACAGTGGGGCAAAAAAGTATTTAGTCAGTCAGCAATAGTGCAAGTTCCACCACTTAAAAAGATGAGAGGCGTCTGTAATTTACATCATAGGTAGACCTCAACTATGGGAGACAAACTGAGAAAAAAAAACCCAGAAAATCACATTGTCTGTTTTTTTTATCATTTTATTTGCATATTATGGTGGAAAATAAGTATTTGGTCAGAAACAAACAATCAAGATTTCTGGCTCTCACAGACCTGTAACTTCTTCTTTAAGAGTCTCCTCTTTCCTCCACTCATTACCTGTAGTAATGGCACCTGTTTAAACTTGTTATCAGTATAAAAAGACACCTGTGCACACCCTCAAACAGTCTGACTCCAAACTCCACTATGGTGAAGACCAAAGAGCTGTCAAAGGACACCAGAAACAAAATTGTAGCCCTGCATCAGGCTGGGAAGACTGAATCTGCAATAGCCAACCAGCTTGGAGTGAAGAAATCAACAGTGGGAGCAATAATTAGAAAATGGAAGACATTCAAGACCACTGATAATCTCCCTCGATCTGGGGCTAAACGCAAAATCCCACCCCGTGGGGTCAGAATGATCACAAGAACGGTGAGCAAAAATCCCAGAACCACGCGGGGGGACCTAGTGAATGAACTGCAGAGAGCTGGGACCAATGTAACAAGGCCTACCATTAGTAACACACTACGCCACCATGGATTCAGATCCTGCAGTGCCAGACGTGTCCCACTGCTTAAGCCAGTACATGTCCGGGCCCGTCTGAAGTTTGCTAGAGAGCATTTAGATGATCCAGAGGAGTTTTGGGAGAATGTCCTATGGTCTGATGAAACCAAACTGGAACTGTTTGGTAGAAACACAACTTGTCGTGTTTGGAGGAAAAAGAATACTGAGTTGCATCCATCAAACACCATACCTACTGTAAAGCATGGTGGTGGAAACATCATGCTTTGGGGCTGTTTCTCTGCAAAGGGGCCAGGACGACTGATCCGGGTACATGAAAGAATGAATGGGGCCATGTATCGTGAGATTTTGAGTGCAAACCTCCTTCCATCAGCAAGGGCATTGAAGATGAAACGTGGCTGGGTCTTTCAACATGACAATGATCCAAAGCACACCGCCAGGGCAACGAAGGAGTGGCTTCGTAAGAAGCATTTCAAGGTCCTGGAGTGGCCTAGCCAGTCTCCAGATCTCAACCCTATAGAAAACCTTTGGAGGGAGTTGAAAGTCCGTGTTGCCAAGCAAAAAGCCAAAAACATCACTGCTCTAGAGGAGATCTGCATGGAGGAATGGGCCAACATACCAACAACAGTGTGTGGCAACCTTGTGAAGACTTACAGAAAACATTTGACCTCTGTCATTGCCAACAAAGGATATATTACAAAGTATTGAGATGAAATTTTGTTTCTGACCAAATACTTATTTTCCACCATAATATGCAAATAAAATGATAAAAAAACAGACAATGTGATTTTCTGGATTCTTTTTTCTCAGTTTGTCTCCCATAGTTGAGGTCTACCTATGATGTAAATTACAGACGCCTCTCATCTTTTTAAGTGGTGGAACTTGCACTATTGCTGACTGACTAAATACATTTTTGCCCCACTGTAGATGCTTGAATATGTGTTCCTTATTCCCTAGTGGTTACGAAATTAAAAAAAGATGAGAAATAGAGGGCACGCATATATCAATTTTCTATTCATGGTGTAAATGTTAATAATTCTGCTTCTATATTTTTGTACAGAGGTGATTCATTTATAACAAGAAACTGTGTAAAAGAATAAGAGGACTGCCTAAACTAATGAGAATAGGGACTAATTAAACACAGATGATGAGGAGTTCAATTGGACTGGGAAGAGGTGGTTCCTTTTCCTTGGAAGAAGAAAGGGAAAAAAAAATGTGAAGCCTGAACTTCTTTATAAGGGTATGTGCACACGTTGTGGATTTTGCTGCGGATCTGCATCTGCGGGTCCACAGCAGCTTTCCATGCCTTTACAGTACAATGTAAATCTATGGAAACCACAATCCGCAGTGCCCATGCTGCGGAAAAAAACGCACGGAAACGTTGCGGGTTATATTCCTCAGCATGTCAATTCTTTGTGCGGATTCCGCTGCGGTTTACGCCTGCTCCATAATAGGAATCCGCAGGTGTAAAACCGCAGGTGGAATCCGCACAAAAGCCGCATAAAAACCATGGTAAATCTGCAGGTAAAACGCAGTGCCTGTTACCTGCGGATTTCTAAAATCCGCTGCGGAAAAATCCGCAGAGCTCCATTCTACGTGTGCACATACCCTTAGACTTCCTAACAGACATTCAGATGCAACTCCATGATTAAGGCCAGGTTCACACGGGCTGCTGTTAACGCAAGTGCCGATGTGTCATTGCGCTAGCGCAGATAGAGCTAGCAGATGCTCTATCTGCGCTAGCAGTGATGGACCCGGAAACGCTGCAGCCCGCATCCCAGGGTCCGTCACTCAATGACGACGCATCGCTAGCGCACGCCCAGTTAATGGACTGCGTTACACCGCGTTATGCCACGTGGTAACATAGTCTGTCTAACGGACTCCAGTAACGTAATGTGAACCCAGCCTAAGACCCGCCTGGGTTGAAACATGTTGGTTTCTATGCCTTTTTTAAAAAAATCATGAGTGTATCCAAACTGCCTGACCTTTTTTGTTACCTGTTTTTAATATGAAGAAATAAATAGATGTTTTAAGAAACCTTGGATTTCCTGGGGTCATTTGTCCAAAGAGGCGCTGGATGTCAACTATTTGATGTTTTTTGTGAACCCTAACATTTCTCCTCTATGATGTCGTTTGGATCGGTCACTCTGTTTTTTCCTTTTTTTCAATCCATGAGAGAAATCTACTATAGAGGCCCATTGACCTGGATAGGCGTTGGCCTAAATCTAATTATATTTATTGTATCATAAAAATATCTATAGATTTATATTTCGGATAGAATTTTGAGATTTGTAAGTTGATGACCTCACCTCATGTTAATGGTACTATTTTTCCACATGAGCATGGAACAGTCGTTAGGCTGCTTTAGCCCCCCTTTCCTTGCATCTCTTTTATATATGGAATCACCAAAAAGGATCTCCCAAAAGGAAAATAATCATTAAATAATGATTCGAGGAAGCGGAAAAATAAAACACTTAGGGCACATGCACGTGGTGAATCGCATTTGCGTTTCAACCAGGTGGAAGGGAATGATTTGTAAGAAGTGATAGGGTAAAGTCTGCGCATGCGCGGGATAGTCCGCTCATGCGCAATATGAACCTCATTTGGGTTTCATCGATGCAGGAATTAGACCTTGGTATGGTCCGCACATGCGCGAGATGAACCGCATCTGCATCTCATGTATGCAGGAAGTAGATCCCGGCATCACCCGGAAGCGCCCTGGTAGATGGCTCAAATGGAGGGGCAGAGGTGTGGTTTGAATATGGCAGATACCGGCTCTGTGGCGCATGTGAAGGGGCATTATTCCCACGCTGTCTCAGACCCATATTTTGGCTACTATAAGATAAGTCCTGTGTCTCTTTTCTGTATGGACATGGCCAGTATGTTCTCCTGATGAACCGCATGATGGGGAAACGCGTTGAGTACATGCATACTGGACTTAATATATTTGGGATGGAAACTGGGAAACCCTGATGAACCATAGCAATTGATCAGATTGGGGGCAAGAATAATGTGTTATCTGGTTACTTATAAGCACTAAAGCACTTTTTGAGATGTGGAATATGAGGACATCTCCCTACTAGTGTTGAGCATTCCGATACCGCAAGTATCGGGTATCGGCTGAATTCAAATTCCCTAGCCACACCCAGGTCTGATTACTGCCACACCTGTTCTCAATCAAGAAATCATTTAAATAGAACCTGCCTGACAAAGTGAAGTAGACCAAAAGCTAGATATCATGCTGTGATCCAAAGAAATTCTGGAACAAATTAGAAAAAAATCTGAAACAAAAAGCAAGTATGCTTCTCTCTGAAACATTGCAGTGCTTCAGAGACAAACATGTTATCCAAGAAGTATTGTTTCTCCATGCGGAGATCGACACGCTAAGCATGCCAAGATGAAGAGACTTAAAGCCGCAATGCTCCTCTGGGTAATATGCTAATTACGCAAATTGTCTCTTACAGAGAGGAAGAGAGCTAGAACTCTAGTGCCACCTATTGGAAAGTAGCAATCTTAACAGTCAATGTTGACCCTTTAACGAGCCTTGTCACATGACTTAGGATAACAGCCAAACCAGAATCTCAATTTGCAGACACTGTGTTTCGGGGTACTGTCCCTCGTCAGTGCAAAAAAGTCCTACCTGTATGTCTCATGTCAGATGCAGTGTTGTTGATAAAGCATTTTTTATCACTTTATGTAAATGAGCGCTTCCAGGCTCTGGGAAGGACGCTGCCTGGAAGATAATGCTGCCTACAGTGCTTAATTTACTTGAAGTGGAGTTACCAGTGTGATGTGTAATGGCTAGTGTTGAGCATTCTGATACCGCAAGTATCGGGTATCGGCCGATACTTGCGGGTATCGGAATTCCGATACCGAGATCCGATACTTTTGTGGTATCGGGTATCGGTATCGAAACAACATTAATGTGTAAAATAAAGAATTAAAATAAAAAATATTGCTATACTCACCTCTCCGACGCAGCCTGGACCTCACCGAGGGAACCGGCAGCGTTCTTTGCTTAAAATTTGTGCTTTTCCTTCCTTCCGTGACGTCACGGCTTGTGATTGGTCGCGTGCCGCCCATGTGGCCGCGACGCGACCAATCACAGCAAGCCGTGACGTAATTTTCAGGTCCTTCTAGGCATTCAGTATTTTAAAATTACGTTCCGGCTTTGTGATTGGTCGCGTCGCGGTCACATGGGCGACGCGACCAATCACAGCAAGCCGTGACGTAATTTCAGGTCCTTCAGGATTTTAAAATTACGTTCCGGCTTTGTGATTGGTCGCGTCGCGGTCACATGGGCGACGCGACCAATCACAAGCCGTGACGTCACGGGAGGCAGGACACGCGCGCATTTTAAAATGCGCGCGTGTCCTGCCTCCCGTGACGTCACGGCTTGTGATTGGTCGTGTCGCCCATGTGACCGCGACGTGACCAATCACAAAGCCGGAACGTAATTTTAAAATACTGAATGCCTAGAAGGACCTGAAAATTACGTCACGGCTTGCTGTGATTGGTCGCGTCGCGGCCACATGGGCGGCACGCGACCAATCACAAGCCGTGACGTCATGGAAGGAAGGAAAAGCGCGCATTTTAAGCAAAGAACGCTGCCAGGTCCCTCGGTTGAGGTCCAGGCTGCGTCGGAGAGGTGAGTATAGCAATATTTTTTATTTTAATTCTTTATTTTACACATTAATATGGTTCCCAGGGCCTGAAGGAGAGTTTCCTCTCCTTCAGACCCTGGAAACCATCAGGGATACCGTCCGATACTTGAGTCCCATTGACTTGTATTGGTATCGGGTATCGGTATCGGATTAGATCCGATACTTTGCCGGTATCGGCCGATACTTTCCGATACCGATACTTTCAAGTATCGGACGGTATCGCTCAACACTACTCCCTACCAGTTTTGAATGTTCGAATCTCAATACTTTATCTGAAATATCTACCATTTTGGGGATTATGTGCAATTTTGAATTATATTTGCATATACTTACTCAATTTCTCTGTTAGGGCATACTTATGTCATTCCGTTATGTTTCAACCTGGGAATATATATCAAATTATTTGTATTTCTCTGATATTGTATCCCCTTCAGTATATACGCTTTTGGGTTTATTTTGTCTGTACTCTTATTGTTAGGGTTATCTCTTTTGATATAACTTAGGTGCCAAGAGCTATGTCAATAGTAGGATACTACGTGGATCTGATTAAAAGGGGATATGTATAGTTATATCCAAGATATGATATAACCCCTATTAGATCAACTACCTGCGTGTATATTAATAAATCTCACAAACCATTTGTCTAAAAAAAGGGGCTCTCTGTTCTGATATAGTGCACATACCATATGATACATCAGAAATAGGGTACTTTGTTGACCTGATTATAAACATATGGTACCTTACCGTTTGACTCCTATACTTTTAGGGTTGGCTTAGGGAAAGGAAGGGATAACCACTGACGAGTGGGGGCGCCACTGCGCAGGTCTAGGGTGCCAACCTCTGCAGGTAGGTAGGGAGATAGTAGAGTTATACTAGGGTGATTCCCCCCCTTTCTAATTGTTTACAAACTATCTTCTTATGTGTCCTTGTGAGTCAGTATTGTCTTTTTCTATATGCTTATATAAAATTATTTTCTAAATATCACCATTAAAAGTTATGTTTTATTTGATCTATTTGAATACTGGTTATGCAATTTGGTGATTAGCTTTATATTTTTTATACCTCCTATCTCAAATACGGTGATTTATAAATAGGAAATTTCAGTTTACTTTATGAAGGAAGCAAGAAAAAAATAATGGACTGCGATACACCCTGTATTAGACATAAAGGAGGCCTCATACACATTCTGTTCAGATTGTCATGTATTGGTGCTCCTAGACTCATAAAGGCTATGCACGTTTGAGGGTTAGTGTATATACCAAGAAAATGTACTCCAGAATAGAGATAAGCAAACTTGTTCGGAAAACGTTTGCCAATCCCAAATTCAGCACGAATTTTGCACATTCTGATTCGGATTCCTGAGCTTTTTCCCTAAAAATCGGCAAAAGTCTGCCAAAGTTCGGTAAATGATCGAGTTCACTAAGGGCTCTTTCAGACGTCAGTGTTTCTGGTGGCAGTATGGGCTGTAAAACGTCCTGCACACCTCCACACTGATGACATTTTGATAACATCTGTATGTCATCAGTGTGACAAATACCGGCACCTGGGAATCAGCAGTACTGTTCGCGCTGTTCCCCTGCGCCAGGTGCTGAAGTTAAGACAACTCCTATCACTATCCCCTGCTTGAGCTGCGATCAATGCTAGCAGGGGACAATGTTGAGAGTTGTATTCAACTGTTAACAGCCAAAGCAGACGGGGGTTGATAAGGATATTCATAAGCCGCTGCCTTCTCTATAAATAAATACATTTAAAAAATGACGTGGGTTCCCCTGTATATTTGAAAAACAGGCAGTTAAACTGACAGCTACAGGCTGTAAACCTCAGCTATCAGCTTCAGCAAGGCTGGTTATCAAGAATAGAGGGGTCCCACATCATATGTTTTAATAACACAGGTCTGCGACTAAAAAGCTGTTTGATTATTTTCATCTAATTTCCATGTATTTTGGTGTGCTGAAAGCGAAAAAAATATTGAAAAAAATCCTGGACTTAAGGATTTGCCACAAAATGCAAAATTCTCATCAAATTTAGTATATTTTTCTCAATTTTTGGTATTTTTTTTATCTTAGGGTTTTGAAAGTCAAAATTACTATTTATTAATTCACATCAATGCATTGAAGATATACAATGCCAAAAAAATATAACTTTCAAAGAAAAGAACTTTCAGAGTGAGCGAATGAAACCAGTATCAACATGTTGCAAGCTGAACGAGCAGGCTCTGACATGCCCGGGCTTGATTCAATTGTTTTATCTTGGTTTTCGCCTGTTCACACTTTTTCATCTCAGTTCGTGTTAGCTCGTCACATTCAACCGTGTTTCCCAAAATTAGCATTATGGCTGAGAGGAAGTATATTAATTCGCCTGACAGTTTCTGTTACATTTGTGGTGAATATCCTCAAAAAGAAGGGTGGTTTGCATTTAAAGGGGTCGTAGAGAAATTTTTAGGCAATAACAAAGACCCTGACTACAAAAAAATCATCAGATGAATGCTGAAAACATTTCAAGCTTTAGGTTGCCTGATGAGTTTGAAAGTGCATTTCCTCCATTCCCACCTTGACAACTTTCCTGAAAATTTGGGAGCTGTGAGGGAAGAGCAAGGTGAACGATTCCACCAGGACATTAAAGACATAGAAAGAAGATACCAGGGAAGATGGAGTATTGCAATGATGGCAGACTACTGTTGGACGCTTCAGAGAGACATTCCAGATGTTACTCAAAGGCGTAAATGTACCAAGAGAAGCCTCACAGGGAAGAAGAATTGATTTTAGTGTGTGTTAGTGAGCTCATTGCAGTTAAAAAATGATTTTCATGAAACATTTGTAATAAAAAATTATTTTTTTATTAAAAGTCTATTTTCATTTATTTTGAGGTATTGTCTTATTTAACATAGTTACTTAAATTGTCAGAAAACATGATGTCCTATGACAAAACGGAGGTCATTTTTGGATTCAACGCACTTAAAAACATAAAAATTACGTGGAATAGCCAAAACAGCTCTTGAAAAAAATTTTTTTGCAGACCTGTGTAATTTGAATAAATAATTTTAAAAAATAGCGTGGGTTCCACCTAATTTTTGACAACCAGCCAAGCTAAAGCAGACAGCTGGGGATTGGAATTCTCAGTCTGGTAAGGGGTCATCAATATTGGCTCCCTCCAGCTGAAAAATAGCAACTCGCAGCCCTGTGGCGGTGGCAAGTGGGGTTCATATTTGTGGGGTTACCTTTATATTGTCTGGTGACATCAAGTTAATCCATTACTAATCCTATTGTATTGTTATATTGTCAATAAACACATTCCAAGAAGAAAGTCCTTTATTTGAAAGAATGACACAGACTCCTTTAATGAAGTTAAATGTAACCATACACATGTCATCGCACAGTTCACAGAAGCCATGGTCTCCTGTAATAGAATTAAAATAATAAACAACAATGTTCGTCTTTTGTCCGCCGAGAAGATAATAATACATTAATACCACAATGGGTCTAGCTCTGCTACATCTAGATGGCAGGCTGCATTGTTGCATGATGCTGCTCAGTGTCTTATGGTGAAATCCTATGACCTGACTGACGTCACGCGAGTGTGAGAAATTCTCATGCTCGCAGTGCCGTCTGAAAGGTCCTGGGTGTTCACAACCAATGAACTCAGTTTAACTCACTGATGCCAGCGTAAGCGCCATAGAAGAAGTTTTAACTGTGCTCGTGCTGACATCAGAATGTGGACTGAGTTCAGTGGCTGCGAACTCCCAGGACCTTTCTGACGGCATCACGTGTGTGAGAACTTTATCACGCTCGAAGGGACATCAGTCAGGTCATAGGAATTCACCATGAGACACTGAGCAGTGCTAGCACACGCTGCTCAGTGTTTCTGCTGGATGGCAGGCTGTATAGTCGCATCATACAACAATGTAACCTGACATGTAGATGTAGCAAAGCTAGACCCATCATGGGACAAATGGATTATTATCTTCTCTGCGGACAGGTGAGGAATATTGTTGTCTATTATTTTAATTCTGAATCGGAAGTCATTGGCTTCTGTGGACTGTGCGATAACATGAGTATGGTTTAACTTAGATTAATTAAAGAAGTCTGTGTCATTCTTTAACCCCTGAATGACCGCCAATACGTCTTTTAACTGACCTGAGGTATAACAGACTACCATCCCCATACAGGAGACAATCCAGCAGCTGTCAGCTGTCCACTATAGCTGACAACTTGCTGCATCAGCCACCATCAGTGTTTGCACTGTCCAAATCTGTTTAACCCCTTAGATGCTGCTGTCAATAGTGGCTACATCATATAACTGGTTAACAGAGTGTGGGGGCTTCCTCTATATCCCAATTGATGCCTTAAGATCATGATTGTGTGGTTCTGATGTTTGCCATGGCAATTCATGACCAAATACCGGCCGTAGAGTCTGAAGGCTGTTGTAACCTGTTCAGAAGTTAGCGGCATTTAGGTGGTAAAAATGCCGCTTACACCTGAAGGGTAAATAAACTACCTGACTGCAGTTTTCAATATATCAGGGGGTTCTATTTTTAAAATGGTATAACTTTTGGGGGTTTCCAAATAAATTGGGCCCCTAAAGGCACTTCAAACATGGATAGGTCCCTAAAAGCATGCATTATCTTGACGCTGCGCCGACCACAACAAAATGCAACACGTTGCGTTCGATGCAGTTTGGTGCAGCGTCAAAACGTCACAAGCGGAGGCATCCGCATACATTCGCATGGCCTGCATACCCAATGTTAAAGATAGGTACGCAGGACGCATGCCGACGTAGGTGGAGCTGAATGGAAGAGGTGCGGCAGTGGGCGGGGCTTAACGGAGGAAGTACGCCGCCCTCCGCAGTTTTGCACAATGCAAGTGTGAAACCAGCGCAATAGTGTATGGGTAAGAAATGTGACCAGCAAAATATTTAGATGCTTTTTTGGAGTGTTATATATCCAAGAAACATAACTCAGACCATAGAATAGTGTATGGGTAAAAAATGGAAACAAGTCAAATTTTTAAAGGTTTTTTGCACTGTTATATAAAACCAAAATGTGACAGATAGCACATAATTTATGGATGAGTAATCTAATTCAGAAATATTTTTCAATGCTTTTTGTGAGTTTTACATACCACCGTAATGCAATAATAACTATTTAAACTGTATGGATTACTCATTAAATCCATAAAAAAATTCAGAACATAAATATTTTGCAAGTGTAGTTGATGTACTTATACAATCCTAAAGGATTTGCAGAAAGAGTAAAGCCAGGCAAAAAATGTAATTAGGTTCATCCATAGACCCCTGAAAGGCAACATCTGACAGGCCACATTGAAATATTGAACATTAAAACACTTTATGTGCTGCTGTCATCTTTAGGTGAGAAGTGTGGTCTAATCCAGGCTTTTTCATTTTTTATGAGAGTGAGACTTTCTGCAATCTCTGTTGACAGGCAAAAGCACCTGTCTGTTATGAAGCCCCCCCGGAGGCACTAAAAACCTCTCAGACAAGACTCTAGTGGAAGGACAGCACATCTCCTCCAAGGCATTGAGGGAAAGCTCATGCCAAGTGTTGAGCTTTGAGACCCAATAGTTGAAAGTCGCAGAGGAATTAGGGAGTACGTTGGTTTGATCGCCAGGTGTTGCTTGACCATCTTTAAAAACTTTTCCCTCTTCAAAAATACCCGGTCATCAGGCCCTGGGCGCTGGGCTGGTGTCATGAAATTGGACCATGCCTTAAACAGTGTGTTGTGTCTCCATGGTCTCTTATCCTTGGTTGGGAAAGGAAGCTTGTCCCCTGCTGCTAGCATTGTCTAACAAGCCAACAAGGCAAAACAGAAACATTTCCAGGGCTAGCAACCTGTAAATGTATCTGTTTAGCATTTGGGCCTGTGGGTGATTGGCAAGGACTAGGGTAGGGACACACCATGCCAGGACTAGGATTTGGAATTGCCTGATGATGGTAAGTCAGAATGTTCAAGGATAGGTGCAGGGCAGGAGGCATCTGTTCCATTGCTTTGGACAGGGGTTTGGTAAGTACCTAGCACAGGGAAAGATGTAGTGGTGTCACCTGATGGCACAAATCGTGGACCTAGGCAATCAGCTGACCGAGTCAGGTGCTTAGATGACATGTGCTTGATCATGCTGTTGGTGGTTAGGTTTGTTTGTCTCAGAATTCTTTTTAAAAAGTCTCAGACTGCGGACACCTAACTCTTTTTGGTGGAGAAATTCAGAAGTGTTGATGCTCTGCAGAACAGTTGCCTGCCTTCTCCCTCTGGTCATCACACTGCCTCTTCCTGTCTGTTTTCGTGTTGCCAATCTGTTCCCCTTAGTGCTGCTGTCCTCGCTCTACATGCCAGCTTCCCAGGTTGTGTCAGTGACTTCATCATCCACCATCTCATCTTCCGCCCTCGCACCCTTGTCCTACTGACTTCATGACTTAAAGCAAACTTGCCATCAGGATTTTTCAAAGTAAACTACAGACACTGTCAGCTTGGCGCTGTTACACTGATTAAAATTATATCTGGCTTAATGAAATCCGGCTTGTGGTTGTTGTTTAATCTGTATTTGCAGTTTTCAGATTCTCGTGCTTTGGGGCGGACCTGTGGGCAGGTCGTTGGTGCTCTGTTCTAATTCATATTCAACTTTATGAGCTTAGATGACAGGTCACTGAAACTTCAGTGAGCTGCCTCCTATTTTAAATACTGCGCTTACAGGTTCACTTTGACAACAATAAAAGCCACAACTGTGTCTCATCATCATCTTCCTCCTTAGCTAAAATTTGCAGTTTCCCAATGTTATCTTCTTGTAGCTGAGGCTGCTCAAAGCATCACTAAACAACATATCCTTCTGTCCCTCTTGGAGCATGTACATTGAGAGACCACAATCAAGAAATGTTGTTATAAAGAGCTACTTAGAGTGTACTAATGTGGAATCACTAATCTCCTGGGACTCAACATGTTGGGAGGAAGGAGGATCAGGGTGAGGCTGTAGACTGGTGAGACTGGACAGTATGGAAGACTGGATAGTGCTGCCAAGGGGGCTGCTATCCAACTGACCACCTGGTCACACTGTTCAGGCTTAAAGAAGTGTTGTACCATACCTCCCTGCAAAGTGGGACAGGAGCCTTATGCATTTTGTAATTGTTAGGTCTCTTGAAACCAAGTTTATTTTTAATAAAATAAAAATAAATAGTCACCTGCAGCAGTCAATGCATTTTTTTGGCGTTTAATAACTATGTGATGTAAGAGAAAGAAAGCAAAAGTGTATGAATGACAATCAAATTCAATCCAGAAAAATGTTTCAATTCTTTTTTGGTGTATTATATGCCACAGAAATGTACCACAAAGCACATAATACTGTATATGGGTGAGAAATTTAACCCAGCAAAATTTTGAAAAGCTTTTTGTGAGTGTTATATATAACAGAAATGCACAACAGACTATGGACTAGTGTATGGATGAGAACTGTAATCTGGCCAATTTTTTTAACACTTTTTTGTAGTGTTAGAAAGTATCACAGAATTTTATCCCAAATTACGGAATATTGTATGGGTGAGAAATGTAGTTTTCTAACACTTTTTTTGGAGTGATAGATAGCACAGAAATGTACCACATAACATGTGAAACCGTATGGCTAAGAAATTTAGGACTGCTAATTTTTTTTATGTTTTTTCAGTTTTATAGATCACAGGAAATGTCCCCCAGACCACGGAATAGTGTATAGATGAGAACTGTAATCTAGCCAAATTTTTTAACGCCTTTTTGTAGTGTTAGATAATATCACAGTAATTTACTGCAGTGGGCAAGACTGCAAACATTTTTAATGCTTTTTTACAGTTTTATAGATCACAGGAAATATCCGCCAGACCACGTAATACTATATGGCTGACAAATTTAAGCCTACAAAATTTTTAAACGCTTTTTGGAATGTTATATACATATATATAAAAAATAATCCAGAAAAAAGAATAGTGTATGAGTAAGAAATTTAACCCAGGAAAATTTTAACAATTTTTTTGAGTGTTATATAGCATAAAAAAGCAACATAAATCACATAAAACTCAATGGATCAAAATATATTAAATTCTTTCACCCCCTCAAAAAAAAACTGCAGCTATATATTTTCCAACTGACTGCACGGCCCTAATCCCTGCCTACAGACTGGATTACTTCACTCTCCCTGCTCCTGCAACTCTCTCCCTCTCTAAGCTAAATGTAGATTGTATGTGATACATAGAGCAAAGCAAGTGGTTAGCCCTTAGAAGGGCTGTTAGTATAATGGCTCTGCTTCAGCACCAGAACCAACACTACAGTCATCCGATTCGTTATACTGTGCATACAGGCCTAGACAAGCACTCTCTCACTCCAATACAAAGTGTCATAAAGCTGTGCAATGGTGTCAGTGTGCCGAGCCGAGTGGCACATGTTCTTTTATAACCCCTGATGATGTCACACAGCCAGCCAATCACAGTAATGACACAACCAAGATGGCTACGGCAATCCCGGCAAATTTATTGGCTGTGTAACAGGCTCCAAAAATGCGGAACGAGGATTCAAATTTTAAATAGAACACCATCCATTACTCGCTGAGTAGCGACTACATCCGAGCACCGTGATACTCGAGAGGTAACCGAGTATCCATGAGCACATTCACTCATCCCTTTTAAGGATACAACAGTAAGTCATAAAATGGCAAGAAATAGTGTTATTCCTCATGTACACATACAGGACAGCCAATATTCAAAAGTTACTTAAAATTATAGTTCCTCATTAAAAATACTAAAAAAATAGGTGTATCATAGCTTTCTTTTAACATACCATTTGTGATCCGGGTTTTCAGAAGAAAGCCTACATCATGTGAATATCTATAAAATTGCATACACTCTGATTTTTAAGAATATATTCAATGGTACTATAAAAGAATGTTTGTCATATGCCAGCTGTGATTTTGTATAAAACAATATGTAATTATTTAGCATGGACTAGAGATTATACAACATCTGTTACTGAATCATAAAATTATAGTCATATGACATAAAACAAACTAAGCAATTAAGATAACAAAAGCAGCTGAACTTTCTATAAGCATTAAAGACAAGTTAGGATTAGGCTGAACCAGTCTTGCTTTTGCCATAATAATTTGTATGTATGATACAGGAGCAAACAGAGAAATCATGAGGCTCCATTGCAAAAGTCTGAATTGCCAACACTCTATACCCACTCCCCCCCAAAAAAATATTCAGTAGGGTCAGGCAGTCAGTATGGTCCTCCCACAGCTTATACTCATCTATTATGTTGCCCCCGATACAGTATGATGCCCACATTGTTCCCTCAACACAGTATGATATCCCCACAGTGCCCCACTATAGTATAAATATTGAAATACAAAACAGAAAAAACTGTGTATTTCATGGTGCAAAGTCATTTGTTAAAAGTGAGACCCAGTCAAGGACAGATAGGTGCTCAAGGTTACTAAACAAGTATTAAAGGCAATCTGTCACTAGGGTCAAACCTACTAAGCCGTCTATATGGACATGCAGGTCACAGGAAGCTGAATTACATGATACCTTGATATCAATGATCCAATGTCTTGTTCCAGAGAAATCCACATTTTTCTCAAGGTAAATTATCTCTTCCAGGCTATGGGGAGGATGTTGCCTGAAAGATTAATCCACCTGCAGAGCTTATTTTAAATAAAAGTGGGAGTTACCAGTGTGAGACAGGTTACTAACATGAAACAGGAGAAACAAATTTTATCTTCTTGCAAACACAATGTAATAATATTGCAACCCTGTCTGCCTGCGAGATGGAAGCTGAAGATGTATCAGTTCTAAACACACACAACTCTGCAGTGAGATCAGGAGAGCAGAGAGTAGCCATTACTAGTGTTGAGCGATACCGTCCGATACTTGAAAGTATCGGTATCGGAAAGTATCGGCCGATACCGGCAAAGTATCGGATCTAATCCGATACGATACCCGATACCAATACAAGTCAATGGGACTCAAGTATCGGACGGTATCCCTGATGGTTCCCAGGGTCTGAAGGAGAGGAAACTCTCCTTCAGGCCCTGGGATCCATATTAATGTGTAAAATAAAGAATTAAAATAAAAAGTATTGCTATACTCACCTCTCCGACGCAGCCTGGACCTCACCGAGGGAACCGGCAGCGTTCTTTGCTTAAAATGCGCGCGTTTACTTCCTTCCGTGACGTCACGGCTTGTGATTGGTTGCGTGCCGCCCATGTGACCGCGACGTGACCAATCACAGCAAGCCGTGACGTAATTTCAGGTCCTGAATGCAGAATTCTGCATTCAGGACCTGAAATTACGCCACGGCTTGCTGTGATTGGTCGCGTCGCGGTCACATGGGCGGCACGCAACCAATCACAAGCCGTGACGTAATTTTAAAATGCGCGCGTTTCCTGCCTCCCGTGACGTCACGGCTTGTGATTGGTCGCGTCGCCCATGTGACCGCGACGCGACCAATCACAAGCCGGAACGTAATTTTAAAATCCTGAATGCCTAGAATTAGGCATTGAGGACCTGAAAATTACGTCACGGCTTGCTGTGATTGGTCGCGTCGCGGCCACATAGGCGGCACGCGACCAATCACAAGCCGTGATGTCACGGAAGGAAGTAAACGCGCGCATTTTAAGCAAAGAACGCTGCCGGTTCCCTCGGTGAGGTCCAGGCTGCGTCGGAGAGGTGAGTATAGCAATATTTTTTATTTTAATTCTTTATTTTACACATTAATGTTGTTTCGATACCGATACCCGATACCACAAAAGTATCGGATCTCGGTATCGGAATTCCGATACCCGCAAGTATCGGCCGATACCCGATACTTGCGGTATCAGAATGCTCAACACTAGCCATTACACATCACACTGGTAACTCCACTTCAAGTAAATTAAGCACTGTAGGCAGCATTATCTTCCAGGCAGCGTCCTTCCCAGAGCCTGGAAGCGCTCATTTACATAAAGTGATAAAAAATGCTTTATCAACAACACTGCATCTGACATGAGACATACAGGTAGGACTTTTTTGCACTGACGAGGGACAGTACCCCGAAACACAGTGTCTGCAAATTGAGATTCTGGTTTGGCTGTTATCCTAAGTCATGTGACAAGGCTCGTTAAAGGGTCAACATTGACTGTTAAGATTGCTACTTTCCAATAGGTGGCACTAGAGTTCTAGCTCTCTTCCTCTCTGTAAGAGACAATTTGCGTAATTAGCATATTACCCAGAGGAGCATTGCGGCTTTAAGTCTCTTCATCTTGGCATGCTTAGCGTGTCGATCTCCGCATGGAGAAACAATACTTCTTGGATAACATGTTTGTCTCTGAAGCACTGCAATGTTTCAGAGAGAAGCATACTTGCTTTTTGTTTCAGATTTTTTTCTAATTTGTTCCAGAATTTCTTTGGATCACAGCATGATATCTAGCTTTTGGTCTACTTCACTTTGTCAGGCAGGTTCTGTTTAAATGATTTCTTGATTGAGAACAGGTGTGGCAGTAATCAGACCTGGGTGTGGCTAGGGAATTTGAATTCAGCTTCCCAAATATGTGATAAACCACAGTTAATTTATGTTTTAAGGAGGGGAAAACACTTTTTCTCACAGGGTCCTGTAGGTTTGGATTTCTTTTTCCCTTAATAATAAAGATATTCATTTAAAAACTGCATTTTTGTTTACTTGTGTTATAATTGTCTAACATTTTAATTTGTTTGTTGATCTGAAACATTTAAGTGTGAAAAACATGCAAGAGAATATGAAATCAGGAAGGGGGCAAACACTTTTTCACACAACTGTATATCTATTTATATTTCACCAGCATGCCATCCACTCCAACACATCACCTCCACTTAGAACATGAGCGCCTAATTTATCGCAGAGGAAAACTTTCATCCAATCATAGAAGCTGCTGTTGCCAAATTCCTGTCAGGAAGGTTCCATAAACACAGCGTAGAAAAGAGTAAGTCAGGTAGTGGCAGTCACTGTCTAGGTCATAGGAGCATAATTTGCCTTAATGGTGAGTTGTGCATGATTGGATGCGTGCACCTAACGCTGCAAAAAGCTGAACTATTTAAGTGGTACTGCAATGAGGAAATATTTCTATTGCAGCCTAAAACTACTTTTACCTAAAACGTCACCCCATCAAAGCTCCCTGCCATACAGTCAAAATTCTGCTGATTACCGGTCAGCCAAAAATGTGTTCCTTGGGAACATACCCTAATTGTATTTCTGCGTAACTGGGGTACACTTTAGTAGGAATATGTTCTGTATGTTCAGCTACATAGAGATTGTAAAAGGAAAAAAATCTTTCATCACAAGCTTTTCAGAGGTGCAACAGAAGACTTGATGATTGCTAAATTGCACTTCATCATAACAGATTTGTGTTGAGCAGTGACCCAATGTAATTCCTGCTCAGTCACTCGGATGAATCTGTTAACACCAATGCCTTTCCAATGAGAATTTGTCATGGCATTGCTGAAATGATTTCTTAATATTTCAGAACAATGCATAATTTCAGGTTCTTCTCTATGAGCTCATGTGCAGTGACACTGCAGCCTGGAATAGAACATATACAAACTGAATGCAGGTAAATAAATACTAAACAAAAGTTCATCATGTTTCCTAAAAATGACACATCATTATATTATGGTGTTCTGCATTTGATTTAGAGGAAATGAAGGAGTCTGGCTGTTTTGGCAGTAAAATTAGATTTCTTTCTGGCAGTGTGAATTGAGGACAAGTGACTTATTTTTATAGTATGTAAAACAATGGACCTGTATTAGGAATACAGTTAGAGAAATGCATTTTTTACTATGAGGCTATGTGCACACGGTTTTGGTACATTTCTGTCGCATTTTTTCTGCGTGGAAATGGGCCCAAAATGCTATGGAAACATAATGCAAGCTAGTTCACTGACAATCCTGAGGTGTTGTGCACATGATTAGTAAATTTCCTTTGAGCATTTGCAGTGCATTTTTTTCTGCAGCATGTCAATTCCTTGTGCGGATTTATAGCGTTTTCCACACACTGACTTCAATTGAGTCAGTCAAATCTGCAGCAAAAAAGCAGATTTAAAATGTTTGCAGATTTGTTGGGGATTTGCTGAGATTTTATTGGCATTTTTCCTGGCTTCAGAGCGCTGCGGGGTCATGCTGTCATATGTCAGTGTTACCCGCAGCTGTGACTGGGACCTGCAGTATGAGTGCTGATGGTAAGTAGGTCAGCAGGAGTGGGCTGATGAGACTACTCCTTCTATCAGCCTATGTCTGCTGTTACTGATAACAGTGATGGCAGGAGCCGCTGATGGGAGTATAAACACATTATACTCACCTTGACGCCCAATCCCCGATGCCCATATTTACTAGGAAAAAATAATAAACCACCATATACTCACCTATCTGCCATAGTCCACATAATCCTGAGTGTCCCACGGCGATCTCACGTGTAGAACTGTTGTGAATTCCGCTCTTGGGCTCCCTACGGTGGTTGTAAGTAGCACTTTTGTGAATTCTGCTCTTGGGCTCCCTCCTGTGGTTTTGAGTGGTATAGCTGCTTCTTGGATTTAGCATCAGCAGCTGCTCCCACTGATCATCTTTCTGGCTCGGCTATTTTAGTCTGGCCTTATTCCTCAATCAATGCCAGTTGTCAATTGTTCCTGCTTGGAGCCACTGCTCTTTTGGATTTCCCTGACACTCTGTCCAGTTCAGCAAAGATAAGTCCTTTTGTCCTTTTGCAGTCCACTTGTTGTGGACTTTATTGTTCAGCACATTCTATGTTTTGCTCATTTGTCCAGCTTATCAGTATGGATCTATTCAGCTAAGCTGGAAGCTCTGGGCTGCAGTTTTTGCCCTCCACACCTTTAGTCAGGTGTGGAGATTTTTGCATATCTCTGCGGTGGACTTTTTCTAGTTTTTATTACTGACCGCACAGTGTTTCTTTCCTTACTGTCTATCTAGCTAGAATTGGCCTCCTTTGCTAAATCTTGTTTCATACTACGTATGTCATTTCCTTCTCCTCTCATAGTCAATATTTGTGGGGGGCTGTCCTATCCTTTGGGGATTTTCTCTGAGGCAAGATAGCTTTCCTGTTTCTACCTTTAGGGGTAGCTAGTTCTCCGGCTGTGACGAGGTGTCCAGGGAGTGACAGGAACATCCCACGGCTACTGCTAGTGTTGTGTTAAGATCAGGAACTGCGGTCTGTATAGTTACCACCTGCCCAGAGCTAGTCGCATGTCGCTCCTAAATTACCAGTCCATAACAGTACAACTGGCCAAAAATGAGTTGAATGCATCTCAAAAGAAGGAAAAGAAAAAGAGTTCTGAGCCATTTTTTTTTTCTTTAGTCTGTTTTGTCTTTTTCCTTCCTCTTAATCTCTGGGTGGATTTGGGCGCGGACATGGATGTTCAGGCTTTGTTTTCTCGTGTGGATCAGCTTGCTGCAAGAGTTCAGAGTATCCAAGATTATGTTGTTCAGACTCCAGCCTTAGAGCCTAGAATTCCTACTCCAGATTTGTTTTACGGGGATAGATCTAAGTTTTTGAACTTTAAAAATAACTGCAAATTGTTTTTTGCTCTGAAACCCCGTTCCTCTGGTGACCCCACTCAGCAAGTTAAAATAGTTATTTCTATGCTGCGTGGTGACCCTCAGGACTGGGCATTCTCCCTTGAGTCAGGGGATCCGGCATTGCTTAATGTAGATGCATTTTTTCAATCGCTCGGATTATTGTATGACGAACCTAACTCTGTGGATCATGCGGAAAAAACCTTGTTGGCTCTGTGCCAGGGTCAGGAAGCGGCAGAATTATACTGCCAGAAATTTAGAAAATGGTCTGTGCTCACTAAATGGAATGAGGATGCTCTGGCAGCAATTTTCAGAAAGGGTCTTTCTGAAGCCCTTAAAGATGTTATGGTGGGGTTCCCCACGTCTGTTGGTCTGAGAGAATCTATGTCTCTAGCCATTCAGATCGATTGGCGCCTGCGCGAGCGCAAAGTGGTGCACCATATGGCAGCATCCTCTGAACAGAGTCCTGAGCCTATGCAATGTGATAGGATTCTGACTAGAGCGGAACAGAGGGGATAGAGACGTCAGAATGGGCTGTGTTTTTACTGTGGTGATTCAGTTCATACTATCTCTGATTGCCCTAAGCGTATTAAGAGGGTCGCTAGATCTGTTACCATTAGTACTGTGCAGCCTAAGTTTCTCCTGTCTGTGACCCTGATTTGCTCATTGTCATCTTTCTCTGTCATGGCATTTGTGGATTCAGGTGCTGCCCTGAACTTAATGGACTTAGAATTTGCCAGGCACTGTGGTTTTTCTTTGCAGCCTTTGCAGAGCCCTATTCCTTTGAGGGGTATTGATGCTACACCGTTGGCCAAGAATAAACCTCAGTATTGGACTCAGCTGACTATGTGCATGGCTCCAGCACATCAGAAAGATTGTCGTTTTCTGGTGTTGCATAATTTACATGATGTTGTTGTACTGGGTTTTCCATGGTTACAAGTACACAATCCAGTGTTGGATTGGAAATCGATGTCTGTGACTAGTTGGGGTTGTCAAGGGGTACATAGTGACGTTCCTTTAATGTCAATTTCCTCTTCCCCCTCTTCTGATGTTCCTGAATTTTTGTCAGATTTCCAGGATGTATTCGATGAGCCCAAGTCCAGTTCCCTTCCTCCACATAGGGACTGTGATTGTGCTATTGACTTGATTTCAGGCTTTAAGTTCCCTAAGGGCCGACTTTTCAACCTGTCTGTACCAGAACATACCGCTATGCGGAGCTATGTTAAGGAGTCCTTGGTGAAGGGGCATATTCGGCCGTCTTTGTCACCATTGGGAGCGGGATTCTTTTTTGTTGCCAAGAAGGATGGCTCCTTGAGACCCTGTATTGATTATCGCCTTCTTAATAAGATCACGGTCAAATTCCAATACCCTTTACCTTTGCTCTCTGATTTGTTTGCTTGGATTAAGGGGGCTAGTTGGTTTACCAAGATTGACCTTTGAGGGGCATATAATCTTGTTCGTATTAAACAGGGTGATGAATGGAAAACTGCATTTAATACGCCCGAAGGCCATTTTGAATACCTGGTGATGCCTTTCTGGCTTTCTAATGCTCCTTCTGTATTTCAGTCCTTCATGCATGACATTTTACGCAATTATCTTGATAAATTCTTGATTGTGTATTTGGATGATATTTTGATTTTTCCAATGATTGGGAGTCTCATGTGAAGCAGGTCAGGATGGTATTCCAGATCCTTCGTGATAATGCTCTATTTGTGAAGGGGTCTAAGTGCCTATTTGGAGTTCAGAAGGTCTCTTTTTTGGGGTTTATTTTTTCTCCTTCGTCTATAGAAATGGATCCTGTTAAGGTCCAAGCCATTCATGACTGGATTCAACCCACATCTGTGAAGAGCCTTCAGAAATTTTGGGGCTTTGCTAATTTTTATCGCCGTTTCATTGCCAACTTCTCTAGTGTGGTTAAGCCCCTGACCGATTTGACGACGAAAGGCGCTGATGTGACAAATTGGTCCTCTGAGGCTGTTGAGGCCTTTCAGGAGCTTAAGCGCCGATTTACTTCTGCCCCTGTCTTGCGTCAGCCGGATGTGTCTCTTCCTTTTCAGGTTGAGGTTGACGCTTCTGAGATTGGGGCAGGGGCCGTTTTGTCACAGAGGAATTCTGATGGTTCCTTGATGAAACCATGTGCCTTCTTTTCCCGAAAGTTTTCGCCTGCGGAACGCAATTATGATGTCGGCAATTGGGAGTTGTTGGCTATGAAGTGGGCATTTGAGGAGTGGCGACGTTGGCTTGAGGGGGCCAAGCACCGTATTGTGGTCTTGACCGATCATAAGAATCTGATATACCTCGAGTCGGCCAAGCGGCTGAACCCTAGACAGGCTCGATGGTCCCTGTTTTTCTCCCGTTTCGATTTTGTGGTTTCATATCTTCCGGGATCTAAGAATGTTAAAGCGGATGCCCTCTCTAGGAGATTTTTGCCTGATTCTCCTGGAGTTCTTCAGCCGGTTGGCATTCTTAGGGAAGGGGTGATTCTTTCTGCCATCTCCCCTGATTTACGGCGGGTGCTTCAGGAATTTCAGGCTGATAAACCTGACCGCTGTCCTGTGGGGAAGCTGTTTGTTCCTGATAGATGGACAAGTAAGGTAATTTCTGACGTCCATTGTTCGGTGTTGGCCGGTCATCCTGGGATTTTTGGTACCAGAGATTTGGTGGCTAGGTCCTTTTGGTGGCCTTCCTTGTCGCGGGATGTGCGTTCTTTTGTGCAGTCCTGTGGGACTTGTGCCCGGGCTAAGCCTTGCTGTTCCCGCGCTAGTGGGTTGCTTTTGCCTTTGCCTGTCCCTGAGAGGCCCCGGACGCATATTTCCATGGATTTTATTTCGGATCTTCCTGTGTCCCAGAGGATGTCTGTTATCTGGGTGGTTTGTGACCGGTTCTCTAAAATGGTCCATTTGGTACCTTTGCCTAAATTGCCTTCCTCCTCTGATTTGGTTCCATTGTTTTTTCAGCATGTGGTTCGTTTGCATGGCATTCCGGAAAATATTGTGTCTGACAGAGGTTCCCAGTTTGTTTCCAGGTTTTGGCGGGCCTTTTGTGCTAGGATGGGCATTAATTTGTCTTTTTCTTCGGCGTTCCGTCCTCAGACAAATGGCCAAACTGAGCGAACTAATCAAACCTTGGAAACCTATTTGAGATGCTTTGTGTCTGCTGATCAGGATGATTGGGTGGCTTTCTTGCCGTTGGCCGAGTTTGCCCTTAATAATCGGGCCAGTTCGGCTACTTTGGTTTCGCCTTTTTTTTGTAATTTTGGTTTCCATCCTCGTTTTTCTTCAGGGCAGGTTGAGCCTTCTGATTGTCCTGGTGTAGATTCTGTGATGGACAGGTTACAGCAGATTTGGACTCATGTGGTAGACAATTTGACGTTGTCTCAGGAAAAGGCTCAGCGTTTTGCTAACCGCCGTTGGTGTGTTGGTCCTCAGCTTCGTGTGGGGGATTTAGTCTGGTTATCTTCTCGTCATGTTCCTATGAAGGTTTCTTCCCCTAAGTTCAAGCCTTGGTTTATTGGTCCTTATAAGATCTCTGAGATTATCAATCCAATGTCTTTTCGTTTGGCCCTTCCAGCCTCTTTTGCCATCCACAATGTTTTCCATAGATCTTTGTTGTGGAGATATGTGGTGCCCGTTGTTCCCTCTGTTGATCCTCCTGCCCCGGTGTTGGTTGAGGGGGAGTTGGAATATGTGGTTGAGAAAATTTTGGATTCTCGTTTTTCGAGGCGGAGGCTTCAGTATCTTGTTAAGTGGAAGGGTTATGGCCAGGAGGATAATTCTTGGGTGGTTGCCTCCGATGTCCATGCTGCCGATTTGGTTTGTGCTTTTCATTTGGCTCGTCCTGATCGGCCTGGGGGCTCTGGTAAGGGTTCGGTGACCCCTCCTCAAGGGGGGGTACTGTTGTGAATTCCGCTCTTGGGCTCCCTCCGGTGGTTGTAAGTAGCACTTTTGTGAATTCTGCTCTTGGGCTCCCTCCTGTGGTTTTGAGTGGTATAGCTGCTTCTTGGATTTAGCATCAGCAGCTGCTCCCACTGATCGTCTTTCTGGCTCAGCTATTTTAGTCTGGCCTTATTCCTCAATCAATGCCAGTTGTCAATTGTTCCTGCTTGGAGCCACTGCTCTTTTGGATTTCCCTGACACTCTGTCCAGTTCAGCAAAGATAAGTCCTTTTGTCCTTTTGCAGTCCACTTGTTGTGGACTTTATTGTTCAGCACATTCTATGTTTTGCTCATTTGTCCAGCTTATCAGTATGGATCTATTCAGCTAAGCTGGAAGCTCTGGGCTGCAGTTTTTGCCCTCCACACCTTTAGTCAGGTGTGGAGATTTTTGCATATCTCTGCGGTGGACTTTTTCTAGTTTTTATTACTGACCGCACAGTGTTTCTTTCCTTACTGTCTATCTAGCTAGAATTGGCCTCCTTTGCTAAATCTTGTTTCATACTACGTATGTCATTTCCTTCTCCTCTCACAGTCAATATTTGTGGGGGGCTGTCCTATCCTTTGGGGATTTTCTCTCAGGCAAGATAGCTTTCCTGTCTCTACCTTTAGGGGTAGCTAGTTCTCCGGCTGTGACGAGGTGTCCAGGGAGTGACAGGAACATCCCACGGCTACTGCTAGTGTTGTGTTAAGATCAGGAACTGCGGTCTGTATAGTTACCACCTGCCCAGAGCTAGTCGCATGTCGCTCCTAAATTACCAGTCCATAACATAGAACAGTCACATCGGGAGATGTGACTGCTCTACCTGGCCGCTGGTGATACACCGACAGGAGGTAATTGCTCCTGCAGTGTATCACTGAGCTGTCGTGGAGAAGTCACCAGAGTCTATCAGCCGATCAGCTCCGGTGCTCTCACTTACAGCATCACTGCTGCATGAGAACTCCTCCTCCACAACCCCCCATATAAACAGGGTGAACATATTACCCTGGGTATAAATTTTATAAATGGTGTTCATGATGCCCACATTGAAAATTCTGAGAGGCCTACCTCTATTATTCTTTGATATATATGTATACCCCCAAATGGGGTAAATGTTTTACAGCCCATGCATTTAGTTCATGTGCATTAACTATTCTAGGATACCCACTAATTAATAATGGGAAAAATGTTTTCTGAGTCCCTCCACAACGTCTCTTCGAAGGGTTATTGTAGTTCCTTTTTCTACTTTTTTGGCATCCCTTGCTCTTAGTGCATATGCTTTACCAGTGTAGGAGACCACTCTTTAGTAATGGGAGACATATTTTCTGAGGCTCCACCTTCTAGTTGAGGGAGCAATTTTGGAAACCAAAAGAGCTAGTGGGTTCTAATAGTATATGATCCAGTGCCTTGTTGTGGGCTGTCAGGTGGTCGTCACATAGGGAGTTCTCACACTGCATACAGGATTTCACAGTCGCGAAAGAAGACTTTGCATAGTAAGTACAGAAGATCCAGGGCTCCTCCATGTCAGGCTGAGTAGATGAGAAACGCTCAACTATATTTCCCAGCAGTCATTGATGCTGAAACGTTAAACTGATTTTTTCAGAGCTAATTGAAAAAGAAAAATGCTCGAGTTTCCCATTGACTTGCATAATACTCGTTACTCCGGTCATGCCTCAAGCATCAACATTTGCTCGACTTGAGCAATGAGCACCCAAGCGTTTTTATGCTCTCTCATCACTAATCAGCAAAGCTTGATTAGTGTTCTGCTTTCCTCTTCAACAACCTCTCTTCCTTGTGCTGACAGATTCTGAAGAATGTGTGATTTCCCTCCTATTTTCTTTTTTGTACAGAACCCAATTAATTTACTTTTTATAGTTGCTAACATTAAAAAATATTTCCTACAGACACTTGCAAAAGGGTAGTATTTGCAGGAATATACATTTTTTTTCTAACATTCCTAGTATATTGTGCTATGCCATTTTGATCACTAATTATGTGTTTAGACCCAGGTCAAACTCCAAAATTCACATAGATGCATTGCATATAGTTGTTGTGGTGTCCATAGAGATGGTTGGACACTGACCCCTTTCTAATATCTGGACAACATGTGCATGGTTCCACTCTACCTTTGGCACCATAAGCAAACAATGAAGGAGTAAATTCCATAAGGCGCAAATAGCAAAATGGGCTATGACATTAACCCCTTAAGGACCAAGGCACTTTGTATGTTAATGACCGTACCTCATTTTTTAAATCTGACCAGAGTCTATTTATGAGGTAATAACTCTGGAAGGGTTTAACGAAACCCACTGATTCTGTGAATGTTTTTTGTAGCATATTGTACTTCATAATAGTAGTAAAATTTGTTCGATATGACTTGCGTTTATTTGTGGAAATATTGTAAATTTGGCAAAAATTTAGAAAATGTAACAATTATCAAACTTTTAATTCTTTTGCCCTGAAAACAGAGAGATATGTTACACAAAATAGTTAATAAATAACATTTATCCCATGTCTACTTTACATCAGCACAATCTTTGAAACATGATTTTTTTGTTAGGAAATTAGAAGGGTTAACCCCTTCCTGACATCTGACGTACTATCCCGTCGAGGTGGGGTGGGCCCGTATGACCGCCGACGGGATAGTACGTCATACGCGATCAGCGGCGCTCACGGGGGGAGCGCCGCCGATCGCGGCCGGGTGTCAGCTGATTATCACAGCTGACATCCGGCACTATGTGCCAGGAGCGGTCACGGACCGCCCCCGGCACATTAACCCCCGGCACACCGCGATCAAACATGATCGCGATGTGCCGGCGGTGCAGGGAAGCATCGCGCAGGGAGGGGGCTCCCTGCGGGCTTCCCTGAGCCCCCCGCAGCAACGCGATGTGATCGCGTTGCTGCGAGGGTCTTACCTCCCTCCCTGCAGCTCCCAGACCCGGATCCAAGATGGCCGCGGATCCGGGTCCTGCAGGGAGGGAGGTGGCTTCACAGACGCCTGCTCAGAGCAGGCACTGTGAAGCAGCCTGCACTTTCCTCAGATCGGTGATCTGTCAGAGTGCTATGCAAACTGGCAGATCACCGATCTGTATTGTCCCCCCCTGGGGCAAAGTAAAAAAGTTAAAAAAAAATTTTTCCAAATGTGTAAAAAAAAAAAAAAAAAATATTCCAAAATAATGAAAAAAAAAATAAAATATTATTCCCATAAATACATTTCTTTATCTAAATAAAATAAAAAAACAATAAAAGTACACATATTTAGTATCGCCGCGTCCGTAACGACCCAACCTATAAAACTGCCCCACTAGTTAACCCCTTCAGTAAACACCGTAAGAAAAAAAAAAAAAAACGAGGCAAAAAACAACGCTTTATTACCATACCGCCGAACAAAAAGTGGAATAACACGCGATCAAAAAGACGGATATAAATAACCATGGTACCGCTGAAAACGTCATCTTGTCCCGCAAAAAACGAGCTGCCATACAGCATCATCAGCAAAAAAATAAAAAAGTTATAGTCCTGAGAATAAAGCGATACCAAAATAATTATTTTTTCTATAAAATAGTTTTTATCGTATAAAAGCGCCAAAACATAAAAAAATTATATAAATGAGATATCGCTGTAATCGTACTGACCCGACGAATAAAACTGCTTTATCAATTTTACCAAACGCGGAACGGTATAAACGCCTCTCCCAAAAGAAATTCATGAATAGCTGGTTTTTGGTCCTTCTGCCTCACAAAAATCGGAATAAAAAGTGATCAAAAATGGTCACGTGTCCGAAAATGTTACCAATAAAAACGTCAACTCGTCCCACAAAAAACAAGACCTCACATGACTCTGTGGACCAAAATGTGGAAAAATTATAGGTCTCAAAATGTGGAGACGCAAAAACTTTTTTGCTATAAAAAGCGTCTTTTAGGCTGGTTTCACACTTGCGTTTTTATCTGCATGCGTTTTTTAAAAAAACGCATGTGTGAAAAAACGCATGTAAACGTGGTAAAACGCATGCGTTTTTAGACGCATGCGTTTTTATAGAAAAACACAAGAAAACAAACAAAAAAAAAAAACCCTACCCCTAACCCTACCCCTAACCTGAAATACGTGGCACTAAAATATACGTTTATATACGTATATAAGTGCCACGATATTTCAGTGGCCACGTATATAAGTGCCACGTATATAAGTGCCACGTATATAAGTGCCACGTACTTAAGTGCCACGTACTTAAGTGCCACGTACTTAAGTGCCACGTACTTAAGTGCCACGTACTTAAGTGCCACGTACTTAAGTGCCACGTACTTACGTGCCACGTATTTACGTGCCACGTATTTACGTGCCACGTATTTACGTGCCACGTACTTAAGTGCCACGTACTTAAGTGCCACGTATTTACGTGCCACGATATTTCAGTGCCACGTATAACCACATAGTTATAGTATTTATAGTACGTGGCACTGAAATACGTGGCACTGAAATATCGTGGCACTGAAACACGTGGCACTGAAACACGTGGCACTGAAACACGTGGCACTTAAATATGTGGCACTTAAATATGTGGCACTTAAATACGTGGCACTTAAATACGTGGCACTTATGACTGTCAGAAAATGTTCATTAAACGGTTAGAGGTGAGGTTAGGGGTAGGGTTAGGGTTACCGTTGGGATTAGGGTTAGGGGTGTGTTTGGGTTAGGGTTTCAGGTAGAATTGGGGAGTTTCCACTGTTCAGGCACATCAGGGGCTCTCCAAACGCGACATGGCGTCCGATCTCAATTCCAGCCAATTCTGCGTTGAAAAAGTAAAACAGTGCTCCTTCCCTTCCGAGCTCTCCCGTGCGTCCAAAAAGGGGTTTATCCCAACATATGGGTTATCAGCGTACTCGGGACAAATTGAACAACAACTTCTGGGGTCCAAGTTCTCTTGTTATCCTTGGGAAAATAAAAATTTGGGGGGCTAAAAATCATTTTTGTGGGAAAAAAATATGTTTTATTTTCACGGCTCTGCGTTGTAAACTGTAGTGAAACACTTGGGGGTTCAAAGTTCTCACAACACATCTAGATAAGTTCCTTGGGAGGTCTAGTTTCCAATATGGGGTCACTTGTGGGGGGTTTGTACTGTTTGGGTACATCAGGGGCTCTGCAAATGCAACGTGACGCCTGCAGACCAATCCATTTAAGTCTGCATTCCAAATGGCGCTCCTTCCCTTCCGAGCTCTGTCATGTGCCCAAACAGTGGTTACCCCCCACATAGGGGGTATCAGCGTACTCAGGACAAATTGGAAAACAACTTTTAGGGTCCAATTTATTCTGTTACCCTTGTAAAAATACAAAGCTGGGGGCTAAAAAATCATTTTTGTGAAAAAAAAAAAGAATTTTTATTTTCACGGCTTTGCGTTACAAACTGTAGTGAAACACTTGGGGGTTCAAAGTTCTCACAACACATCTAGATAAGTTCCTTGGGAGGTCTAGTTTCCAATATGGGGTCACTTGTGGGGGGTTTGTACTGTTTGGGTACATCAGGGGCTCTGCAAATGCAACGTGACGCCTGCAGACCAATCCATTTAAGTCTGCATTCCAAATGGCGCTCCTTCCCTTCCGAGCTCTGTCATGTGCCCAAACAGTGGTTACCCCCCACATAGGGGGTATCAGCGTACTCAGGACAAATTGGAAAACAACTTTTAGGGTCCAATTTATTCTGTTACCCTTGTAAAAATACAAAGCTGGGGGCTAAAAAATCATTTTTGTGAAAAAAAAAAGAATTTTTATTTTCACGGCTTTGCGTTACAAACTGTAGTGAAACACTTGGGGGTTCAAAGTTCTCACAACACATCTAGATAAGTTCCTTGGGAGGTCTAGTTTCCAATATGGGGTCACTTGTGGGGGGTTTGTACTGTTTGGGTACATCAGGGGCTCTGCAAATGCAACGTGACGCCTGCAGACCAATCCATTTAAGTCTGCATTCCAAATGGCGCTCCTTCCCTTCCGAGCTCTGTCATGCGCCCAAACAGTGGTTACCCTCCATATATGGGGTATCAGCGTACTCAGGACAAATTGGACAACAACTTTTGGGGTCCAGTTTATTCTGTTACTCTTGTAAAAATACAAAAGCTGGGGGCTAAAAAATCATTTTTGTGAAAAAAAAAAAAGAATTTTTATTTTCACGGCTCTGCGTTATAATCTGTAGTGAAACACTTGGGGGTGCAAAGCTCTCAAAACACATCTAGATAAGTTCCTTAGGGGGTCTAATTTCCAACTCAGGACAAATTGCACAACATTTTTTGGGGACCAATTTCTTCTCTTACCCTTGGGAAAATAAAAAATTGGGGGCGAAAAGATCATTTTTGTGAAAAAATATGATTTTTTATTTTTACGGCTCTGCATTATAAACTTCTGTGAAGCACTTGGTGGGTCAAAGTGCTCACCACACATCTAGATAAGTTCCTTAGGGGGTCTACTTTCCAAAATGGTGTCACTTGTAGGAGGTTTCAATGTTTAGGCACATCAGGGGCTCTCCAAACGCAACATGGCGTCCCATCTCAATTCCAGTCAATTTTGCATTGAAAAGTCAAATGGCGCTCCTTCACTTCCGAGCTCTGCCATGCGCCCAAACAGTGGTTTACCCCAACATATGGGGTATCTGCGTACTCAGGACAAATTGCACAACATTTTTTGGGGACCAATTTCTTCTCTTACCCTTGGGAAAATAAAAAATTGGGGGCGAAAAGATCATTTTTGTGAAAAAATATGATTTTTTATTTTTACGGCTCTGCATTATAAACTTCTGTGAAGCACTTGGTGGGTCAAAGTGCTCACCACACATCTAGATAAGTTCCTTAGGGGGTCTACTTTCCAAAATGGTGTCACTTGTAGGGGGTTTCAATGTTTAGGCACATCAGGGGCTCTCCAAACACAACATGGCGTCCCATCTCAATTCCAGTCAATTTTGCATTGAAAAGTCAAATGGCGCTCCTTCCCTTCCAAGCTCTGCCATGCGCCCAAACAGTGGTTTACCCCAACATATGGGGTATCTGCGTACTCAGGACAAATTGCACAACATTTTTTGGGGACCAATTTCTTCTCTTACCATTGGGAAATTAAAAAATTGGGGGCGAAAAGATCATTTTTGTGAAAAAATATGATTTTTTATTTTTACGGCTCTGCATTATAAACTTCTGTGAAGCACTTGGTGGGTCAAAGTGCTCACCACACATCTAGATAAGTTCCTTAGGGGGTCTACTTTCCAAAATGGTGTCACTTGTAGGAGGTTTCAATGTTTAGGCACATCAGGGGCTCTCCAAACGCAACATGGCGTCCCATCTCAATTCCAGTCAATTTTGCATTGAAAAGTCAAATGGCGCTCCTTCACTTCCGAGCTCTGCCATGCGCCCAAACAGTGGTTTACCCCAACATATGGGGTATCTGCGTACTCAGGACAAATTGCACAACATTTTTTGGGGACCAATTTCTTCTCTTACCCTTGGGAAAATAAAAAATTGGGGGCGAAAAGATCATTTTTGTGAAAAAATATGATTTTTTATTTTTACGGCTCTGCATTATAAACTTCTGTGAAGCACTTGGTGGGTCAAAGTGCTCACCACACATCTAGATAAGTTCCTTAGGGGGTCTACTTTCCAAAATGGTGTCACTTGTAGGGGGTTTCAATGTTTAGGCACATCAGGGGCTCTCCAAACGCAACATGGCGTCCCATCTCAATTCCAGTCAATTTTGCATTGAAAAGTCAAATGGCGCTCCTTCCCTTCCAAGCTCTGCCATGCGCCCAAACAGTGGTTTACCCCAACATATGGGGTATCTGCGTACTCAGGACAAATTGCACAACATTTTTTGGGGACCAATTTCTTCTCTTACCATTGGGAAAATAAAAAATTGGGGGCGAAAAGATCATTTTTGTGAAAAAATATGATTTTTTATTTTTACGGCTCTGCATTATAAACTTCTGTGAAGCACTTGGTGGGTCAAAGTGCTCACCACACATCTAGATAAGTTCCTTAGGGGGTCTACTTTCCAAAATGGTGTCACTTGTAGGGGGTTTCAATGTTTAGGCACATCAGGGGCTCTCCAAACGCAACATGGCGTCCCATCTCAATTCCAGTCAATTTTGCATTGAAAAGTCAAATGGCGCTCCTTCCCTTCCAAGCTCTGCCATGCGCCCAAACAATGGTTTACACCCACATATGGGGTATCAGCGTACTCAGGACAAATTGTACAACAACTTTTGCAGTCTATTTTCTCCTGTTACCCTTGGTAAAATAAAACAAATTGGAGCTGAAATAAATTTTGTGTGAAAAAAAATTAAATGTTCATTTTTATTTAAACATTCCAAAAATTCCTGTGAAACACCTGAAGGGTTAATAAACTTCTTGAGTGTGGTTTTGAGCACCTTGAGGGGTGCAGTTTTTAGAATGGTGTCACACTTGGGTATTTTCTATCATACAGACCCCTCAAAATGACTTCAAATGAGATGTGGTCCCTAAAAAAAAATGGTGTTGTAAAAATGAGAAATTTCTGGTCAACTTTTAACCCTTATAACTCCCTAACAAAAAAAAATTTTGGTTCCAAAATTGTGCTGATGTAAAGTAGACATGTGGGAAATGTTACTTATTAAGTATTTTGCGTGACATATGTCTGTGATTTAAGGGCATAAAAATTCAAAGTTGGAAAATTGCAAAATTTTCAAAATTTTCGCCAAATTTCCGTTTTTTTCACAAATAAACGCAAGTTATATCGAAGAAATTTTACCACTATCATGAAGTACAATATGTCACAAGAAAACAGTGTCAGAATCGCCAAGATCCGTTGAAGCGTTCCAGAGTTATAACCTCCTAAATGGACAGTGGTCAGAATTGTAAAAATTGGCCCGGTCATTAACGTGCAAACCACCCTTGGGGGTGAAGGGGTTAAAATTGATAAACAATTTCTTATTTTTCCAGAAAAAATGACAAAATCTTATTTTAGGGACCACATCACATTTGAAGTGTCTTTGAGAACTCCAGAAAACTATATCCACTGCAAATTTATGTTAAGAACCTATAACTCTACCCTTCACCTCAACAAACAGACCTACTACACCACCCTTATCACCTCACTATCTAACAACCCAAAAAAACTTTTTTACACCTTTCACTCCCTCCTTAAGGTACCGTTACACTAAACGACTTACCAACGATCACGACCAGCGATACGACCTGGCCGTGATCATTGGTAAGTCGTTGTGTGGTCGCTGGGGAGCTGTCACACAGACAGCTCTCTCCAGCGACCAACTATCAGGGGAACGACTTCGGCATCGTTGAAACTGTCTTCAACGATGCCGAAGTCCCCCTGCAGCACCCGGGTAACCAGGGTAAACATCGGGTTACTAAGTGCAGGGCCGCGCTTAGTAACCCGATATTTACCCTGGTTACCATTGTAAAAGTAAAAAAAAAAAACACTACATACTCACATTCTGATGTCTGTCACGTCCCCCGCCGGCATCCACAGGGTTAAAACTGCTTTCGGCAAGAGCGCTGCTAATATGCACGCGCTGCTGCCGAGAGCTTCCCTGCACTGAATGTGTCAGCGCCGGCAGTAACAGCGGTGACGTCACCGCTGTGCTCTGCTTTACGGCTGGCGCTGACACATTCAGTGCAGGGAAGCTCTCAGCAGCAGCGCGTGCATATTAGCAGCGCTCCTGCCGAAAGCAGTTTTAACCCTGTGGATGCCGGGGGACGTGACAGACATCAGAATGTGAGTATGTACTGTTTTTTTTTAACTTTTACAATGGTAACCAGGGTAAATATCGGGTTACTAAGCGCGGCCCTGCGCTTAGTAACCCGATATTTACCCTGGTTACAAGTGAACACATCGCTGGATCGGCGTCACACACGACGATCCAGCGATGACAGCGGGTGATCAGCGACCAAAAAAAGGTCCTGATCATTCCCATCGACCAACGATCTCCCAGCAGGGGCCTGATCGTTGGTCGCTGTCACACATAATGAGATCGTTAGCGGGATCGTTGCTACGTCACCAAAAATCGTGACGTTGCAATAGTTATGTGTGACTCAGCCTTTAGTTTGAAAGCACAGGTCCTATCACAGACATTTGTGCTGATGACCTTGCCTCCCAATTTACAGGGAAAATAGAGAATATCCGTCAGGAAGTCTGCTTCCAGCCACCAAGTGCTGTGATACGCATCCCTCCCCACATCTCCTTTGGCTCTCTCCACATTTGATCCCATCACAGAAAAAGTTTCCAGGCTTCTGTCTTCTTCTCGTCCGACTACATGCACTACCAACCCCATTCCCTCACATCTCCTCCAGTCTCTCTCTCCAGTCGTCACTACTCACCTAACTACAATCTTTAATCTCTCCCTCTCCTCTGGCATTTTCCCTTCCTCCTTCAAACACTCTATCATTACTCCATTATAAAAAAATCCTCTCTCAATCCATCCTGCACAAATAACTACCGACCAGTCTCCAACCTCCCCTTCATCTCTAAACACTTGGAGTGCATGGTCTTGCAGCGCCCCAGAGTCCTGGTCGTTGCAGTACTGTGGCTCCGCCACTAAGGGGAGCTACGGTGCGTCCGATGGCACTGAAGGAGTTCATCTGATCAGGTATCACAGACACCAATACATTTCACAGCTGGGCCTCCGGGGGGAGCTAAGGGTTCTATTCATTAGGCCACTCCCCACCATAGTGGGTAAACTGGGGGTCAGGCAGGAAGTTAGATCAGAAAGCTGACTGGATTGGACGAAGCAACACCTGGTGGCAGAGGGTGTTGTGGAGGAAGAGACAGTAGGGTCTCTGTCAGGGGTGGGATCCTGACAGAGGCTTGGCATTGAAAAGAACGTAACGGGTCCGCGCCAGCTCCGGGAAGCGGCGGGACCCAAGAAAGGACTAGAAGCGAGATAGATTGTGCTGAGTGAGAAACGAGATCAAGCAATAGGAGAATACCAGTAGGGGTCATGCTGTAAGACCGGAGCAACACCCTACTGAGGCGCATTACTGGTGGCCGGAACGCCGAGGGAGTGGAATAACATTCAGCTTCAAGCAATACTCCAAACAGCGGCAGGGCAGTCAGTCTCAGGCGGGCTGTCTCACCTAAATCACCTATGAAGTCTTGGGAGGCAATTGCGGGAGAGGGGCGACTCTAGGGTCCCGGAAGAACTCCAGGCCTACCCGACAAACGGGTGCCGTTCTAACTGTGACATCAGGAAGGGTCGGATGATTAGCAGAAGATCAGTTAATCGAGTTGTTGTGAGGGAACTTAAGAAACAGACACAACAGTTGTGGGGTACTTTCCGTAAGCATAGCAGGGAAGGACTACAACACATAGCGCTAAGAAGGAAGGCACCGATTTCCACCTGGGAAGAGAACTCTGGAGGTGCCATTGGACCGGCCGGACTTGCGCAGCCTGGTGAACCGTATTCTGGACTGAGGACCCAGAGATCTTCAGTAAAGAGGTAAAGAGACTGCAACCTGGTGTCCTCGTTATTTACCGCGACCTGCACCCGACAACTGCACCGTTACAACACCACTTATTGCACCGGACGTCCCCCACTGACAGACAGGGCCACGGACCGGGTCTAGCCACCGTGACAACCCCAGAACTGATAACTCAGAGGCCCGGCTCCGGGTACCCCTCGGCCCTGCGGCGGTGTGGGGGCGCTGCAGTCTACAATACCTTACCCATTACCTCTGCACTCACTCCCTCCTAGATCCCTTACAGTCTGGCTTCCGCCTCCTACATTCTACAGAAAATGCACTCATCAAAGTGACAAATGACCTTCTGACAGCAAAATGTAATGGTGACCACTCTCTGTTCATTCTTCTTGACCTTTCTGCAGCTTTCGACACTGTTGACCACCATCTCCTACTCTATGCTTCAATCAATAGGCATTAAGGACACTGCCCTCTTCTGGTTCTCTTCCTATCTTTCTGACCGCTCCTTCAGTGTATCGTTCGCTGGCTCCACTTCATCTCCTCTTCCTCTCACTGTTGTCGTCCCTCAGATCTTAGTCTTTTGTCCCCTTCTCCTTCTCTCTCTACACGGCGCCAAATGAACCAACCATCGGCAGATTTGGCTTTCAGTACCATCTTTATGCTGATGACACACAACTATACATGTCATCCCCTGACCTTACCCCTGCTGTACTACACAACACCAGTAACTGTCTGTCCGCAGTCTCCAACATCATGTCCACTCTCTATCTGAAACTCAACCTTTCCAAAACTGAACTTCTTCTGTTCCCACATTCTACTAACCTCCCTAATTCTGACATCTCCCTCTCCAGGGGTGGCACCATCATAGTGCCCCGGCAGCAGACGTGCTCTCCGGGTGTTATGTTTGACACCAATCTTTCTTTCACTTTCCATATACAATCTCTTGTCCGTTCTTGTCGCTTACACCTGAAGAACATTTCAAGAATCTGCCCCTTTCTCACCATGGAAACAACAAAGACCCTCACTGCTGCTCTGATTCACTCCTGCCTAGACTACTGTAATGCTCTATTAATTGGCCTCCCCCTCCCTCAACTGTCCTCTCTCCAGTCCATCCTTAATGCAGCAGCCAGGGTCATCCATCAGGCTAATCGGTACTTGGACGTATTAGCTCTTTGCCAGTCGTTGCACTTGCTACCCATTCATTATAGGATCCAATTCAAACTACTTTTTCTCACTGAGAAAGCTCTCCACAGTGCGGCACCCACCTACATCTCCTCCCTAATTTCTGTTTATCGGCCTACCTGCTCGTTACGCTCTGCAAACGACTTTTGACTAACCTCTTCACTATTCCGTACCTCCCACTCCTGGCTCCAAGACTTCTCCCGCGTTGCGCCAATCCTCTGGAATGCTCTACCCCAAGAAATCATTGTAAATACGCACCTGTACTTTGTGTCTCCCCCTACCTCATTGTAGATTGTAAGCTCTTATGAGCAGGGTCATCTTATTTTGCTTTATTGTATTATTTTTAACGTTGTTACTTATGACTGTTGTGTATAAACTGTTAAACTGTAAAGCGCTGCGCAATATGTTGGCGCTATAGAAATAAAGATTATTATTATTATTTATTTGAGGGGGGCATAAGACATAAAATACTGAAAAGTGACACCATTCTAAAAACTGCACACTTTAAAGTCCTCAAAACCAAATTCAAGAAGCCTATTGACCCTTCAGGTGCTTTACAGATATGAATGCATTGCGGAAGGAAAAAATTAACATTTTACTTTTTTCACAAAAATTTTACTTTAGCACCCAAAGTTTTCTTTTCTGTAAGAGAAAACCAACCTGAAAATTTTTTGAAATTTATCCTGAGTATATCGATACCCCAAATGTGGGGTAAAACTACTGTTTTGGCACATGGAAGAGCTCAGAAGGGAAGAAGCACTGTTTGACTTTTTAAACGCAAAAACATCTGGATTCAAGGTCGGATGTCGTGTCACATTTGGAGAACCCCTATTTTGCCTAAACAGTAGAAAACCCTCACAAGTGACCCCATTTTTGAAACTAGACCCCTCAAAAAATGTATCTAGATGTTTGGTGAGCATTTTAAATCCACAGGTGCTTCACCGTAGTTTATAATGTAGAGCCACAAAAATGTTTTTTTTTTAGCCCCAATTTTTTTATTCTCACAATGGCAACAGGAGAAACATGGACCTCAAAATTTGTTGTGCAATTTCTCCTGAGTGTGCCAATGCCCCATATGTGGTGAAAAATTACTTTTGAGGCACAGTGCAAAGCTCAGAAGAAAAGCAGAGCCATATTGGAGATCAGATTTTGCTGGAATGGTTTGAAGGTGCCATGTCTCAATGGCAGAGTCCATGAAGTGCCAGAACAGCAGAAACCCCCAGAAATTACATGGGACCCCTCGCCTTTCCCCGTGCTGCTCAGCTGTCAGTGACAGCTGTTGGCATGGAATGGTCACTGTGTGGTTACACGCAGTGACAGTTTAAAGTCATGACGGATATAATGTCATGATGGGGAAACAGACACCCCATGGACATGTCACCCATTGAGCATGTTTGGGATGCTCTGGATTGGCGTATACAATAGTGTGTTCAAGTTCCTGCCAGTATCCAGCAACTTCACACAGCCATTGAAGAGGAGTGGACCAACATTCCACAAGCCGAAACAACCTGATCAACTCGATGATCAGGAGATGTGTTGGACTGTGATGGTCACACCAGATACTGACTGTTGTTTTGAGCCCCTAATACTGTAAAACTGCACATTTTAGAGGGGTCTTTTATTGCGGCCACTCTAAGGAACACCTGTGCAATAATCATGTGTCTAATCAAAGTATTGATATGCCACACCTTTGAGGTGGCTGGATAATCCTGACAAAGAAGAAACTAAGGGCTGGTGCAAACCGGTCCTCCCCCCCAAGTTGTAGGCAGAGGCCAGCATGACAGTGAGTTGGAGGGGGTGGGGACAGATTTACTTCAGTTCCCTCTCCTGAGAGGTCGAGAAGAGTCCCCTTATCCCCTGCTGCGCTTACCATGGGGTCGGTGGCACAGGAACGGGAGAGGTTATGTCTGGCAGTGGAGTCGCAGCTACTCAGCTGGCTGGAGATGCAGGTGGGTGAGGCCCCTTGAACGTTTGTCCCCCAACGGGGCTCCTTGGAGCCAGCGCCGCTGCAAAAGCCCCTCCAGGGACCCTCCATGCCAGGTGCTGGGTCATAAGCATTCCAGCAGGCCTTGGCCTGGGAGGAATCTGAGAGCCAGGCTAATAGGCCCCCCTCAATCTCTGTTCCACCTCTTCCCTTCACAAGACTGCAAGATTATCTTGTACGCTATGCTGCCAGCAGGCGGTACCCCTCTGCAGATCGGGCTGCCGGCCCTGTTATTGGCCCCAGTAGTTCCCTCGATGATGACTGGTCTGATGTAGGACCCTCAGCAGCCTCTGTTTCCGGTGGGTGGATCGGGCAGCCGGTGTGTGCCTGTGTAGTCACCCTCTCAGCTTGCTGGTCCAAGCGGTTACTGTGGAATGGTCACGTCCAGGGTGGAGTGGCCCACCAGGGCCATGGCATCATTATCTTCAGGATTGATGGGATTCGGACCTCAGGCACCAGAGGGTCCAGTGGGTAGGATCGGCATGACGGACGGTCGGCTGAACACAGGATCTGCGGCAGGGGGGATCACAGCTCCCTCGCAGCCCAGTGAGTATTATTCCATGTCAAGTTTGTTGCCCTCGCTGTTAATGTCTCCGGTGATGGGGGGTAGTCAGGTATTGAGGTCAGTAGTTTTGGTTCATGGGGTTCAGTGACTCGGGGGGGTGATGGGGTTAGAGAGATTCTGAGTAATGTGCAGGATTTACTAATGCGCTTGGAAGGGGAAGGTTGACTCTGGCGCATTTAGTTGCGTGGGCGGGATTCCAGTATTTTGGACATAGTTTTTTGGGTATGAGTTCAGTGGTTCCTGGCAGAATTTCTGATCTGGTATCAGTATCCGTGCAGATGGAAAAGGAGGAGTGTAGGATTCATTTAGATGATCGGATGCACGGGGAGGTTTACTCGTATTTTTAGGGTCCACTTGGGGCTCACCTTAAGAAGGTACGTGAAAAAATCTGGAAGGACTAGTATATCGAGATTTTTTGCCTGGTTCCTTTAGAGAAGTTTAACTTGGACAAAGGCAAAAAGGATGATAGTAAGAAGGAGGAGGATGAAAAGCGTAGGTGGCGCCTGATCCCTCAGACATTTGTCAATTGGCTTCAAGCATTTGCCATTTTGGCAAGTGTTATAAGGGAAAAGGCTCCTGAGAATTGCTCTCCTGTTCTGCTATATGGGCTCCATTGGGGAGGCCCATAGGATTTATGGAGCTCAAGCATGGCTCCATTATAACGAACAATTTCGGCAGAGAAAAGCTATTCATATGACAATTAGGTGGGATCAGAAAGACATAGGATTGTGGCTGTGGGTTATGGCACCGACTAGGTTTGGCCTTTCCTTTCATGGAGGGGTCGGGGTTGTCGGCCAGTCCACCACCCAGGGGAGTATGCAAGGGGCTGGGCGCCAGTCAGGAGTTCAGAAGCCTGGGTTATGCTGGCAGTTTAACGAAAGCCAGTGTAAATTTGGAACTAGCAGCAAGTTCAAGCATCTTTGCTTGCATTGCAGTGGTTCCTCACATGGCGCCACCAGATGTTTAAGAAAAAACAAGGCAAAGGCGGAAAATAACAATACAAAAGGGGAGATGCCAGTGAAGCTGGCCGTGATGGTCCCTTATCTAAGTAGGTTTCCAGATAAGGTTAAGGTGGAGCTTTTGTTGTCTGGTTATAGGGACGGTTTCAAAATTCCTGCTCCTCCTTTTGAGATACCACGGGTTCTTAAGAATCTTAGGTTGGCCAAGCAATATGCGGAGATGGTTGCGGAGAAGTTGGCCAAGGAGGTTACTTTGGGCTGGATGTCTGGACCGTTTAGTGTTCCTCCATTTGAGGATTTGGTTGTTTCACCTTTGGGAGTTGTTTCTAGAAAGCAGCCAAATCAATTCCGGATTATCCATCATCTGTCTTATCCTCATGGGAGTTCGGTGACCAACGGGATTGACCCGGAGCTTTGCTTCATGGTGTGTATGTCATTTGATGAAGCTGCTCGTTGGGTTCAGAGTTGTGGGAGGGGAGCACTTTTGGCAAAAAGGGATATTGAATCTGCTTTTAGCTTGTTACCAGTTCATCCGGAAAGCATTAGATTGTTGGGTTGTAATTCAGGAGGGGAGGTTTTTTTTATCAGATGTTTACCAATGGGTTGCTCTCTGTCATGAATGTGTTTTGAAGCGTTCAGTTCTTTTATTGAATGGGTTGTCCGTGATGTGTCCGGTTATGACTCCTTGATACATTATTTGGAAGATTTTTTGTGTATTGGTCCTGGTCAGTTCTCTTTTTTGGGAATCGAGATCGACTCGGTCAATTGGGAATTCCAATTGCCAGAGTAGAAGCGTTGCTCGGGCAAGGCATCTGAAAAAGTTGTCGTTGCAAGAAGTTCAGTCGTTTCTCGGTAAGCTGAATTTTGCTTGCCGCATTATCCCAATGGGGAGAGTTTTTTCTCGTCATCTGGCTAGTGCCACTGTGGGAGTTCGAGACCCGCGCCATTTTGTTCTGCTGTCTAGGGAGCACAACGATGATCTGGAGGTTTGAGATAGGTTCTTGGAGCAATATAACAGCCAATCATTGCTCATGGAAGAAATGGAGATTTGGATTTGTGTACAGATGCTTCAGGCAGGTTTGGTTTTGGGGCATACTTTAGATGTCAGTTGTGTGCTGCAAAGTGGCCGGAGGATTGGGTTTTGTCAGGCCTAGTCAAGAATATAGCTTTGTTGGAGATATTTCCCATTTTGATAGCCGTGCATTTATGGAAGAGTGTTTTTCAAGACAGGTGGGTACGTCTGAATAGTGATAATATGGGGGTTGTGTGTGCAATTAACAGTTTGACGGCATCTTCACCTCCTGTGAGTCGTGTTCTTCGGCAATTAGTTTTCACTTGCTTGTCCATAAATGCGTATGTTACGTCCTGTCATGTGCCGGGTTTAAGGAATTCCATTGCTGATTCACTATTTCATTTGCAGTGGGAGCGTTTTTGGTCACTGGCCCTAGATGTGGAGGACAAGGGTTTGGTGTGCCCGGTGGAGCTTTGGAGCAGTCTCCCGGCTGCAGAACCTTTGATTCAGTCATCTCTGGCATCTAGCACGTAGGAAGCTTATCATTCAGTAAGGTATTCCTGGGAAGGTTGGTTGGCATCGTGTGCTGGTAGCAGCTCTGTTTCAGATCATGTGGGAGCATTGTTGTTGTGGATGAGTCAGTGGCTGCAGAGGGTTGGTCATCAGGGAAAGTCTCGCAGATTAGCGTGGCTCTGGCCTTTGGTTTCAATCTTCGGGGTCAGAGGGATTTGACAAAAGTGTTTCTGATAAAGCAGGTGTTAAAAGATCTTAGCCAAAGTGGTAGTCAGGGTGATTGTAGCCACCTGGTTTGTTTTAGCGTACTAGAACAGTTAGGTGGGAGTATGGACAAAATTTGAGGCTTGGTTTTTGAGGCATGTCTTCTTCGTTTGGCCTTTTCACTTGCCTTCTTTGGGGCTTTAAGGGTGGGGGAGATTGTGTATCCCAGTAAAAGTAGTGGGGGTGGTCTGTTAGCCAGGGACGTGGTGATCATGAACGAGGGGTTGGTCAAAAACTGATCAGAAAGGGAAAGGTAATTGGAGCGCCCCCAGACGCAGGGCCGCTGGTACTCGGTTCCGTGACCCTGCTAAGGGGCGTCCAATGAAAGATGTGATGATGGTGCATGGTGCAAGGTGCGATGAATAACAAGGACACAGCGTTGCAGTCTCTTTACCTCTTTACTGAAGGCTTCAGTGTCCGCAATCCAGAGTACTGCTAGCAGGGCTGGCTGAGACCGGCCGGTCCGAAGGCACATCCAGAGTTTCCTTTGCAGGTGGAAATCAGTGCCTACCTTCTAGCGCCTATGTGTTGTAGTACCTCCCTGCTGAGCACCATGGTATAGTCCTCACAACTGTTGTGTCTGTTTCTGATGTTCTTTCTCACAACTCTCATTTCTGTTCTGATGTTCTTCTCCGTCCCCCAGATGATATGGCTAGGACGCACCCGTATGACGGGTAGGCCTGGAGTTCTTCCGGGACCCTAGTGTCGCCCCTCTCCCACAATTGCCTCCTATGTCTGCTTAGGTGATTTAGGTGAGACAGCCAACCTAAAGTCAACTGCCCTGCCGCTGTTTGAAGTAATGCTTGGAGCCCAATACTTCCTCGGCGTTCCGGCCACCGGCTACACGCCTCAATAGGATGTTGCCACGATCTTAAGGCACGACTCCTACTGGTTCTATTCTCCTTTTTGCTGCGATCTCATTTCTCACTTCTCCACAATAAACTTCACTTTGTATCCTTTCTTAAGATGCCGCCGCATTCAAGTGCAGGCGCGGCTCCGTAACAATCTGTCTTGTTCGCTAGGTCACTGTCAGGATCCCACCCCTGACAGGGACCCCCCTGAATCTTCCCCCACAACACCCTCTGCCACAGGATGTTGCCTGGATCAAACCCAGTCAGCTTCTGCCTAACTTCCTATCCAGCCCCTAGTTTTACCCAAGTGTGAGGAGTGGCCTAATGCATAGAACCCTTTGCTCCCCCTGGTGCCTGAAGTGTGAAATGTAGTGTGTGACTGTGATACCTGGTCAGGTGAACTCCTTAAGTGCCATCAGACATACCATCACTCCCCTTAGTGGCAGAGCATCAGTACTGCAACGACCATGACTCTGGGGCGCTGCATAAGCAGGTAGTATTGGGGGCGGTGCCAGAGTCTTTGATATGTCTGGTATACTGCTTACAGTCATATAATGTTTTCCGGCCTAGTAAAAGAGGTCCTTTATTGTGTCATGTGGATGGTTCCTTATTGTCAACTTTTTATCAAAATTCTTTTTGGATTGGGGCAGCAACAGAAGTGGCTGTTTGTGGGCTGGGTCCGGAAATAGTGCAGAGGATTGGGAGATGGGATTCCAGGTGCTATAGGAGTTACATGAGGCCTCAGGAAGTTGGGGCAGATCTGCAAACTTGGGGCGAATTGTGATTGTCTGATTTATGGGAAGGAATTGTGGCGTAAGTTGTTTGTGTTTTTTATTGTAGGTCCCAACCCGTTATTGATTTGGATCTTGGGCCATTCATATGTCCACTGGGGAGCGCAGCGTGCGAATGTGCGGCGTAAAGGGTGGCAGCTCGGTTTTTCCAGAAATATGGCAGTGATCAGGTGGGTTGGCTTCAGGGGGATATGTTGGACAGGGTTCTTCAAGAAGTACATAGCAGCGCCAGGCTTGATAGGCCATCTGATATTTTGGTTCTACACATTGGGGGCAATGACCTGGGGGTTCGCCCGTTTTGGGAATTAGTGAAAGACATTAGGCATGATTTACTTCGGTTATGGGTATCTTTTGGAGGGCTGACCGTGGTGTGGTCAGAAATGTTGTCATCACACGAGATCAGTGTAGAAGATAAACAAGGCCAGGATAAAAGTTAACAGGGCTGTGTGCAATTTTGTGTTTAGGAAAGGGGGTGTTGCGGTTCGTCACGGAGTTGGAAAAAGGGGATGACGAATTCTGGTTGGCAGATGAGGTACATTTGAATGCTGTAGGCATCGATTTGTGGGAACTTGGTTTACAGGATGGTATTGAAAGGGCCATAGCATTTCATTTTGGGGGGTCTCAGGCACTTCAGGTGGTCAAATACCTTTGTTGTGGTGGTTGTGGGGTCCTTGAAGTTGGTGCTAAATTGGTCTTGGGGAACCATGGGTAAATGGATTCCTCAATTGGTATTGCATTATGGTTTTGGTCTGGTCATTTTGGGGGGAATTGGGGGGAATTTTGTCAGTGGTTTGTTGGATCCCCAGGGTTTAAGTGGACAATGGAATCCCTCGGGATATTGGTGCTCCCAAGCCAGTGGGGTAATGGCTGGGAGTAATTTATGGTCTGTTATTTGCCACAGTTTTTGTATGGTTAATCACCAGATTTTGGTAGCTTCAGGCTGTGTGCACACGATGCAGATTAAGGTCAGATCTGCAGCGTTTTTTTCTGCTGCAGAAACGCTGCAGATCTGCACTGTGATTTACAGTACAATGTAAAGCAATGTAAAAAAAAAAAGCTGTGCACATGGTGCAGAAAAATCCGCGCAGAAACGCTGCAGATTTCAAAGAAGTGCATGTCACTTCTTTTGTGCGTTTCTGCAGCGTTTCTGCACCCCTCCATTAATAGAAATCTGCACTGGTAAAAACTGCATAAAAACAGCGCAAAAAACGCATCAAAACCGCGCAGAAAACACATCAAAAATGCAGCTGCGGATTCTGCCAGGAGATGCAGATTTAGTGCAGAAAATTCTGCACCACATTTCCTACATGTGCACATAGCCTCAAGGACCCTCCCAGTGTTTTTTTATATTATTGTTAAATATTTGTATGTTATATAAATAAAAGGCTGCTGTGCTGTGGCTATTATTATCCAACGTATGGTGTCATTGTCAAAATTTTGGGGCCCAGGCCAGGGGAAAGGTATTGGGTATTCAACGGGGTGGGTTAAGTTAAAGAGGGGTTCTTACCAGAACATCTACAATACCAATGTCAGTGCTCAATAACACAGACGTAGACAAATTTGTGAACAATATTTGAGAGAAAAAGGCCTTTTGTGTACATAGAAAAAGTCTTAGATCTTTGAGTTCAACTCATGAAAAATGGGAGCAAAAACAAAAGTGTTGTGTTTATATATTTTTTCAGTATGTATATATATACATATATATATATATATATATATATATATATATATATATATATATATATATATATATATATATATATATATATAGTATATATATACATACAGCTCTGGCAAAAAGTAAGAGATCACTGCAAATTTTCATGTTGTCTGATTTTTGTCTTTATAGGTATATTTTTGAGTAAAATGTAAATTGTTCTTTTATTCTATAAACTACTGAACATGTTTCCAAAGTTTCAAGCAATAAATTTTGTATTTATTTTCTGAAAATGAGAAATGGTCAAGATAACAAAAATGTGCATTGCTTGCAGACCTCAAATAATGCAAAAAAAAGAAGTTCATAATCATTTAGAAACAACAATACTAATGTTTTAACTCAGGAAGAGTTCAGAAATCAATATTTTGTGGAATAACCACGATTTTTAATCACAGCTTTCATGTGTCTTGGCATGCTTTCCACCAGTCTTTCACACTGCTTTTGGATGACCTTATGCCACTACTGATACAAAAATGTAAGCAGTTCTTCTTTGTTTGATGGCTTGTGATGATCCATCTTCCTCTTGATTACATTCCAGAGGTTTTCAATGGGGTTCAGGTCTGGAGATTAGGATGGTCATAATGGAAAAAACAGTCCTCAGAGTTGGGGAACATTGCCTGAGCAGAAGGAATCAACTTTTTTTCCTGGATAACTTGCATGCGGCTTCATTCATATGTCCTTCGTAAAGATTAACCTGCCCAATTCCAGCCTTGCTGAAGAATCCCCAGATCATTACCGATCCTCCACCAAATTTGACAGTGGGTGCAAGACACTGTGGCTTGTACACCTCTCCAGGTCTCCGTGTAACCATTAGATGACCAGGGGTTGGGCAAAGTTGAAAATTAGACTCATCAGAGAAGATTACCATACACATATACGGCTTTTTTCTAGCTTTACATGACTTGAGTCCTGCTTCTAGGAGCCTGTTACGATCTGTTCTTGACATGCACTTCACCTCAGCTGCCATTTGAAATTCCTTTGGTAGGACACTTGATGTCATCCTGCGGTTGCTGAGTGACGTTCGAATAAGATGGCGGTCATCTCGGTCAGTGGAGAGTCGTTTTCGCCCTCTGCCGGTCTGTAGCTTTGTTGTCCCCAATGTCTGCTGCTTGACCTTGTTGTAATGGACTACAATATTAGAAATTTTAAGGATGGAGGCAACATGACGCTCACTGTGTCCCTCTGCTAGTAAAGCCAGAATTGAGTTCTTCTTTTCCTCACTCAAGACTTTTCTTTTCAACTCCTTTGGCATGGTTAAAAGTTATTTTTTCAATCCTATTACTTTGGGGATATTACTAGCACTTGTTTTGCCACCCAGCTGTCATGATTCCCAATGGCAGGGACATAGGCAAAAACAGGACTAGCTCTAGGAAGATGGAATCTAAGCTGACCGCGATGCTGAACCTAACGCACAACTACTAGTGGCCGGGGAACGTACCTGCGTTTTATCCCTAGACGTCTCGCACCAGCCGGAGATCTAGCTACCCCTACTAGAGGAAACACAGACCTGGCTTGCCTCCAGAGAGAACCCCAAAGTAATAGTAGCCCCCAACATATAATGACGGTTAGTTAAGAAGAAAACACATACGCAGCATGAATACAGGTTCAGCAAAGAGAGGCCCACTAACTAGATAGCAGAAAATACAAAAGTGGGCTTCGCGGTCAACTCAAAACCCTACAAAATACCATCCTGAAATGACTTTAAACTCTGATATCAACTCATGACACCGGAGTGGTCATTTCAGTTCACTAGAGCTTCCAGCAGCAAGAATAATATAAATGCACGCTGGACAAAAAGTACAAATGATCAAACTTATCTGACTCAGCAGACTTGGAGCAGGTAGCAAGTAACAGAGGAGCTCTGGTAACATTGATATCCGGCAAGTAAATGAGTGAGAAGCCAGACTATATAGGAAACTCCCATTTCCTGATGGGAACAGGTGCACCGGAGATAGAAGACAGAAGTCAACCAGTACCACCAGTAGCCACCAGAGGGAGCCCACAAACAGAATTCACAACAGTACCCCCCCTTGAGGAGGGGGCACCGAACCCTCATGAGAACCACCAGGGCGATCTGGACGAGCCCTATGAAAGGCGCGAACCAAATCAGAGGCATGAACATCAGAGGCAGTCACCCAAGAATTATCCTCCTGACCGTATCCCTTCCATTTAACCAAATATTGAAGTCTCCGTCTGGAAATGCGAGAGTCAAAAATCTTCTCCACAACATACTCCAATTCACCCTGCACCAGCACAGGAGCAGGAGGCTCAACAGAAGGAACAACCGGTATCTAGTACCTCCGCAACAAAGACCGATGGAAGACATTATGAATAGTGAAAGATGCCGGTAGGTCCAAATGAAACGATACAGGATTAAGAATCTCCAAAATCTTATAACGACCTATGAACCGAGGTTTAAACTTAGGAGAAGAGACCTTCATAGGGACAAAACGAGAAGATAACCACACCAAGTCCCCAACGCGAAGATGATTACCAGCACGACGATGACGATTAGCAAACTGCTGAGTCTTCTCCTGGGACAACTTCAAGTTGTCCACCACATGACTCCAAATCTGGTGCAATCTATCCACCACAGTGTCCACTCCAGGACAATCCGAAGATTCCACCTGACCAGATGAAAAACGAGGGTGAAACCCCGAATTGCAGAAGAAAGGAGAAACCAGAGTGGCAGAACTAGCCCGATTATTAAGGGCAAACTCCACCAACGGCAAAAAGGCGACCCAGTCATCCTGATCAGCAGACACAAAACACCTCAAATAAGTCTCCAAGGTCTGATTAGTACGCTCTGTCTGGCCATTCGTCTGAGGATGGAAAGCAGACGAAAAAGACAAATCAATGCCCATCCTGGCACAGAACGCCCGCCAAAATCTAGACACAAATTGGGATCCCCTGTCAGAAACGATGTTTTCCGGGATACCATGTAGACTCAGAATCACCAGGGGAGTCAGGCTCAAAACTCCTAGAAAGGGCATCTGCCTTCACATTTTTTGAACCTGGTAGATATGAGACCACAAAATTAAACCGGGAGAAAAACAACGACCAGCGCGCCTGTCTAGGATTCAGACGCCTGGCTGACTCAAGGTAAATCAGATTCTTGTGATCAGTCAAGACCACCACCTGATGCCTAGCACCCTCAAGCCAATGACGCCACTCCTCAAAGGCCCACTTCATAGCCAAAAGTTCCCGATTACCAACATCATAATTTCGCTCGGCGGGCGAAAATTTTCGAGAAAAGAACGCACATGGTCTCATCACCGAGCAATCAGAACCTCTCTGCGACAAAACCGCCCCCGCTCCGATCTCTGAAGCATCAACTTCAACCTGAAAAGGAAGTGAAACATCAGGTTGGCGCAACACAGGAGCAGAAGAAAAGCAGTGCTTAAGCTCCTGAAAGGCCTCCACAGCCGCCGAGGACCAATTGGAAACATCAGCACCCTTCTTAGTCAAATCCGTTACAGGCTTAACGACACTTGAAAAACCAGTTATAAATCAACGATAGAAATTAGCAAAGCCGAAGAATTTCTGAAGGCTCTTAAGGGAAGTCGGTTGCGTCCAATCACAAATAGCCCGAACCTTGACAGGATCCATCTCAATAGAAGAAGGGGAAAAAATATACCCCAAAAAAGAGATCTTCTGAACCCCAAAAATACACTTTGAACCCTTTACAAACAAAGAATTAGCCCGCAAAACCTGAAAAACCCTCCTGACCTGTTGAACATGCGACTCCCAGTCATCGGAAAAAATCAAAATATCATCCAGATACACAATCATAAATTTATCCAGATATTCACGGAAAATATTGTGCATAAAGGACTGAAAGACTGAAGGGGCATTAGAAAGACCAAAAGGCATTACCAGATACTCAAAATGGCCCTCGGGCGTATTAAATGCAGTTTTCCACTCATCTCCCTGCTTAATCCGCACCAAATTATACGCACCCCGAAGGTCAATCTTAGAGAACCACCTTGCCCCCTTAATATGAGCAAACAAATCAGTCAACAGTGGCAAAGGATACTGATATTTGACTGTAATCTTATTCAACAGCCGATAATCAATACAAGGCCTCAGGGAACCATCTTTTTTACCCACGAAAAAAAAAACTGCTCCTAAAGGGGATGAGGATGGACGAATATGTCCCTTTTCCAAGGACTCCTTAATATACTCTCGCATAGCAGTATGCTCTGGCACAGACAGATTGAACAAACGACCTTTAGGAAATTTGCTGCCAGGAATCAAATCTATAGCACAATCGCAATCCCTGTGAGGAGGGAGCGAACTAAGTTTAGGCTCCTCAAAAACATCACAATAGTCAGACAAAAATGCCGGAACCTCAGAGGAAGTAGATGAAGCAATGGAAACCAAGGGTACTCCCACATGAACCCCCTGACATCCCCAGCTTAATACGGACATTGTCTACCAGTCAAGCACTGGGTTGTGAGTTTGTAACCATGGCAATCCAAGCACTAAAACATCATGCAAATTATGCAATACAAGGAATCGAATCACCTCCTGATGGTCTGTAGTCATACACATAGTCACTTGTGTCCAGTATTGAGGTTTATTCCAGGCCAATGGTGTGGAGTCGATACCCTTCAAAGGAATAGGGACTTCCAGAGACTCTAGACTAAACCCACAGCGCCTGGCAAAGGACCAATCCATAAGATTCAAGGCGGCGCCAGAGTCCACATAGGCATTCACATTAATAGATGATAACGAACAAATCAAAGTTACAAACAAAAGAAACTTAGACTGCAAGTTGCTAACTGCAAAAGACCTATCAACCCTTTTAGTGCGTTTAGAGCATGCTGATATAACATGAGCAGAATCGCCACAATAGAAACACAACCCATTTTTACGCCTATAATTCTGCCATTCACTTCTGGACAGAATTCTATCACATTGCATATTCTCCGGTGCCTGCTCAGAAGACACCGCCAAATGGTGCACAGGTTTGCGCTCCCGCAAACGCCGGTCAATCTGAATAGCCATTGTCATGGACTCATTCAGACCTGTGGGCGTAGGAAACCCCACCATGACATCCTTAACGGCGTCAGAGAGACCCTCTCTGAAATTCGCCGCCAGGGCGCACTCATTCCACTGAGTAAGCACAGACCATTTACGAAACTTTTGACAATATATTTCAGCTTCATCATGCCCTTGAGAGAGGGCTATCAAGGCCTTTTCAGCTTGAATCTCCAAATTCGGTTCCTCATAGAGCAACCCCAGCGCCAGAAAAAACGCATCCACATTGAGCAGCGCAGGATCCCCTGGCGCCAATGCAAATGCCCAATTCTGGGAGTCACCCCGCAGCAAGGAAATAACAATCTTAACCTGCTGAGCAGGGTTTCCAGCGGAGTGAGGTCTCAGAGAAAGATACAATTTACAATTGTGCTTGAAATTCAAAAAACGAGATCTATCTCCAGAAAAAAACTCTGGTATAGGAATTTTAGGTTCAGACATAGGAGCATGTATGACGAAATCTTGTATATTTTGAACCTTAGAAGCAAGATTATTCAGATTTGAAGCTAAACTCTGGATATCCATTTTTCAGCAGCTGAGATCTGAGCCATTCAGGGATTAAGAGGAGGGAAAGAAGCAGACTGCAATTATGGCTAAACAGACTTCAGAGTAAAAAAAAAAAAAAAAAAAAAAGGTGTCAGAGACTTCTTTTCTCTCCTACTTCAGCCAATACTTAACACATTTGGGCCGGCTATACTGTCATGATTCCCAATGGCAGGGACATAGGCAAAAACAGGACTAGCTCTAGGAAGATGGAATCTAAGCTGACCGCGATGCTGAACCTAACGCACAACTACTAGTGGCCGGGGAACGTACCTGCATTTTATCCCTAGACGTCTCGCACCAGCCGGAGATCTAGCTACCCCTACTAGAGGAAACACAGACCTGGCTTGCCTCCAGAGAGAACCCCAAAGTAATAGTAGCCCCCAACATATAATGACGGTTAGTTAAGAAGAAAACACATACGCAGCATGAATACAGGTTCAGCAAAGAGAGGCCCACTAACTAGATAGCAGAAAATACAAAAGTGGGCTTCGCGGTCAACTCAAAACCCTACAAAATACCATCCTGAAATGACTTTAAACTCTGATATCAACTCATGACACCGGAGTGGTCATTTCAGTTCACTAGAGCTTCCAGCAGCAAGAATAATATAAATGCACGCTGGACAAAAAGTACAAATGATCAAACTTATCTGACTCAGCAGACTTGGAGCAGGTAGCAAGTAACAGAGGAGCTCTGGTAACATTGATAGCCGGCAAGCAAATGAGTGAGAAGCCAGACTATATAGGAAACTCCCATTTCCTGATGGGAACAGGTGCACCGGAGATAGAAGACAGAAGTCAACCAGTACCACCAGTAGCCACCAGAGGGAGCCCACAAACAGAATTCACAACACCAGCTTGTCCTATTGCAGAGGATTGTGAACACCACAGCAGTGTTTTTTTTAATACTTTCCTTCATTAAATAAGATTTGATTCAGGTGATCACCTAATCAGAAGCACATTAAGTAGAATGAGGTGTACTCTGGTTGGAATTCAACTGACAATGGAATGGAATGGCTGTCAGACATGTAGAGAAACTGATTTTTACAAAACTGTGCAGAGGTCTCTTAACTTTTGCCAGAGCTGTATATGCACTGTTTCAGTATGGCCAAAGAGTTGCAACTTGGAATTGAAATATAGTGTTTTAAATGTTACTTTGGATTGCTACTGACAATTTTCTTTTTAAGTCCTCGCAGTCCTAATTCTCCTACTGAAGAAGAGTACTGAAAAATGTGCTTCCTGACTTGTGAGGTGGACAAGCCATAAATGAGATCCGTTTCTGGATTTCTTTTACATTTTTTTGCAACTATCTGCCTTACAAAGTGTGCATGTGTAGGGAGGAGAGCAAAGCTAACGGTCTCTTTTGCGTGTCTGGGCCGGAACTGTCAGGGCTGTCACCATTGTTTCAGGGGGAAGAGAGTCCGGCTGGGGCAGTTCAGGACACCTGACTGTTGGGGGCGGGTCCAACATAAATAGCAGTCTGAGTAGGAAGACAGGAGATTTGGCAGGGAGCGAGCATGTGAGCAGTGAGATGGTTGACTGTTGTGAATTTGCTTTTTGCTCCCTCTAGTGGTTACTAGTTTTTTGACTCTGGTTTTTCTGTCATTCCTTTTATCCGCACCTGGGTCGTTAGTTAGGGGTGTTGCTATATAAGCTCCCTGGACCTTCAGTTCAATGCCTGGCAACGTAGTTATCAGAGCTAGTCTGCTGTGCTCTTGTCTACTGATCCTGGTTCCAGTTATATCAGCTAAGTCTGCCTTTTGCTTTTTGCTATTTGTTTGGGTTTTGTATTTTTGTCCAGCTTGTTCCAAATCTATATCCTGACCTTTGCTGGAAGCTCTAGGGGGCTGGTGTTCTCCCCCCGGACCGTTAGACGGTTCGGGGGTTCTTGAATTTCCAGTGTGGATTTTGATAGGGTTTTTGTTGACCATATAAGTTACCTTTCTTTATTCTGCTATCAGTAAGCGGGCCTCTCTGTGCTAAACCTGGTTCATTTCTGTGTTTGTCATTTCCTCTTACCTCACCGTCTTTATTTGTGGGGGGCTTCTATCCAGCTTTGGGGTCCCCTTCTCTGGAGGCAAGAAAGGTCTTTGTTTTCCTCTACTAGGGGTAGCTAGATTCTCCGGCTGGCGCGTGTCATCTAGAATCAACGTAGGAATGATCCCCGGCTACTTCTAGTGTTGGCGTTAGGAGTAGATATATGGTCAACCCAGTTACCACTGCCCTATGAGCTGGATTTTTGTATTCTGCAGACTTCCACGTTCCTCTGAGACCCTCGCCATTGGGGTCATAACAGTTTGCCAGGCCAGTATTAAATGTTTAATGCATTGCAGAAGAGGGATTATAAGAAAGAAGATTCTGAGTTTTTTTTTTCTCCTTCCCCTTTACCTCAGAGTGGCTATGCTTGCTGCAGACATGAATGTCCAGACCTTGATTACAAGTGTGGACCAGCTGGCTACTCGTGTGCAGGGCATACAAGACTATGTTATCAGAAATCCTAGGTCAGAACCTAAAATACCGATTCCTGAACTGTTTTCCGGAGACAGGTTTAAGTTTAGGAATTTCGTGAATAATTGTAAATTGTTTTTGTCCCTGAGACCCTGTTCATCAGGAGATTCTGCTCAGCAAGTAAAAATTGTTATTTCGTTCTTACGGGGCGACCCTCAGGATTGGGCTTTTTCGCTGGCGCCAGGAGATCCGGCATTGGCTGATCTTGATGCGTTTTTTCTGGCGCTCGGTTTACTTTATGAGGAACCCAATCTTGAGATTCAGGCAGAAAAGGCCTTGCTGTCTATGTCTCAGGGGCAGGACGAGGCTGAAGTGTATTGCCAAAAATTTCGGAAATGGTCCGTGCTGACACATTGGAACGAGTGTGCACTGGCCGCTAATTTTAGAAATGGTCTTTCTGAAGCCATTAAGAATGTTATGGTGGGTTTTCCCATTCCCACAGGTCTGAATGATACTATGGCACTGGCTATTCAAATTGACCGGCGGTTGCGGGAGCGCAAAACCGCAAATTCCCTCATGGTGTTGTCTGAACAGACACCTAATTCGGTGCAATGTGATAGAAAAACCGCAAATTCCCTCATGGTGTTGTCTGAACAGACACCTGATTTAATGCAATGTGATAGAATCCTGACTAGAAATGAGCGGAAAATTCATAGACGCCGGAATGGCTTGTGCTACTACTGTGGTGATTCTACACATGTTATCTCAGCATGCTCTAAACGTATAGCTAAGGTTGTTAGTCCTGTCACCGTTGGTAATTTGCAACCTAAATTTATTCTGTCTGTAACTTTGATTTGCTCACTGTCATCTTATCCTGTCATGGCGTTTGTAGATTCAGGTGCTGCCCTGAGTCTCATGGATCTCTCATTTGCTAAGCGCTGTGGATTTACTCTTGAACCATTAGAAAATCCTATTCCTCTTAGGGGTATTGATGCTACACCATTGGCAGCAAATAAACCGCAGTATTGGACTCAGGTTACCATGTGCATGACTCCTGAACACCGCGAGGTGATACGTTTCCTGGTTTTACATAAAATGCATGATTTGGTCGTTTTGGGGCTGCCATGGTTACAGACCCATAATCCAGTCCTGGACTGGAAGGCTATGTCAGTCTCAAGTTGGGGCTGTCGTGGTATTCATGAGGATTCCCTGCCTGTGTCTATTGCTTCTTCTACGCCTTCGGAAGTTCCGGAGTATTTGTCTGATTATCAGGATGTCTTCAGTGAGTCTGAGTCCAGTGCACTGCCTCCTCATAGGGACTGTGACTGTGCTATAGATTTGATCCCAGGCAGTAAATTTCCTAAGGGAAGACTGTTTAATCTGTCGGTACCTGAACATACCGCTATGCGTTCATATATCAAGGAGTCTCTGGAAAAAGGACATATTCGTCCGTCTTCTTCCCCTCTTGGTGCGGGATTCTTTTTTGTGGCAAAAAAGGACGGATCTTTGAGACCTTGTATTGATTATCGGCTTTTAAATAAGATCACTGTCAAATTTCAGTATCCTTTACCGCTGTTGTCTGACTTGTTTGCCCGGATTAAGGGTGCCAAGTGGTTCACCAAGATAGACCTTCGTGGTGCGTACAACCTTGTGCGCATTAAGCAAGGTGATGAATGGAAAACCGCATTCAATACGCCCGAAGGTCATTTTGAGTACTTGGTGATGCCTTTTGTGCTCTCCAATGCGCCTTCAGTTTTTCAGTCCTTTATGCATGACATTTTCCGGAAGTATCTGGATAAATTTTTGATTGTTTATCTGGATGATATTTTGGTTTTTTCTGATAATTGGGATTCGCATGTGGAGCAGGTCAGGTTGGTCTTTAAAATTTTGCGTGAAAATTCTTTGTTTGTCAAGGGCTCAAAGTGTCTCTTTGGTGTACAGAAGGTTCCCTTTTTGGGGTTCATTTTTTCCCCTTCTGCTGTGGAGATGGACCCAGTCAAGGTCCGAGCTATTCTTGATTGGACTCAGCCCTCGTCAGTTAAGAGTCTTCAGAAGTTCTTGGGCTTCGCTAACTTCTACCGTCGTTTTATCGCTAATTTTTCTAGCATTGTGAAACCTTTGACGGATATGACCAAGAAGGGCTCCGATGTAGCTAACTGGGCTCCTGCTGCCGTGGAGGCTTTCCAGGAGTTGAAACGCCAGTTTACTACGGCGCCTGTTTTGTGCCAGCCTGACGTCTCACTTCCCTTTCAGGTTGAGGTGGATGCTTCGGAGATTGGGGCAGGGGCCGTTTTGTCGCAGAGAGGCCCTGGTTGCTCTGTTATGAAACCTTGTGCCTTTTTCTCTAGGAAGTTTTCGCCTGCCGAGCGAAATTATGATGTGGGCAATCGGGAGTTGTTGGCCATGAAATGGGCATTTGAGGAGTGGCGTCATTGGCTCAAGGGTGCTAAGCATCGTGTGGTGGTCTTGACTGATCACAAAAATCTGATGTATCTCGAGTCTGCTAAACGCCTTAATCCGAGACAGGCCCGCTGGTCATTGTTTTTCTCCCGCTTTGATTTTGTTGTCTCGTATTTACCAGGTTCAAAGAATGTGAAGGCCGATGCTCTTTCTAGGAGCTTTGTGCCTGATGCTCCTGGAGTCGCTGATCCTGTTGGTATTCTTAAAGATGGAGTTATCTTGTCAGCTATTTCTCCGGATCTGCGACGTGTGTTGCAGAGATTTCAGGCTGATAGGCCTGAGTCTTGTCCACCTGACAGACTGTTTGTCCCGGATAAGTGGACCAGCAGAGTCATTTCCGAGGTTCATTCCTCGGTGTTGGCAGGTCACCCGGGAATTTTTGGCACCAGAGATCTGGTGGCCAGGTCCTTTTGGTGGCCTTCCTTGTCAAGGGATGTGCGGTCATTTGTGCAGTCCTGTGGGACTTGTGCTCGAGCTAAGCCTTGCTGTTCTCGTGCCAGCGGTTTGCTCTTGCCCTTGCCTGTCCCGAAGAGACCTTGGACACATATCTCCATGGATTTCATTTCTGATCTTCCGCTATCTCAGGGCATGTCCGTTATCTGGGTGATATGTGATCGCTTCTCCAAGATGGTCCATTTGGTTCCGTTGCCTAAGCTGCCTTCCTCTTCCGATCTGGTTCCTGTGTTTTTCCAGAACGTGGTTCGTTTGCACGGCATCCCTGAGAATATTGTGTCAGACAGAGGATCCCAGTTCGTTTCCAGGTTCTGGCGATCCTTTTGTAGTAGGATGGGCATTGATTTGTCGTTTTCGTCTGCTTTCCATCCTCAGACTAATGGACAGACGGAGCGAACCAATCAGACTTTGGAGGCTTATTTGAGGTGTTTTGTCTCTGCTGATCAGGACGATTGGGTGACATTCTTGCCGTTGGCTGAGTTTGCCCTTAATAATCGGGCTAGTTCCGCCACCTTGGTTTCGCCTTTTTTCTGCAACTCTGGTTTCCATCCTCGCTTTTCTTCGGGTCATGTGGAGCCTTCTGACTGTCCTGGGGTGGATTCTGTGGTGGATAGGTTGCAGCAGATCTGGAATCATGTGGTGGACAACTTGAAGTTGTCACAGGAGAAGGATCAGCGCTTTGCCAACCGCCGCCGCGGTGTGGGTCCCCGACTACGCGTTGGGGATTTGGTGTGGCTTTCTTCCCGCTTTGTTCCTATGAAGGTCTCCTCTCCCAAATTTAAACCTCGTTTTATTGGGCCTTACAAGATATTGGAAATCCTTAATCCTGTATCTTTTCGTCTGGATCTTCCTGTGTCGTTTGCTATTCACAATGTATTTCATAGGTCCTTGTTGCGGCGGTACATTGTGCCTGTAGTTCCTTCTGCTGAGCCTCCTGCTCCGGTGTTGGTTGAGGGCGAGTTGGAGTACGTGGTGGAGAAGATCTTGGATTCTCGCCTCTCCAGGCGGAGGCTTCAGTACCTGGTCAAGTGGAAGGGCTATGGTCAGGAGGATAATTCCTGGGTGGTCGCCTCTGATGTTCATGCGGCCGATTTAGTTCGTGCCTTTCATGCCGCTCATCCTGATCGCCCTGGTGGTCGTGGTGAGGGTTCGGTGACCCCTCACTAAGGGGGGGGTACTGTTGTGAATTTGCTTTTTGCTCCCTCTAGTGGTTACTAGTTTTTTGACTCTGGTTTTTCTGTCATTCCTTTTATCCGCACCTGGGTCGTTAGTTAGGGGTGTTGCTATATAAGCTCCCTGGACCTTCAGTTCAATGCCTGGCAACGTAGTTATCAGAGCTAGTCTGCTGTGCTCTTGTCTACTGATCCTGGTTCCAGTTATATCAGCTAAGTCTGCCTTTTGCTTTTAGCTATTTGTTTGGGTTTTGTATTTTTGTCCAGCTTGTTCCAAATCTATATCCTGACCTTTGCTGGAAGCTCTAGGGGGCTGGTGTTCTCCCCCCGGACCGTTAGACGGTTCGGGGGTTCTTGAATTTCCAGTGTGGATTTTGATAGGGTTTTTGTTGACCATATAAGTTACCTTTCTTTATTCTGCTATCAGTAAGCGGGCCTCTCTGTGCTAAACCTGGTTCATTTCTGTGTTTGTCATTTCCTCTTACCTCACCGTCTTTATTTGTGGGGGGCTTCTATCCAGCTTTGGGGTCCCCTTCTCTGGAGGCAAGAAAGGTCTTTGTTTTCCTCTACTAGGGGTAGCTAGATTCTCCGGCTGGCGCGTGTCATCTAGAATCAACGTAGGAATGATCCCCGGCTACTTCTAGTGTTGGCGTTAGGAGTAGATATATGGTCAACCCAGTTACCACTGCCCTATGAGCTGGATTTTTGTATTCTGCAGACTTCCACGTTCCTCTGAGACCCTCGCCATTGGGGTCATAACAGTTGACTCCCTCTCGACAGACCCACACCAGCTAGCTGTGCCTGCACCCCCAGCTAGCAAGACTGCCGACACATCCTACCCTCAGCTCAGAGAGACATCCGCACTGGGTAGTGACCAGGATAGAGTGCATACCTTGGCTCCACTCACAACCATGTAGGCTCTGCATAGTCCCATCCTTGTGGTACCTGCTAAGGACCGGCCTGTGCCTGTGGCTGTGTCCTCTGGACTGTGTGCTTTAACTGCGACCTTGTCTACTGAACTCTCTGCTTTTTCCACTGTGCCACCAACCATCATCTCTACCCCACCGTGTGCCTGGATCAGGAGATCATGTGGTGAAGGACCTGGAGGATTCGTCACCGCAAGGTGACAATGCATCGCCCTTCTGCGGGACCAGATCGGAGACATCTCGTGCCACCTGCGTTGCCATCGAGGGATCTTCCAGCCACCTTACTCCACCGCAGAGACTGATAAGTTAATCTGTTATTATTTTCTGCATTTGACTTTCCCTATCTGCAAATTCTCACCCTTTACCCCCCTGCTTGTACTATCACTGTTTGATATAAAGAACCTGTTAACCCTTGCTCTGCCTTCTGTGTGTCACTGCACCCTATGCACCTGATATCATCCTACACTTGGCGTAGCCAGCAGGATGCAGTCCAATAGCATGCAGGCGGCAGACCAAGCAGTTGGGGGTGGCCCCAGGACTAGCATTCCCTGGGGGACATACTGAGTAATTTGCCCAAATTCACGGGGAGTAACACTATGCTGTGAAGCTGGACTGAACACCTTAAATGCATGATGAGAATGCACCCCATGACCCCTGTGCTGGAGGCTGAGGTGGCTATTATGGCACTGGATGGAGAAGTCAGGGATTCAGTAATGTTACGGACTCCATGAGCCCAGGATACCTTTAACAAGGTGTTACAGATCTTGGAGGAGAGTCACGGAGACCCCATAGCCATACGGAAACTGAGAACACGTCTTTTTAGCAGAATGCAGAGAGAGAGGGAGACCGTAACCCAATATACGAATGCATTACAAGAGCTACACACTGCAATTATTAGAAAAGACAGCAGGGAAGTGAGACCCTCAGACATAATGTTACAAGACCTCCTAGTGACTGGTTTGCGAGACGTGCTGACAAAACTAGCCCTGAGAGAACGAGTACGGGTGAACCCCAAATGACTTTCCCTGAAGTAGGGAGTGAGGCACACATGCGTGAACAGGAGCAGGAGGTGACAGTCCCGGTGGGGAAGGTCCAGAGCGTGGGGGTGTCTGTAAATGCCATTACTGGACCCCAATGGGTGGAAGAACTGAGGACAGAACTTCTGAGTGTGAAAGTAGAACTGGCTGATATAAAGAAGAAAACGGAGGGTACCAGTAATTCTCCAGAGAGCAGGGAAGGCTCAGAGCCCCAACGTGACTCCAGAATGCTTCGCTGGCCAAGGCACATCACTTGTTACAACTGCAGAGAGAGCGGACACGTTGCACAGGAGTGCACTCACCGAGGAAGAGTGACATCTTGTCGCCCATTAAATTAGAGGGCTCCGAGATGGGGGGACGCTTCCTGGTGCCAGAACAGGTGAGGAAAAGTAGTGGAAGTCCCACAAGTTTAGTGTCAACATGCACCCTGATATGGGCAGAAATGGACGGATGTGCAGTGCGATGCCAGGTGGACATGGGCTTGCTGGTGACAACGATGCCAGAGGCTTACTACCGGCAACACTTTCCCCAAGCAAATCGGCCTGAATGGGGCTCTGAGATAAAGCTGATGGTGCACAACCAGCTACCCATCCTGGTCGCAGAGGTGGTATGGATGCAGGTGTCTGTCTGTGGGAAAGACCTGGGACAGAAAGGCGTGGTGTTGACACAGGAAGAAGTGAATTATGGACCTGCTGTCACCTTGGGAATGAATGTGCTGGAGGAGTTTGGGAGCCTTCTCCTCAAAGACCCCTCTAATGAGACTGAAACAGTGGAGAGCATGTTGAATCAGATGTTGTAGGCCGGCGTGATTAGGGAGAGCCAGAGTTCGTGGGCTGCCCCAATTGTGTTAGTATGGAAGAAAGATGGCACCTTGCATTTTTTTGTGGATTACCGAAAACTCATCACCTGTACTGTGAGGAACTCATACCCGTTACCCCGGATTGAGGAGTCCCTGTCTGCTCTGGGGAAAGCTAGATTCTTTTCCACACTGGATCTCGCCAGCTGCTACTGGCAAGTCCTTATTTCTGAACAAGATCAAGCATAGACTGCCTTCATTCTTCCCATGGGCCTATACGAGTTCAATCGTATGCCATTTGGCTTAGCCAACGCTCCCAGAACTTTTCAACATCTCATGGAGAGGTGCCTAGGGGACTTGAACTTTGAATCGACGCTCATCTACCTGGATGACATTATAGTCTTTGCGGCTTCATTCAAGGAACATCTGCAATGCCTAGAACAAGTGTTGGCCTGCCTGCAGAGACACGGACTAAAAGTAAAACCCCAGAAGTGCCATTTGTTCCACATGCAAATTGAATACTTGGGCCATGTCGTTTCTGCCAAAGGGGTAGAACCCTCTGGAGAAAAGGTCACCATGATTCAAGACTGGCCCACTCCAGTAACCGTGAAGGATGTGCGGGCATTCCTGAGACTGGTTATTACAGGCGGTTTGTGAAGAACTTCGCTTGATGGGCAATGCCCTTACAGGAGCTGTTGAAAAAGTACCCTCAGGTGCCATGAACTGGAAGATCTGCTGGAAGGAATCCCAAGAAGAGGCCTTTCAAGATCGCAAAAAGGCACTCACCGAAGCTCCTATCCAGGCTTACATGGATTTATCACAAACCGTTCATTCTCCACACCAACGGGAGTCTGCTGGGACATGGGGCTGTGTTGTCATAGATGCAGGATGGAAGAGAGAGGGTGATCGCTTATGCAAGTCGTTCACTTCACGATTCTGAACGCAATCCGGACAATTACAGTTCTTTCAAGTTGGAGCTGCTGGCGTTGGTGTGGGCTATGATGGAGAGATTTGCGGACATATTTGCCTGGCTATGAAGTGTTGGTGCGTAATCATAACAACCCGTTTGCTCACCTCCAGAATGCGAGACTGGGGGCCCTGGAACAGCGATGGGTGGCCAGAATGGCGAAATTCAGCTATAAGATTGCCTACAAAAGGAGGGAAGAAAATACCCACGCTGATGCCCTGTCCAGGAGGAAGAGCACCAGACCTGAGCGGGACAGAGATGAAGAGCTAGGAGAGGATGAAGTCCTGAGATTCCGGAGGTCCACCAGGATGGTGGAGGCAACGCTGGGACAGATACATTCTTCATTCCAAGATGGCATACTGGGACAAACTCAAGATGAGTGGGTTTAGCTTCAACAGGAAAATGGCTAACTGGCATTGTTAAGGTGATGTGTGGCTTCTCAGAGACCTCCTAGCTCGATAGAAAGAGGTACTTAGCCCCCGGACGTGTTTCGGATCCTATGGCAGTGGGAACAACTACGGATGAGGAATGGCTTACTATAATGGAAAACACAACTGTGGACTGAGCCGAATGTGACCTGGCAAGTCCTTGTTCCAACAACGTCATTGTCTGAAATTGCTGTCGCTGCACATGAGCAAGGGGCCCACTATGGTTCAGAAAAACCTTCCAATGGCTACAAAGGTTCATCTTCCACCCCAGTTGAAGACGAAAGTGGACGAGGACTGTAGGAAGTGCCGGACACGTGAACTGGCTAAGCCACCAGAGCAGAAAGCAACATTCAGTCCATTGTAACCTCCGCTCCTATTGTAAACTCTTTACAATAGACTATCTAACCATCGGCCGGGCCCATTAGGGCTATGAACATTGCCTGGTAATGGTGAATCACTTCACAAAATTTGCCATGGTGACTCCGACCCAGGATCAGACTGCAGAGTCCGCTGCGTACGCAATATGTAAGAACTTCATCCAACCCTATGGGTGTCCAAAGAGAATTTACTCCGATCGGGGAGCTTGTTTCTTGGGAAGAATGGATGAATTGCACCACCTGTACCAGATTGACCACACCGTACCATCCTCAGGGTAATGGTGCCTGTGAATGATTTAACCATACACTGATTCAGATGCTAAGAACTCTAGAGGAAGATCGGAAGGCCCGGAGGCCAGAGTACGTTTCTGAACTGGTGTGGGCATATAATAATCGAGTACATCGAACTATAGGATAGACACCTTACTCTCTTCTGTTCGGCAGAGAAGGAAAAGGAATCACGAGTTGGCATTGGACCCAGAAGAGGACTTCCCATGGATGAGTGTGTCCTCCTAGGTTCAGGAACATCAACACCACCTGCAGACCTTGCACCGGTTTGTCCAGTCAAGATTACAGGAGCTAGAACATGCAGAGAAGACCCCATCTGGAGCAACAGAGTTTTGAGTTGGAGACCGGGTCTTAGTGCGGGAGAAGCGCCCTCGAGACAAGCTGGAAAATTGTTGGTAGAAAGACCCATATTGGGTAAAGAGAAGAGTTAGTCCAGAGGGACCTGTCTACGAAGTCCAGCCTGAAGGAAAGGAAAACGCCCCCACTCTAACTCTTCACCGGAATATGCTCTGACCCTGCCTGTCTAAGAACCCTGTCTGAGTAGAAGAGGAACCCGAGGCTCCTGAGATGTTTCATACACCAATGGAAGGATAAGATGAAGAAGGGGTGAAGGATTAAGCTCCGAGAGGTTGGAACCAGAGGATACAGGCTCGCCCATGGCTCTTCCCCCACAGCCGGATTCAGCCCCACAAGAGAGCTCCACAACTTTTCCTAATCTGAGAACCTCCAAACGAACAACAGCTGGCAAGCCCCCCAATCGCTGTGACCAAGAAAATTTTCTCTGGCAACAATCCGCATAGTAAAGGAGAAGACAGTCACACACACCTCGAAGAGTCTCGCCCATGGAATGGCAAGAAAAAAAGAGTGGAGGAGTGTAGGTCGGAGAGCCAAGCTAACGGTCTCTCTTGCGTGTCTGGGCAGGAACTGTCAGGGCTGTCACCATTGTTTCAGGGGGAAGAGATTTCTGACCGGGGCAGTTCAGGACACCTGACTGATGGGGGCGGGTCCGACATAAATAGCAGTCTGAGTAGGAAGATGGGGGATTTGGTGGAGAGCGAGCAAGTGAGGAGTGAGACGGTTGACTCCCTCTCGATGGACCCATGCCAGCTAGCTGTGCCTGTACCCCCAGCTAGCTAGACTGCCAACACATCCTACCCTCAGCCTAGAGAGACATCCTGCAGGTCCTCTGGTCACCCCTGCAGCACTAGAGGAAACACATTAGAGAGTTCAGAGCAATGTATGCTTGCTGGAGCTGCTGCAGAGCAGACAAGCAGGGAGTACAAATCATCTCACAAACTGCTGAATCTCCAAAGAGACAGACACAGAACGGAAGGCTCATCCTACCCACTTAGTAGAGTGGACTCCAGCTGCCTCCAGACTGGTCAGAACCTGTACTTAGTGACCAGTTCCCCTGGATTAAATCTGCTTCCATCATCAGTAAAGGTAAAGACTGAATTCTTTTGCCTCCTTGCTTCTTTCTGCTGCACTGCTCACTACAACTCCCATCATTGCCCCAGGGACATGCTCCTGCTGAGGGGAGTGATCCATTTTGCAGCATTACCACCTATCCCCTGGGGACTCCGCTTGCAGCGCTGGCCATCCCTGGCCAAACACCTCAGCTGGCGTCACGATGCAACCATAAACTGTTATCCCCTGTAAATATTCCCTTTTCATTTGCCTAGTCAGGGCCATGGTGCTGGGCAATCGTCACTGTGAGATCCCTGATAGACTGCCTGCCTGGCTACCGAGTACCCCCGGCTGCACGACCATGGCAACTGTATATAGTAAAATTCATGGACTCTATTGAAGATGGTCCCCTGACTGGTATTCTTATGAGTACTGTCATGGTAAGCTGTTATGATCCGGTGACCTTGGAGCCACATGAGAGACTTTCTCAGGAGTAGGTGGTACCTGTACTGACCGCAAACCCTAAACTAACACCGCAACTAGAAGTAGCCGTGGGATGTACCTAACACGTCCTAGATACCTCGACACAGCCGGAGGACTAAATACCCCTATAGATGGAAATGGGAATTCTATCTTGCCTCAGAGCAGAACCCCAAAGGATAGGCAGCCCCCCACAAATACTGACTGTGAGTATAAGAGGAAAGACACACGCAGGCAGAAAAACAGGATTTAGCAAAAGAGGCACTTCTAGCTAAATAGAAAAGGATAGGACAGAATTCTAAGCGGTCAGTATTAAAATCCTAAAAATATCCACAGCAGATAATACAAATATTCTACATCTAACTAAAGACATAGAAAGTATATCTGCATCTCCTGAGAATCCAGCATGACTGAAAAATCCAAACAAAGTCTAAGCTGGACAAAAACACAATGAATTGCACTGAATTGCAAAGCACACTGCAAGTGTGCACAGAGACAAAAAACCAGACACTTATCTTAGCTGAATTGGCAGCAGGGCATGAGGAACCAGAGAGAGATGCAATCCCTTCAAGAACAATGGACAACTGGCAAGGACTCATGGATCCTGCACACTTAAATACCTAATAGAGCTGCAATCAGCAGAAACACCTGCCCTGGATTACAACCCCAAGACAACTGCACTACCACCAACAACCACCGGAGGGAGCCCAAGAGCAGAATTCACAACAGTAAGCATGAAGATCTTAAGCAAATCCCTGGCTGCCATGATAATCCATTGGTATCCCTCAATCACATACTGGGGGGGGGTTAAAATGGTGCATCTTTGGCTGTGCACTGTAAATATTGCTGTTACAGATTGACAGCAGCATTTAGCAGGTTAACACTGATGGGCAGAGCTTGGCTCTACTCGCTGCAGTTAGAGTCAGATAATAGCTAAATAACATAGCAATCATCTGCCAGTTATGATGCAGGCTCAACACCTGAGCCAGCTCCATACACTAACTCCTGCTAAGCGTAATTCTCCAGAACACAGTCAGCCGAGTAAACTCGGATGATCTGAGCCAGAGGTGATAGAAGGCATGACTCAAATGCCTGTGTTGCTGGTTCTGTGAGTCATGATAGTAGGGGCAATAGCAGTGGCAGTATCACGCTAAACCAGTGCAAATATTATGGTGGGAATCAGTGGGGGGAACAAATGTCAGCGTAGACAGAGATGATAATGATTAGGGTTGAGCGACTTTTATTTTTATAGGATCGGGTCGGGTTTCACGAAACCCGACTTTCTCAAAAGTCGGGTCGAGTGAAATCGGCCGATCCTATAAAAAAGTCGGGGTTGGGGTCGGCCGAAACGCGAAACCCAATGCAGTGCAATGGGATACTATGGTTCCCAGGGTCTGAAGGAGAGGAAACTCTCCTTCAGGCCCTGGGATCCATATTTAAGTGTAAAATAAAGAATTAAAATAAAAAATATTGATATACTCACCGTCTGACGCGCCCTGGTAGTAATTGGCATCTTCCGTTCCTAAGAATGGCGCTTGAAAGACCTTTCGATGACGTCACGGCTGGTGATTCGTCGCGGCGGCCCACGTGACCGCTGAGCGACCAATCACAACAAGCCGTGACGTAATTCTCAGGTCCTAAATTCCTCATTCTAGGAATTTAGGCCATGAGAATTACGTCACGGCTTGTGATTGGTCGCTGAGCGGTCACGTGGGCCGCCGCGACCAATCACAAGCCGTGACGTCATCGAAAGGTCCTTCACGCGCTGATTCTTAAGAAGGAAGGCTGCCGGAAAGAAGCCAAGGGTGAGTATATTCCTATTAGGTATATACTCACCCTCGGACGCACCCTGCTTCTTTCCGGCAGCCTTCCTTCTTAAGAATCAGCGCGTGAAGGACCTTTCGATGACGTCACGGCTTGTGATTGGTCGCGGCGGCCCACGTGACCGCTCAGCGACCAATCACAAGCCGTGATGTAATTCTCATGGCCTAAATTCCTAGAATGAGGAATTTAGGACCTGAGAATTACGTCACGGCTTGTTGTGATTGGTCGCTCAGCGGTCACATGGGCCGCCGCAACCAATCACAAGCCGTGACGTCATCGAAAGGTCTTTCAAGCGCCATTCTTAGGAACGGAAGATGCCGGTTACCAGCGGCGATGTCCAGGCTGAGTCGGAGAGGTGAGTATATCAATATTTTTTATTTTAATTCTTTATTTTACACTTAAATGTGGATTCCGATACCGAGTTCCGATATCGCAAACATATCGGAACTCGGTATCGGAATTCCGATACCAGATTCAGAAGATCGCCGACCTCATGGCCGACCCCACACAGGGGTCGGGTCGGGTTTCATGAAACCCGACTTTGCCAAAAGTCGGCGACTTCTGAAAATGGCCGACCCGTTTCGCTCAACCCTAATAATGATGATTCGGTAGTGGACAGGACTTAAAAACTAGATAGGGGTGCCGATAAGGTGATATCAGAATAGGAGTGTTTGGCTCAGCAATACACAGCAGAGGCAACACACAGCTAAATGATCCACTGTGGCAAAATCTGCTTATTTTGCAGTTTACCCTGGTGCTGGTAAAAAAAAGCTTGTGCTGTTTGTGGACGAAACTCAACAGCACCTGAAAGCTTTGCTTATAGTAATGGAATCACCTGCCATCACCATCTCCTGCTCATATGGAAAAAGCAAGTCACCAATTACGACAAGGTTCAAATGGATCTCTTATCCCTACTCCTAGTACCTGTCTCTCTGTCAACAAGGCCAAATCTTCAAGAACAACCTGGTTGGTGTCATTATTGCCATCATCTTCACTCACCACTACTGCTTGTATTACTCTGAGTACTCCTCTTCTTTCTCCTTCATCACACCACCAATGCAGTCCCTGCTGTACGACCTAGTGGAGTAGTGGGATACAAATTGATAAATACATTGTGGCAGTAATGTAAAACCTCTGTCATGTTTCTCAAGAAAATCTTTGTCTGTCGGTCCACTGTCTACCAGTTCTTGAAATGCAAGGATGGGAACCATTAGGGTAAGTCTCCACGTTCAGGATTGCATCAGGATTTGGTCAGGATTTTCCATCAGTTTTTGTAAGCCAAAACCAGGAGTGGGTGATGAATACAGAAGTGGTGCATATGTTTCTATTATACTTTTCCTCTGATTGTTCCACTCCTGGTTTTGGCTTACAAAAACTGATGGAAAATCCTGACCAAATCCTGATGCAATCCTGAACGTGGAGACTTACCCTGAAACCTTTTATCTGCAATAAAATAGACAATAAAAATCACTTAGGGTATGTGTCCACGTTCAGGATTGCATCAGGATTTGGTCAGGATTTTTCATCAGTTTTTGTAAGCCAAAACCAGGTGTGGAATAAATAGAGGAAAAGTAAAATAGAAACACATGCACCACTTCTGCATTTATCACCCACTCCTGGTTTTGGCTCACAAATACTGATGAAAAATCCTGACCAAATCCTGATGCAATCCTGAACATGGAGACATACCCTTATAGTTTTTTAAGCAGTCATTTGCCTACTTAACGGAATGTCCTCTCTGGTTACATGATCCTTCATGGCACTGCTGACCAGAGGTTGAAGTAGTTACATTTACTCATGCATCTATAGCACTTTTTATGGTTAACCCTTAACAGTAGTTCAGGAAAGTGTTTAATGGATACAGCTGTGCAAACAGGAATCATGACAAAATGTATTGTTATTTTTATATTCAAATTAAAATGATTTACTGACTATAAGCTTTACAAAATTATAAGATGATGAAACCGCACTAGACTCAACAAACATCAGTCATTTCGAAATAAGGAAATCCATTTTCCTGTACAGAATAAATGCCTTGAGTGTACAGCTGTATACCCAGTCATTTGGGGATGCAGTAAACAAGTGGTCTGCCCAAAATGAAAAAAAAGTAATAATACAGAAAAAGTCTAAAAATAAAATGCAGCACACTGAACGGTTTTGTTCCCATCTGAACAGCTGCTCCGCAAACTGCCTGTGCTCTATAAATATATCTACTATGTCATCTTGAGGTCATTTTGCAGCCAATATAAATTTATTCTTTTAACTTGTAGTTTTCCTAAATTATGTGTGGTATAAGAGAAATTATAAGACATTTGCTCTAAATTTTAGAAATCTGTACCAGTAGTGATTGCCTGGCTGACTGTTACAATAATAGTTACTTGTTACTTGAAGGGGTTTCGCACTATCAGGGCAGCATGGTGGCTCAGTGGTTAGCACTATGGTCTTGGGTTTAAATCACACTGAGAACATCTTCATGGAGTTTGTTTGTTTTCCCCATGTTTGTGTGAGCTTCCTTCAGGTACTCTGGTTTTCCTCCCACACTCCAAAGACATAGTGATGTGGATTGTGAGCCCCAGTGGGGTTATGTCTGTAAGGTGCTGTGAAATTTTTGATAATCAGAATTATTAATGTTTTATTTGTATTATTTATTTTTATTTATTAATGTATTTGCTTATATTTCAATAATAGTTATTATTGATAAATTTAATTTTTTTTAGTAGTAATAAAATATTTTTATTTTTTTGATTAAAATTATATACTTATTATCTGTATACGGTGTTGGGGTGAGGAAGCACATTGTCAACCGGTGAGTTGGGGGGAACTACAATTGCTCCAATACAGAGAAGAACAGGGGTATACTGCATCCACAGATGCTCTGTGGTTCATATTATATTACTGGGCACTCTCTGAAACAACTAGTTATTCACCATAAATAAATACAGTACTTCGAGCAGCATTTGAGAACTTGGATTTCACCCCATTCTCACCATCCATCTACTGACAACATAATATCTTAGGAGCTTTCACAAGCCAATGGTGCTTAGCAGAGGAGGTATACATGGGTATAAATAGACGGCCCAATTAGGTGGACCAACCCTGATGAAGGACTGTGTCCTTTGAAATGCATCATTTTTTTGCCTATCTATGAACCCGTCATTGAGGATTGGTGATTTCACCTCCACCATGCCCCTCCGCTTACCTCGCTACTACACGGCAGCGCTTCCGGCCGGAGCACGCCGGTATTTTGTATCTTTGCAAGCACCAGGGGAGGAATAGCAATGGGAAAACGCTCCCACTGCAGACCGCTTGCTCCACGAAGACTGTGTCAGCCCCGGACAGAAGGATGCAAGCCACACCCATCTGGGAAAGAGTAAGTGCTGCATTCCTTATATAATTACCGCCCAAAGCCCGTCCCATACTTCATAAGCATTTTTTTCACATTTCAGCAGGACTATAGAATGGTAGTTTTGTGATTTATACTATTTAAATAAAAATTGCATTCATGTTATTTTTTTGCATTATTTTCCATTGTATGTACAGTAAGAATGTACAGTAAGAATGTATGTGTGTATTGTACATTTTGTATGGTTTTGGAGAGAAATGAAGCTTATAAAGTTGTTGTAACTTATTGTTGTACAACCCCAGGCAAAAATTATGGAATCACCGGCCTTGGAGGATGTTCATTCAGTTGTTTAATTTGATTCATGTCAGTCCACTTGGTGCAACAGCTCTCCAAGGTGTGATCATTCCTTTTTAGATGCAGACTAACGAGCAGATCTAATTTGATGCAGGTGTTATTTTTGAGTATGAAAATTTACAGGGTGACTCCATAATTTTTTCCTCTGAATCGAGTGATTCCATACATTTTCCCCTATGCTTGGTTATAAAAAGTAACCATTACTGACTACCACATTTTTTGTTCTTGATTTCTTTTAGGCTGTGTGCACACGTAGCAGATTTTTCACTTTTTTTTTTGCTATAAAAACGTTATAAAACCACGAAAAAAACGCATACATTAAGCATCCTACTTAATAGAATGCAATCTGCATTTTTTGTGCACATGCTGCATTGTTTTCCTGAGCGGAATCGCATTCCAGAAAAAAACGCAGCATGTTCATTAAATTTGCGGAATCGCAGGGATTCCGCACACCTAGGAATGCATTGCTCTGCTTACTTCCTGCATGGGGCTATGCCCACCATGCGGGAAGTAAGCAGATCATGTGCGGTTGGTACCCAGGGTGGAGGAGAGGAGACTCTCCTCCACGGACTGGGCACCATATAATTGTTAAAAAAAAGAATTAAAATAAAAAATATTTATATACTCACCCTCTGATGGCCCCGGAGTCTTCCCGCCTCTCAGCGATGCACGCTACCGCTTCCGTTCCCAGGGATGCTGTGTGTGAAGGACCTGTGATGACGTCGTGGTCACGTGACCACGATGACGTCGTGGTCACGTGACCATGACGTCATCCCAGGTCCTGCACACAAAGCATTTATAGGAACGGAAGCCACTGAGGAGATCGGGGGCCATCAGAAGGTGAGTATGACGATTTTTTTCATTTTTTTTTATTATTTTTAACATTATATCTTTTACTATTGATGCTGCATAGGCAGGATCAATAGTAAAAAGTTGGTCACACTTGTCAAACACTATGTTTGACAAGTGTGACCAATCTGTCAATCAGTTTTCCAAGCGATGCTGCAGATCGCTTGGAAAACGCTAGCATTCTGCAAGCTAATTACGCTTGCAAAATGCTAGTGTTTAGCGGGAATACGCATGCCAATTTCGCATGCGATATACCCGCGGCAGGAGTTGCAGAATTGCCGCAGAAATTTCCACGGAAATTCTGCGACGTGTGCACTTAGCCTTAGTGTTTCTTAAAGCCAGAAAGTTGCCATTTGAAGTGACTTTAGTTTTGTGCCATGTCTGTGATCTGCTTTTTTTTCTACAAAATTAAACAACTGCATGAACATCCTCCAAGGCCGGTGATTACATAATTTTTGAGAGGGGTTGCAGATAAAGTTTATCCTGTAGTTTATAAAGAGGTTGTGATAGAGAAAAATTGGGGTCACTTTTGGTTCAGAAGTCAAAATTTAGTTAAAAAAAAGTGTCACATCTAACTTAATGAAAATTATCTTCCCCAATGTTTTTTGATGGCCAAAGCCAATGAATGCTAAAACCTACACAGGTGTTCTCTCATTTGGATATGGAAATTATTGGAAAAGTGTTCTAGTCCCAAATAAAATTGGCATACTGTTTGAATTTGTACTATATGAGCTACTATGTGGTGTGGCTATGTGGTGTGTAATGTCAGCATTATTCTATGGATACTTCTAGGAATGGGCTCTGATATTTAGCTGACACAATTATGGTAGATATCAATACAAATTCTGCCATATGCAAAATACCAAAATTAGTACTGTTATTGCTGTATGGGCAATTGTATTTCTTAAAATTGCATTTGCACTGCTATCTGACAGTGTGTGCGCATTGTATGTATTGATAAAATTAATAGGCATAAAAGCAATGATAGATAATGAGGGTACAACAGAGCATTGATTACTGGCTCGTGGCTACCAAAAAAGAACCTTTATCTTTGTGGCCTACCAGTCTACTTGATCAGTCTCCTCCAAGGCTGCATTTAGCCCTGTGAAGATACTTATGCTCTGTTCTCAGACTGACCAGTCAGGTCTGTTTCCCAGAAGCAAGATGGCACATATTTGATCTGTCTGTGCCAAGCTTATTTCTACAGAAATTTCCAAACTCTACCTCAATTAAACAACTTTATTTTGGCTCATTAGGAAAATAACTTAGTGAGCCATGTTCACCAGAGGAAAGAGCTTGCTTTATTTTCAGGCAATAATTGTAGTTTAAACATCCACACAAATACCATCTCCTTTACTTTAATAGAAAGCTAAACAGACAAATTCTCATATTTCAGTGCGTTTAAAGTAGGTAGGACACAAACTTAAAAAAAAACTTTAAATATTTGACATCTTTTTTTTTTTTACTTCCTTTCATACAATTTTCACTCAAAACTGAATGGAAAAAAATATTGACTTCACTTTTCAACAAGATGTGACTGTAATAATGTGTTACATAATATTATGACTTTACAGGATGTCTAGCCCCAAGAAATAACAGATCAGAAATAATCATATGAGACCATCTTGGGTGTAGTTGTTCACACGTGGCATTTCAACAAAGAATTGTGCCACATTTTTTTGTTGGGGAGGGGCTTTTTTATGCAAAATTCCTATGGCATACACACAAAATGCAAAGAAAAGCTAAAATGTTGGCACCCTTGACATAGTTACAGAATTTTTTTTAACCAAATGTCAAGAATGACTTTGGAGAGTTCACGTAGATCCCACCATTGCCACCAATTGTTAAAGGTCACATGCTGAACCACCAAGCTGGTTCCTTTTTGTCACAAACAGACCTCTGCTGTCCCCTATATTCAGTACAATTAAACAATTGGCTGACAATTATTGAATGAGGCTATGGCTGTTTCCACTAATAGGCAGGTTATTGGAGAACTAACAGTATATACAGTACACCTACGATTCCAATGCACAGACTTCATATAAATACGGTATGGTCACTGCTAACTCCACGATAACCCAAGAAAAATTATTAGCTGCCACCACTAATCGTTGGTAGGCCGATTGGACAACTGACAGATCACGTATGGCTTTCAAGAGTGCGGTTTACAGAACAAAAGAAACCAAACTATTAAATTTTATATTTAATCCAGAAAGATAGGCAGTGTTTCAAAAAAATATACAAAATATTTTACAATGGAGACAAAACAATGCAGCATATACAATTGCATAAAATAAAAGAATAACACAAAATAAACTTACTACGCTGGCTCAGTTAGCAAAGGAAAACATTTTGATTGGAAACGACCAGTGAACGGGAATCATGCATACACTGGCATATATCTCTCTGCAGGAACACCGATCATAATTCACCTTGTCCTTTTATCAGCACCTAAGTTACACCCACACATCTCCCCTTGATGACTCACAATAGGGATGGTCATGGGATGCGGCATCAGTTTCAGAAAATTATTTGAGATTTCCAATTTCCAGGATATCTCCACCCCTGGGAATCACAGTCTGGATATATTACGTCATATTTTTTGTAATGATTTTACTATTACCTAGAGACGAAACATGACCCGATTCACACTATCTATCAGGCGGTTATTTAATTGGAGGGATTCTTGCAAATATACGATGAAGTGAGTTAGTGTGTCAAGGCTGCACCCTCTCTTCGATGCCGAAAATCTATAGCTCATAAAAATATGGTCATTACAAGCCCCAATGAAGTATTTCTCATAGAAAATTATTGCAATTACACATGTTTTGTTATACACATGTTTATTTCTTTTATGTGCATTGGAACAACACAAAAAAAAAAGAGAAAGAAAAGACAAATTGGATATCATTTCACACAAAACCCCAAAATGGGCCAGACAAAATTGTTGGCACCCACGACTTAATATTTGGTTGCACATGCTTTGGAATAAATAATTACAATCAATTGCTTCCTATAACCATCAACAAGCTTCTTACACCTCACAACTGAAATTTTTAACCACTTTTCTTTTGCCATCTCCTCCGGGTCTCACTTATTTGAGGGTGCCTTCTCCTAACAGCAATTTAAAGATCTCTCCACAGGTGTTCAATGGGCTTTAGATCCGGAATCATTGCTGGCCACTTCAGAACTCTCAAGAACTCTTTTTTTCTCTGCTTTTCTGTTGATCCAATGCACTCAAAGAAATAAACATGTGTATAACAAAACATGTGTATTTGCAATAATTTTCTGGAACAATTTCAAGGGTGCCTTGAACTCCTACTGGCGGATTCCCTTTAATTAGTCACAACAAGGAACAAATGCAAGAAAGAGGATCATTTTTTGACCTTTACTTTTCCTGAAATTAGCACTCACTCTTATCATTGGTTTAAAAAAAGGATTAAAATTGCTGCAAACTGTTCTGTGCAAATGTGTCATTAATTTCTACATTTTAATTCTCTTGAATAATGACAATTAGGAAGAGATTATTGGTGTAAATTGTACATGTATATATCTGGGGAAAAAAGATTTAGGAAGCTTATAGTAAACGTCAGGAAGTGTGTACGTGTGTTTATGTATGCTGGGGGAAGTTTTGCAAGGGTCTTTAAATTCTACCTCTGTCTTTTCAAATGTAAGGCAGTGACAGAGCTTCTCTGAGCTCTTGATTTTGCCTTACAATGCCTTTTTCATACCCAGAACAAGGAGAATACTCTTTTAGTAAAACTAGAAGCTGACCCAACCCCTTTTGGCATAAGGCTAATAAGTTTTTTTCTGATTTTTTTTCCAAATGTCACTTCTTTCCTTTACATTTCGATTAATGTTTTTCCATTCTTATTTCTTAAATATTTACAGAATGTATGCTTTCTGCTTATTTTGTAGTACATGTTACTTTATAGGATATAACGGGTTAAAATAAGCTGAAAGAAAAAGAAAAAGTGGAAAACTCCAGTGTCCGGCTTTATGATTCCAGTGATGTCACCAGGAGCTGGAAATAAGAAATGAAAGGAATTGAGGGAAAAGTACACAGTGAAATCAGAGTTTATGACGTTTATTTAAAAGAGAAAATATTGTGTATGGCTTAAAGAGAATGAGAATCAGTCTGTTTTAATGTAATTAATTTTTTCCGTTATCTAGTCTTTCTTTTAGCACAAGGCCAAAAAACAATTTTTCCCACATGACAGTTAAATTCCGTAAGAACGCATTGATTAGCACACTTAGGTGCCATGTAAATGTGACACACAGACAGGGCAGATTTATCTCCCATTTTAAATTACTCATTAGTAGAAAGTTTTAAATGCCCCAATGACCAAATGAAATTCTAGCTTTAGTGCATGATAATATGTCTCCCATATATATTCCTTTTCATGATTCCCATAAATTAGGTCAGTCATACATCGTGGCCTCAATGTACTGTATACAGTGCCTGCCAAAGGGAGCTCCTACACAGGATTGCCACAAAGTGTCCTCATACAGACTACTGCAACTACCGCTTTCTCAATGCAAAGTACAAGTGCTTCTCACTAATTTAGAATATCATCAAAAAGTTAATTTATTTCAGTTCTTCAATACAAAAAGTGAAGCTCATATATTATATAGTCTTTACAAACAGAGTGATCTATTTCAAGTGTTTATTTCTGCGAATGTTGATGATTATGGCTTACAGCCAATGAAAACCCAAAAGTCATTATCTCAGTAAATTAGAATACTTTATAACACCAGCTTGAAAAAGGAATTTAAAATCTGAAATAATGGCCTAATGAAATGTATGTTCAGTAAATGCACTCAATACTTGGCCAGGGCTTCTTTTGCATCAATTACTGCATCAATGTGGCATGGCATGGAGGCGGTCAGTCTGTGGCTCTGCTCAGATGTTATGGAAGCCCAGGTTGCTTTGATAGCAGCCTTCAGCTCATCTGCATTGTTGGGTCTGGTGTCTCTCATTTTCCTCTTGACAATACCCCATAGATTCTCTATGGGGTTAAGGTCAGGCAAGTTTGCTGGACAATCAAGCACAGTGATACTGTTGTTTTTAAACCAGGTATTGGTACTTTTGGCAGTGTCGACAAGTGCCAAGTCCTGCTGGAGAATGAAATTTCCTTCTCCAAAAAGCTTGTTGGCAGAGGGAAGCATGAAGTGCTCTATAATTTTCTGGTATACGGCTGTGCTGACTTTGGTCTTGATAAAACACAGTGGACCTACACCTGTAGATGACATAGCTACCCAAACCATCACGGATTATAGAAACTTCACACTAGACCTCATGCAGCTTTGTTTGTCTGCCTCTCCACTCTTCCTCCAGACTCTGGGACCTTGATTTCCAAATGAAAATCTAAAAACAACACATTGGACTGCTGGGCAACAGTCCAATTCTTTTTCTCCTTGGCACAGGTAAGACACTTCTGGCATTGTTTATTGGCCATAAATGGCTTAACACAAGGAACGCAGCACTTGCAGCCCATGTCCTGGATACGTCTGTGTGTGGTGGCTCCTGAAGCAGTGACTCCAGCAGCAGTCCACTCCTTGTGAATCTCCCCCAAATTTTGAATGGCCTTTTCAAAACAATCCTTTCAAGGCTGTTGTTATCCTAGTTCTTGTGCACCTCTTTCTACCACACCTTTTCCTTCCACCCAATTTTAATATGCTTGGATACCGCACTCTGAACAGTCAGCTTCTTTAGCAATGACCTTTTGTGGCTTACCTTCCTTGTGAAGTGTGTCATTGACTGCCTTTTGGACATCTGTCAAGTCTTCCCCATAGTCTGAAACATACTAAGGGACCTTTTTAAACACTTAGGAAGACTTTGCTGGTGTTTTTTGTTAAATATTCTAATTTAATGAGATTATGACTTTTGGTTTTTCTTTGGCTGCAAGCCATAATCATCAACATTAAGAGATAAAAACACTTGAAATAGATAACTCTATTTGTAATGACTCTATATAATATGTGAGTTTCACTTTTTGTATTGAAAAACTGAAATAAATTAACTTTATTATGATATTCTAATTTTGTGAGATGCACTTGTATAAATCAATGAATGTTTGAGGTAAGCCTCTAAAAACTTGTTAATGAGAGAATCATAAACATCCTCACATTTATAGCGAGGAAAACATGATCATCACCCTGTTGATGTAGTGGAGGAGGAGGACAACACAAAAAAGACAAAATTCTCAAGTATATATCCATGCTTGTGTGGGAAAGGCTCCATGGGAATGGACCAGAAAAAAACTCCCACTGGACTTGAGTTTATGGTCCACTGCTGTCATCTGATGGTGTTCTGAAGTCTGGTCCAATCCAGCCCTTGTACATTTTGATAGGAGTCAGCCTGTCAATATTTTCAGTTGACAGGAGGATGCGCCTATCGGTTAAAATACCCGCTCTGACAAAACGCTAGTGGCAGGTCAAGACCTCCAAGGCATAGAGAAACAGTTGATGTCACATGCCTAGCTTGGACACCCAATAGTTGTAAGGCACAGAGGAATCACGGAGGACACTGTTATGGCCAGCAAGGTACTCCTTCAGCATCTTGCAAAACTCTCCCCTCCTTTTCAGAGTACCCTGCGCATCAGGGCCTGGGCGCTGAAAGGGTCTGAAAAATCTGTCACAGAACTTTGAGAGTATTCCCCTGCCTCTGCTACTTCTGGTGTGTTTCCCTAGTCTGCACTCCTTGGTTGTCCAAGAAACTGTGACCTCTGCCGCCAGTGTTGTCAACTGGAAATTTTAATAAATATTCTTCAACTAGGGCATTCTGGTACAGCAACATTTTAATAGACCTCTCCGCCAGGAGAAGGTGATATGTAAAGTTCCCCTTGCAGTGTGGGTCTACAAGGGTGACCAACCAGTAATTAATGTTGTCCAAAATGCATACAATGCCAGGATCATGGGAAAGGCAGCAGAACATAAACTCAGCCATGTGTGCCAGACTGCCAACAGCCAAGACTTCCCTGTTCCTTGCTCTCCTTTTCCTGTAGTGCAGCTCCTGTTCCTCCTCCTTCTCATTATCACCCAATCTGTGTTGAGAAGATGAGATGAGACTGGGATGTGTAGCATCACCCAGTAAAGTTTATTTCTCCATCTCAACGTGCTCCGCCTGCAAAGCCTTTTTAATTGTGAGCAGTGAGCGTTTCAGTAGACAGAGAAGCAGAACTGTGATGCTGATTATGGTGTCATCTCCACTCACCATCTTGGTCGAGTCCTCAAAGTTTTGGAGAACCACACAGTCATCAGACATCCATGCCCAATCATCAGATCATATCAGGTAAAATGTCACTGCTAAAAAAAATTGCAGTATTACGATTGCAGGAAATGTTGCACACCTCAGATGGACTGGTTACACTGCAGGAGCAATATAGCCAACCAAGTTTGGCTGTATTCCTTTAACGCACAACTGACGCATTAAAAATGGTGTATATTTCCCTGCTCAGAACAATTTGCAGGATTAAGAGAAAAAGAAACATTATTAGCCATGAGAAGGGGTTCTGGTGTGAGTTGCAGGCTGCAGCATAAAGGACATGCAATTCACCCTATCCTGTCCTAAACTATCCCTTCATCACAAATCTCTCATTAAGTGCTGCTAACCACAGTATAACTATTGATTATCATTAGCCCTAAGAAGGGCTGTTGTTGCACTTAAAAGAAATGTTAATGTGGTTTAATCCCTGGCTAATAAGCAGCTACAAATCTGTCCCTCTTTCACCAGCACCTCTCCCTAGTCTGGCTGTTTCCAAGGTACAGTGTGATAGCATAGCGTCACGGGTCTTAAATAGACGAATGCTCGTGTGATTCCAGTCTTAGATTTCAGTGTTTTAAAAAATCGCCCCAATGTTCATCCTAAAACATTGACAGAGGTCATGCGTGCGTGTGTTGTGCGTATGCCACTCCGCATGTCATGCGAGTGCAATGCGAGTGTGCGATTTTTTTCTCATGTACCATTCATATGACATGTGTATGCAATGCATTTGTTACATAGTCTTTTACATCCTGTAGTAATCTATGTAAATTAAAGCTAGTGTACAAAACTAATAAAGCAATCTTATATACATCATGGTCGGATGCTCGTTTCCAGTAACAATTATAATGGGAGTCAGTGTGCAATCTAAGCATTTTTCTGGCAGACCCTACAAGGAGGTCTGGGGGCAGAGAAACTATTGAAATGGGTTTAGAAAGTGCTGAATGAAGAACAACATGGGTAAGACCCCTGGAAGCATTGCTGACTTCAAGATCTCTGCTGATAGCAATGATGTCACAATTTTACTCCACTTTAACCCCTTTACCTCCAAGGCTGGTTTGCATGTTAATGACCTGGTCAATTTTTACAATTCTGACCACTGTCCCTTTATAAGGTTATAACTCTGGAACGCTTCAACGGATCCTGCTGATTTTGACAATGTTTTCTCATGACATATTATACTTCATGACAGTGGTAAAATTTCTTTGATATGACCTGCGCTTATTTGTGAAAAAATGAAAATTTGGCAAAAATGTTGAAAATTTCACAATTTTCCAACTTTGAATTTTAATGCCCTTAAATCACATAGATGTGTCACACAAAATACTTCATAAGTAGTGTTGAGCGATACCGTCCGATACTTGAAAGTATCGGTATCGGAAAGTATCGGCCGATACCGGCAAAGTATCGGATCTAATCCGATACCGATACCCGATACCAATACAAGTCAATGGGACTCAAGTATCGGACGGTATCCCTGATGGTTCCCAGGGTCTGAAGGAGAGGAAACTCTCCTTCAGGCCCTGGGATCCATATTAATGTGTAAAAGAAAGAATTTAAATAAAAAATATTGCTATACTCACCTCTCCGACGCAGCCTGGACCTTACCGAGGGAACCGGCAGCGTTCTTTGCTTAAAATGCGCGTGTTTCCTGCCTCCCGTGACGTCACGGCTTGTGATTGGTCGCGTGCCGCCCATGTGGCCGCGACGCGACCAATCACAGCAAGCCGTGACGTAATTTTCAGGTCCTGAATGCCTAATTCTAGGCATTCAGGATTTGAAAATTACGTTACGGTTTGTGATTGGTCGCGTCGCGGTCACATGGGCGACACGACCAATCACAAGCCGTGACGTCACGGGAGGCAGGAAACGCGCGCATTTTAAAATTACGTCACGGCTTGTGATTGGTTGTGTGCCGCCCATGTGACCGCGACGCGACCAATCACAGCAAGCCGTGACGTAATTTCAGGTCCTGAATGCCTAATTCTGCATTCAGGACCTGAAAATTACGTCACGGCTTGCTGTGATTGGTCGCGTCACGGTCACATGGGCGGCACACAACCAATCACAAGCCGTGACGTCACGGGAGGCAGGAAACGCGCGCATTTTAAGCAAAGAACGCTGCCGGTTCCCTCGGTAAGGTCCAGGCTGCGTCGGAGAGGTGAGTATAGCAATATTTTTTATTTTAATTCTTTCTTTTACACATTAATGTTGTTTCGATACCGATACCCGATACCACAAAAGTATCGGATCTCGGTATCGGAATTCCGATACCCGCAAGTATCGGCCGATACCCGATACTTGCGGTATCGGAATGCTCAACACTATTCATAAGTAACATTTTCCAAATGTCTACTTTACATTAGCACAATTTTGGAACCAATTTTTTTTTTTCGTTAGGGAGTTATAAGGGTTAAAATTTGACCAGTGATTTCTCATTTTTACAACACCATTTTTTTTAAGGAGCACATCTTATTTGAAGTCACTTTGAGGGGTCTATATGATAGAAAATTCCCAAAAGAGACACCATTCTAAAAACTGCACCCCTCAAGGTGCGCAAAACCACATTCAAGAAGTTTATTAACCCTTCAGGTGCTTCACAGAAATTTTTGAATGTATAAAAAAATGAACATTTAACTTTTTTTCAGAAAAAATTTACGTCAGATCCAATTTGTTTTATTTTACTAAAGGTACCTTCACACTGAGCAACTTTACAACGAGAACAATGATCCGTGATGTTGCAGCGTCCTGGTTAGCGATCTCATTGTGTTTGACACGCAGCAGCGATCTGGATCCCGCTGTGATATCGCTGGTCGGAGCTAGAAGTCCAGAACTTTATTTGGTCATCAAATCGGTGTGTATTGTCGTGTTTGACAGCAAAAGCAACGATATCAGCAATGTTAAACATGGAGCTAACGACCTGTGAGAACGATAAGTGCGTCATCGCTACGTCACAGGATCGCTCCTGCATCGTTGTGGAGCTGCTGTGTTTGACATCTCTACAGTGACCTAAACAGCGACGCTGCAGCGATCGGCTCATTGTCTATATCGCTGCAGCGTTGCTGAGTGTGACGGTACCTTAAGGGTAACAGGAGAAATTGGACACCAAAAGTTGTTGAGCAATTTGTCTAGAGTACGCTGATATCCCATATGTGGGAGAAAACTACTGTTTGGGCACCCATCGGGGCTAGGAAGGGAAGTAGTGATGTTTTGGAATGCAGACTTTGATGAAATGGTCTGAGGACGTCATGTTGCATATGCAGAGCCCCTGATGTGCCTAAACAGTAGAAACCTCCCACAAGTGACATCATTTTGGAAACTAGACCACCAAGTAGCTTATTTAGATGTGTTGTGAGAACTTTAAACCCCCAAGTGTTTCACTAAAGTTTATAACGCAGAGCCGTGAAAATACAAAATCACAAAATTGATTTTTTTAGCCCCAAAATTTTTATTTTCATAAGGGTAACAGGAGTAATTGAACTGCAAAATTTGTTGCCCAATTTGTCCTGAGTACGTTGATACCCCATATGTGGGGGTAAACCACTGTTTGGGCACATGGCAGAACCTGGAAGGATAGGAGCACTATTTGACTTTTTCAATGCAGAATTGGCTGGAATTGAGATCGGACACCATGTTGCATTTGGAGAGCCCCTGATGTGCTTAAACAGTGGAAATCCCCCAAATCTAACTCCAACCCTAACCCCAACACACCCCTAACCCTAATCTCAACCCTAACCATAACCCTAACCACACCCCTAACCCAAACACACCCCTAACCCTAATCACAACCCTAACCACAACACACCCCTAACCCCAACACACCCCTAACCCTAACCATACCCCTAATTCTGACACACCCCTAACCCTAATCCCAGCCGTTAACATAATCCCAACCCTAATCCAAACCCTAACTTTAGCCCCAACCCTAACCTAACCCTAACTTTAGCTCCAACCCTAACCCTAACTTTAGCCCCAACCCTAATCCTAACTTCAGCCCCAACCCTAATCCTAAATTTAGCCCCAACCCTAACTTTAGCCCCAACCCTAACCCTAACTTTAGCCCCAACCCCAACCCTAACTTTAGCCCCAAACATAAATCTAACTTCAGCCCTAACCCTAAAGAGAAAATGGAAATAAATACATTTTTTTGTTTTATTATTTTTCCCTAAGTAAGGAGGTGATGAAGGGGAGTTTGATTTACTATTTATAGAGGGTTTTTATATCAGGTTTTTATGTTTGGCAGCTGTCACATGCTAAAAGATGCTTTTTATTGCAAAAAATAGTTTTTGCATCACCACATTTTGAGAGCTAGAATTTTTCCATATTTTCGTACCAATTTCGGGCACATGACATTTTTTGATCGCTTTTTATTACGATTTTTGGGAGGCAGAATTAACAAAAACCAGGAATTCAAGAATTTCTTTTGGGTGGGGCGTTTATACCATTCCATGTGTGATAAAATTGATAAGGCAGTTTTATTCTTTAGGGTCAGTACAATGACAGCGATGCCTCATTTATATCACTTTTCATGTTTTGCCGCTTTTATACAATAAAATCTATTTAATATAAAAAATGATTGTTTTTCATCGCTTTATTCTGAGAGCTATAACTTTTTTGCTGATGATGCTTTACGGCAGCTTGTTTTTTGCGGGACAAGATGTCGTTTTCAGTGGTACCATGTTTATTTATATTTGTCTTTTTGATCGCGTGTTATTCCACTTTTTGTTCGGCAGAATGATGATAAAGCATTGTTTTTGCCTCTTTTTAATTTATTTTTGTTACAGTGTTCAGTGAAGGGGTTAACTTGTGGACAGTTTTATAGGTTGGTTTGTTACGGACGTGGCTAAACTAAATATGTGTACTTTTATTTTTTTTATTTACATAAAGAAATGTATTTATTGGAACAATATTTTTTTTTCTTTATTTAGGAATTTTTTTACAATTTTTTTTTACACAGTATAATTTTTTTTTTTACTTTTTTACATTGTCCCAGGGTGGGACATCACTGTATAGTCAGATTGATTGCTGATCTGACACTTTGCACAGCACTGTGTCAGATCAGCGATCTGACAGGCAGTGAAGGAGGCTTCTCATGTCCTGCTCTCAGCAGGCACTGACAAGCCACCTTCCTGCAGGACCCGGAACGACCCCGTAGCCATCTTGGATCCTGGGGTCTGCAGGCAGGGAGAACCTCATAACAACACAATCGCATTGTGTTGTTCAGAGGGTCTGAGGTAAGTACGCCGGGAGCCCCCTCCCTGCGCTATGCTTCTCTATGCCACCGGAACTCTGCGATCTTGTTTGATCACAGTTTTCCGGGGGTTAAAGTGATGAGAGCGGTCCGTGACCACTCCTGGCACTTAGTGTCGGGTGTCAGCTGTGAGGATCAGCTGACACCCGGCCCCGATTGGTCACACGCCGCCCGTGTGCACGGTCAATCGGCTTCAAGGTGCTATCCCGTCCATGGTCATATGGGCCCAGCCCACATGGACGGGATAGGGCATTGGATGTCAAAAAGGGGATAAGGACTGACAATAAAACGTTCACCACAGAAAAGAAATTGGAGTTTCCAGTAAAAAAAATGACAACATACATTCGTTCCTATATAATGACTTGTATATATGGCAACATTTTAAAAGGATTTAAAAAAATTATTTAAGCAAACCAAAATTGAAATATTAAAAAAAAATTGGATATTTCAGTGTAATTTATGAACGAAGCAAGAACTGCCAAAAAATTGATGGAAGAGGGGTTGAAATACATGCTATATATTTGCATAAAGGAGGGCTTCATACACTTTCTGTTCAAATTGTTATGTATTGGCACTCCTAGACTAATTTAGGCTGTGGACTAAGTGAAAAGCCTGCAAAAAATAACAAGCAGGGTCATTCATACACCTTTGAAGGCGCCAACTGTAGTAACTAATTCAAATGTTCTGAACAAAGTGTAGTTGTGGTAATCCTACACTCATAAAAGCTCTGCACACAGTGCAAAGCCTGTCAATAGTTACAAGCAGGATCATCCATACATCCTTGAAGTTACCAACTAGAGTGCAGGAAAGAAATATATCTTGGTACCATGTTAGCCAGTAGATAGAAAAATATTTAGAATTGAGAGTCCTCAGTGGTTGATATCTTTTAATGGCTAACTGAAAAGATGGTAACAGTGCCTAATTCAAATAATACACTAGCATGAAAGTAGCACAAATAGTGTCTTATCCAACAAGCAAAAAAGGGTATTTTTTATCAGATTGCTAACCTGATCTGTAGTAGTAAGCGTTTTTAAGTTTGATGTTCAGCTGCTGCGGATCCACGGGTTGTCAAAAAGCAACAAATATCGGTATCTGAGGAATTTTGTGGATACCTCCCGCGCTGCCGATTTATTGAAGACATCAATTCAAATGTATTTTTTTAAAACTTGATGATTTTATTCAATGCATTGTTTGTTTCCTGAAGACGTGCCTGTCACTTTGAAATGCATTGAATAAAGACTGCAAGTTCTTAAAAAATACCTTTCAATTGATGTCTTCAATAAATCAGCAGTGTGGGAGATAGCCACAAAACTCCCCAGATACGGTCATTTAAATAATGTGACTAAAGTGTAGTTGTCATACTACTATACTCATAAAAGATCTGCACACAGTGCAAAGCCTTCCAAAAATTACAAGCAGGGCCATCAAATACCCTTTAAGGCACCAAATTGAATGCCTCATTCAAATATTAAGAAAGTGTAGCTGTGGTACTTCTTCGCTCATAAAGGCTCTGCAGACAATGCAAAGCAAGAAAAAAATTCTCAGGAGGGTCCTCCATACATCCTTGAAGGCTCCAACTTGAGTGCCTCATAAATAAATTAAGAAAGCTAGTTTTGGTACTTCTACACTTATAAAGGCTCTGCACGCAGTGTAAAAAGAGAGAAAAAAATGCTAAGTAGGGTTATCCATACAAACTTGAAGGCATCAACTTGAGTGCCTCAAACAAATTAAGAAAGCATAGTTGTGTTTTTTTTACACTCATAAAGGCCCTACACACAGTGCAAAGCCAGAAAAATTCTAATGAGGGTAATTTATACACCCCTTAAAGCAACAACTACAGGGTCTCATTCAATATTGAAGATTTATATTTTACACTATGTGTTGCTGTCATCTGTGGTGTGGAAAAGTCAAGGTTAATCCAGGCTTCGTTCATTTTTATGAGAGTAAGCCTGTCAGCATTTTCTTTTGACAAGCAAAAGCGTCTACCTGTTATTACCCACCAGGGGGTGCTAAAAACCAGCTCACACAAGATGCTAGCATCAGGGCAGCACAACACCTTTAAGGCATAGAGGGACAGCTCATGAATGGTTTTGTTAGCCAGGTATTCCTTGACCATCTTTAAAAACTTTTCCCTTCTTGTCAAAAAAACCTGGTCATCAAAGCTAGGACACTGGGAGGGTGTCATGAAATTGGCCAGAGCCTTTGACAATGTTACTCTGCCCCTACAGTACCTGGTGTGCGTCTCCCTCGCCTCTTATTCCTGCCGCTAGCATTGTCTTATGGGAATTTTTTAAACAAGTTTCCTAAAATGGCCTTCTGATATAGCACCATTTTAGTAGACCTCTCCATATCAGGAAGGATATATACAAGGTTCTCCTTGTACTATGGGTCTAGCAGAGTGACCAATCAGTATTTTTTTGGTCAAGTTGAATATAACGCAAGAGTCACGGGAAAGGCAGTGGTACATTAAGACAATCAAATGTGCCAAGTTCGCTACAGTCAAAACTTCCCTCCAGCATGATGATGATAACTCTCCATCTCCCTCTCTTCCTTCCCATTCCCCTCCTCTGGATATCCACGTAGAAGTGACGGGATGAAGCTTGTGTGGGTATTAGCCTCATTGCGCTAGTCACCAGCTCCTGTTCCTCCTCTTCCTCCTCAGCTTCATTGTTACCAAATCCAGCTGAGCAGATGAAATTAGGCAAAGCTTGGTAGGATGTTCCTGTCTCATATCTTATGTCTTCTTCCATTTCCACCTAGTCCTCATGCAAAGCTTCATGTTTAATTGTCAGCAGCGACTGTTTAAGTAGGCACAGAAGTGGGATCATTGCGCTGATTATGGCTTCATCCATCTGTCTAGAATCCTCAGTCTTGGAGGACTGTACAAATGTCAGACATCTATGCCCACTCTTTAGTTGTTATGTGTGGAGGCTGACCAAAATACTGATGGCGTGTTGGAGCTGGTATTCCACAACTGGCCTCTGCAGTTCACGAAGCCTTCCCAACATGTGCAGTGTGGAATTTCAGAGCGTGGTGATGTCACACACCATTCAATGACCTGGCACTTGCATGCGCTGCTGAAGCACTGCCAGAGCGGCGGCAGCTGTAGCTGTCCTGTGGAAAAGGGCAGTGACATGGCCTACCTTGACCAGAAGCTATGGCAAATCTGGTCAGGTTTTCAGAAACTGCTGAACTAGCAAGTTGAGCATGTTGGCCAAGTATGAAACGTGTGTGAGCCTGCCAAGCTTCCCAGCCGTGATCAGGTTACGACCATTATCACACACGACCATGCCTGGTTGCCGGCTCAGCGGAGAGAGCCACGGATCTCTCTTGTCTGTTATTCCTTTCAATAACTCTGCCTCAGTGTATGAATCACTGGTAGACAAATTAGCTCCAGCAGAGCCTGTTGCTGCTTTGCTTAGGCAGTGCTGCAGAGCTTCCAGATTCTGGCTGATGTGAAAAACATGATCTGAGCTGAAACAGCGGACATGAAGGATGAGGAAGAGCAGGAGAGGGTGCAAGAACTGGTGTAGGAGGTGGAGGAAACCCTAATAGAAGTAGGGTTAGCAATTCTTAGGGTCAGTATCATATGTGCCTTGCCAGAGTGGGACTCGGCCTCGGCCTCAACAATGTTCACCCAGTGTGCTGTCAGGGAAATGTAGCATCCCTGGCCACAAGAGTGTCCATGTGTTGGTTAATAAGTGGAAAACCCCAGTAACTATGTTTTTAAGGTGACGGGTGATGTTCCTGGGCATGTGCTGGTTCAAGGCGCCAAGACACCACTCTGGGAGAAATAGTGGCAGATGGGAACTGATTACCATAGGACGGCTCCACCATTAGTCAGTGGAAATCCTCTGTCTACAAGCATAAACAGCAACATTTCCACTGCAAGCAGCCTGGAAAAGTGCCCAATTAGCATTTGTGCCTATGGCTGGGTGACTGGGAACTTTCTTTTTCATTTCAAGGCCTGAGGTAGAGACAGCTGAATGCTGTGCTGGGACAAGGATTTGGAAGTGCCTGGTGATGGTGCCTCAGAATGTGGAAGGACAGGTGCAGGACAGGAGGCATCTGTGCCAGTGTCATGGACAGAGGACTGGCAAGCACCTTGCATAGGGGAAGATGCAGTGATGTCACCACTGGCACCAATTGTGTACCCAGGCTTTCTGCCCCCCGAGTCAGGTTCTTAGATGACATGTGCCTGATCATATTGGTGGTGGTTAGGCTCTTATTGGTCAGGTCCCTACTGATGTTGGCATGGCACAGATTGCAAGTAACCATTTTTTTGTCTCAGAACTCTCTTTAAAAAAGTCCCAGACTAGGGAACACATAACTAGGGAACACATAACTCTTTGACGGAGATCTTCACGAGTGTCAGTGCTCAGTGGAACAGTCAACTCTCTGCCTCTTCCTGTTTTGGTGTTTCCGATCACTCTACCTCTGCACTGCTGGCCTCGCTCTGCATGTCAGCTTCCCAGGTTTGGCCAGTAACTTCATCATCCAGTACCTCATCTTCCACTGAAACACCCAGGTCCTCCTGACTTGGTGACTATACAATAACCTGACTTATTGGCAACTGTGTCTCATTATCATCTACCTCCTTAGACAAAATTTGCCATTCTCCACCATCATCTTCTTGTGACCATGGCTGCTCTATCAAACAGCATGCCCTCCTAACCCTCTTGGAACATGCAGGGTGAGATTCCACAATTGCTTGGTCTCTGGATACCAAGTTTCCTCGATTAATTGAGTTTACATTATTTTAATAAAAAAAATTTGGTGACCTGTAGCATGCTAAGCATTTTTTTAAAAATTCAAACCAGAGTGATTTCACACAAAGCATGTTAAACTGTATGAATGACAAAAGTCATTTTTTGGAACAAAAAATGGGATTACCTTTAGCAGACCAAGTGGTTTTAACAAAATTTAAACCACCGTGATTTCACACAAAGCATTTTAACCCCTTTCTGCCATTGGACGTACTATTCCGTCCATGTAGGGTGGGCCCTAATTCCCAAGGACGGAATAGTACGTCCAGCACGATCGGCCATGCTCACGGGGGGAGCGCGGCCGATTGCAGCCGGGTGTCAGCTGCCTATCGCAGCTGACATCCGGCACTATGTGCCAGGAGCGGTCACGGACCGCCCCCAGCACATTAACCCCCGGCACACCACGATCAAACATGATCGCGGTGTGCCGGCGGTACAGGGAAGCATCGCGCAGGGAGGGGGCTCCCTGCGGGCTTCCCTGAGACCCCCGGAGCAACGTGATGTGATAGCGTTGCTGCGAGGGTCTCCTACCTCCTATCCCTGCAGGCCCCGGATCCAAAATGGCCGCGGGGCTGCATCCGGGTCCTGCAGGGATTACTTCCGGGTGCCGTGCAGGCTGCAGATGAAAGCTGCAGCCTGCACGGCTGTAAGTGAGATCGGTGATCTGACAGAGTGCTGTGCACACTGTCAGATCACTGATCTGTAATGTCCCCCCCTGGGACAAAGTAAAAAAGTTTAAAAAAAAATTCCCACATGTGTAAAAAAAAAAAAGAAAAAAAAAATCCTAAATAAAGAAAAAAAATATATATTATTCCCATAAATACATTCCTTTATCTAAATAAAAAAAATCAAACAATAAAAGTACACATATTTAGTATCGCCGCGTCTGTAACGACCCCTCCTATAAAACTATATCAATAGTTAACCCCTTCAGTGAACACCGTAAAAAAAAAAAAAAAAAAAAAAAAACGAGGCTAAAAACAATGCTTTATTCTCATACCGCCAAACAAAAAGTAGAATAACACGCGATCAAAAAGTCAGATATAAATAACCATGGTACCGCTGCAAACGTCATCTTGTCCCGCAAAAAACGAGCCACCATACAGCATCATCAGCAAAAAAATAAAAAAGTTATAGTCCTCAGAATAAAGCGATGCCAAAATAATTATTTTTTCTATAAAATAGTTTTTATCGTATAAAAGCGCCAAAACATTAAAAAAATGATAGAAATGAGGTATCGCTGTAATCGTACTGACCCGAAGAATAAAACTGCTTTATCAATTTTACCAAACGCGGAACGGTATAAACGCCTCCCCCAAAAGAAATTCATGAATAGCTGGTTTTTGGTAATTCTGCCTCACAAAAATCGGAATAAAAAACGATCAAAAAATCTCCAGTGCCCGAGCATGTTACCAATAAAAACGTCAACTCGTTCCACAAAAAACAAGACCTCACATGACTCTGTGGACTCAAATATGGAAAAATTATAGCTCTCAAAATGTAGTAATGCAAAAAATATTGTTTGCAATAAAAAGCTTCTTTCAGTGTGTGACAGCTGCCAATCATAAAAATCCGCTAAAAAACCCACTATAAAAGTAAATCAAACCCCCCTTCATCACCCCCTTAGTTAGGGAAAAATAAAAAAATTTAAAAAATGTATTTATTTCCATTTTACCATTAGGGTTAGGGCTAGGGTTAGGGCTAGGGTTAGGGTTGGGGCTAGGGCTAGGGTTAGGGCTAGGGTTAGGGTTAGGGTTGGGGCTAGGGATAGGGCTAGGGTTGGGGCTAGGGTTAGGGTTGGGGCTAGGGTTGGGGCTAGGGTTAGGTTGGGGCTAGGGTTAGGGTTGGGGCTAGGGTTAGGGCTAGGGTTAGGGTTAAGGCTACAGTTAGGGTTGGGGCTAAAGTTAGGGTTAGGGTTGGGGCTAAAGTTAGGGTTAGGGTTTGGATTACATCTACAGTTAGGAATAGGGTTGGGATTAGGGTTAGGGGTGTGTCTGGGTTAGTGGTGTGGTTAGGGTTACCGTTGGGATTAGGGTTAGGGGTGTGTTTGAATTAGGGTTTCAGTTATAATTGGGGGGTTTCCACTGTTTAGGCACATCAGGGGCTCTCCAAACGCGACATGGCGTCCGATCTCAATTTCAGCCAATTCTGCGTTGAAAAAGTAAAACAGTGCTCCTTCCCTTCCGAGCTCTCCCGTGGGCCCAAACAGGGGTTTACCCCAACATATGGGGTATCAACGTACTCGGAACACATTGGAGAACAACTTCTGGGGTCCAATTTCTCCTGTTACCCTTGGGAAAATACAAAACTGGGGGCTAAAAATATTTTTTGTGGAAAAAAAAATATTTTTTATTTGCATGGCTCTGCGTTATAAACTGTAGTGAAACAATTGGGGTTTCAAAGCTCTCACAACACATCTAGATGAGTTCCTTAGGGGGTCTACTTTCCAAAATGGTGTCACTTGTGGGGGGTTTCTACTGTTTAGGTACATTAGGGCCTCTGCAAACGCAATGTGATGCCTGCAGACCATTCCATCTAAGTCTGCATTCCAAATGGCGCTCCTTCCCTTCCGAGCCCTCCCATGCGCCCAAACGGTGGTTCCCCTCCACATGTGGGGTATCAGCGTACTCAAGACAAATTGGACAACAATTTTTGGGGTCCAATTTCTCCTGTTACCCTTGGGAAAATACAAAACTTGGGGCTAAAAAATAATTTTTGGGGGAAATTTTTTTTTTTTTTTCACGGCTATGCGTTATAAACTGTAGTGAAACACTTGAGGGTTCAAAACTCTCACAACACATCTAGATGAGTTGCTTAGGGGGTCTACTTTCCAAAATGGTGTCACTTGTGGGTTTTTTTTACTGTTTAGGTACATTAGGGCTCTGCAAACGCAATGTGACGCCTGCAGACCATTCCATCTAAGTCTGCATTCAAAATGGCGCTCCATCCATTCCGAGCCCTCCCATGCACCCAAACAGTGGTTCCCCTCCACATATGGGGTATCAGCGTACTCAGGACAAATTGGACAACAACTTTTGGGGTCCAATTTCTCCTGTTACCCTCGGGAAAATACAAAACTGGGGGCTAAAAAATAATTTTTGTGGGAAAAAAATGTTTGTTTTATTTTTACGGCTCTGCATTATAAACTTCTGTGAAGCAGTTGGTGGGTCAAAGTGCTCACTACACCTCTAGATAAGTTCCTTAGGGGGTCTACTTTCCAAAATGGTGTCACTCGTGGGGGGGTTTCAATGTTTAGGCACATCAGTGGCTCTCCAAACGCAACATGGGGTCCCATCTCAATTCCTGTCAATTTTGCAGTGAAAAGTCAAACGGCGCTCATTCCCTTCCGAGCTCTCCCATGCGCCCAAACAGTGGTTTACACCCACATATGGGGTATCAGCGTACTCAGGACAAATTGTACAAAAACTTTTGGGGTCCAATTTCTTCTCTTACCCTTGGGAAAAAAAAATTGGGGGTGAAAATATAATTTTTGTGAAAAAATATGATTTTTTATTTTTACGGTTCTGCATTATAAACTTCTGTGAAGCACTTGGTGGGTCAAAGTGCTCACCACACCTCTAGATAAGTTCCTTAGGGGGTCTACTTTCCAAAATGGTGTCACTTGCGGGGGGGTTCAATGTTTAGGCACATTAGTGGCTCTCCAAACACAACATGGCGTCCCACCTCAATTCCTGTCAATTTTGCATTGAAAAGTCAAACGGCGCTCCTTCCCTTCCGAGCTCTCCCATGCGCCCAAACAGTGGTTTACCCCCACATATGGGGTATCAGCGTACTCAGGACCAATTGTGCAACAACTTTTGGGGTCCAATTTCTTCTCTTACCCTTGGGAAAATAAAAAATTGGGGGCGAAAAGATCATTTTTGTGAAAAAATATGATTTTTTATTTTTAAGGTTCTGCATTATAAACTTCTGTGAAGCACTTGGTTAGTCAAAGTGCTCACCACACCTCTAGATAAGCTCCTTAGGGGGTCTACTTTCCAAAATGGTGTCACCTGTGGGGGGTTTCAATGTTTAGGCATATCAGGGGCTCTCCAAACGCAACATGGCGTCCCATCTCAATTCCAGTCAATTTTGCATTGAAAAGTCAAATGGCGCTCCTTCGCTTCCGAGCTCTGCCATGCGCCCAAACAGTGGTTTACCCCCACATGTAAGGTATCGGCGTGCTCAGGACAAATTGTACAACATCTTTTGGGGTCCATTTTCTCCTGTTACCCTTGGTAAAATAAAACAAATTGGAGCTGAAGTAAATTTTGTGTGAAAAAAAAGTTAAATGCTCATTTTTATTTAAACATTCCAAAAATTCCTGTGAAACACCTTAAGGGTTAATAAACTTCTTGAATGTGGTTTTGAGCACATTGAGGGGTGCAGTTTTTAGAATGGTGTCACACTTGGGTATTTTCTATCATATAGACCCCTCAAAATGACTTCAAATGAGATGTGGTCCCTAAAAAAAAATGGTGTTGTGAAAATGAGAAATTGCTGGTCAAATTTTAACCCTTATAACTCCCTAACAAAAAAAAAATTTGGTTCCAAAATTGTGCTGATGTAAAGTAGACATGTGGGAAATGTTACTTATTAAGTATTTTGTGTGACATATCACTGTGATTTAATTGCATAAAAATTCAAAGTTGGAAAATTGCAAAATGTTTAAAATTTTCGCCAAATTTCCATTTTTTTCACAAATAAACGCATGTAATATCAAAGAAATTTTACCACTATCATGAAGTAAAATATGTCATGAGAAAACAGTGTCAGAATCACCGGGATCCGTTGAAGCGTTCCAGAGTTATAACCTCATAAAGGGACAGTGGTCAGAATTGTAAAAATTGGCCCGGTCCATAACGTGCAAACCACCCTTGGGGGTGAAGGGGTTAAACTATGTGGATGACAAAAAATGTTGTGAACCGTAGCAGCCCAAGCTGTTTTTACAAATTTTAAACCACTGGAATTTTACACAAAGCACATTAAACTGTATGGATGACAAATACGACATATAATAACTGTGTACTTTTTTGTGTCTTTCATGTGTTTAGATTTGTTTAACCTAATAAATCAATTATTTTAAAAAGTGACATGGGGTCCCCATATTTTGAATACCAGCAAAGATAAAGCACACAGCTGGGGGCTGATAATATCAGGCTGGGAAGGTTCATGGTTATTGGTCCCTTTCCAGCCTACAAATACCAGCCCACAGCCAGCCCAGAAGTGGCGCATCACATTAGATGCGCCAATTCTGAGGCTTTGCCTCACTTTCCCAATTGCTTGGTGCTGTGGCAATCAGGATAATGGGTTTGGTTTTATTTTTCATTGCTGGGTTAGTAACGGGTGTGTCTGATAGAAACCTCTTCATTTCTAACCCCAGGGCTTGATGCCAGCTATGATTTTTGACAAATCACAGCAGACATCAACCCCAAGTCCCATTAACCTGATTGCCAACGCATCAGGGCAATTGGGAAGAGTGAAGCAAAGCTCTAATATTTATTTATTAGGTGAAACCACATGAAAGGTACTAAAAAGGTGGAAGTTTATTATATGTAGGGAGATTGTGAAATTATATATCTACAGGACATCTATCTATTCTATCTATCTATTCTAGTTGGAGCGGCCCCCAAACGCAGGGCAGCGGGGTACTAGGTACCGGGTCCCTCGAGCTCAGTTCTGGGGATGTCACGGTGGCCCGGCCCGGTCCGTGGCCCTGCTAAGGGGCACCCAATTAAAGGTGATGAAAGTCTGTCAAGTGTTAGTGACGCCACCTGTGGTATTCGGTCAGGGTGACCGACACTGCTGGGGGTCCGCTGGGGCGATGGAATGGCAGCTAGATGTTGTAACTTCCCACAGGTGAAGTATCTCCCCAGGGCTTCCCTTGATGAGTAGATGGTAATGGTGTAGGTCGCAGTAAATGACGAGGACACAGGGTTGCAGTCTCTTTACCTCTTTACTGAAGGCTTCGGCATCTGCAATCCAGAGCACTGCTAACAGGGCTGGCTGAGACCGGCCGGTCCGAAGGCACATCCAGAGTTCCCTTTGCAGGTGGAAATCAGTAGCCTACCTACTAGTGCCTGGGTGTTGTAGTACCTCCTTGCTGAGCACCACGGGATAGTCCTCACAACTGTCGTATATGTTTCTGTTCTCTCCGTCCCCCAGATGATATGGATAGGACGCACCCGTATGACGGGGTAGGCCTGGAGTTATTTTATAGAGACCCTAGAGACGCCCCTCTCCCACAATTGTCTCCATTGTCTTCATTAGGTGAAAAGGTGAGACAGCCAACCTAGAGTTAACTGCCCTGCCGTAGTTCAAAGTAATGCATAGAGTCTATTACTTCCTCGGCGTTCCGGCCGCCGGCTACGCGCCTCAGAAGGATGTTGCCGATCTCGGGGCACGACTCCTTCTGGTTCTATCGCCTTTGTGCTGTGATCTCGTTTCTCACTTCTCCACAATATACTTCGCTTTGTGTCCTTTCTTAAGATGCCGCCGCAATGAGGTGCAGGCACGGCTCCGTAACGATCTGTCCTGTGCTAGGCCACTGTCAGGATCCCACCCCTGACAGGGACCTCCCTGAGTCCTTCCAAGCAACCTCTTCTCTCACTAGATGTTACCTGGGCAAAACCCAGTCAGCTTCTCTCTAACTTCCTATCCAACCCCCAGTTTTACCAGAGTGTGAGGAGTGGCCTAATACATAGAACCTTTTGCTCCCCCTGGTGGCCAGAGTGTGAAGTGTAATGTGTGACTGTGATACCTGGTCAGGTGAACTCCTTTAGTGCCATCAGACGTACCATCACTCCCCTTAGCGGCGGAGCGACAATACTGCAACGACCAGGACTCTGGGGCGTTGCATATACATCTGTCTATTCCATCTATTTATCTATCTATCTATCCTGAGGGTTCTGGGTGTGAATTTACAGTACCTGGCTGATGAAATGTCAAGATTCCTTTGAAATGTGAAAATCAGATGGTATACCCTGGTTCCTGAGCCATTCTTTTTTTTTTTTTTGCACCCATTGACTTACCTTCGCAAGGCTTGTCCGATATACACGGCCACTTGCAGCACGCTGCAAACTAGCAGATCAGCACTGACTCATTGAATAATATTGGTCAGCGTGCAATACGATTTTTTTTTCCCCCTGGTAAAAAAATTCACTGATGAGGGAATGTGCCCCAAAACACAAAGTATGCAAATTGAGATTCTGGTTTGGCTTTTTATCCTAACTCATGTGGCAAGCCTTATTGAATGGTTAATATTGACTTTTAGGATTGTTACTTCCAATAAGTGACACTAAAGTTCTAGTCCACTTCCTCTCTGAAGAGGTAATTTGCATATTTATTTTCCCAGAGGAGCATTGTAAGGCTTAAAAGTCTCCTCGCATTTGCATACCAGGCTTGGCATGTCATTCTCCCCACAGAGAAAAGCTACCCCTTGGATCTTCTTTACTATGGCACACTGCTTTCCCATTTTAAAATTAAAGCATTTGGATATCCGAGAAGTATCAAAAAACAGTTTTGGTTATATAATTTGAAGGTACCATTTGTATCACAGAAAATGTTGGGACATCGTAATAAGTAGCTGTGTATTTTAGGATACATAAAACAACCTCTATTTAAGAAGTCTATAATTATTCAAACTGCAGACAAAGAATTCTGTAAAAGTTAGACCTCATGTATGCTGCTGTAATAGAGCTTTAGGGCTTGTACTCATCTACGTAAATAAAATCACTTCAGCGCTGTTACGGAAAAGTAGGACGAATGTCATGCAAGATAATCTTTTACATACACTAATTCTGTAATTTAAAGCTAGCTTTCTGAGGCCGGCATCACACTTAGCGTAGGGAAATATGGTCAGTTTTTTACAGGCGTAATACACAGAAAAGTTCCTGACCAGTGATCTGTATTCAACGTGAGGAAGCGCTTTTTTTCTCCAAAAATGATCCGTGTGTCATCCGTATGGCATCCGTATGGCATCCATACGGCGAGATTTTCTCGCAAGCTCGCAAATTGGACATTGAATGGTTCCATGGGCTCAAGTATTCGAGAAAACATGCATACAGTCTATATATATATATATATATATATATATATATATATATATATATATATATATATATATATATATATACAGGGGTTGGACAAAATAATGGAAACACCTGGAAACATCAACAAAAGTTAGTTTAAGATGGTGTAGGTCCACCTTTTGTGGAAATTACAACCTCAATTCTCCGAGGTATGGATACATAGAAGGTGTGAATAGTTTCCAAAGGAATTTTAGCCCATTCTGCAGTTAAAACACCCTCCAGTTCTTTGAGCGACGATGGCGGCTGAAATCGACGTCTAACTTGAATCTCTAAAATCGACCATAAATGCTCAATAATGTTGATGTCTGGGGATTGTGGGGCCAGGTGAGATGCTCAACTTTATTAGAATGTTCCTCGTGCCATGCTTTAACGATTCTAGCTGTATGAATTGGTGCATTATCATCCTGAAAGATGGTGTTCCCCTCTGGGAACAGTGCTTGAACCATTGGATGCACTTGGTCGCTCAAAATGCCTAAATAATCTCAGCTGTTAATTCTTCCATGAAAGGATATCATTGGCCCGGCGGATCTCCACGAAATAGCACCCCAGATCCATCACAGAACCTCTGCCATATTTTACGGTTGGGAGAAGGCAGTCTGGATGGAATGCTTCTTTCGGCTGTCTCCAAGCGTACACTCGGCCGGAGGTCGGAAAGAGGGTAAACGATTATTCGTCTGAGAATTTCACATGTTTCCACTGCTCGATGGACCAATTCTGGAGGTTTCTACACCACTCTAAACGCTTGGAAACATTTGTCATTGAGAGCAGCAGTTTTCTAATTGCAGCTCTTCCGTGGAATCCAGATTTGTGTAGCTCCCAACGAACAGTTTTCGTGGAAACTGGGTTCTGTAGGTGTTCATTGAGCTCAGCAGTGATTTTCAGAGCCGTGGTCTTGCGATCCTCTCTCACAATTCGCTTTAGTGTCCGACGGTCTTGCTCAGTCAACTTTGACTTTTGGCCGGACCTGTGCTTTGCTGCGGACTTTTTTCCTTCTCTTTCAAATGCAGTAATTACTTTGGAGACAGTACCTCTTGACACGCCAAGCATTCGGGCACTTTCTGTTACACTAGCGCCTGCCATACGAGCACAAACAATTTGGCCTCTTTGAAAATCCGAGAGGTCTGCCATTGGTATCAGGTTCTCATCAATGTTCTTACAATTATGCAAAACAAACAGTTAATTTACATACACATATCACATAACACAAATAATCAACTACAAAACATTACCATATGTCACGGTTTGAATGTTTATCACATCTTCGAAGATTATGATGCCAAAATGTTAGGTGTTTCCATTATTTTGTCCAACCCCTGTATATGTCAGTGAGACACATATATATATATATATATATATATATATATATATATATATAAATATTTATATTTAATACTGAGCTAGATAGCAGAAAAGCCGGTAATTCAGTTGCCGGCATTTGCTATCTGCTTATCAAACCCGACAGGATATGAGACATGGTTTACATACAGAAAACCATTTCATATCCCTTATATTTTTACATATTCATCACAAATAATATTGATAGTGTGTGTGCAAAATTTGGGAGCTCTAGGTGTTAAAATAAAGGGTTAAATCATGGAAAAAACTGGCATGAGCTCACACGCAACTTTCTCCGCCAGAACCGCATAACCTCGTATGAACTCCCACACTGAAGGGTGGGAAAAAATTCTGAAAAATTCCCACGCTAGAGTTCATATGAGGTTATGCCAGCAGGGGGTGCAGCACCGCAAGTCTAGGTAGCTACGTTCCCCTGCATTCCATTCATTCCCCAGTTTTTACAGCCAGGGACAGCAGCATTAGCAGGCTCCTGCTTGTAAAATTATTTAACCTCTTCAGATGGATTTACATAGTGGGACATGGCTGTACGGCGGACAGGTATGGGATATTGTTTTTTTATTTTAACTTTTTTCAGAAGACAAGAGTAGTCATTTGGATTGAGCGTATGATAAAGCTATTACAACACATTTTGTATCTATTTCATTAAAATACTTTTTTCATAATGTGTGTGTGTTTTTTAACCCTTTATTAATATTGGATTAATAATGGATAGGTGTCTTATTGACATCTCTCCATTATTAACCAGGCTTAATGTCACCTTACATTAGCAAGGTGACATTAACCCCTTATTACTCCATATCCCACTGCTACTCAGGAGTGGGAAGAGAGTGGCTAAGTGCCAGAATAGGTGCATCTTACAGATGTGCTTTTTCTGGGGTGGCTGGGGGCAGATGTTTTTAGCCAGAGGGGGCCAATAACCATGGTCCCTCTCTAGGCAATTAATATCTGCCCTCAGTCACAGGCTTTCCCACCGTGGCGGAGAAAATTGTGTGGGAGCCCACACCAGTTTTTTCCGTGATTTAACCCTTTATTTTAACACCAAGAGTTCCTAAATTTTGCACACACACACAACTAACATTATTAGTGAGGAATATGTAAAAATATAAGGGATATGAAATGGTTTACTATATGTAAACCATGTCTCATATCCTGTTGGGTTTGATAAGGAGATAGCAAAAGCCGGAAATTGAATTACCGGCTTTTCTGCTATCTAGCTCTGTATGAAATATATATATATTATTATTATTATTATTATTTATTGTTATAGCGCCATTTATTCCATGGCGAGGAGGTGAGGTAGGGGTATACATAATAAAAACAAGTACAATAATCTTAAACAATACAAGTCAGAACTGGTACAGGAGGAGAGAGGACCCTGCCCGCGAAGGCTCACAATCTACAAGGGATATATACACTCACCGGCCACTTTATTAGGTACACCATGCTAGTAACGGGTTGGACCCCCTTTTGCCTTCAGAACTGCCTCAATTCTTCGTGGCATAGATTCAACAAGGTGCTGGAAGCATTCCTCAGAGATTTTGGTCCATATTGACATGATGGCATCACACAGTTGCCGCAGATTTGTCGGCTGCACATCCCAAAGATGCTCCATACAAGGCAGGATGGATCCATGCTTTCATGTTGTTGACGCCAAATTCTGACCCTACCATCCGAATGTCGCAGCAGAAATCGAGACTCATCAGACCAAGCAACGTTTTTCCAATCTTCTACTGTCCAATTTCGATGAGCTTGTACAAATTGTAGCCTCAGTTTCCTGTTCTTAGCTGAAAGGAGTGGTACCCGGTGTGGTCTTCTGCTACTGTAGCCCATCTGCCTCAAAGTTCGACGCACTGTGCGTTCAGAGATGCTCTTAGGCCTACCTTGGTTGTAACGGGTGGCGATTTGAGTCACTGTTGCCTTTCTATCAGCTCGAACCAGTCTGCCCATTCTCCTCTGACCTCTGGCATCAACAAGGCATTTCCGCCCACAGAACTGCCGCTCACTGGATTTTTTTTCTTTTTCGGACCATTCTCTGTAAACCCTAGAGATGGTTGTGCGTGAAAATCCCAGTAGATCAGCAGTTTCTGAAATACTCAGACCAGCCCTTCTGGCACCAACAACCATGCCACGTTCAAAGGCACTCAAATCACCTTTCTTCCCCATACTGATGCTCGGTTTGAACTGCAGGAGATTGTCTTGACCATGTCTACATGCCTAAATGCACTGAGTTGCCGCCATGTGATTGGCTGATTAGAAATTAAGTGTTAACAAGAAGTTGGACAGGTGTACCTAATAAAGTGGCCGGTGAGTGTATATAGGCAGCACAGTGGCTCAGTGGTTAGTACTGGAGCCTTGCAGCGCTGGAGTCCTGGGTTCAAATCCCACCAAGGACAACATCTGAAAGGAGTTGGTATGTTCTCATGTTTGTGTGGGTTTCCTCACGATTCTACAGTTTCCTCCCACATTCCAAAGACAGACTAATAGGGAATCTAAACTGTGAGCCCCAATGGGCCGATAATGTCTATGAAGTGTGTGTATATATATATATATATATATATATATATATATATATATATATATATATATATATGTAGCGCCCCCACCGCCGCAGGGCCGAGGGGTGACCCGGTACCGGGCCTCGGAGTCTCTGCTCTGGGGTTGTCACGGCGGCTAGGCCCCGGTCCGTGACCCTGCCGTGGGGCGCACAGTCTATAATACGTGTAAATGACAGTGGTGGTGGTGCGGTGCAGTAAATAACGAGGACACCAGGTTGCAGTCTCTTTACCTCTTTACTGAAGATCTCTGGGTCCTCACTCCAGAATACGGTTCACCAGGCTGCGCAAGTCCGGCCGGTCCGATGGCACCTCCAGAGCTCACTTCACAGGTGGAAATCGGTGCCTTCCTTCTAGCGCTATGTGTTGCGGTCCTCCCCTGCTGTGCTTACGGAAAGTCCCCACAACCGTTGTGTCTGTTTCTTAAGTTCCCTCACAACTCGATTAAATGATGTTCTTCTAATCCTCCGTCCCTCTGTTCTCTCTCTGTCCCTGCTGTTGTCTTCGATCAAAAACGACCGATTTTGAACTTTAATATTTTTTAAAATATTCAAGATGCAGTTCTGAAACTTGTGGTTGATTGACTTATCCTCATTTGAGGGGTTCTTACTATGAGTATTGTTGTATATATTTTTTTATGTTTACTTTTTGCTCCACAATTTTTTATACACTTGTACTCTTCGGTCAAAAATGACCGATAGCCTTTTATAGTGATCTCCAGCCATTTTATGAGTAAAATAAAGGAGCTATAATCTCATTTTGATACTCTAGATCAACTGATAGGCACTTACACCTGTAAGCGCAAAACAAAGCGGTGGCCAATGGTGATTTTTTACAATATGTTGATGTGTCAGCATACAATGCATTCGTGCTATGGAAGGAAAAAGACCCAAATTGGAACAAAAATAAACAATATGAGAAGATTTTTTTATAGAGGAGTTGGGAAAATCACTGGTTAGCCCATATATTGAAGAACGAAAGGGAACACCCAGAGCTGATGGAGTGGCATCCATTGTCCACAGGATCCAACAGCAAGATAAAGAAAGTGAACCAACAGCTTACACCAGCACTGCTACAATACCCACGGACGCCACCAGCAACGCAACCAGCCTAAAATGGAAACGATGCGACTTCTGTCCAACATCAAGCAATCACAAATCAAATGTGATATGTTACAGATGTGAAAAATATTTATGCAAAAGACATGTCAATTATACCTGTGACAATTGCAAACAGTAAATTTTGCACCGTGTGACTTATTTATCATTTTACATTAAAAAAAACTGAACTGTTAATTTTTTTTGTTTTTTTTGTTGGAAAATAATATAATTACATTTAGTTTATTGTTTTTAGTTATAGTTTACAGTTGGATGAATAATTATTTTGTATGTGCAAATATGCAATATGCATAAACATTCCAATAAAGCCATGTTAAATGTTTTGACACACAAAAAAATAAAAAGTAAGTTTTTCTTTCCATTTTTCATTTGTTTATAAACAACCAGGTTCACAAACAATAAAATACTTCAAAAATTATTCAATTAAAACACTTTAATCAGCTATAAATCAAGATTTTATTTGGTCCGGTCAAAAATGACCAGAAGATAACAAGTGTATAGTGGTAACCAGGAGAATAGCAGGGATATAAATCTAATATATAAAGCTGAATGTGTGTGTGTGTGTATGTATGTATGTATGTATGTCCGGGATTGGCATCTGAACCGTAGCAGCTACAGCCACAAAATTTTGCACAGTCACACGTCTGGACCCCGAGAGCGTCATAGGCTATGTTGTGAGGTGAAATTTTAACCCCGCGCTTTCCAATTCACCAAACAATTTTGCCCCTATCTACATAATGGGGAAAAAGTGAAAGGAAAAGTGTTGGAGGCGTCGCAGCTACAGGCACAAAATTTTGCACAGTCACACGTCTGGACCCTGAGAGCGTCAAAGCTATATTGTGAGGTGAAATTTTAACCCCGCGCTTTCCAAGTCACCAAACAATTTTGCCCCTATCTACATAATGGGGAAAAAATGAAAGGAAAAGTGTTGGAGGCAAATTAACAGCTGCCAGATGTGAACAAGGGGGACTTAAAGAATGACAGCGATGGCACCAAAGAGTATATACTGTACAGTTGCTAAGGTGGGGCCCCAACATGGGATAATCACACCACCACGGGGATATGAACACACACACAAAATGCGCCACACACTACCACGTGCTCGAACACATATACCACCCTCAGTGCACATTTCACCACACATACACCAACCTCGCCACATAAAAGTAGAAACACAAAAGTCGCCGCTCAAAACTCGCCACGCGCAAAACTCTCCACATGCAAAACTCGCCACACGTGCAAAACTCGCCACACGCAAAACTTGCACACGCAGAAAAATTGCCACACGCAGAAAAATTGCCACATGCACAAAAGTTGCAACACATGCAAAAGTTGCCTCACACAAAACTTGCACATACTCAAAAGGCACCACACATAAAACTCGCCACGCGCAAAACTCGCCATGCGCAAAACTTGCTGCACACAACTTGCTACACTAACCTGTCACATGCAACTCGACACACAAAAAGTTGCTACACGCATGTCGCCACACAAAACTCATCTCACAAAAGTCCCTACATGCATGTCGCCACACGCAACTCAACACACACAACTTGACACACGAAACTCGCCCTAAAACACACACAAGTCTGGTATCCTTCAAAAATAAAAATCTGATTAATAAGCAGACAAACTACAAGAGCAACAAATGTACCATATAGGAATCCGGCAGCTGTCAGTCACATGACCAGTCTATTATGTGTATGTGTGAGCTAATATATACTGCCAGGGGGTGGGCTTACTGTTGGCTGGGGATTTATCAGGCTGCCATTTTAGCTTACAAATACTGAGGTAAAAATACTGACCAAATAACGTGTGAACGAGGGCTAATACAGGAGGAGATGGCATACAGCTATATACTATATACAGGAGATGACACACAGGTATATACTATTTACAGGGGAGATGACACACAGGTATATACTATATACAGGAGGAGATGACACACAGATATATACTATATACAGGAGAGATGACACACAGGTATATACTATATAGAGGAGGAGATGACATACAGGTACATACTACATACAGGAGGAGATGACATACAGGTATATACTATATACAGGAGGAGATGACACACAGGTATATACTATATACAGGAGCAGATTACCTACAGGTATATAGTATATACAGGAGGAGATGACACAGGTATATGCTATGTATAGGAGGAGATGACATACAGGTATATACTATATACAGGAGATGACACACAGATATATACTATATATAGGTGAGATGACACACAGGTATATACTATATACAGGAGATTACATACAGGTATATCTAATATATAAAGCTGAATGTGTGTATGTATGTATGTGTGTATGTCCGGGATTGGCATCTGTACCGTCGCAGCTACAGCCACAAAATTTTGCACAGTCACACGTCTGGACCCCGAGAGCGTCATAGGCTATGTTGTGAGGTGAAATTTTAACCCCGCGCGTTCCAATTCACCAAACAATTTTGCTCCTATCTACATAATGGGGAAAAAGTGAAGGGAAAAGTGTTGGAGGAAAATTGACAGCTGCCAGATGTGAACAATGAGGACTTAAAGAATGAGAGCGATGGCGACAAAGAGTATATACCGTACAGTTGCTAAGGTGGGGCCCCGACATGGGATACTCACCACACACGGGGATATGAACACAAACACAAAATGCGCCACACACTACCACGTGCTTGAACACATATACCACCCTCAGCACACATTTCACCACACACACACACCAACCTCGCCACATAAAAGTCGAAACACAAAAGTCACCACTCAAAACTCGCTACATGCAAAACTCGCCATATGCAAAACTAGGCTCACGCAAAACTCACCACACGTGCAAAACTCACCTCATGGAAAACTCACCTCATGCAAAACTTGCACACACAGAAAAATTGCCACATGTACAAAAGTTGCACCACATGCAAAAGTTGCCTCACACAAAACTTGCACATACTCAAAATGCACCACACATAAAACTCGCCACGCGCAAAACTCGCCATGCACAAATCTTGCTGCACACAACTTGCTACACTAACCTGTCACATGCAACTCAACACACAAAATGTTGCTACACGCATGTCGCCACACAAAACTCATCTCACAAAAGTCGCTACATGCATGTCGCCACACGCAACTCAACACACACAACTTGACACATAAAACTCGCCCTAAAACACACACAAGTCTGGTATTGTCCTTCAAAAATAAAAATCTGATTAATAAGCAAACTACAAGAGCAACAAATGTACCATATAGGAAATACGGCAGCTGTCAGTCACATGACCTGTCTATTATGTGTATGTGTGAGCTAATATATACTGCCAGGGGGGAGGGCTTCCTGTTGGCTGGGGATTTATCAGGCTGCCAATAGCAACCAATCACAGCTCAGCTTCTATTTTGCTACAGTTAATTAACCTGAGCTCTGATTGGTTAATATAGGCAACAAAGACATTCTCAGTATAACAAAGCTAATATATGTTGTGAAATGCTTCTATTTGCTTAGTTTTTGCCTTTTAATAATTACATTTCTATCTATTTGTTTTGTGGTTTTTGTGTGCAGAATAAATTTTTGTTAACACATTCTATTTTGCTAACAGCAGTCATTAACCCGGGCGAAGCCGGGTAGTACAGCTAGTATATATATATATATATATATATATATATATATATATATATATATATATATATATATATCTGTGTCAATGACATATATATATATATATATATATATATATATATTTATATATATACACACACAGTACAGACCAAAAGTTTGGACACACCTTCTCATTTAAAGATTTTTCTGTATTTTCATGACTATGAAAATTGTACATTCACACTGAAGGCATAAAAACTATGAATTAACACATGTGGAATTATATACTTAACAAAAAAGTATGAAACAACTGAAATTATGTCTTTCATTGACTGTTGGTGAGCTAGTGTCTCTTCATCTAGGATGTCTTCTGGATCAAGTCTATACAGTTTAGCAACTGAATTGAACTTATATAGCTCTATGGGTGCATCACTCAGGTTGACTAGCCGTACTGGTACTCTACTGTTTGAGACAGTGACAATACTACTAGCAACTTTTACCAGCAGCTGTTCTTCAATCTGGATGGAGTCAAGAAGAGTTACATAGTCTTTGTTGTTAATTCCTGGTCAAGCTTGGCACCATACTAGAGTCTCGCTGTTGGCCGACAGGGTAACTCGCGATGTGCCAGTGATAGGCACACGGCAAATTTCACCTTTCCAGTCGGCAAACTTCTGTTGGGCATAAAGCACTTTAATAGTCCATTGGACAACTTGCCTATAAGGGGAAGAAGCTGAAGGAAGAGAGGCATAGAAGGCATCGAGCAATTCAGGAAATACATGACACATAACATTCATGCCTAACACTACTGTTGTTGTATCTCCCTCAGCCTCAGCAACAATTATACCTTGATCTGTTAACTTATGATCACCTATTTGCATGGTGGGTTCCCAGTAACCTAGCTGGGGAATTGAATGACCATTACTTGCAATCATGTGTAACTTCGGTTTGCCCACTGGATTCAGGATATCATAGTCCCAATTCCTTTCAAAGGTTTGGTGCTTAATGATGGTGACTTGAAAACCAGTGTCTATCAAAGCTTCTAAAGGTACACCATCAATCCATATGGTTAAATACAGGCATTTGGAGATGAACCAGGAGATCCATTGCGATTGTCCCCCTGGGCCCTTGGATTCACCTCCCGAGGGGCGGCCCTTGGCTTCAGGGGGTGACCCGTTTAACTTATAGCATTGATACTTATAGTGCCCGGGACGCTCACAATAAGTAAAGTAGACACAATCACCAGATGGAGGTCTTCCAGTACCTGGGCGACTGGAACATGGCTTTGGGGACAATGTCTGACTTATAGATGACTCACATGATGCAGGGGTTTGGCCTTTTTGGTCCTTTAAGGTTTGGCATACAGAGTCAATAACTTGGACAAGTACATCTGTGGTAGAAAGTGCATGAATGAGAGTAGAGGCTGGCACAGACTGCATGGCCTACATTAGGGAGAGAGGTGAAAGTGAAGATACAGTGGATATTCCGGCAGTAAGGTCAGGGGAAAAAGGAGCAGGAGCATAGCTGGTACAAGGTGAGTCAGTACCCACTACCCTCAAGGCTAGAGCTTTAAAGTCTAAGAAAGTCATGTTGGAATTTTGTGCTGCTAGCATGCAAAGTTGACTTTGTACGAGTCTGGATTCCACACATTCTATGAATCTGTCAGTGATTATGTTTTCTGCAGCAGCAGGGTCTAAAGTGCCTATCTGTATGCAGACTGAAGGGCCAGTGCGTAGTCTGTCGGGGTCTTCCTTGGTTTCTGATGTCTGTTGTAAAATTTGAGATGAACCTCTGTGGGTGATTGGCATTCAAATTAGTTTCTCAGGCAAGTGAGGATCTGTTCTACGCTGGTCTTCTTGGTAGATCGCCAGGAACGGACTTCTTCGGCAGCTGGACCTTCAAGCTGCCCCAGGAGAAGTTGTACCAATGATGGGGAGAGAGCGAGAAAAGTTCCATAGTGTACATTAGCTTTTCTTTGAACCCTGCAAGGGTATGAGGATCTCCCCTGTAACTTGGGAGACTAGGAGTTCCTAGGAAGAACGGCATGCCGGTAGCCATGACAGGACCTGCAGCCAAGTCGGCATCATTAGCATGCAGGATTGGAGCACTAGCTAATGACGAGGATGATGCAGAGCTAGCAGACTCTGCCTGGTCGTTATGAAGAGGATCAGACATTTTGAAGATAATATAGGTACTGTCTCTTTAAGAATAATGATGACACTGTAGTTTTAAGAGGTGCGCTATCATGCAGTAACACAGTCTCTGAGATAGAAGGTTCCCCCTTTGAATATAGCACTGCTGTGGATGAGAATCTGTGCTTATCTGTGTTAGCAGGTTGCGGGATGCAGTGACAGACAGAAGGCAGAGCAAGGGTTGACAAAATTAACAGTTTAATATAACAAGGGATTAACTCCTCGCAGGGAGACAAATGGTTACGGGAGGAATGTGCAGAACAATAAGTGCAGAATAAGAGCAGTCTTTTTAGAAAGAACTTATCGTGTCCTTGGTGCTCCTCCATGGCAGATGATCCCGCTGGGGCTTGCAGCATCAGTGACGGATGAAACGATGTCCAAAGGGAGGTCCTTTACACGACGGTCTGTCTTCTGGCGGCAGCGGTCAGTGTCCGGTACCTTCCGCTAAGCCTCTAGTTCATGAATTACTGTGGCCAGATCAAACAGGGCCATAGTATCTCTCCAGTCCAAGGTAGATCTGTCAGAGTCTACCAGCAAGGAGGACCGCCTGTATAAGTCCAGTATCTGACCTTTTCTACTTTGTGCACTTGCTGTGCTCACAGTCCTGGAGCACGCAACACCCTGTTTCTTAACGATCCCACCAGTAGCATCATGGGTCGGCACACAAAGCTCTTCACCGCGCCAGTGCTCAGCCTGCCGCACGCTGCCTATTTGAACCAAAACTGACTACTTCCACGAGCGCTGCTGCTTTGCCACGCCCCTGCTTCCAGGTGACGAGATTTGTCCGGTCTCTTATTCTTAGGTACCGGCAGCCCGGTCTTCCTCCTTACATCTGTACAACTTAGATGGCAGGAGAGTAGAAGGGCTGGTGCAGGCAAGCTCCACACACAAGTACAGACAGCAGCAGTGCAGCATATACCAGGAGACAGTCTTAGCAGCATTCACTGGCAAGATAGTTGTTAATAAGCACTTCTGAGTAGGGTTGAGCGAAACGGGTCGGCAATTTTCAGAAGTCGCCGACTTTTGGCAAAGTCGGGTTTCATGAAACCCGACCCGACCCCTGTGTGGGGTCGGCCAAGAAGTCGGCGATCTTCTGAATCTGGAATCGGAATTCCGATACCGATTCCCGATATGTTTAAGATATCGGGAATTGGTATCGGAATTCAGATTTAAGTGTAAAATAAAGAATTAAAATAAAAAATATCGCTATACTTACCCTCTGACGGGCCCTGGTACTAACCGGGAACCTTCCTTCCTTAGAATCAGCCTTCCAGGACCCTGCGGTGACGTCACGGTGACGTCGCGGCTTGTGATTGGTCGCGCGGCCGCCCATGTGACCGCTCGCGCGACCAATCACAAGCCGCGACGTCACCGTGACGTCACCGAAGGTCCTGGAAGGGCTGATTCTTAGGAAGGAAGGCTGCCGGAACGAAGCCGAGGGTGAGTATATTCCTATTAGTTATATACTCACCCTCGGACACGCCCTGCTTCTTTCCGGCAGCCTTCCTTCCTAAGAATCAGCCCTTCCAGGACCTTCGGTGACGTCACGGTGACGTCGCGGCTTGTGATTGGTCGCGCGAGCGGTCACATGGGCGGCCGCGCGACCAATCACAAGCCGCGACGTCACCATGACGTCACCCCAGGGTCCTGGAAGGCTGATTCTAAGGAAGGAAGGTTCCCAGTTAGTACCAGGGCCCGTCAGAGCGTAAGTATAGCGATATTTTTTATTTTAATTCTTTATTTTACACTTAAATATGGATCCCAGGGCCTGAAGGAGAGTTTCCGCTCCTTCAGACCCTGGGAACCATTGGAAACCCAATGCACTGCATTGGGTTTCGAGTTTCGGCCGACCCCGACTTTTTTATAGGATCGGCCGATTTCACTCGACCCGACTTTTGAAAAAGTCGGGTTTTGTGAAACCCGACCCGATCCTATAAAAGTAAAGGTCGCTCAACCCTACTTCTGAGACTTGTGATGCCGTAAAAGTAGATAGTTACAGAAGAATTGATCTTGCTTGTGATACCAATTGTAAAGCCCCAGCAATGGGGCTTTCCATTCACTGCTATCCACACCCACGATAATGACCACAGACACAGGTCTCTGGGATAACAGTTGCGTTTACTTTTGCAGGAACGGGGAAGGATGACCTGCAGTAAGTTCTTCACAGTTCATGTCGGTAGTCCACAGCAAATACAGTTTAGAGTTAAATTGTAACATGGAGTCGAGGCTTCAGAGCTTTAAGAACCTGCTTCTTTAGATGTAGTGCTTTTACATTATTATAAAAGGGTTCAGACTCTTTTAGCAGTTTTATGCCGAAGATTATATAAAGTACAGACCAAAAGTTTGGACACACCTTCTCATTTAAAGATTTTTCTGTATTTTCATGACAATGAAAATTGTATTCACACTGAAGGCATCAAAACTATGAATTAACACATGTGGAATTATATACGTAACAAAAAAGTGTGAAACAACTGAAATTATGTCTTATATTCTAAGTTCTTCAAAGTAGCCACCTTTTGCTTTGATGACTGCTTTGCACCCTCTTGGCATTCTCTTGATGTGCTTCAAGAGGTAGTCACCGGGAATGGTCTTCCAATAATCTTGAAGGAGTTCCCAGAGATGCTTAGCACTTGTTGGCCCTTTTGCCTTCACTCTGCGGTCCAGCTCACCCCAAACCATCTCGATTAGGTTCAGGTCTGGTGACTGTGGAGGCCAGGTCATCTGGCATCCCGCCACTCTCCTTATTGGTCAAATAGCCCTTACACAACTTGCAGGTGTGTTTGAGGTCATTGTCCTGTTGAAAAATAAATGATGGTCCAACTAAACGCAAACCGGATGGAATAGTATGCCGCTGCAAGATGCTGTGGTAGCCATGCTGGTTCAGTATGCCTTCAATTTTGAATAAATCCCCAATAGTGTCACCAGCAAAGCACCCCCACACCATCACACCTCCTCCTCCATGCTTCACGGTGGGAACCAGGCATGTAGAGTCCATCCGTTCACCTTTTCTGCGTCGCACTGAGACACGACCACATGACCGCTCACTCGACCAATCACAAGCCGCGACGTCATTGAAGGTCTTTCACGCGCTCATTCTTAGGAACGGAGGCTGCTGGTTACATCGGTAAGGTCCAGGCTCCATCGGAGAGGTGAGTATATCAATATTTTTTATTTTTCTTCTTTATTTGACACATTAATATCGATCCCGATACCGATTCCCGATATTGCAAAAGTATCGGAACTCGGTATCGGAATTCAGATACCGCAAATATCCGCCGATACCCGATACTTGCGGTATCGGAATGCTCAACACTAATGGCCACTCATTTTTCTTAGCTGCTTTTTTCTTGCCATAATAGAAATTCTAACAGTCTATTCAGTAGGACTATCAGCTGTGTATCCACCAGACTTCTGCACAACACAACTGATGGTCCCAACCCCATTTATAAGGCAAGAAATCCCACTTATTAAACCAGACAGGGCACACCTGTGAAGTGAATACCATTCCTTGTGACTACCTCTTGAAGCTCATCAAGAGAATGCCAAGAGTGTGCAAAGCAGTCATCAAAGCAAAAGGTGGCTACTTTGAATAGCCTAGGATATAAGACATGATTTCATTTTTTTCACACTTTTTTGTTAAGTATATAATTCCACATATGTTAATTCATAGTTTTGATGCCTTCAGTGTGAATGTACAATTTTCATAGTCATGAAAATACAGAAAAATCTTTAAATGAGAAGGTGTGTCCAAACTTTTGGTCTGTACTGTATAGCAAGGATATCTCACGGACCTGGGAGTCCTGGAGTAATCTTCTCAGTGTCTCATGTCACCTGCCGAAATACATCTGGTGAAGCACATATAGGTCTGGACTGTGAGGACCCAGTGTAGAAAGCTTTTAGTAGACTGCCTGTGGAACCCAGACAAGAATTACAGGCTTTGGGGCTTGCCAGGAGATCTTGGGGTAAGGAAGTCTCCACATGTGCTCTGCTCCCTGTGGCAGCTTGTCCCAGACTGGGGATTTCCCTGCACAGCCTGATCTAGACTAGGTGGAAACTAGAATCGCTCCTCCTATGTAAAAACTTTACACTTTATCATAGTATAAATCATACATTTTACCAGCAGATGGTGCTGAAACACAACAAATGAGAAAATACCTGGAAAAATACATGGATTCAAATGAAGCACATATCTGAAAACAGTGGAGTAGCTAGAATGTGAGCTGTAGTGTAAAGGGTTATTCACGGTCCAGGGGTACTTGAAGGGAGGGATATAATCTGGACCAAGTCACTACACAGACAGGACAGCAGAGGATCACAGCTGATTCTTTCTTTGAAGAAAAACATTGTTTTTAAACAGGCAGTAAAATTGTGGCAATGAAACACACATCCAATTGTGGAAATTATTATTATTCCATTATATATTGATTAAAATCCACTTTTGTTAGTGGGAAAATCCTTTGAGTGTGCCATGTTAAAAAAAAAAAATGGAATAGGCCTCCGGCCCAAACTTCTCAAAGGCCAACCGTAGAAAAAAACGTTGAAATTTTTTCGTATTGCAAACTTACCTGTTTCACTCATGGTAGTATAAGGGTATGTGCACACATTGCGGATTCCATTGAGGATTTTTCCACGCGAATCCACAGGTAGAATGCCTGCGTTTTACCTGTAATTCCCTGCGGGTTTTCTGCAGATTTTGTGCGGATTTTGCCTGAGTTTTTACACCTGCACATTCCTATAATGGAATATAATGGAATAGGTGTAAAACGCTGCGGATTCTGCAAAAAGAATTGACATGCTGCAGAAAATAAACTGCAGTGTTTCTGCGTGGAATTTTCCGCTACGTGGGCACAGCGGATTTGGTTTTCCATAGGTTACCATGGTACTGTACACCGCATGGAAAACTGCTGCTGATCCGCAGAGCCAAATCTGCAACGTGTGCACATACCCTAAGGATGTTTAACCCCGCAGTGACCATCAATACATCTTTTTACTGTCCTCACATATCAGACAATAGCTAGCTTCCTCCGACTGTTAAAATGCAAAAGCTGTTGACTGTTCATTATAGCTGAAACATTGCTGTATCATCCTTGATTGGTTTTGGTGTAGGAAGGGGGAGCCAGGGCTGCTCTCATGGCCGATAACAATCCCTTTATCACTCTCTGGCCTTCCCCCTCCACACAAACATGTGTATCTTTCTGAGTACCTCGGTGCTGTTCCTCAGCGCCATCTGAACTTGCCCAGTACGGGGATGTATTCCTCACAGATGGTTCCACAAAATAAGATTCACAGTTCGGTTCCAACTTTTCAACATCAACTCTTTTAGGCTACCTTCACATTAGCGTCGTGCACTGCACGTCGCAATGCAACGTTGCAGCGCACCGACGCATACTGTGGAAGCACCACACAACGGGGGCAGCGGATGCTGTTTTTCAACGCATCCGCTGCCCCATTGTGAGGTGCGGGGAGGAGGGGGCGGAGTTCCGGCTGCGCATGCGCGGTCGGAAATGCCGGACACGACGCACCAAAAACGTTACAAGCAACGTTTTTTGGTGGCGACAGTCCGACGCAACACGACACAACCGACGCACGACGGTTGCGACGTGTGGCAATGCGTCGCACTGCATCGCTAATGCAAGTCAATGGAGAAAAAACGCATCCTGCAAGCACTTTTGCAGGATGCGTTTTTTCTACAAAACGACGCATAGCGACATGCAGTGCACGACGCTAGTGTGAAAGTAGCCTTACTCAGCACTTCATCCAGGGCATATTCAATGCACACTCAGCTTCAACTTTCCCTTGCCTTCTCTCTCGTATCCTAAGCTTGTCCCCTGGACGGACCTTGCCTGCTGTTGGGGGGTTCTCCACCATTTCGCCCTAGATCGGAAAACCGCTGCCCATGCAAAGATCTGCCACATTTTGTGTGACCTGGTCCTGTGCTGCTTAGCTACTCCTTCTGATGACAACTGCAGACCCACTTATTTTGCACCGTCAATGTTGCTGATGTGGGTGTTGTAGCGCTTCGGCCCCCTGGATCCTGTAAGCTGGGCTCACACTTCTGGGGAGCGTTACGGGGCACATCGCCCTGGGCTAGACAGCCCTACTGAGCAAATGGGCGCCCTTGCCCCGGCTGAGCTAAAAACAGGAAGCCCTCACTACCTTATTCCCACCGTGCCCCTCCTATGCTAACTATTTACTATGGTGCACCCATCTAGTGGCCAACTAGCGGTACTACTCCCCTAACACTAAACTGACCCTGGGGTGCTTACCTTCCCTGACAAACATAGACATGACACATATTATACATTAAGACAGAGCAATACACATAAGGTGTAGCAGTACTCTTATACACAGTGGTAATACACTTTAGGTGTAGCATGAACACATTATTGAAATACAATATGTAAACGGGTTGAGGAGAAAAAGAGACTATATTATCATCACATCCTCTATATTCCCCCTTTCTTTCAACATGGTTGTCCCCAACCATTGTAAAATCTTTAACAACATATAAGCATGATATATACATATATACTGTGTGTATATATATATATATATATATATATATACACTCACTGGCCACTTTATTAGGTACACCTGTCCAACTTCTTGTTAACACTTAATTTCTAATCAGCCAATCACATGGCGGCAACTCAGTGCATTTAGGCATGTAGACATGGTCAAGACAATCTCCTGCAGTTCAAACCGAGCATCAGTATGGGGAAGAAAGGTGATTTGAGTGCCTTTGAACGTGGCATGGTTGTTGGTGCCAGGAGGGCTGGTCTGAGTATTTCAGAAACTGCTGATCTACTGGGATTTTCACGCACAACCATCTCTAGGGTTTACAGAGAATGGTCCGAAAAAGAAAAAAAATCCAGTGAGCGGCAGTTCTGTGGGCGGAAATGCCTTGTTGATGCTAGAGGTCAGAGGAGAATGGGCAGACTGGTTCGAGCTGATAGAAAGGCAACAGTGACTCAAATTGCCACCCGTTACAACCAAGGTAGGCCTAAGAGCATCTCTGAACGCACAGTGCGTCGAACTTTGAGGCAGATGGGCTACAGCAGCAGAAGACCACACCGGGTACCACTCCTTTCAGCTAAGAACAGGAAACTGAGGCTACAATTTGCACAAGCTCATCGAAATTGGACAGTAGAAGATTGGAAAAACGTTGCTTGGTCTGATGAGTCTCGATTTCTGCTGCGACATTCGGATGGTAGGGTCAGAATTTGGCGTAAACAACATGAAATCTTTGGGATGTGGTGGAACGGGAGATTCGCATCAGGGATGTGCAGCCGACAAATCTGCGGCAACTGTGTGATGCCATCATGTCAATATGGACCAAAATCTCTGAGGAATGCTTCCAGCACCTTGTTGAATCTATGCCATGAAGAATTGAGGCAGTTCTGAAGGCAAAAGGGGTCCAACCCGTTACTAGCATGGTGTACCTAATAAAGTGGCCAGTGAGTGTATATATATATATATATACTGTAAACATAACAAAGAGAACTCAATGTGAGTTAAGTAAATGTTCTTGGAAAAGGGAGATGCGTCCCTCCTTTCTTGTAATGTTGTACTCCTGTACCCTAAGACTTGGTTCTTTTAGAGCTCTTTGGGGAAAACGGCAGGGCTTCTCTTTTTCCCTGACAGGACGCGGAACAGTCCTTTCTCTTACTTTAAGAGCAATGGCACCATGGACATTACTGAGCAGTCTCTCTATAATGGCACGTGCCTTGCGCAGCTCCAGCGGTGACAGGTTCCCATTCCCGGTCCCGGGACAGAAGTGACTCTGCAGCCGCAGAAGCCATGGATTGCCTCAAAGAGGCATCTGTGGTAGGGGACTGGGGGGGAAGTTACTTCACGGGCACCCGAACATGCCAAGGTCAAGTCCGTATACAGTTCCACCTCCTCTGATGTACACAGGGTTACTGCCACCGCATAGTAGCCCCATGGACAATGCTCTTTATAGAAGGAGACCCAGTCCCCTTCTTCCAGGGGTCTGCCGAATTTAATAGAGGCCGCATTAACATAAATTTTGGCTTAGGACTCGACCTCATGGATGAAGCAGTAGCCGTGGCCTACCTCCACGTACGTTAGCTGGCCCTATGTGCGGCGACCATCCATAGCGCGACCTCCCGGTTGACGCAACTCAGCCCAGACTTCCCTCTCCCTTTTCTTTTTTTGTTCCACCACGTTGGCGATCCAAGCCAGCTGATCCATGGATGGAAATGGGCCCTCAGTGATGCAAGCAGGCCCCACGACTCCTTGGGACACCTGGGTGACCATAGTGCACCTCCCTTATAACACTGGACAGGCCGTCACATGCCCCAGGACCTCTGACTCCTCTCTCTCAGGTCGGTCTGCTGCAGCAGGGGGTAACAACTAGGAAGGGGCTTCAGAAGCAGACGGTGGGGAAGGAGGCCTTTATTCTTGGAACACGGGAAGAGGCTTGCTGCCTTGGGTCATCATCTCCGATACACGTCCTCTCCGAGACCGCTGTATCCTTCCATGAAGGTGGTTTGAACTCATCTTTCCAGAAGTAGTCCCGGCTGCAGCCTAGATTCCGGTCCAGGCTCCCATAGACGTAAGGACTTCAGCTGACAGCCCCGGTCTCGATAGACTTCTGTGCTCCGACTCCACAGGCTCCCGATATTGATCACTTCATCCCACCAGACTTTGTCACTTGTCACCATCTGGATAGCGCATGACCTCAGTCAGTCGCCGATGTCCTCTGGCTTCAGATAAGGGCAGCATTTCCCACTCCTCGCTGCTCAGCTGCACAGACAGGGTCCGACCTCACTCCTGTCGCCATTGCCATTCTAGGTGGCTTACTCCTCCAGAGCCACAGGATCGATGCATTGGTGCTGGGTCGCATACTGATACCGCGCAGCTGCACCGTGACTCTCTTCTGGGCCCAACCTATTCCCGGGCAGGGTCGCTTCCTGATGCTCCTCCCATTTTCTTTCTAGTAGTCTCAGTAGGCGCGGGGCTAGATGTCTTTAACGCATTCTCCGGAGTCACCACCTGAAGCTTCTTCGTGCCATTTCCATGCAGTTACGCCCACGAAGGGTGCAGGCACAACAGTGACCTCCCATTTTGCCATTCCCCGCCATTTGCACCGCCATATTTGTGTTCTTCTCACCTCCAGTGCATCCGTTCCTCCTGAAGTCTCGGCTTTAGTCATATCCAGTATAGTTACAGTCTCTTCTTTCTTTTCTTCTGCATCAGCTTCACCGCCAAATGGGGTTGTGAGATCCTGCCGACTACGCCAAGTGTAGGAAGGGGGAGCCAGGGCTGCTGTCATGGCCATTAACAATCCCTTTATCACTCTCTGGCCTTCCCCCTCTATACAAACATGTATATCTTTCTGAGCACGATGTGCTCTGGGCTAGACAGCCCTCCTGGTTGCCCTCACTCCGACTGAGCTAAAACAGGAAGCCCTCACTACCTTATTCTCACCGTGCCCTTCCTATGCTAACAATTTACTACGGTGCCCCCATCTAGTGGCCAACTAGGGGTATTACTCCCCTAACACTAAACTGACCCCAGGGTGCTTACTTTCCCTGACATAGACATGACACATATACAGTAAGACAGAGCAATACACATAAGGTGTAGCAGTACTCTTATACACAGTGGTAATAATCTTTATGTGTAGCAGTACCACTGTGTATGAACACATTAATGAAATACAATATGTAAACAGGGGTTGAGGAGAAAAAGAGACAATATTATCTTCACATCCCCTACATTGGCACCAACCATGTTTTTTTAAACCCTTAGATGCAGTAGCGTAGCTACTGGGGCAGAGGGGGCCGTCGCCCTGGGCCCTGTCACATAAAGGGGCCCACTGGGAGCCAGGGCCACTTCTGTGACGAGGCAGAACACAGCATAGAAGCAGAGCAGTCTAATGTCTGCTTCCATCTGACGGAGACTCTGCAAGCTGGCTAGCACAGTGGCCGGCTGCAGTCTCCCTCCTGCAGTGAATGGTGCTGCCCCTCTGACCTGATCAAGAAGCTTTTCCCCAACTGCAGTTTTCTTCACTCTGTGCACGCTGGGATTGGCTCAGGCACGCTGGGTCCTAGTGCCCACAACTTGCATTTCACCTAGACACTTCCTAGTCCTGCCTGCAAACTTTATCAGTAAGGGTACTCTCACACAGTGGCACTTTGATCGCTACGACGGTACGATCCGTGACGTTCCAGTGATATCCATACGATATCGCAGTGTCTGACACGCTACTGCGATCATGGACCCCGCTGAGAATCGTACATCGTAGCAGATCGTTTGAAACTTTATTTCGTCGCTGGATCTCCCGCTGTCATCGCTGGATCGTTGTGTGTGACAGCAATCCAGCGATGCGTTCGCTTGTAACCAGGGTAAACATCGGGTTACTAAGCGCAGGGCCACGCTTAGTAACCCGATGTTTACCGTGGTTACCAGCGTAAACGTTAAAAAAAAAAAACGTACATACTCACATACCGGTGTCCGTCAGGTCCCTTGCCGTCTGCTTCCCGCTCTGACTGACTGCCGGACGGAAAGAGCACCGCTGTGATCTGCTTTCACTTTACGGCAGCACTCAGTCAGAGCGGGAAGCAGACGGCAAGGGACCTGAAGGACACCGGAATGTGAGTATGTACGTTTTTTTTTTTTTTACTTTTACGCTGGTAACCAGGGTAAACATCGGGTTACTAAGCGCGGCCCTGCGCTTAGTAACCCGATGTTTACCCTGGTTACCCGGGACCTCGGCATCGTTGGACGCTGGAGAGCGGTCTGTGTGACAGCTCCCCAGCGACCACACAACGACTTTCCAACGATCACGGCCAGGTCGTATCGCTGGTCGTGATCATTGGAAAGTTGCAGAGTGTGACAATACCCTAAGTGGGGATGGAATTGTATGGTATTGTGGGCAGGGCCGGTGCCAGCACCCGGCGTACCCGGGCAAGTGCCGGGGCCCTGGCAAGACAGGGGGGCCCATTCACGGCTGGCATTACGGGCAGGGAGCTGAAAGTGCCTAGGGTCCCCCCCCCCAGGGGCCCTCAGCTAGCGGCACATCACGCAGCCGCTATGGGACCCCTATGAGGCAGGGGGCCCGCCTGTCATAAGCGCCAACTCCCCCGCCGCCGCTTTGAACTATACCGGCGTCTGCCGGTAAAGTTCAAAGCAAATGATGGAGGAGAGAGGGTCACCTGACGCTCCTTCTCCCATCATTCCCCACTCTGCCTCTGACACTGCCGCTGTGGATGCGCGATGACGTCATTGCGAACTCGCTGTGTATCAGGCAGTGCAGCGGCAGCCGCCGAGACCGGAGCAGGGAGCAGCGCAGGCACGTTGAGAGGTGAGGAGTGGGGTTTTTTTGCAGCTATAACAGTAAGTACTGGACTATGGGGGCATTCTTGGGGGGAGGGGGGCTGTGCTGTATACTATATGTCTGTGCTATATACTACATGGCTGTTCTATATACTACGTGGGCCGTGTTATATAATATGTGGCTGTGCTATATACTATATGGGCTGTTATGGAGCGGCCCCCAAACGCAGGGCAGTGGGGTACTCGGTACCGGGTCCCTTCTGTCTCGTTTCTGGGGATGTCACGGTGGCCCGACCCAGTCCGTGGCCCTGTTAAGGGGCGCCCAATTAAAGGTGTAGGTGAGAGTTTGTCAAGTGTTCGTGATGCCACCTGCGGTGTTCGGTCAGGGTGACCGACGCTGCTAGGGGTCTGCTGGGGTGATGGAATGGCAGCTAGATGGTGTAACTTCCCACAGGTGAAGTATGTCCCCAGGGCTTCCCTTGACGAGTAGATGGTGATGGTGTAGGTCGCAGTGAATGACGAGGACACAGGGTTGCAGTCTCTTTACCTTTTTACTGAAGGCTTCGGCATCCACAATCCAGAGCACTGCTAACAGGGCTGGCTGAGACTGGCCGGTCCGAATGCACATCCAGAGTTCCCTTTGCAGGTGGAAATCAGTAGCCTTCCTACTAGCACCTGTGTGTTGTAGTACCTCCCTGCTGAGCACCACGGGATAGTCCTCACAACTGTCATGTATGTTTCTGTTCTCTCTCTCTCCGTCCCCCAGATGGTTTGGATAGGACGCACCCGTATGACGGGGTAGACCTGGAGTTATTTTATAGGGACCCTAGAGACGCCCCTCTCCCACAATTGCCTCCATTGTCTTCATTAGGTGTAAAGGTGAGACAGCCAACCTAGAGTTAACTGCCCTACCGTAGTTCAGAGTAATGCGTAGAGTCTATTACTCCCTCGGCGTTCCGGCCGCCGGCTACGCGCCTCAGAAGGATGTTGCTGATCTCGGGGCACGACTCCTCCTGGTACTATCTCCTTTGTGCTGTGATCTCGTTTCTCACTTCTCCACAAAATACTTCGCTTATTGTCCTTTCTTAGGATGCTGCCGCAAGGAAGTGCAGGCGCAGCTCCGTAACGATCTGTCTCGTGCTAGGCCACTATCAGGATCCCACCCCTGACAGGGACCTCCCTGGGTCTTCCCAAGCAACGCACTCCTCTCACTAGATGTTACCTGGGCAAAACCCAGTCAGCTTCTCTCTAACTTCCTATCCGACTCCCAGTTTTACCAGAGTGTGAGGAGTGGCCTAATACATAGAACCTTTTGCTCCCCCTGGTGGCCGGAGTGTGAAGTGTAATGTGTGACTGTGATACCTGGTCAGGTGAAGTCCTTTAGTGCCATCAGATGTACCATCACTTCCCCTTGTGGAAGAGCGACAATACTGCAACGACCAGGACTCTGGGGCGCTGCAGTTATATAGTTACATAGTTACATAGTTACATAGTTATTAAGGTTGAAGGAAGACTTTAAGTCCATCTAGTTCAACCCATAGCCTAACCTAACATGCCCTAACATGTTGATCCAGGGGAAGGCAAAAAAAACCCATGTGGTAAGAGTAAGCTCCACCATGGGGAAAAAAATTTCTTCCCGACCCCACATACGGCAATCAGACTAGTTCCCTGGATCAACGCCTTATCAAGGAATCTAATATATATACCCTGTAACATTATACTTTTCCAGAAAGGTATCCAGTCCCCTCTTAAATTTAAGCAATGAGTCACATCATCATACGGCAGAGAATTCCATAGTCTCACAGCTTTTACAGTAAAGAATCTGCGTCTGTTATTATGCTTAAACCTTTTTTCCTCCAGACGTAGAGGATGCCCCCTTGTCCCTGTCACCGGTCTATGATTAAAAAGATCATCAGAAAGGTCTTTGTACTGTCCCATCATATATTTATACATTAACATAAGATCACCCCTTAGCCTTCGTTTTTCCAAACTAAATAGCCCCAAGTGTAATAACCTATCTTGGTATGGCAGACCCCCCAGTCCTCTAATAACCTTGGTCGCTCTTCTCTGCACCCGCTCCAGTTCAGCTATGTCTTTCTTATACACCGGAGACCAGAACTGTGCACAGTATTCTATGAGTGGTCGCACTAGTGACTTGTTTAGAGGTAAAATGATGTTCTCCTCATGAGCATCTATGCCTCTTTTAATGCATCCCATTATTTTATTTGCCTTTGTAGCAGCTGCCTGACACTGGCCACTGAATATGAGTTTGTCATCCACCCATACACCCAGGTCTTTTTCATTGACGGTTTTGTCCAGAGTTTTAGAATTAAGCACATAGTTATGCATCTTATTACTTCTACCCAAGTGCATGACCTTACATTTATCCCCATTAAAGCTCATTTGCCATTTATCAGCCCAAGCTTCTAGTTTACATAAATCATCCTGTAATATAAAATTGTCCTCCTCTGTATTGATTACCCTGCAGAGTTTAGTGTCATCTGCAAATATTGAAATTCTACTCTGAATGCCCCCTACAAGGTCATTAATAAATATGTTAAAAAGAAGAGGGCCCAATACTGACTCCTGTGGTACCCCACTACTAACCGCGACCCAGTCCGAGTGTGCTCCATTAATAACCACCCTTTGTTTCCTAAATGTGGGCTGTGCTATATACTACGTGGCCGTGTTATATGCTACGTGGGCTGTTATATACTACATGGCTGTGTTATATACTATGTGGGCTGTGTTATATACTACATGGCTGTGTTATATGCGATCATGAATCGTGGTATGTGTTAAAGGGGGGGCCCACCGAGACTCTTTCGCCCGGGGCCCTCAAAAACCTGTAGCTGGCCCTGATTGTGGGGGCTGAAAATGGGTGAGGAGAGACAGGGTACTGGGGAGTGAATGTGAGACCACGGGGGTATTGTGGGGGAGGGGAGACAGGGCACTGGGGGGTGAATGTAAGACCATGGGGGTGTTGTGGGGACTGAAGGTGGGTGAGGTGGGACAGGGCACTGAGGGGGTGGATGTGAGTTGATGGGGGCATTGGGGCTGAAGTAGGGGAGGAGGGACAGGGCACTGGGGGCTGAATATTATAATGTTTTGTTATGATATTATATGTACTTCATCACATGTAATATTTGCTGTCTGGGGAGGCTGGAGATGGGGGGTAGGGGGCTTTTGATACGTACCACCTGGGTCTTTTATGAGTATTAGTATATGATGCCCCCATATAGTAACTAAGAGCTGCATCACATTTAAGGCACCACTCCAGCATTATTTTTAATTTCACTGCTGGAGCGGAGCTGAAAATCCAAGAGCCCTGCCCCCTGTCTGATATTCCTCTTCTGGCATTTTCATCTGTTTTTGTCTCCGCTCGGCTCCGTCTCCTACAGTTTGTGACTAGTGTTGAGCATTCCGATACCGGGATTCCGATACTTGCCGCGTATCGGATACCGGAATCGGAAGTTCCAAGATTCAAAATGCAGAAATTCAGCCAATGAGAATGATTCCAAGTGTGGGCACATCCTGTTTAGCATGGAGGGCATGAAACTACTGGCAAGGCTGTGATTGGCTGCTGAAATGATGTCATGATGCAGTTTAAAAGTCGCTGGCGCCATTTTGCGATCACTCTGCTGTGAATTCAGTTAGTGACAGGACGCTGTTTGCTGACTGAGGGACAGTTTAGAGATAGCGATTTGCTTCTTTGTGCTTTCCAAAGGCTAATTTAGCAACCGCTGTGTTCACCTACTATTCACCTTGCTTTTGCCTTGTAGCGCTGTTTTCACAGCGATCTGCAAGGTCTGTGTGTGTGTGTGTGTGAGTGCAGCCCACTCTCTAGTCTGAGTGCAGCCACATAGGCCATCCATAGCTGGTTGTATTCAGTTCAGGGAGGGTGGTTCATTGCCTCATACTGTTCTTTTTTTTTTTTTTCAAGTAGTGTAGTCTGCTGCTAATTTATTCAAAAAAATCCTATTAGTGTCTTTCCACCCGTCTCCAGCTAATTTGTGGAAAAACACTACATAGGATAACGTAGAGGAGGGTTTTTGGGCCTTGCAGCGCCGTTTACGGCTGTCTGCACGGTCTCCGTGTGATTGCAGCTCGCCCTGTAGTCTGTGAGCAGCCATAGCCTGGTTGTCTCCAGCTCAGGGTTGTTCACTGCGTCATACCGCCAAATCAATTTTCATTTTGTTTTAAGTAGTGCAGGCTGCTGCACATTTTTTCAAAAAATTCCTATTAGTGTCTTTCCACCCGTCTCCAGCTAATTTGTGGAAAAACACTACATAGGATAACGTAGAGGAGGGTTTTTGGGCCTTGCAGCGCCGTTTACGGCTGTCTGCACGGTCTCCGTGTGACTGCAGCTCGCCCTGTAGTCTGTGAGCAGCCATAGCGTGGTTGTCTCCAGCTCAGGGTTGTTCACTGCGTCATACCGCCAAATCAATTTTCATTTTGTTTTAAGTAGTGCAGGCTGCTGCACATTTTTTCAAAAAATTCCTATTAGTGTCTTTCCACCCGTCTCCAGCTAATTTGTGGAAAAACACTACATAGGATAACGTAGAGGAGGGTTTTTGGGCCTTGCAGCGCCGTTTACGGCTGTCTGCACGGTCTCCGTGTGACTGCAGCTCGCCCTGTAGTCTGTGAGCAGCCATAGCCTGGTTGTCTCCAGCTCAGGGTTCTTCACTGCGTCATACCGCCAAATCAATTTTCATTTTGTTTTAAGTAGTGCAGGCTGCTGCACATTTTTTCAAAAAAATCCTATTAGTGTCTTTCCACCCGTCTCCAGCTAACTTGTGGAAAAACACTACATAGGATAACGTAGAGGAGGGTTTTTGGGCCTTGCAGCGCCGTTTACGGCTGTCTGCACGGTCTCCGTGTGACTGCAGCTCTATCTGTTGTCAGTTCAGCCCCCAAAAAATAAATAAATAATAAAGTTCACCAAACACACCAGTTACACCACTTTACATTTGTGTAGGCCACATTAGCTCATATTAAAGTCTAGTCCACACTTTAGAAAATTAGTGTTTCTTATACCTGTTAGGAGGAGTTGCTCAGGAATAAGCACACAAAGCCGTTAGTACTTTTCTGCTTATCTTTATCAGTCAACCAAGATGAAGAAGGCAGTGAGTAAGGCACGTGGGCGTGGGCGCGGAGCAGGGAGGGGACGTGGGGATTCTGTGCCTGCTGCGGGCACCGGTGACTCATCAGCACCCACTTTCACCAGGCAACAGTCATTCATGCGCAGCTTTGTGTCAGAGCGCCGTACACTGCTGCTGCGTGAAGAACAAATTGAAGCCGTTGTCGGATGGATGGCAGCTAATGCATCAACTTCAATTAGTGCCACATCCTCTCAGACACAGAGGACTGGAGAGCAGCCATCTGTCTCTTCACCACCTGCCAAATTGCCCAGGCAGACAGAGAGCCCAGGACAGGAGCCGTCTCTACTTCTGTTCTCTGAATCTCTTGGCTTGGAAACAGGGGGCCAGCCAAGCAGCATTGGAGAAATGGAAGAAGAGGCAGGGTGCAGTGATGCCCAACAGCTTTTTCTCTCTTCCTCTGAAGAGGCGGGTGGGCCAGTGGCTCCGGTCACCACATCGCAGGCCGCATCAGCTGATGATGACACTCAGGTGCCACTTACTGGTGCGTGCTCTGCTGCTGAGACTACCCAGGAGGAGCAGTTGGGGGCAGAGGGTAGTGTAGATGATGAGGTCCTTGACCCATCTTGGCGTGAGGGACAGGAATGTGGTGGGAGCAGCTCTGAGGAAGAGATTCCCCGTACGGCCCAAAGAGGGAGAGGGAGGGGGAAGACTGCGGATCCTGCAGCCTCCGCTTTGGCACCCGTTAGGAGCATGTCTCTTCCAAAAGCCAAAAAGGGCACTCCCAAGACTTGCAGTGCCTGGTCCTTTTTTGACACAGTTGCAGATGACATTTGCTATGTCAGATGCAAGGTGTGTCATCAAAAAGTCAAAAGAGGTCGAAATGTCAGCAACCTCAATACCTCCAACATGTGGAAACATGTGCGCAACAGGCACCCGGCGGAGTTAGAAAAACACATTGAAGAGCTAGGCCAACCAACAGCGGCAGCTACCACCTCTTCAGCTCGTGTTGCCTCTTCCTCTAGCTCACACGCAGCTGGTTCGGCTTCCTCCCAGGATCGCCGTGGAAGAACCTCTGGCCCTGTTGTCCAGAGACCCGCTGTAATTCCACCCGCAGCACCACTTTCCCAGTCATCCACACACTCCCAGCCCAGTCTACAGCCATCGGTAGTACAGGCATGGGAGAAAAGGCGGCCTTTCTCGTCAAACCACCCACGAGCACAGGCTCTGACTGCAGGCATTGCCAAACTTCTGTCACTGGAAATGCTGTCATTCAGGCTGGTGGAGACTGACAGCTTCCGTGACTTGATGTCATTGGCAGTCCCACAGTACAATGTGCCCAGCCGCTTTTACTTCAGCAGGCAAGCCGTCCCTGCCCTGCACAAGCATGTGGAGGGACACATAAAACACGCGCTACTGAACGCCGTCAGTAGCAAGGTCCACCTCACCACCGATGCGTGGACCAGTCAACATGGACAGGGGCGACACCTTTCCCTCACTGCCCATTGGGTTAATGTCGTTGAGCCGGGTACAGACCGTGCGAGTGGCGCAGGACGTGTCCTGCCCACTCCAAGGATTGCAGGAATCCATTCTGTACGCATTGACTCCTCCTCTTACACCAGTTCCTCAGAATCATCGCTGCAGGAGCCGTCACAGTCCACCTCCACATGGACCCGTGATGAACGTGTACCTGTTACGACCGACATGAGCACAGCCGTGGCCAAACGTCAACAGGCCGTCTTGAAATTAATTTTTTGGGGGAATCGTAGCCACACAGCGCAGGAGCTCTGGAATGCCATCAAGCAGGAGAGCGATGTGTGGTTTGTGCCAGCGAATCTCCAGCCAGGCATGGTAGTGTGTGATAATGGCCGAAATCTGGTGGCAGCTCTGGGCCTCGGCAACCTCACTCACATCCCATGTCTGGCACATGTGCTCAATTTGGTCGTGCAGAGCTTTTTGAGGGACTATCCGGATCTTGATGCACTGCTGCACAAGGTCCGCCTAGAGTGTGCTCACTTGCGGCGTTCCAGCACGGCAAAAGCGCGCATTGCGGCTCTGCAGCGCCGACACCGCCTGCCGGAACATCGCATCATATGTGACCTACCTACCAGGTGGAATTCCACGTTACATATGTTGGAGCGGTTGTGTGAGCAGCAGCAAGCTGTAATGGAGTACCAGCTGCTTCAGGCGCAAAGAAGTCGCAGTCAGCGCCGTACAGACTTCACAACCACAGAGTGGGCCACTATGAATGACGTCTGCCAGGTTTTGCGTCCCTTCGATTATTCCACGCGGATGGCGAGTGCAGATGATGCACTAGTCAGCATGACTGTCCCCCTTATCTGCCTGCTTGAAAAATCACTGCAAGCGCTAAGGGATGATGTTGTGGAAGAGGTGGAGGATGAGGATTCACCATTTCCATCATCTTCTGGACAGTCAGCGCCACGTGGTTCCTCACAAATGCGTAGGCAGGGGACAGTTTGTGAGGAGGATGAGGAGGAGTCAATGGAGGAGGAAGACATCCGTCCAGAGGAGGGAGTTACCGAATTGTCCAGTACTCAGTGTGTACAGCGAGGGTGGGGTGATGACGAGCGGGCAGAGATCACGCCTCCAGCAGGGGACAGCGTTTCTTGGGCAGTTGGCAGTCTGCAGCACATGGTGGATTACATGCTGCAGTGCCTGAGAAACGACCGCCGCATCGCTCACATTCTCAACATGTCTGATTATTGGGTGTCCACCCTCCTCGATCCTCGCTACCGGGACAACGTAGAAAGCCTCATCACACCGTTGAACCGGGAGCGAAAAATGCGGGAGTACCAAGACACACTGGTCAATTCCATCATCTTCTGATGAAGTGCTGCTAGTGCATTCCAAAGCAGCTCAGTGCGTCCAGGCAGTGGTGGAGGCTCTGCACAAAGAGGGAGCAGAAGCAGTGCCTCTGCCCAAGGCAAGACCAGTATGGCCCAACTGTGGCACAGTTTTCTGTGCCCCCCACAAAAGTCTACACCATCACAGACGGCTCCAGTCAGCAGGAGGCAACGGTTCTGTCAGATGGTGACAGACTACATGTCTTGCCCTCTTGCTGTACTCCCAGATGGCTCTTCCCCTTTCAAGTTTTGGGTCTCAAAGCTGGATACATGGCCAGAGCTAAGCCAGTATGCATTGGAGGTGCTGTCTTGCCCTGCGGCCAGTGTATTATCGGAACGTGTCTTTAGTGCTGCAGGTGGTGTACTAACTGACCGTCGCATGCGACTATCCTCCGATAACGTTGACCGGCTTACTTTCCTGAAAATGAACAAGGCCTGGATCTCGCAGGAATTTGCCACTCCTCCTCCTGATTAAATAATTAGGTCACTGTATACGTTATCCAGGTCTCCTGTTGTGTTCATCTTTCTACCACCTGAACTTAAATTCCTGGGCTCCAACACCGCCAGTTGAGGCTCAGAAGTGCCGTCTGCACAGTCAAAACATACGACCCAGTGTTATTGGGTTTCAGTAACGTCAGCTGATCCCCAGCTGTGTAGCCGGCAATGTGTCATGTGACCGCCACGCTGACACAACAACTGAAATGTAAGGGAATCTGTCCCTCCCCCCCCAAGGCGTTTGTTACTGAAAGAGCCACCTTGTGCAGCAGTAATGCTGCACAAGGAAAAGGTAGCTATTTTGGTTTAGCTCCTTGCACACGCAGAACTTAACACTTATAAAATGTGTCCACTGATACCGTAAAACCGTCCCGGAGGTGGGACTTTCCTTCGTAATATGACGCAGCACAGCCGTCATTCCTCCCCCCCCGGCGCCGCGCCCCGGCTCCTCAGCGTTGTTTGATTCCGTCCCGGAGCCTGCGCTGTTATGTTATCCCGTGGCCAGGCACACTTAGCGCTGCCCGTCTTCTGGCATCATTTGGTGTCAGGATGGCTGCGCCTGTGCGGCCGCGCTGGCCGAGAGCCCGCCTCGCAGTGTCTTCTGATTTAATCCCACTGGGAGCCTGGGATCCATGGACATGCGCAGTGCATATCTGAACCTCCACCTCTCACTCATCTCCCTATGGCTTCTTCAGACTGTTCGGTGTCAGCTGGTCCCTAATAGCATGCCACGGCCGTGACACCGCACAGTCTTAAGAAGCCGTAGGGAGGGGAGTGAGAGGCGAGGATATGCACTGCGCATGGCCATGGATCCCAGGCCCCCAGTGGGATTAAATCAGAAGACACTGCGAGGCGGTGTTGTGAATTTGCTTTTTGCTCCCTCTAGTGGTTACTAGTTTTTTGACTCTGGTTTTTCTGTCATTCCTTTTATCCGCACCTGGGTCGTTAGTTAGGGGTGTTGCTATATAAGCTCCCTGGACCTTCAGTTCTATGCCTGGCAACGTAGTTATCAGAGCTAGTCTGCTGTGCTCTTGTCTACTGATCCTGGTTCCAGTTATATCAGCTAAGTCTGCCTTTTGCTTTTGCTATTTGTTTTGGTTTTGTATTTTTGTCCAGCTTGTTCCAAATCTATATCCTGTCCTTTGCTGGAAGCTCTAGGGGGCTGGTGTTCGCCCCCCGGACCGTTAGACGGTTCGGGGGTTCTTGAATTTCCAGTGTGGATTTTGATAGGGTTTTTGTTGACCATATAAGTTACCTTTCTTTATTCTGCTATCAGTAAGCGGGCCTCTCTGTGCTAAACCTGGTTCATTTCTGTGTTTGTCATTTCCTCTTACCTAACCGTCATTATTTGTGGGGGGCTTCTATCCAGCTTTGGGGTCCCCTTCTCTGGAGGCAAGAAAGGTCTTTGTTTTCCTCTACTAGGGGTAGCTAGATTCTCCGGCTGGCGCGTGTCATCTAGAATCAACGTAGGAATGATCCCCGGCTACTTCTAGTGTTGGCGTTAGGAGTAGATATATGGTCAACCCAGTTACCACTGCCCTATGAGCTGGATTTTTGTACTCTGCAGACTTCCACGTTCCTCTGAGACCCTCGCTATTGGGGTCATAACAGTTTGCCAGGCCAGTATTAAATGTTTAATGCATTGCAGAAGAGGGATTATAAGAAAGAAGATTCTGAGTTTTTTTTTTCTTCTTCCCCTTTACCTCAGAGTGGCTATGCTTGCTGCAGACATGAATGTCCAGACCTTGATTACAAGTGTGGACCAGCTGGCTACTCGTGTGCAGGGCATACAAGACTATGTTATCAGAAATCCTAGGTCAGAACCTAAAATACCGATTCCTGAACTGTTTTCCGGAGACAGGTTTAAGTTTAGGAATTTCGTGAATAATTGTAAATTGTTTTTGTCCCTGAGACCCTGTTCATCTGGAGATTCTGCTCAGCAAGTAAAAATTGTTATTTCGTTCTTACGGGGCGACCCTCAGGATTGGGCTTTTTCGCTGGCGCCAGGAGATCCGGCATTGGCTGATCTTGATGCGTTTTTTCTGGCGCTCGGTTTACTTTATGAGGAACCCAATCTTGAGATTCAGGCAGAAAAGGCCTTGCTGGCTATGTCTCAGGGGCAGGACGAGGCTGAAGTGTATTGCCAAAAATTTCGGAAATGGTCCGTGCTGACACATTGGAACGAGTGTGCACTGGCCGCTAATTTTAGAAATGGCCTTTCTGAAGCCATTAAGAATGTTATGGTGGGTTTTCCCATTCCCACAGGTCTGAATGATACTATGGCACTGGCTATTCAAATTGACCGGCGGTTGCGGGAGCGCAAAACCGCAAATTCCCTCATGGTGTTGTCTGAACAGACACCTAATTCGGTGCAATGTGATAGAAAAACCGCAAATTCCCTCATGGTGTTGTCTGAACAGACACCTGATTTAATGCAATGTGATAGAATCCTGACTAGAAATGAGCGGAAAATTCATAGACGCCGGAATGGCTTGTGCTACTACTGTGGTGATTCTACACATGTTATCTCAGCATGCTCTAAACGTATAGCTAAGGTTGTTAGTCCTGTCACCGTTGGTAATTTGCAACCTAAATTTATTCTGTCTGTAACTTTGATTTGCTCACTGTCATCTTATCCTGTCATGGCGTTTGTAGATTCAGGTGCTGCCCTGAGTCTCATGGATCTCTCATTTGCTAAGCGCTGTGGTTTTACTCTTGAACCATTAGAAAATCCTATTCCTCTTAGGGGTATTGATGCTACACCATTGGCAGCAAATAAACCGCAGTATTGGACACAGGTTACCATGTGCATGACTCCTGAACACCGCGAGGTGATACGTTTCCTGGTTTTACATAAAATGCATGATTTGGTTGTTTTAGGGCTGCCATGGTTACAGACCCATAATCCAGTCCTGGACTGGAAGGCTATGTCAGTCTCAAGTTGGGGCTGTCGTGGTATTCATGGGGATTCCCTGCCTGTGTCTATTGCTTCTTCTACGCCTTTGGAAGTTCCGGAGTATTTGTCTGATTATCAGGATGTCTTCAGTGAGTCTGAGTCCAGTGCACTGCCTCCTCATAGGGACTGTGACTGTGCTATAGATTTGATCCCAGGCAGTAAATTTCCTAAGGGAAGACTGTTTAATCTGTCGGTACCTGAACATACCGCTATGCGTTCATATATCAAGGAGTCTCTGGAGAAAGGACATATTCGTCCGTCTTCTTCCCCTCTTGGTGCGGGATTCTTTTTTGTGGCAAAAAAGGACGGATCTTTGAGACCTTGTATTGATTATCGGCTTTTAAATAAGATCACTGTCAAATTTCAGTATCCTTTACCGCTGTTGTCTGACTTGTTTGCCCGGATTAAGGGTGCCAAGTGGTTCACCAAGATAGACCTTCGTGGTGCGTACAACCTTGTGCGCATTAAGCAAGGTGATGAATGGAAAACCGCATTCAATACGCCCGAAGGTCATTTTGAGTACTTGGTGATGCCTTTTGGGCTCTCCAATGCGCCTTCAGTTTTTCAGTCCTTTATGCATGACATTTTCCGGAAGTATCTGGATAAATTTTTGATTGTTTATCTGGATGATATTTTGGTTTTTTCTGATAATTGGGATTCGCATGTGGAGCAGGTCAGGTTGGTCTTTAAAATTTTGCGTGAAAATTCTTTGTCAAGGGCTCAAAGTGTCTCTTTGGTGTACAGAAGGTTCCCTTTTTGGGGTTCATTTTTTCCCCTTCTGCTGTGGAGATGGACCCAGTCAAGGTCCGAGCTATTCTTGATTGGACTCAGCCCTCGTCAGTTAAGAGTCTTCAGAAGTTCTTGGGCTTCGCTAACTTCTACCGTCGTTTTATCGCTAATTTTTCTAGCATTGTGAAACCTTTGACGGATATGACCAAGAAGGGCTCCGATGTAGTTAACTGGGCTCCTGCTGCCGTGGAGGCTTTCCAGGAGTTGAAACGCTGGTTTACTTCGGCGCCTGTTTTGTGCCAGCCTGACGTCTCACTTCCCTTTCAGGTTGAGGTGGATGCTTTGGAGATTGGGGCAGGGGCCGTTTTGTCGCAGAGAGGCCCTGGTTGCTCTCTTATGAAACCTTGTGCCTTTTTCTCTAGGAAGTTTTCGCCTGCCGAGCGAAATTATGATGTGGGCAATCGGGAGTTGTTGGCCATGAAATGGGCATTTGAGGAGTGGCGTCATTGGCTCGAGGGTGCTAAGCATCGTGTGGTGGTCTTGACTGATCACAAAAATCTGATGTATCTCGAGTCTGCTAAACGCCTTAATCCGAGACAGGCCCGCTGGTCATTGTTTTTCTCCCGCTTTGATTTTGTTGTCTCGTATTTACCAGGTTCAAAGAATGTGAAGGCCGATGCTCTTTCTAGGAGCTTTGTGCCTGATGCTCCTGGAGTCGCTGATCCTGTTGGTATTCTTAAAGATGGAGTTATCTTGTCAGCTATTTCTCCGGATCTGCGACGTGTGTTGCAGAGATTTCAGGCTGATAGGCCTGAGTCTTGTCCACCTGACAGACTGTTTGTCCCGGATAAGTGGACCAGCAGAGTCATTTCCGAGGTTCATTCCTCGGTGTTGGCGGGTCACCCGGGAATTTTTGGCACCAGAGATCTGGTGGCCAGGTCCTTTTGGTGGCCTTCCTTGTCAAGGGATGTGCGGTCATTTGTGCAGTCCTGTGGGACTTGTGCTCGAGCTAAGCCTTGCTGTTCTCGTGCCAGCGGTTTGCTCTTGCCCTTGCCTGTCCCGAAGAGACCTTGGACACATATCTCCATGGATTTCATTTCTGATCTTCCGCTATCTCAGGGCATGTCCGTTATCTGGGTGATATGTGATCGCTTCTCCAAGATGGTCCATTTGGTTCCTTTGCCTAAGCTGCCTTCCTCTTCCGATCTGGTTCCTGTGTTTTTCCAGAACGTGGTTCGTTTGCACGGCATCCCTGAGAATATTGTGTCAGACAGAGGATCCCAGTTCGTTTCCAGGTTCTGGCGATCCTTTTGTAGTAGGATGGGCATTGATTTGTCGTTTTCGTCTGCTTTCCATCCTCAGACTAATGGACAGACGGAGTGAACCAATCAGACTTTGGAGGCTTATTTGAGGTGTTTTGTCTCTGCTGATCAGGACGATTGGGTGACATTCTTGCCGTTGGCTGAGTTTGCCCTTAATAATCGGGCTAGTTCCGCCACCTTGGTTTCGCCTTTTTTCTGCAACTCTGGTTTCCATCCTCGCTTTTCTTCGGGTCATGTGGAGCCTTCTGACTGTCCTGGGGTGGATTCTGTGGTGGATAGGTTGCAGCAGATCTGGAATCATGTGGTGGACAACTTGAAGTTGTCACAGGAGAAGGCTCAGCGCTTTGCCAACCGCCGCCGCGGTGTGGGTCCCCGACTACGCGTTGGGGATTTGGTATGGCTTTCTTCCCGCTTTGTTCCTATGAAGGTCTCCTCTCCCAAATTTAAACCTCGTTTTATTGGGCCTTACAAGATATTGGAAATCCTTAATCCTGTATCTTTTCGTCTGGATCTTCCTGTGTCGTTTGCTATTCACAATGTATTTCATAGGTCCTTGTTGCGGCGGTACATTGTGCCTGTAGTTCCTTCTGTTGAGCCTCCTGCTCCGGTGTTGGTTGAGGGCGAGTTGGAGTACGTGGTGGAGAAGATCTTGGATTCTCGCCTCTCCAGGCGGAGGCTTCAGTACCTGGTCAAGTGGAAGGGCTATGGTCAGGAGGATAATTCCTGGGTGGTCGCCTCTGATGTTCATGCGGCCGATTTAGTTCGTGCCTTTCATGCCGCTCATCCTGATCGCCCTGGTGGTCGTGGTGAGGGTTCGGTGACCCCTCACTAAGGGGGGGGTACTGTTGTGAATTTGCTTTTTGCTCCCTCTAGTGGTTACTAGTTTTTTGACTCTGGTTTTTCTGTCATTCCTTTTATCCGCACCTGGGTCGTTAGTTAGGGGTGTTGCTATATAAGCTCCCTGGACCTTCAGTTCTATGCCTGGCAACGTAGTTATCAGAGCTAGTCTGCTGTGCTCTTGTCTACTGATCCTGGTTCCAGTTATATCAGCTAAGTCTGCCTTTTGCTTTTGCTATTTGTTTTGGTTTTGTATTTTTGTCCAGCTTGTTCCAAATCTATATCCTGTCCTTTGCTGGAAGCTCTAGGGGGCTGGTGTTCGCCCCCCGGACCGTTAGACGGTTCGGGGGTTCTTGAATTTCCAGTGTGGATTTTGATAGGGTTTTTGTTGACCATATAAGTTACCTTTCTTTATTCTGCTATCAGTAAGCGGGCCTCTCTGTGCTAAACCTGGTTCATTTCTGTGTTTGTCATTTCCTCTTACCTAACCGTCATTATTTGTGGGGGGCTTCTATCCAGCTTTGGGGTCCCCTTCTCTGGAGGCAAGAAAGGTCTTTGTTTTCCTCTACTAGGGGTAGCTAGATTCTCCGGCTGGCGCGTGTCATCTAGAATCAACGTAGGAATGATCCCCGGCTACTTCTAGTGTTGGCGTTAGGAGTAGATATATGGTCAACCCAGTTACCACTGCCCTATGAGCTGGATTTTTGTACTCTGCAGACTTCCACGTTCCTCTGAGACCCTCGCTATTGGGGTCATAACAGGCGGGCTCTCGGCCAGCGCGGCCGCACAGGCGCAGCCAGCCTGACACCAAATGATGTCAGAAGATGGGCAGCGCTAAGTGTGCCTGGCCAAGGGATAACATAACAGCGCAGGCTCCGGGACGGAATCAAACTACGCTGAGGAGCCGGGGCGCGGCGCCGGGGGGGTAGGAATGACGGCTGTGCTGCGTCATATTACGAAGGAAAGTCCCACCTCCGGGACGGTTTCACGGTTTCAGGGGACACATTTTATAAGTGTTTAGTTCTGTGTTTGCAAGGAGCATGATGAAAAGAGCCACCTTTTCCTTTTGCATCTTTTGTGCTGCACAAGCTGGCTCATTCAGCTACAAACGCCTTGGGGGGGGGGTTAAAGGTTCCCTTTCGACTTTCTCAGGCTTCGGCCTACATTGTGTTCCTCTGCTTTTCCACCTGTCCCTGGGCTCCAACACCGCTAGTTGCCGTCCAGAAGTGCTGTCCGCACAGTCCCAACAGTCGCTCCTCTGTTATTGGGGTTCAGTAACGTCAGCTGTTCCCCTGCTGTGTGTGTGGCAATCCCTCCTACCTCCTCCACCTCCTCCTCCTCCACCTGTCCCTGGGCTCCAACACCGCTAGTTGTTGCCTGGTAGTGCTGTGCGCACAGTCAACAGTCCCTCCTCTGTTATTGGGGTTCAGTAACGTCAGCTGTTCCCCAGCTGTGTGTGTGGCAATCCCTCCTACCTCCTCCTACCTCCTCCTCCTCCACCTGTCCCTGGGCTCCAACACCGCTAGTTGTTGCCTGGTAGTGCTGTACGCACAGTCCCAACAGTCCCTCCTCTGTTATTGGGGTTCAGTAACGTCAGCTGTTCCCCTGCTGTGTGTGTGGCAATCCCTCCTACCTCCTCCACCTCCTCCTCCTCCACCTGTCCCTGGGCTCCAACACCGCTAGTTGTTGCCTGGTAGTGCTGTACGCACAGTCCCAACAGTCCCTCCTCTGTTATTGGGCTTCAGTAACGTCAGCTGTTCCCCTGCTGTGTGTGTGGCAATCCCTCCTACCTCCTCCACCTCCTCCTCCTCCACCTGTCCCTGGGCTCCAACACCGCTAGTTGTTGCCTGGTAGTGCTGTACGCACAGTCCCAACAGTCTCTCCTCTGTTATTGGGGTTCAGTAACGTCAGCTGTTCCCCTGCTGTGTGTGTGGCAATCCCTCCTACCTCCTCCACCTCCTCCTCCTCCACCTGTCCCTGGGCTCCAACACCGCTAGTTGTTGCCTGGTAGTGCTGTACGCACAGTCCCAACAGTCCCTCCTCTGTTATTGGGGTTCAGTAACGTCAGCTGTTCCCCTGCTGTGTGTGTGGCAATCCCTCCTACCTCCTCCTACCTCCTCCTCCTCCACCTGTCCCTGGGCTCCAACACCGCTAGTTGTTGCCTGGTAGTGCTGTACGCACAGTCCCAACAGTCCCTCCTCTGTTATTGGGGTTCAGTAACGTCAGCTGTTCCCCTGCTGTGTGTGTGGCAATCCTTCCTACCTCCTCCTACCTCCTCCTCCTCCACCTGTCCCTGGGCTCCAACACCGCTAGTTGTTGCCTGGTAGTGCTGTACGCACAGTCCCAACAGTCCCTCCTCTGTTATTGGGGTTCAGTAACGTCAGCTGTTCCCCTGCTGTGTGTGTGGCAATCCCTCCTACCTCCTCCACCTCCTCCTCCTCCACCTGTCCCTGGGCTCCAACACCGCTAGTTGTTGCCTGGTAGTGCTGTACGCACAGTCCCAACAGTCCCTCCTCTGTTATTGGGGTTCAGTAACGTCAGCTGTTCCCCTGCTGTGTGTGTGGCAATCCCTCCTACCTCCTCCTACCTCCTCCTCCTCCACCTGTCCCTGGGCTCCAACACCGCTAGTTGTTGCCTGGTAGTGCTGTACGCACAGTCCCAACAGTCCCTCCTCTGTTATTGGGGTTCAGTAACGTCAGCTGTTCCCCTGCTGTGTGTGTGGCAATCCCTCCTACCTCCTCCACCTCCTCCTCCTCCACCTGTCCCTGGGCTCCAACACCGCTAGTTGTTGCCTGGTAGTGCTGTACGCACAGTCCCAACAGTCCCTCCTCTGTTATTGGGGTTCAGTAACGTCAGCTGTTCCCCTGCTGTGTGTGTGGCAATCCCTCCTACCTCCTCCACCTCCTCCTCCTCCACCTGTCCCTGGGCTCCAACACCGCTAGTTGTTGCCTGGTAGTGCTGTACGCACAGTCCCAACAGTCTCTCCTCTGTTATTGGGGTTCAGTAACGTCAGCTGTTCCCCTGCTGTGTGTGTGGCAATCCCTCCTACCTCCTCCACCTCCTCCTCCTCCACCTGTCCCTGGGCTCCAACACCGCTAGTTGTTGCCTGGTAGTGCTGTACGCACAGTCCCAACAGTCCCTCCTCTGTTATTGGGGTTCAGTAACGTCAGCTGTTCCCCTGCTGTGTGTGTGGCAATCCCTCCTACCTCCTCCTACCTCCTCCTCCTCCACCTGTCCCTGGGCTCCAACACCGCTAGTTGTTGCCTGGTAGTGCTGTACGCACAGTCCCAACAGTCCCTCCTCTGTTATTGGGGTTCAGTAACGTCAGCTGTTCCCCTGCTGTGTGTGTGGCAATCCCTCCTACCTGCTCCTACCTCCTCCTCCTCCACCTGTCCCTGGGCTCCAACACCACTAGTTGTTGCCTGGTAGTGCTGTACGCACAGTCCCAACAGTCCCTCCTCTGTTATTGGGGTTCAGTAACGTCAGCTGTTCCCCTGCTGTGTGTGTGGCAATCCCTCCTACCTCCTCCACCTCCTCCTCCTCCACCTGTCCCTGGGCTCCAACACCGCTAGTTGTTGCCTGGTAGTGCTGTACGCACAGTCCCAACAGTCCCTCCTCTGTTATTGGGGTTCAGTAACGTCAGCTGTTCCCCATCTGTGTGTGTGGCAATCCCTCCTACCTCCTCCTACCTCCTCCTCCTCCACCTGTCCCTGGGCTCCAACACCGCTAGTTGTTGCCTGGTAGTGCTGTACGCACAGTCCCAACAGTCCCTCCTCTGTTATTGGGGTTCAGTAACGTCAGCTGTTCCCCTGCTGTGTGTGTGGCAATCCCTCCTACCTCCTCCTACCTCCTCCTCCTCCACCTGTCCCTGGGCTCCAACACCGCTAGTTGTTGCCTGGTAGTGCTGTACGCACAGTCCCAACAGTCCCTCCTCTGTTATTGGGGTTCAGTAACGTCAGCTGTTCCCCTGCTGTGTGTGTGGCAATCCCTCCAACCTCCTCCTACCTCCTCCTCCTCCACCTGTCCCTGGGCTCCAACACCGCTAGTTGTTGCCTGGTAGTGCTGTACGCACAGTCCCAACAGTCCCTCCTCTGTTATTGGGGTTCAGTAACGTCAGCTGTTCCCCTGCTGTGTGTGTGGCAATCCCTCCTACCTCCTCCACCTCCTCCTCCTCCACCTGTCCCTGGGCTCCAACACCGCTAGTTGTTGCCTGGTAGTGCTGTACGCACAGTCCCAACAGTCCCTCCTCTGTTATTGGGGTTCAGTAACGTCAGCTGTTCCCCTGCTGTGTGTGTGGCAATCCCTCCTACCTCCTCCTACCTCCTCCTCCTCCACCTGTCCCTGGGCTCCAACACCGCTAGTTGTTGCCTGGTAGTGCTGTACGCACAGTCCCAACAGTCCCTCCTCTGTTATTGGGGTTCAGTAACGTCAGCTGTTCCCCTGCTGTGTGTGTGGCAATCCCTCCTACCTCCTCCTACCTCCTCCTCCTCCACCTGTCCCTGGGCTCCAACACCGCTAGTTGCCGTCCAGAAGTGCTGTCCGCACAGTCCCAACAGTCGCTCCTCTGTTATTGGGGTTCAGTAACGTCAGCTGTTCCCCAGCTGTGTGTGTGGCAATCCCTCCTACCTCCTCCACCTCCTCCTCCTCCACCTGTCCCTGGGCTCCAACACCGCTAGTTGCCGTCCAGAAGTGCTGTCCGCACAGAGCCAAACACCTCGCCAATGTGTTAGTGGGGTTCAGCACCGCTCAACTGCACGCTCAGGAGGCTGCACCCAGCACCAAGGTGGGATTCTTGACATCTGTGCTGCGTCTCATTACAAAGGGAACTCGCGCCTCCAACACAGTTTGACTGTATAAAGGGCTAAATGTTATACGTGTTTCATTCAGCGTGTGCAAGGAGCAAAATTAAAAGAGCAACCTTTGACTTGTGCAGCACTACTGCTGCATAAGCTGTGGCTCTTCTACTTTGTAACCCCTGAGGGGGGGTTAAAGGTTACCTTTGAAATTGGTTCAATTAGGCTTCGGCCTACACTCTGCTCCCCCTGCAGAGCCCGGGCTCCAACACCGCCAGTTGGGGCCCGGTACTGCTAGCTGCACAGAGAAAAACACCAGCCAATGTGTCAGTGGGGTTCAGCACCGCCAGCTGTTCCCCTGCTGTGCAGCCGGCAACGTGTCCTGCAACAGCCACGCAGGCACAACAGACCCAAAGCTGCCGCCAGTGCAGGCTTCTGCCTACACTCTGCTCCATCTCCTCCTCCTGCTGACCCCGGGCTCTAACACCGCCAGTTGGGGCCCGGTACTGCTAGCTGCACAGAGAAAAACACCAGCCAATGTGTCAGTGGGGTTCAGCACCGCCAGCTGTTCCCCTGCTGTGCAGCCGGCATCGTGTCCTGCAAAAGCCACGCAGACACAAGAACTGAAATTGAAGGGAACCTGTCCCCCCTCCCCCAGGCGTTTGTACGTTTTACAGCCACCTTGTACAGCGGTAATGCTGCATGTGTGCAAGGTGGCTCATAAACGTATTCTCCTCGCACATGCGGAACTGAAAACACGTCTGAAATGTGTCCTCTGTGTGACCATTTAACCGTCCCGGTGGTGTGACTTTCCTTTGTAATGACACGCTGCAACCCCCTTGGTAGCGCTGCCCGTCTTCTGGCATCATTGTTTGGCTGCCTGCGCCTCTGCGGCCGCCCTGACCCACACAACGCCCCTCGGTGTCTTATTTATTGGGACTGCGAGGGTGTGATTGATGGGCATGAGCAGTGCATCAGTTCGCCTGTCCCTCATCTCCTTCCGCCTTCTTCAGACTGTGCGGCTTCATGACCGTGGCATGCGATAAGGGATCAGCTGACGCCGCACAGTCTGCAGCGGGTGTAAGGACCCGAGTGCGAGAGGCGAACATATGTGCTGCGCCAGGCCATGAATCACAGCCCCGCAGTGTTTTAACAATGTTAAGACACCGCGGGGCTGGGATTCATGGTCATCGCGAACCGCAGCGGCCGACATTAAATGAGGTCAGAAGATGGGCAGCGCTAACAGCGCTAGGCCAGGGGATAACACGACAGCGCAGACTCCTGTACAGCAAATAACAACGCTCAGGAGGCTGCACCCAGCACCAAGGTGGGATTCTTGACATCTGTGCTGCGTCTCATTACAAAGGGAACTCGCGCCTCCAACACAGTTTGACTGTATAAAGGGCTAAATGTTATACGTGTTTCATTCAGCGTGTGCAAGGAGCAAAATTAAAAGAGCAACCTTTGACTTGTGCAGCACTACTGCTGCATAAGCTGTGGCTCTTCTACTTTGTAACCCCTGAGGGGGGGTTAAAGGTTACCTTTGAAATTGGTTCAAGTAGGCTTCGGCCTACACTCTGCTCCCCCTGCAGAGCCCGGGCTCCAACACCGCCAGTTGGGGCCCGGTACTGCTAGCTGCACAGAGAAAAACACCAGCCAATGTGTCAGTGGGGTTCAGCACCGCCAGCTGTTCCCCTGCTGTGCAGCCGGCAACGTGTCCTGCAACAGCCACGCAGGCACAACAGACCCAAAGCTGCCGCCAGTGCAGGCTTCTGCCTACACTCTGCTCCATCTCCTCCTCCTGCTGACCCCGGGCTCTAACACCGCCAGTTGGGGCCCGGTACTGCTAGCTGCACAGAGAAAAACACCAGCCAATGTGTCAGTGGGGTTCAGCACCGCCAGCTGTTCCCCTGCTGTGCAGCCGGCATCGTGTCCTGCAAAAACCACGCAGACACTTGCTCTTGTACCTTCTGCTCCCCACCCTGGTTCCAGTACCGTCAGCTGGTTCCGGGCAGAGCCTTTGGCTTAGGTGCCTCCCTCTGGGTATCCGAGTTCCACCAACGTCAGGTGGTCCTTGGTAGTGCTTTCAGGCACGGGTACCTCCTGCTTAGTAACCGGGTTCCAGTAACGTCAGCTGGTCTTCGGTAGTTCCATTGGCTCTTGGACCTTCGGCTACCCATCCGGGTTCCAGCACCGTCAGCTGGTTCTCGGCAGTGTCTTTTGCTCTTGTACCTTCTGCTCCCCATCCTGGTTCCAGTACCGTCAGCTGGTTCCGGGCAGAGCCTTTGGCTTAGGTGCCTCCCTCTGGGTATCCGAGTTCCACCAACGTCAGGTGGTCCTTGGTAGTGCTTTCAGGCACGGGTACCTCCTGCTTAGTAACCGGGTTCCAGTAACGTCAGCTGGTCCTCGGTAGTTCCATTGGCTCTTGGACCTTCGGGTAGCCATCCGAGTTCCAGTTCCATCAGCTGGTTCTCGGCATTTTCTCAGCCTTCTTGTACCTTCTGCTACATTTCCAAGTTCAAGAGACTAAACACGATGACCCGGAAGACCACCCCTAAGATGACGACGACACCAGAGACGACAACCACCGTGATGACGACGACCCTGGAGACGATGACCCTGAAGACCACCCCGATGACGACGACCCCGGAGACGACGACCCTGAAGACCACCCCGATGACGACGACCCCGGAGACGACGACCCTGGAGACGACGACGACCTGGAAGACCGAGAAGCAGAAGAACAAGAGGCTGCAGAACAAAGAGCAGAAGAACATTAAGCATAACACTAAATATCAGAGCAAAAAATATTATCTAAATTATAAGCAGAAGAAGACTAAGCAGTGTATGGGGGTGAGTCCGTTCCTCCTCGTGGTGCCCCTGGATAAAGCCTGATGCTGCAGGCCAAACTGAACGCGGACAAATGTAACTCTTTTGTGACAGGCAGAACGGAAGGTGTAATCTTCAAACTTTTATAGATAACAACTACGGGAATGCCTGTCACAAATAAGAATATGATGAAGAAGTAGAATATGATGAAGATAATAGTAAAATAAAAAGAATATGAACAATGTAACCAAAAAAATAATAGGTAGAAGATGAAGAAGAAGATGAATAAGGTGAAGAAGTTGATGTCAAAGAAGCTGATGATGAGGATAATGAAGAATAAAGTGTGGGAGAAGTAAAAAAGAAGGTGAAGGGCGTGGAAGTAGTGAAACATCAATATCTGACAAAATAAAAAAAAAATTAACATAGTCAAAATCTTTCTACCGCCGAACGTCATAAAAAAAAACAAAATCCTGCTATTCTATTACATTGGGCTAAACCTCTGTGCCTTTAATGTCTCCGCCACGTCCCCCAATACATCCTACATTATTCTTAGTTGTTTTCCTTCATGTAGAATGAACCTACAAGTTTATAAAGGGTTTATTTTAATTCCGATATTTTCGTCCCATTGACTTGCATTGGGATCGGGTATCGGTATCGGATTAGATCCGATATTTTGACGGTATCGGCCGATACTTTCCGATACCGATACTTTCCGATATCGGAAAGTATCGCTCAACACTATTTGTGACCTGTCCGCTGCTTCAGTGTTTCATGGAGCAGTGCAGAGGTCACTAATCAATGTGAGTCTGTGGGAGCCTCGTTCTGGCCTCTTTCTCACTCTCAGGCTATGTGCACATGGTGAGGATTGGCTGCTGCGGATTCACAGCAGTTTTCCATGCGTTGTACAGTACCATGTAAACCTATAGAAAAACAAATCCGCAGTGCCCATGGTGTGGAAAATACCGCCCGGAAACGCTGCATTGTATTTTCCGCAGCATGTCAATTCTTTGTGCGGATTCCGCAGCATTTTACACCTGCTCCTCTATAGGAATCCGCAGGTGTAAAAACGCAGACGAAATCCTCACAAAAAAACGCAGGAAATTCACGGTAAATCCGCATGTAAAACGCAGCACATTTTACCTGTGGATTTTGCAAAAACGGTGTGGAAAAATCCGCACACGAATCCACAACGTGTGCACATAGCCTCATAGTCTTACATTGAGCGCTTGTGACATAGCTTCTAACTTCTGGCCAGTCAGAAACTGCGCTCACAAGTTTGACTGCAGCAGTGCCACAAAATTGTGAATACGCCAGAGGATGAGTAAACGACCAGGGCAGGGGACTTGCGCTTAAAACACCACTCCAGTGGTGAAAAAAAACCCTGCTAGAGTGGTGCTTTAATAATTTAGTAATAAGCAATTTATTACTATAAAGTTGATAAAGGCTTGGAATAAATGTCTGCAGTCACTTTATGTGACTGCAGACTGCCAAATCATTACAGGGAGCTGTGGGCCCATCATACTCTGTATAAGAGAGCTGCGGGCTCATCATACTGTGTATAAGGGAGCTGCGGGCCCATCATACTGTGTATAAGGGAGCTGCGGGTCCATCATACTGTGTATAAGGGAGCTGCAGACCCATCATACTGTGTATAAGGGAGCTGTGGGCCCATCATACTGTGTATAAGGGAGCTGCGGGCCCACCATACTGTGTATATGGGAGCCATGGGCCCATCATACTGTGCATAAGGAGCTGCGGGCCCATCATACTGTGTATACGGGAGCTGCGGGCCCATCATACTGTGTATATGGGAGCTGTGGGCCCATCATTCTGTGTATAAGGGAGCTGCAAGCCCATCATACTGTGTATAAGGAAGCTGCGGGCCAATCATACTGTGTATAAGGGAGCTGCGGGCCCATCATACTGTGTATAAGGGAGCTGCGGGCCCATCATACTGTGTATAAGGGAGCTGCGGGCCCATCATACTGTGTATAAGGGAGCTGCGGGCCCATCATACTGTGTATAAGGGAGCTGCGGGCCCATCATACTGTATATACGGGAGCTGCAGGCCCATCATACTGTGTATAAGAGAGCTGCGGGCCCATCATACTGTGTATAAGGGAGCTGCGGGTCCATCATACTGTGTATAAGGGAGCTGCGGGCCCATCATACTGTGCATAAGGGAGCTGCGGGCCCATCATACTGTGTATAAGAGAGCTGCGGGCCCATCATACTGTGTATAAGGGAGCTGCGGGTCCATCATACTGTGTATAAGGGAGCTGTGGGCCCATCATACTGTGTATAAGGGAGCTGCGGGCCCACCATACTGTGATAAGGGAGCTGTGGGCCCATCATACTGTATAAGGGAGTGCGAGCCCATCATACTGTGTATAAGGGAGCTGCGGGCCCATCATACTGTGTAAAGGGGAACGGTGAGGGACATCATACTATTTGACGGAAGCTGCAGGCCCATCATACTGTTTATAAGGGAGCTGTGGACCCACCATACTGTGTATAGGGAACTGTGAAGGCATATTGTGCATATGGGAGCTGTTGACCCATTACACTGTATATAGGGGAGCTCTGGGGTGGTCATTATACTTTCTATAGTAGAGCTCTGTCAGCATTATACTGTGCAAAGGAGAGCAGTGAGAACATCATACGGTGTATCGGGGAGTTATAGAATCATCATACTGTGTATAGGGGAGCTGTGGGGGCCTTATACTGTGTATATGGAAGTTTTGAGCTCACCATACTGTGTATAATGGAGCAGTACATGAGGGAACTTAGGGGACATTATTAAATGTTAAGTGGGCACTTAAGCATTACTGTATTGTTATAGGGGCACTCAGAGTATTGCGACCATCAAAGTTGCATATCGTCACAATATGGCGGTAAAATCAATGTTCGTTTTTGTATATAGATTTATTTTCAATAACAGAGCGGTCATATTCTGAGTTTCCACTATATTCACAATTAGAGTGTGCAACTGTAGCTGTAATCAGGGTTAACTGGTTAGGGGCCCACTCAGATGTTTCGCCCCCCCCCCTAAATTGAAACCCTAGCTATGCCTCTGCTTAGATGTTACTGTAAATAGTGACTAAATAGCATGTAAATGGTTGAGAGTGTGGAGTCTCCCTCTTTAACCCTATTGACACACTGAGATCATGATTGTGTGGTCCTGATGTTTGCCATGGCAATTCATGGCCAAATAACAGAGGGGGAAAGCCGAAGGCCGGGGGCCAATATTTGTAGCCTGCTATGAATATCAGCCACAGCTGTCTGCGTAGCCTTTACTGGCTATTAAAATAGGGGGACCCCCCAAAAAAATGACGTGGGGTCCCCCTATATTTTATAGCCAGAAAGGCTACGCAGACAGCTGCGGGCTGATATTCATAGCCTAGAGAGGGGCCATGGATATTGCCCCCCCCCCACCAGCTACAAATACCAGTCCACAGCCTCCCCGGAAATGGTGCATCTGTAAGATGCGCCAATTCCGGCACTTGGCCCCTCTCTTCCCACTCCCGTGTAGCGCTGGGATATGGGGTAATAAGGGGTTAATGTCACCTTGCTATTGTAAGTTGACATTAAGCCGGGTTAATAACAGAGAGGCGTCAATAAGACGCCTATCCGTTATTAATCCAATAGTAAGAAAGGGTTAATAAAACACGCACACATTAGGAAAAAGTATTTTAATATTCTTTATTTCACCATACTTACCATACTTCAGCGCCTGCAAAAAACGTAAAATAATAAACCGTATACTACCTGTCCGCCGTAGTCCAATTAATAGCGAGTGTCCCACGACAATCTCCCCTATAGAACAGTGACATCGGGTGATGTCACTGCTCTATAGGACCCTCAGTGACACACTGACAGGAGACAATGGCTCCTGCAGTGCATCACTGAGGTTACCTAAGTTCAAAGTCTCACTTTTTGGCAATTGCTGCCTGAGAAAATTTCTCATACAGCAATGCCATAAAGTGAGACTAGGGACTTTTTTTTACAACGGCGGAGGAATGCCTTCCTCCCATCATTGTGTTCCTGGGGCCCCTAGAGAGCGGTCGCAACAGCTGTTGCTGCCGTTCTGCACGGGAGATCGTCATGGGACACTCGTGGATTTCTGCGGACAAGGAGTATATTGGTTGTTTGATTTTTTCATATTTTTTACAGATGACACTGGCTTCGGGGATCAAAATGACAAGTAATGGTGAGTATGAAATCTGTGTTTAATGTACTGTATGTCTATATGTATGTCATGTATGTAATGTATGAATGTACTGTATGTATGTATGCAGTATGTATGTATGTACGTATGTAGTATGTATGTAATATATGTAGTATGTATGTATGTAGTATGTATGCAGTATGTATGTATGTATGCAGTATGTATGTAGTATGTATGTATGTAGCATGTATGTAGCATGTATGTATGTAGCATGTATGTAGCATGTATGTATGTAGCATGTAGCATGTATGTAGCATGTATGTAGCATGTATGTAGCATGTATGTAGTATGTAGCATGTATGTAGCATGTATGTATGTATGGAGTATTTTTTTTTTTCATTCAACACATTAGCCGGATGATGGGACTACTACTGTCCCATCATTGGCTAATGTGTCAATCACTGTCAGTGTAGCAGGCATCGTCCGATGGGACTTGTAGTCCCATCGGACGATACCCGCACTGAGACACCCCGCACACTGCACAGAGACCCCCCCACGCCGCAGAGACACCCCGCACGCCGCACAGAGACCCTGCACGCTGCACAGAGATGCCTCACGCCACACAGAGCCCCCCGCACAGAGACCCCCCCGCATGCCGCACAGAGACCCCCGCATGCCACACAGAGACCCCCCCACGCCGCATGAAGTCCGGTCAGCCCACATACAGCCCCGGTACGCCGCATAGAGCCCCTGCACACCGCGTACAGCCCTGGAAGGCACGTATAGATCCCTGGCAGGCCCGCACAGACCCCGCCCGCACACACAGACACTCAGTGTCCACCCACGCACCGCCCACGCACTGCCCACACTCTCCCCCCCTCCGGCACAGCATATAGAAGGACAGAAAGGGCTTATTTACGTTCCGATATTTGTGTCCCATTGACATGCATTGGTATCAGGTATCGGTATCGGCGATATCCAATATTTTTTGGATATTGGCCGATCCAATCCGATATTGATACTTTTGAATATCGGAAGGTATCGCTCAACACTAGCAATGATCTAATTATGGAAAACACCTGCTCTAATCTGCTTTCTGCAGTCATTGTTCCAGCAGTCTCCTTTTTTTATGGCTAGAGTATCCTGTAATAATTATAGGGGATAACTCAGGAGACTCTTTGCGTGGAAAAAGACAACTACAGGACACAGTTTTGTAAGTGGTTAAGTCTATATTATCACACGGTGATTCAAACAGGTGCAGAGAGAAACTCAAGTCCACAACACTTGGTGTAAATATTAAACGCAGCTTAGCAGTCTATAGGAAACTTCAGAGGAAAATGCAATCACGCAGAAAGTCTATGAAGCACAGTTATTCTTGAGGATACTTGACATGAATAAATCCTTGTCTTAGTCCAAACACAGATAGATAAGCTTATAAGGCAGTTCAAATCATATCTTAGCTCAACCAGGGAGGCCTGGTTAATAGTCTCAGGTTTTTGCAGAGCAGAAACAGCTTACATGTCCAGCAAATACAGATAGAAGTAAACACGAGCAGCAGATGAAGGAGGATTACTGGAACTGGTGTATGCAGCAGGAACCCAGAGCAGAGTAGCAGGATCACCACACAGGTTCACAGGAGCAGGTATATAGCCAGGGAGTAATCAGAGGTCAGGAGCTGGATGCAAGGCAGAAAACTCTAGCACAGACTGAAGGCTGGGGTGGAGGTTTATAGCAGGAAGACACAGTGCACATGAGACCAAAGACGCCATCTTGGAAAAGGGCAGTAATGCACAAATGGTAAAAAATGTTCAGATTCCTGACACTGAGCATGCCTGAGGGCTCTTGCCTGGTTGAAGAACCATGCTGTAGGCAGGGTAAGCAAAATAGGAGCAAATCCAGCCTATGCTGCAGTCAATTGGCTCAGAGTTTATGGGACACCAGGCAGGTATATGGCCAGAAGCATGACACCACCAACAAATAACGGCATAGGAATGATTACTCGGCTGTGACTCACATGCCTTCTGGGACTCTGAAAGCTCCCATATTGAGGATTTAGTGTCTTAAGTTATTCATATTCTTTGGTGTCCTGCAGTGCCAAATCCAAGTACGCCTTGTGTGGCTCCCCTGTCAGATATGGTGCCAAAACCTCTGTCTACTTCTCCAGTGGCAGTCTCTCACAGTTTGCCACCCTCTCAAACACAGCCAGGAAAGCCTCGATCTCATCCACAGAGTCATCTTTTGCAACACCGCTCTGACGATTTTCCTCACCTGGGTCTCGTTGCTTTAGCCTGGATGCGGTGCAGCTTCCCCGGCATGGACAGCCTCTGCCAGGAGCATCATGTGCTCCTGCTGCTGTTGCTGCTGTTACCGTTTTAGTTGCTGGTGCAGCTGGAATTGTTGCATCAACAGTTTTAGTCTCCTGCTGAGTTTGCTGCTGCTGCAAATTACTTTGTACCAGTTGTTTAATCAGCTCCTCCATGGTTGTAGGTCGCACTTGCACTGCTACAACTGCCTTGACCCAGGACGTGCAGTTTCCAGATGACAATCACCTGTCCTCTGAAATTTCTGCCCGCATTAGCTGCACCAATTGTGAGAGGGACTGGTTCACACACAGGATTCAGTTTGTTGATTGAAAACAAACGTGCGGTTTATTAAATGTTCATAATCCTAACCCATCTGGTTTAACAAAATAAAACAGCCTTTTACAGGTACAAAAAAGGTATAACAAAACGAAAATGGAAACTGACCAGTTCTTATAAAGCACAAGCTCACCTGTTTAAATGTCAGTCCTTTACTCTCAGACTCCAACATGGACTGAGCAGCACATACTGTACAAGGCCTCCTCACCTTGCACACACACACAGACCAAGTGAGACAGAACCAGATTCTTTAAATTGCATATTCCAAGACCTAGACTGGAGGTCAGTGAGCAACTGATGCCACCCAGCTATTTCAGCTGCTCTTAGACCCAGATCTATATTCCGGATCTATTAAAACACCTCTCAGCACTATGTGCGCTGGCGCCTGCTTCTCCGGGCCCACATCACCAAGGCTTCGCGTCTTGGGGATACATACCTCCTGTCCACGACTTTGATTTTATAAAGATCACCAGATCACATTTTGCAGAAAAAACACTTTTGTACTTTGGCTTTACATTTGATCACCCAGAATCCTCACTATTGAACGACACTCTCTGTAGTGGCTGACACTTTACTATAGATAATTGACTGCAGGGGCCACTTGACATTTATTCGTTAGCTACTGTGTACATTTTAATGGCTTCTAAAACATTCTACCTACATAAACTGTTTCCCTTCTGTGTATTCCCCTAGCCAACTAAAATTCTCTGCCCAGAACAGGGTCATTTGGTTTTCCGACACAATGATTCACTGCATGCAAGTGCATTAGGTGTTCTGTAGAGTGTGCCCAGTGAATGGAGACTCTGTGCAGAAATGCCAGGACGATAGAGTAGTCTTCGCATAGACGAACCAGAACAGACACCTTATGTTCAGAAAGGATGCAAATTCAAGTGTGCTTTGTGCAGTGTAAAGAAGATTGCTTGTCCGCTCTGTGAGATTGAGCACATTAAGTAAACTTTGAAAGATCATAGTAATTGAGGAATGTACTGGATTCTTCATCAGAAGCTTTCATTATTTACTTTTATTGTAAAGTCGTATGTTTCTAAGGCTGTGTGCACGCGTTGCAGTTTTTTTGCGTTTTTTTTCGCATTTTTTCGCTATAAAAACACATAAAAATGCATACATATGCATCCTATGATTTAGGCTACTTTCACACTAGCGTTAACTGCAATACGTCGCAAATGCGTCGTTTTGCCGAAAATACGCATCCAGCAAAAGTTCTTGCTGGATACGTTTTTTCGTCATAGACTAACATTAGCGACGCATTTGCGACACATTTGCGACGCATTGCCAAACGTCGCGTCCGTTTTGCGACGCTAGGGCGTGTGGTAGCGGACCGTCGGGAGCAAAAAACGTTACATGTAACGTTTTTTGCTCCCGACGGTCCGCTTTTTCCGACCGCGCATGCGCGGCCGGAACTCCGCCCCCACCTCCCCGCACTTCCCCGCACCTCACAATGGGGCAGCGGATGCGTGGGAAAAATGCATCCGCTGCCCCCGTTGTGCGGCGGAGACCACGCTAGCGTCGGGAACGTCGGCCCGATGCACAGCGACGGGTCTTTCCCGACGCTAGTGTGAAAGTAGCCTTAGAATGCATTCTGCAATTTTTGTGCACATGATGCGTTTTTTTTCTGCGAAAAAAACGCATCGTGGTAAAAAACGCAGCATGTTCATTAATTTTGCATTTTTTTCACGTTTTTCCCACTATAGAATGCAATGGAAACGCGGAAAAAAAACGCGCAAAAAAAAAAACCACGAAAAAAACGCAAGCGGATATTTTGCAGAAAATTTCCGGTTTTCTTCAGGAATTTTCTGCAAGAAATTCTTACGTGTGCACGCACCCTAAATGTGCACCAAAATGTAAGTACTTTAATTCGAAGGAATATGTATGCTATAGCTGGTGTAGTGCAGCGGGGTTTCCATATATACAGTCCTTGTTCCGAGCCTGTTGCCATGGACAATAGTGACGGACGAGCACTAAAATGCTCAGGTGCTCATTGCTCAGGTCGAGCAGATTGGCATACTCGGTTACTCGACCCGAGCAACAAGCCCAATGTAAGTCTATGGGAGACCCGAGTATTTTTACCGTGATCCCCCTCCGGGGTCCTTTTAAGGTCTAAAAATGTCTGAAAATGATGGAAACTGCTCAAATGACACAGGAACCTCATGGGGATCGCCCCTGGAAGCATTTCTGACTCTTAGGTCACAGCTGTACAGGTGCACAAAAGCACATACAAAAACGAAACCCAAATGGATTTTGCTGGGAAATATGTTAATGTACATCCTTTCCAGGGTAATGACTTGTATATAAGGCAAAATAATTAACCCCAGACCAAAATGTTCCTCCACTAGGGCTATGTTCACACACAGCGTTTTTGATGTGTTTTTCAACGTTAACATTGCTTTCATCCAATACAAATAGATTCACTGGGAAACGTCATTGTAACATTTAACAACCCTAGCTGGGCATGTGGTGTGTGACACATAAGGAGACCCATCTTGTTCATTTATGAAGGAGGGACTCTTAAAGTCACAAAACCTCTTTTTAGAGGGGCATCAGGTGGCATTAATATTCCTACATACAGTACATGTACATGGCACACACTTACATACATGGCACACACACATACATACATGTACATGGCACACACCTACAGTACTTGTACATGGCACACACACATATATACATGTACATGGCACACACTTATACACACGTACACAGCACACACTTATACACACATATATATGGCACACACATGCGGCACAACAAATGCTCATTTGATACATGTGATTCATATAAACACATACACATAGCTCACAGACAGCACACACTACACATACCACACACTGCACACACCTCAGATACAGGCACTGCTTTATGATGGAGGGAATGAATGTTCCACAATATGAACTGCAGCTGTGGTGATATCACGGTCACATGGCAGGTCACATGATCGTGATGTCACTACAGGTCCTCAACCAGTCTCTACATTGGAAGCTTCACTGATTATGATTATCAATGGAGCTTCTGCTTTAGACACTGGGGCCCCCAAGGGAGTTGGGGACCTAGGCAGCTGCCTTGTCTGCCTTGCCCTAATACCAGCCCTGCCTCCATATATACCACATACTAAAGGGGTGCTCCCATTGGGACAAGTTAACACCTATCTATGGGATAAGATCAGAGTCCGATCACTGGGAACCGCACCAATCGCCAGAACAGGGCACTGTTATCCTGTTAGCAAGCAGCGGCAGTACCTCCCATGACCACTGGCGCTGTCAGAGAGCACCTAGTACAGCTACTGCAGGCCCCAGAGAGGATGCATGGAGCAGCAGTGGAGCATGTGCCCCTCCTCTACCTTCTAAGGCCGGTTTCACACGTCAGTGATTCCGGTACGTGAGGTGACAGTTTCCTCACGTACCGGAGACACTGACACACGTAGACCCATAAAAATCAATGCATCTGTTCAGATGTCATTGATTTTTTGCGGACCGTGTCTCCGTGTGCCAAACACGGAGACAAGTCAGTGTTCGTGGGAGCGCACGTTTTACACGGACCCAATAGAGTCAATGGGTCCATGTAAAACACGGACCTCACACGGACATTCTCCGTCTGGGGTCCGTGTGCGTGCAGGAGACAGCGCTACAGTAAGCGCTGTCCCCCCCACATGGTGCTGAAGCTGGTATTCATATCTTCCCTGCAGCAGCGTTTGCTGTAGAGAAAATATGAAGAATAGTGTTAAAAATAAAGATCTATCTGTCCACCGCCCTCCCACCCCCTGTGCGCCCCCCCGCTGTCCTGAAAATACTCACCCGCTCCCACGTTGGCTGTCACTCCTTCCTCTCTGCCCCGCGCCTCCTACTGTATGCGGTCACGTGGGGCCGATCATTTACAATCATGAATAGTCGGCTCCGCCCCTATGGGAGGTGGAGCCACATATTCATGACTGTAAATGATCGGCCCCACGTGACCGCATACACTAGAAGCCGCGGCCAGACCAGGAAGCAGCGAGGGAGGCGGGTAAGTATTTTCTGACCAGCGGGGGGGCGCACAGGGGGTGGGGGGGCGGCGGACACATGGATCTTTATTTTACTATTCTTCATATTTTCTCTGCAGCAAACACTGCTGCAGGGAAGATATGAATCGCAGCTTCAGCACCATGCAGAGTGGGTACCACACGCTCCGTGTGGTACCCACTCGCCATACGGGCGGCACACGTGTGCCGCACGTATGGCCTCCGTGAGTTCCCAGGCACACGGACACGGATAACTCCGGTACCGATTTATTCCGGTACCGGAATTATCTGGACGTGTGGGACAGCCCTAACAGGGATAAAAGTTCTGGTGATGGCTGGAGTTCCCAGCGGACGGACCCCATTGATCTATAAATCATCACCGACCCCATGTGTAAGGCGATAACTTGTTCTAACTGAAAACACCCCTGTAATCAAGATCACATAATTACCGATCAATATCCCATACATTTCACAATTTTGCACTTCCCTGCTCTTGAATTTATAGCCAATGTTTCTAAGATCAAAGAAATATGAATCATTTACCAAAACCCGTGCTAACTAGTCCTGAAGTCTTATAGGATTTGGATACATTTTGTCAATGAAGATGTCAGCGGTCACCATTTGGACAGGGTATTCTGCCAGTGCTGGATTAGGTAGTATCCATGAGTCTGTCATAACTGACCATTCTTGACACTATTGTTGGATGGGCTTCTGGGGCTTTACTTTATAGGGGTTGTCTATCTTCAGGGATATTTTTTTTAAATGCGTGTATTTTGGGGTAGAAATTATTTTTGCAATGAAGTTTACTGTACTGTCTATTGCTGGCTGCAGAATTAGCTAACTGAGACTCTATCAGTGAGCTCCTTCTGTCAGTCTTAAATGCAAGTTTGCAGCTTTTTTATATTTTTTTTCCTGAGTGTCGCTTAGTAAATGTCAGTAGTGGTGCTCTATCACATCCTCTTTATACGGTTAGGATTGATCCTAATATCTGGTTGTGTTTTCTTCAGTTTACGTCACACCTGAGGAGCAACTGAGAAGACTGGTGTATTGTACCAAGCTTCTGCTGTGTCACCCATCTACAAGAAGGAGGTCAGTGAGAAAGCTAAGTTAAAGGGCACCTGTCACCCCGTTTTTTCCGTATGAGATAAAAATACTGTTAAATAGGGCCTGAGCTGTGCATTACAACAGTGTATTTTGTGGACCCCGATTCCCACCTATGCTGCCAAAATACGTTACCAAAGTAGCCGTTTTCGCCTGTTAGTCAGGCTGGTCTGGTCAAAAGGGCGTGGTGTCTTCCCCCAGATCTTGCTTAGTTTTCCGTTGGTGGCGTAGTGGTGTGCGCATGCCCTAGGTCCCGAATCCACTGCACAGGGGAGTGAAAAGATCACGATGTGCGCTATTTCATTGGTGATCGGTGGGGGCGGCCATCTTCCTTTGGCCGCGCGTGCGCAGAAGCGGCGCTCTGCTGGCCGCAGCTTCAGGAAAATGGCCGCGGGATGCCGCGCGTGCGCAGATGGAGATCACGGCCGCCATTTTCCTGAAGCCGAGATGCGAATTCTGCTTCAGGAAAATGGCCGCCGCGATCTCCATCTGCGCACGCGCAGCATCCCGCGGCCATTTTCCTGAAGCCGCGGGCAGCAGAGCGCTCCATCTGCGCACGCGCGGCCAAAGGAAGATGGCCGCCCCCACCGATCAACAGGGAAATAACGCACATCGCGCTCTTTTCACTCCCCTGTGCAGTGGATTCGGGACCTTGGGCATGCGCAAACCACTATGCCACCAACGGAAAACTAAGCAAGATCTGGGGGAAGACACCACGCCCTTTTGACCAGACCAGCCTGATTGACAGGCGAAAACGGCTACTTTGGTAACGTATTTTGGCAGCATAGGTGGGGAATCGGGGTCCACAAAATACACTGTTGTAATGCACAGCTCAGGCCCTATTTAACACTATTTTTATCTCATACGGAAAAAACGGGGTGACAGGTGCCCTTTAAGATAGTCGTATACTCGGATATTCCTAGTCATCCTTCTAACTTTATTTCTACTCTTCCTAGCGCTTCATGACAACCAACCCAGAAGCCTAAAGAAGGTATGCTGTAAGGAATGAAGAATGGCCAACTCCATCCATAAGCATCCAAGCCAGGGAGAAAAGGAAGAGGGAAGAAGAAGAAATGATGCTGAGAGAACTGCGGGACTATTTGGCTGAAGAAAAAGACAAGAATGAAAAGAAGGAAGAAGGAGATGGCAGAAAAGAAGATCAAACTGGACATTAGGCTCTCGAAAAGCAGCACAAGAAGAAGCAGGACCAGGCCGCACAACTTCCAACACCAAGTCAGCCAAGCCTCTCCCATGACATGGAAGAACATCATATGGACCATCCTGCTGGGACCTCTCTGACGATAACATCAGACATGGCATTACCGGCCCGTAAGTATAAAAAACACTAGAAATAATAGTAGCATAATATAGTGGCAATATATCAGTATTAGATTAACAAGAGTAATTTGATTAGTGATAATAAGAAAATCATAAAATAGTAATAAAATAAGAAGTAATAGCAGAGTGATCCAGGGTTCTATGACTGATAGCCTTTTCTTGGGGTCAAAAAGGAATTTTTCCCCCGTGACACAAATTGTCCAAATGTGTCCTGGGGTTTTTGCCTTCTTTTGGTCAACATTGTAGGAACAGGGTAGTATTAATGATAATGGAAAAGTTAGAATAATATAGTCATAAAATAGCAGTATTAATAATAGTAAGAATATAAAATAGTTATATCTATAAAAAGGCAAGAAGCTAAATTATAATAATTATAGTCGTAGCTCAATCAGTGCTGTAATGTGAAATAGTTATAGAAAAGTTAGAATAGTGCTATAATAAGATAGCAGGATGTAAATAATAGATATAAAATCTATAAAAAGAACAAAACCCCATAAATTATAGTAATAATAACTATAGTAGTAGTAGAATTAGCACTGTAATATTAGTTAGATAACTAGTAATAACATAATTAGATTTGATCCAGGGTTCTAGGACAGATCGACTTTTCTTGGGGTCAAGAAGGAAGTTTTCTCCTGTGACACAAATTGGCTGAAACTGTCCTGGGGTTTTTGCCTTCATCTGGATCAAAAACATTAGTAATATCATTATTAGAGTCACAAGAGTATTAAAAATGATAAAACTAATAAATAAAAAAGTAAATGATAAATGGTATGTTTTAAATAAATAATAAAAAGTGTAGCAATAATAATAACAGATTTATGAGGCAGAGTCCAAGTTAGTTAATAAGTTAGTGTTAAGTTAGTGTAAGGACCATCTGAAGAGGTTGCCTTGTTGTTGGCAGATGGGCTTGCATAATTTGTTCAAAATGTGTGCTAAGAACCTCACATTTACAATATTTTTCAGACTATAAGATGCACTTTTTTCCCAAAAATTTTTGGAGGAAAGTGGGGGATGCAACTTATAGTCCAGATATACCTTACTTAGTCCAGCTGTGGCTGAGGGGGAGCAATATCAGTGGAGGAGCGGGTCACAGGAGGCAGGAGACAGCTGCTGCAGCTAACTCTTGTGCCCACTGTTATAGAAAATGAATATTCACTGCTCCCCATGCCCATTATCCCGCCCACCTCTCTGTACTGAAGCCAGCACCTAGAAGAGGGCGAGACTTTGGGTGTGGAGAGCAGTGAATATTTATTCTCCTTGATAGCAGGCAACACTGTTAACCACAGTGGCAGGCTTCCTGCAGCAGATGGTCGATCATGTGCCCTATGTTAAAGAGAGTTAATATTCACTGCTCCCCCCTAGAGATAGGAGGACATATGGATGTTCAGGTCAAGTGTAATACAGTTACAAAAAGTTCGGGCTCGGGTACCAGAACAGTACCCGGACCCAAACCTGGACACCATTCACTTGAAAGGGGGCCCGAACATTCAGTGTTTGCCATGTTGTCATGTGCATGACAGTGCAGCAAACACCGCCTCTGATCGGCAGTAAAATCATCACCGCCGGTCAGACAGCCCCGGTTCCGACGCTGTGAAATGACAGCATGAGCGTGCAGCTATGATTGAAGGTATATAGTTTAACTCCAGTCATTGGTGTTGGCTGATGGGCCGACACCTGCTGCCGCTAATAATAGTAAGAGCAGGCAGCTGCTGATAGGAGTATTCATCAGCTGGCACCTGCGCTGTAAATAATTCATTTGAGAAAACAATGGCATGGGTTCCCCTGTATTTTTTATATCCAGCCAGGCAAAACTCACAGCTGGGGGCTGCAACTGTCAGCTGTCAGCTTCAGCAAGGCTGGTTGTAAAAATAAAGGGGTCCCCACACCGTAATTTTTAAATTAAATAATTTAAGAAAACAACATGGGGTCCCCCATTTTTGACAACCAGCCTAGCTAAAGCAGCTGATATTCTAACACTGGTAAGGAGCCATGAATATTGACCCCCCTCAGCCTAAAAATAGCGTCCCACAGCCGCTCAGAAAAGGCACATCTATTAGATGTGCCAATTTTGCCTGACTCTTCTCACTAGTAGCGGTGGAAAGTGGGGGTCATTTTTGTAGGTGTGATGTTGTCACCTTTGTATTGTCAGGTGACATCAAGCCAACAGATTAGTAATGGAGAGGCGTCAATAAGACACATATTTATTACTAATCCTATAGTTGTATTGTAAATAAAGAGACAGCCAGAATACAGTATTTTACTTGAAATAAAACAAAACACACCTTTCCGTTTTTATTTAAAAATAACAAACACAGTTATACTCACCTAATGCCTAATTCAACTGAATCCCTTGTCTCCTGTAATAAAACAATAATAAAAAACAACAATATTTTTGACTAAAATGTAAATTTTTCTTTTATTCTGTAAACTTCAGACAACATGTCTCTGAATTTCAAAGCAATAAATTTTTTTGGGGGGGGGGGTTTGACAACGAAAAATGGTCAAAATTAAAAAAAACAGTGCTTTCTGACATCAAATGATGCAAAGAAAAAAGTTCATAATCATTTAGAAACAACAATACTAATGTTTTAACTCAGAAAGTGTTAAGAAATCATTATTTTGTGGAATAACCATGCTTTTTAATCACAGCTTTCATGCGTCTTGGCATGCTTTCCACCAGTGTTTCACACTGCTTCTGGCGCAAAAATGTAAGCAGTTCTTCTTTGTTTGATGGTTTGTGACTATCCATCATCCTTTTTATTACATTCCAGAAGTTTTCAATGGGGTTCAGGTCTGGAGATTGGGCTGCCCATGACAGGGTTTTGGTCTCTTAATTTTTTCCAGAGCTCTATATATATGTATATACTGTATATTACTGTACATAGGTAGATAGAAGAAAAGCTGGCAATTCAGCAGCCATGTACTGTAAAATCATAGCAGGAGCCGACCGGATAGAATAGATGGATTACATACAGTAAAAACATATAAAATAGATAGTTATACAGACATCAGTGACAAATACAATTAGTAAAGTGTGTGTGCAGCTTACTGTACATGTATTTAATTATTAAAAGATTATTTTTCTGGAAAAAATTGTGTAATCTCCTGCATAATTTTGTTAGCCAGCAGAGGGAAAGCTGATGGTGGGGGTCGATGTTTATAGTCTGGGAAGGGGGTAATACCCATGGAGCTTCCCAGGCAATTAATATCAGCTCACAGCTGTATACATAGCTTTTACTGGCTATTAAAATGGGGGACCCTAAAAAAAATGACATAGAGTCCCCCTATAAACAATAACCAGCAAGGTAATGCAGACAGCCTATGAAGGGGCCATGGATACTGGCACCCGCCCCAGCCTAAAAACTTCAGCTCTCAGTCACCCTAGGAAAGGCACATCTCTAAGACGTACCAATTCTGGCACTTAACCTCGCTTTTCCCACTTGCCCTGTAGCGGTGGCAAGTGGAGTGATAGCTGGGGAGTTGATGTCACCTTTGTCTTATCAGGGGACATCAAGCCCCAAGATTATTAATGGAGATACCTTAATAAGATGCCCCCATTACTAACCCCATAGTCATATCGTAAAAAAACACAGACACCCAGAAAAAGTAATTTAATTGAACTAATGACACAGACTCCTTTAAGAAATCTTAATTATACCATACCTACGACCTCGCCCATTCCACAGACGCCATTGTCTTCTGCAAGAGAGTTAAAAAAACAAACAACAATATTCCTCATCTTTCCGGAGAGAAGATGATAATCCATTTGTCCCACGACGGGTCTAGCTCTACTACATCTAAATGGCAGGCTGTATGGTTGCATAATGTGACCATAAAGCCTGCCATCCAACAGAGACACTGAGCACCGTGTGCTCAGTGTCTCCATGTGAACTCCTATTAGCTGTCTGAGGGCACTGCGAGCATGAGAAACTTTTCCTATATAGTCGTATAGTCAGTATAGTCATCATTATTTCTCCATTTCTCACATTCATGGATTTAGTTTTATTATCTTTAGCTCCTTCAGAAATATCCGGGTGAGTATTTTATTAACAGCGGGTGGGCGCACAGGGGGTGGGAGGTGGTAGGGGACAGGGATCTTTATTTTAAACACGAAAAAAAAAAAAAAAGGATTTTTCATATCTTCTCTCCAGCGAACGCTGCTGTAGAGAAGATATGAATGGCGGCTTCAGCACCACGTTGGGGGGACAGCGCTTACTGTAGCGCTATCTCCTGCACGGCACACGGACTGCACACGGACAGCACCCGTGTGCGGTACGTGTTTTACATGGACCCATTGATTTTAATGGGTCCGTGTGATCCGTGCGCTCTCACGAACACTGAAATGTCTCCGTGTTTTTCAAACGGACACACGGTCCGCCAAAACACGCTGACATGTGCAGAGACACATTGATTTTAATGTGTCTACGTGAGTCAGTGTCTCCGGTACGTGAGAAAACTGACACCTCACATATCGGAATCACTGATGTGTGAAACCGGCCTCAGTGGAAGCCCTGGAAATGACTCTGCAACACATCCCTGCAGTATTTCACCAGATATTGTTCCCGAGCCACTTACCGTCCATTAGATTGTTCTACATATTTTCATGAGACATTTCTTAATGATTTTGATATTCTAAATTAAAACCTGATGATAATTATTACCATATTTTTGGGACTATAAGATGCACCAGACCATAAGAGGCACCTACGTTTTAAAAATGGAAAACAGAAAAAAAATTGAAGCAAGAAATTTGGTTCTCACGCACTATTATGGGGAGGGGTCCCCAATCATAGTATACATGTCCCCCATCCTGGTATACATGGCCTGCCTTCCTGATATACATGACCCCCTTCATGGTATTCTAGGACCCCACCCCATCCAAAGATACATGGCCCCATCCCCATCCTGATATACATAGTCCCTCATCCTGGTATATATGTCCTCACTTCCTGGTATTCATGGCTCCCCTTCCTGGTATGCATGGATCCCATCCCCATATCTTGGTATATATTATTATTATTATTATTATTATTATTATTAATTTATATAGCACCATTGATTCCATGGTGCTGTACATGAGAATGGGTTACATACAAGTTACAGATATCACTTACAGTAAACAAACTAACAATGACAGATTTATACAGAGGGGTGAGGACCCTGCCCTTGCGGGCTTACATTCTACAGGATTATGGGGAAGGAGACAATAGGTTAAGGGTTGCAGGAGCTGCGGTGTTGGTGAGCCAGTATCTCCGGTAGTGATGAGGAGGCAGTGGGGTCAGTGCAGGCTGTAGGCTTTCCTGAAGAGATGGGTTTTCAGTAGTGTTGAGCATTCCGATACTGCAAGTATCGGGTATCGGCCGATATTTGCTGTATCGGAATTTCCGATACCGAGATCCGATACTTTTGTGGTATCGGGTATCGGGTATCGCAACAACATTAATGTAATAATGTGTAAAAGAGAGAATTAAAATAAAAAATATTGCTATACTCACCTCTCCGACGCAGCCTGGACCTCAGCGAGGGAACCGGCAGCGTTGTTTGTTTAAATTTCGCGCTTTTACTTGGTTACGTGAAGTCCCGGCTTGTGATTGGTCAGGGCGGCCATGTTGCCGGGACGCGGACCAATCACAGCAAGCCGTGACGAAATTACGTCACGGCTTGCTGTGATTGGTCCGCGTCCCGGCAACATGGCCGCCATTAACCAATCACAAGCCGTGACGTCACGGGAGGCTGGACATGCGCGTATTTTAAAAAGCGCGCGTGTCCAGCCTCCAGTGACGTCCCGGCTTATGATTGGTCACGGCGCCATGTTGCCGGGACGCGGACCAATCACAGCAAGCCGTGACGAAATTACGTCACGGCTTGCTGTGATTGGTCCGCGTCCCGGCAACATGGCCGCCATTAACCAATCACAAGCCGTGATGTCACGGGAGGCTGGACATGCGCGTATTTTAAAAAGCGCGCGTGTCCATCCTCCAGTGACGTCCCGGCTTATGATTGGTCACGGCGCCATGTTGCCGGGACGCGGACCAATCACAGCAAGCCGTGACGAAATTACGTCACGGCTTGCTGTGATTGGTCCGCGTCCCGGCAACATGGCCGCCATTAACCAATCACAAGCCGTGACGTCACGGGAGGCTGGACATGCGCGTATTTTAAAAAGCGCGCGTGTCCAGCCTCCAGTGACGTCCCGGCTTATGATTGGTCACGGCGCCATGTTGCCGGGACGCGGACCAATCACAGCAAGCCGTGACGAAATTACGTCACGGCTTGCTGTGATTGGTCCGCGTCCCGGCAACATGGCCGCCATTAACCAATCACAAGCCGTGACGTCACGGGAGGCTGGACATGCGCATATTTTAAAAAGCGCGCGTGTCCAGCCTCCCGTGACGTCACGGCTTGTGATTGGTTAATGGCGGCCATGTTGCCGGGACGCGGACCAATCACAGCAAGCCGTGACGTAATTTCGTCACGGCTTGCTGTGATTGGTCCGCGTCCCGGCAACATGGCCGCCCTGACCAATCACAAGCCGGGACTTCACGTAACCAAGTAAAAGCGCGAATTTTAAACAAACAACGCTGCCGGTTCCCTCGCTGAGGTCCAGGCTGCGTTGGACAGGTGAGTATAGCAATATTTTTTATTTTAATTCTTTATTTTACACATTTATATGGATCCCAGGGTCTGAAGGAGAGTTTCCTCTCCTTCAGACCCTGGGAACCATCAGGAATACCGTCCGATACTTGAGTCCCATTGACTTGTATTGGTATCGGGTATCGGTATCGGATTGGATCCGATACTTTGCCGGTATCGGCCGATACTTTCCGATACCGATACTTTCAAGTATCGGACGGTATCGCTCAACACTAGTTTTCAGGTTCCGTATGAAGGATCCAAATGTGGTTGATAGTCGGACGTGTTGGGGCAAAGAATTCCAGAGGATGGGGATATTTTGGAGAAGTCTTGGAGGCGGTTGGATGAGGAGCGAATAAGTGTAGAGGAGAGAAGGAGGTCTTGGGAGGACCGGAGATTACAAGAGGGAAGATATCGGGAGATTAGTTCAGAGATATATGGAGGACACAGATTATGGATGGCTTTGTAGGTCAGTATTAGTAATTTGAACTGGATACGCTGAGGGAATGGGAGCCAGTGAAGAGATTTGCAGAGGGGGGAAGCGGAGGAGTAGCGAGGAGAGAGATGAATTAGTTGGGCAGCAGAGTTAAGGATGGACTGGAGAGGTGCATGGGTGTTAGCAGGGAGGCCGCAGAAAAGGATGTTGCAGTAGTCAAGGCGGGAGATGATGAGGGCATGCACAAGCATTTTAGTAGATTGACGGTTGAGGAAAGGACAGATTCTGGAGATATATTTGAGCTGGAGGTGACAGGAGGTGGACAGAGCTTGGATGTGCGGTTTGAAAAACATGTCAGAGTCAAAGGTTACTCCGGGGCAGCGGACTTCTGGTATGGGGGAAAGCATGATGTCGTTGATTGCGATAGATAGGTCAGGAAAGGAAGATCTATGGGATGGAGGAAAGATGATGAATTCAGATTTGTCCAAATTGAGTTTGAGGAAGCGAGAAGAGAATAAGGAGGATATGGCTGATAGACACTCTGGGATTCTGGACAGCAGAGCGGTGACGTCTGGGCCAGAGAGGTAAATCTGAGTGTCATCAGCATAGAGGTGGTACTGGAGTCCATGGGACTTTATGAGTTGTCCCAGGCCAAGTGTATAGACTGAGAAGAGTAAGGGTCCTAGAACAGAGCCTTGGGGGACTCCAACAAAGAGAGGGTGGGATGAGGAGGTAGTGTGGGAGTGGGAGACGCTGAATGTGCAGTTGGAAAGGTACAAGGAGATCCAGGAGAGGGTGAGATCTTTGATGCCAAAGGAGGAGAGGATCTGTAGTAGGAGGCAGTGGTCAACTGTGTCGATAGAAGAGAACAGGTCTAGAAGGAGCAGTACAGAGTATTGTCCGTTAGCTTTGGCGGTAAGTAGGTCGTTAGTGATTTTGGTCAGGGCTGTCTCAGTTGAGTGATGGGGGCAGAAACCAGATTGCAGATTGTCAAAGAGCAAGTTAGATGAGAGGAGGGAGGAAATCTCAGAGTGGACGTGATGCTCCAGGAGTTTGGATGCGAATGGGAGCATCGATATTGAGCGATAACTGGACATAGCAGTTGGATCGAGGATGGCCCCCCATCCATGTATACATGGCATCCCATCTTGGTATACATGGCCCAAATCCCCATTCAGGTATACATGGTTCCCCATCTTGGTATACATGGCTCTCATCCCCTTTCTGGTATACATGGCCCAATTCCCCATTCTGGTATACATGGCCCCATCTCTCTCAAGGTATACATGGCCCTCCATCGAGGTATACATGGCTTTTCTCTTGGTGTACATGGCCCCCATCCTTATCCTGGTATACATGCTCCCCCATCCTGGTATATATGGCTCCCATCCCCATCCTGATATACATGATCCCTCATCCTGGTATACATGTCCCCTCATCTTGGTATACATGGCTCCCATCCCAATCCTGGTATACATGGCCCCCCACCCATGTATACATGGCATTTCTCTTGGTTTACATGGCCTCCCATCCTTATCCTGGTATACATGATCCCCCATCTTGGTATACATGGCCCCCATCCTGGTATACATGGCCCTCATCCTGGTATATATGTCCGAAATCCTGGTATACATAGCCCCTGTCCTCATCCTGGTATGCATGGCCCCCCATCCTCATCCTGGTATATATGGCCCCATCCTCATGCTAGTATACATGGTCCCATCCTCATCCTACTATATATGGTCCCATTCTCATCCTAGTATACAACACCTATAGTCAAATAAATGGCCCCTATCCTGATCCTGGTATACATTGTCCCATCTCCATCCTTGTATACATGGCCCCATCCCCATCCTGGTATACGTCGTCTCCAATCCTGGTATACATGGCTTCATTCCCATTCTGATATACATGATCCCCCATCCTCATCCCGATATACATGGCCCCCATCCTTATTCTGGTATACCTGTTACCCCATCCGCATCCTGGTATAGATGGCCCCCATCCTAATATACATGGTCTGCATTCCTATCCTGGTATATATAGCCCCCATCCTGGTATACAAGGCCCCCATTCTGGTATACATGGTCCCCTATCCTCATCCTGGTAGACCTGGCACCCTATCCCCATCCTGATATACATGGTCCCCATCCCTATCCTGGTATACATAGCTCAATCCCCATCATGGAATAAATGGCCCCGTCCCCAATCTGGTACACATTGCTCTCCATCCTGGAATACATGGCCCCCATTACACCGCACACATAAAAAAATAAACGATTCCACTCACTTTTCTTCCCTGCTCTGATGCCAGCAGCTGATTCCAGCATGTAAGCAGCGCATGACAACACTGACATGCACCCCCCCATGCCGAGATCAGCTGCTGGAATATTCCCTGCTCCCCATGTCTGAAATTATGGGCACGTGGAGCAGTGAATATTCATTTTCTTTAATAGCGGGCACACAGATTTGCTGCAGCAGCCGGGTCCGGTATCAGCGTGAATACCCATATTTTTCTTCATCTTTCTTAAAATGTATTTTAAGTATTATCTCTTTTAAATTTGTCAAACTGCAAAGCAGTAACCTCGTATACATGGTCCCCATCCCGATCCTGGTATAAATGGCCCCCATCCCCATTTTGGTATACGTGGCCTCCATCCCAATCCCGGTATAAATGGCCCCATTCCCATTCTGGTTTACATGGTCCCCCATCCTGGTATACATGACCCACCTCCTCATCATGGAATATATAGCCCAATCCAGGTATACATGTCCCCCATCCCCATCCTGGTATACATGGTCCCGATCCTCATCCAGGAGCCCAGGAGCTGTGGTATGATCAGACCATGTTCCTGCACGGTCAGATATAACCATTACAAAGCACACAGCACATTTATAAGATTATCTCAGCACACAACTTTTTATTTAAAACACAACCAATTGTGGAAATTATTATTATTCAAAGATCCTTTGACTAAAATGAACTTTGTGGCAACCCCTGTAATTCTTTAACACAGAATACATTATGGACAAATGTATGCTTCCAACACTGTAGGAACAGTTTGGAGAAGGCCCTTTTGTGTCCCAGCTTTTCTGTCCCTCCTTGGTCAGGCCTTATCGGGAATACTGTGTCCAGTTCTAGGTACCACATTTTAAAAAAGACATTGAAAAACCGGAGCAAGTTCAGAGAAGAGCGACCAGGATGGAGTGCGGACTGCAAAGTATGTTCTAAGAGGAACTGTTAAATGATCTCGGAATATTTAGCTTATAAAAAAGAAGGCTAAGAGGAGACTTAATAGCTGTCTCCAAATATCTGAAGGGCTGTCACAGTGTAGAGGGATCATCATTATTCTCATTTGCACATGGAAACATGAGAAGCAATGGAATAAAACTGAAAGAGAGGAGACACAGATTAGATATTAGAAAAAACTTTTTGACAGTGGGGGTGATTAATGGGTGGAACCGGCTGCCAAGAGAGGTGGTGACTGATCGCGAATCGCCGATAGGTTGTCAGGACAGCCGTGCTTGTCATTACGGAGCTTCTCTGAAACGCTGCCTGGGGCCAGGCTACAAAGGAGACTGTGATCTCTGCTATATGCGCTGATGCTGTGACATTGCTGCATATAGCACTAGCAATCACACAATTGCATCTTCAATCCCCCTAAGGCGGCTAACAAGATCAGTAAAAAGGAGGAAAAAAAGTTTGAAAATGTATATATAAAAAAAAAAATGAAAATAAAGATATTGTAAAAATAAAAAAAAAATAAACAATTCAGAAAATTCCAAACATCCATCATAATCTAAAATCAATTAACTTGATCAGTAAACAAATTAAAAGGAAAAAAAAACCTCTGGAACGCCAAAATTATATTTTTTTGGTTGCCATAGTCCCCCCCCCCCCCAAAATGCTGTAACAAGCGATCAAAAAGTCATATCTATCCAAAAATACTACTAATTAGTGATGATTGACTAGTGAAATATTCGGATTAAGGAAAATCGGCACAAATAATTTCTAATATCCGTGTATTCGTCCCGAATAACGAATCCCATGCAAGTCAATGGGAAAGCAGAATATTTTTCTGCTGGACCCAACAAACAGGTCTGGGGGCATGGGAAGAAAGCTGAAATGGAAGAGAAAGAGCAAAATTTAAATGTGAACAGCATGGAGAAGATGCCTGCATGCCTTTCTGACTCGCATATGGTATCTGGAAATAATGTTGTCAGATTATTGCATTGGTTTTACAGATTTTTAAAAAGACCTACCAAACCAAACCCCAATTTTTTTTTAAAGGGAAAATGCTAAGAAACATGATTTTCTCCTTCATAATTACATGTACTATACATAACCAGAGGTGTAGTTAGGGTTTTGGTTTGGGGGGGGGGGGGGGGGGGGGAAGCTTCTCAATGGGCTTCTAACCAGGTAACCTTCATTACAATTCGGTGACACGCCCTAATACTGGAGGAGAACCTCAGCAGATGACCGCACTATTACTGAAGATAATCTCTATATAAAGACCAACATGGATATTACCGCCACATGGTCAGTGGTAGATACCAGCCCTGCAGAACATGTAAGAGATCACAGCACAGTTACAGATAATGACTTACCGCAGATGTTCTCTGATGGAATCGTTCACTTTTCCCGTCTTTTCCATCTGGCACAGACAGACATGACAACTTCATCCACCCAGGACTCATCTGCAGAGAATACAACAAAGACACATTTCACTTCTCACATTCCAGCCCCATCACCATCTATTCCCAACCTGCACAAACTCCTCATCCTGCTGATGCCTCAATACTGAGCCGCTGCTGCCATATGTGTCCATATTACCGCTCCTGCTGTGTGGTTCTCTGTGCCTTCTAAATTCTAAAGCAACCCTCTATAAAATAGTAATGCTGGGCGCAAGTGTCCTAGAAAACAGTGCCCACAATTTGCTCCCTAGAAAGTAATATTGCCATGTGTGCCTCTTTAATAGTCACAGTAACCTGAGATCAATTATAACAAGAAGTGCCCACTTTACATTTAATAATGTCCCGAGTCTGCCCCCTGTACATCTCCCCTATACATTATAATGCCCCCTCACTGTATAGTACCATCCACACAGTATACTGACCCCTTAGTAGCCCCCAAACTGTTTGATGGCTCCAACACTGTATGATTGCCCCTTCACTGTAATCTCCACACTGTATGACGGCCCATTAGATGGCCTCCATATAGTATAATGCACCAGACCATCCTAACTATAGTATAACGCACTCCCCATAGGTCTCCATATACTGTAGTATAATACACTCCCCATAACCCTCCATATAGTATAATGCACTCCCCATAGGACTCCATATAGTATAAGGCACAACCCATAGGCCTACTCTATAGCACAAGGCAACACCCATAGGCAGACTCTATAGCACAAGACAGCACCCCCATAGGCAGACCCTGTAGTATAAGACAGCACCCCATAGGTAAACCCTGTAGTATAAGACAGCACCCCATAGTCAGATCCTGTAGTATAAGGCAGCACCTACAGGCAGACTCTATAGCACAAGACAGCACCCCCATAGGCAGACCCTGTAGTTTAAGACAGAGCACCCCATAGGTAGACCCTGTAGTATAAGACAGCACCCCATAGGCAGATCCTGTAGTATAAGGCATCACCTACAGGCAGACTCTATAGCACAAGACAGCACCCCCATAGGCAGACCCTGTAGTATAAGACAGCACCCCATAGGCAGACCCTGTAGTATAAGGCAGCACCCAATAGGCAGATTCTGAAGTGTAAGTCAGCACCCATATAGGCCGACCCTGTAGTATAAGGTAGCACCCCACAGGCAAACTCTAGTAAAAAGCAGCACCCATAGGAAGACCCTGTACTATAAGACAGCACCCCATAGGCAGACCCTGTAGTAAAAGGCAGTACCCCCATAGGCAGATTCTGAAGTATAAGGCAGCACCCATATAGGCAGATCCTGAAGTATAAGGTAGCCTCCCTATAGGCAGATCCTGAAGTATAAGGCAGCCCCCCTACAGTCAGATCCTGAAGTATAAGGCAGCCCCCTATAGGCAGATCCTGAAGTATTAGGCAGCCCCCCTATAGGAAGATCCTGAAGTATAAAGCAGCCCCCCTAAAGGCAGATCCTGAAGTATAAGGCAGCCCCCTATAGGCAGATCCTAAAGTTTAAGGCAGCCCTCTATAGGCAGATCCTGAAGTATAAGGCAGCCCCCCTATAGGAAGATCCTGAAGTATAAAGCAGCCCCCCTAAAGGCAGATCCTGAAGTTTAAGGCATCACTCATATAGACAAATGTCGGGTGCAAGTGCCCTAGAAAACAGTGCCCACAATTTGCTCCCTAGAAAGTAATATTGCCATGAGTGCCTCTTTAATAGTCACAGTAACCTGAGATCAACTATAACAAGAAGTGCCCACTTTACATTTAATAATGTCCCGAGTCTGCCCCCTGTTCATCTCCCCTATACATTATAATGCCCCCTCACTGTATAGTACCATCCACACAGTATACTGACCCCTTAGTAGCCCCCAAACTGTTTGATGGCTCCAACACTGTATGATGGCCCCTTCACTGTAATCTCCACACTGTATGACGGCCCATTAGATGGCCTCCATATAGTATAATGCACCAGATCATCCTAAATATAGTATAACGCACTCCCAATAGGTCTCCATATACTGTAGTATAATACACTCCCCATAACCCTCCATATAGTATAATGCACTCCCCATAGGACTCCATATAGTATAAGGCACTCCCCATAGGCCTACTCTATAGCACAAAGCAGCCCCCATAGGCAGACCCTGTAGCACAAGACAGCACCCCATAGGTAGACCCTGTAGTATAAGACAGCACCCCATAGGCAGATCCTGTAGTATAAGGCAGCACCTACAGGCAGACTCTATAGCACAAGACAGCACCCCCATAGGCAGACCCTGTAGTTTAAGACAGAGCACCCCATAGGTAGACCCTGTAGTATAAGACAGCACCCCATAGGCAGACCCTGTAGTATAAGGCAGCACCCAATAGGCAGATTCTGAAGTGTAAGGCAGCACCCATATAGGCAGACCCTGTATTATAAGGCAGCACCCCATAGGCAAACTCTAGTAAAAAGCAGCACCCATAGGAAGACTCTGTACTATAAGACAGCACCCCATAGGCAGACCCTGTAGTAAAAGGCAGAACCCCCATAGGCAGATTCTGCAGTATAAGGCAGCACCCATATAGGCAGATCCTGAAGTATAAGGCAGCCCACTAATAGGCACATCCTGAAGTATAAGGCAGCCCCCCTATAGGCAGATCCTGAAATATAAGGCAGCCCCCCTACAGGCAGATCCTGAAATATAAGGCAGCCCCCCTATAGGCAGATCTGGAAGTATTAGGCAGCCCCACTATAGGAAGATCCTGAAGTATAAAGCAGCCCCCCTAAAGGCAGATCCTGAAGTGAAAGGCAGCCCCCCTATAGGCAGATTCTAAAGTTTAAGGCAGCCCTCCTATAGGCAGATCCTGAAGTATAAGGCAGCCCCCCTATAGGCAGATCCTGAAGTATAAGACAGCCCCCGTATAGGCAGATCCTGAAGTTATTATTATTTATTTATTTATATAGCACCATTGATTCCATGGTGCTGTACATGAGAAGGGGTTACATACAAGTTACAGATATCACTTACAGTAAACAAACAATGACGGACTGATACAGAGGGGCGAGGACCCTGCCCTTGCGGGCTTACATTCTACAAGTTTAAGGCATCACTCATATAGACAGATCTGGAAGTATAAGGCAGCACCCCTGTAGGCAGATCCTGAAGTATAAGGCATCACCCATATAGACAGATCCGAAAGTATAAGGCAGCACCCCTATAGGCAGATCCTGAAGTATAAGGCAGCACCCCTATAGGCAGATCCTGAAGTATAAGGTAGCCCCCTATAGGCAGATCCTGAAGTATAAGGCAGCCCCCCCTATAGGCAGATCCTAAAGTATAAGGCAGCCCCCTATAGGCAGATCCTGATGTATAAGGCAGCCCCGCTATAGGCAGATACTGAAGTATAAGGCAGCCCCCCTATAGGCAGATCCTGAAGCTTAAGGCAGTACCCTTATAGGCAGATCCTGAAGTATAAGGCAGCACCCCTATAAGCAGATCCTGAAGTATAAGGCAGCCCCCATAAAAAAAAAACAATAAATAAATACTCACCTCTCTTCCTCCTTGTTCCAGTGGTGCTCCGACCTACCGCTCATCTTCTGACAGTGGGCACCGGGTGTTGACGTCATCGCGTCCACTGTCAGCGTCGGCATCGGTGACGCCAGACGCTGACAGGGGGATGATGGGAGAAGGAGCGCAGCGCTCCTTCCCTCATCAGTGCAGTGACGGACGGGGGATCCACTACTGGCATCGCCCCCCCCTCCGGCCTGCTGAGGGGCCTCATAGCGGGTGGCAGAGCAGGGAGATTGAGTCTCCCTGCTCTGCCGCAGAAGGTAACTGTATCGGCGTGCTGCTCCGGGTGGGCCCCCTCTGAGCTCCGGGCCAATGGACCCCTCTGCCCCCCAGTAGCTATGCTACTGTATATGACACACAAAAAAATAAAAACCTTCCCTTTAGCATTTGCTTAAAGAGTTTTGGCTTTAGTTTTTTGCTTTAACATTTGTGAGGTCCCTATCTCATGCCAAATAGTTTGCCAGAAAGTGGAATACATATTCCCAATCCCTTTACAATGCCAGCTAAAACATCCCCATTTGAATATTGGGCTTCGCCCGCCATCACCACCATGTCAACCGCCATGTTATTATGTTGCCCTCGCTTCACATTTTCAGAGTGCCAGCAGGTGCCATGAAACCTGAGTTTGGGAAGGGCCCTCAGGTTGCCCTGTATCATACATTTGGGAGGTACCTCCCTCATTCAACATAGTTACCTAGAAAGTGGAACACATATTCTCCATCCCTTTACAATGCCAGCTAAAACAAGCCCATTGGAATTTTGGGGATCTCCCACCACCACGTCCACCACCATGTCATTATGTGGCCCTCAATGACAATTAGCAGAGTGACAGCAGGGCTAATGAAACCAGAGTTTGGTAAGGGCCCTCAGGTGGCCCTGTATCATACATTTGGGAGAGCCCCAATATTTAAAAAAAATGTGTGTCATTAGTAACACTCAAGGTTATTTGTTGTTAGAAGAGGGCACTTGGGATATTATATCCTTCAAAGGAGCAAACAGGGCCTATAAACATTACTATAATTACTCCCTCCCCAAAAATTAAATTGTGTCCCATAGAAAGTATTAATGTCCCTACTGTGCAAAGGCCCTGTTTGCTCCTTTGAAGGATATAATATCCCAAGTGCCATCTTCCAGCAACAAATAACCTTGAGTGTCCACTTAAAGTTAACAATGTCCCCCCTCAAGAAAAAAAATATACTGGAACCTGAGTGCCTCTATCAAAACTAATAATGTCCCCATTTTTAAGAAATAATGTCATCTGAGAGCCCACACAGCTCTGTAAATACAGTATGATGGTCCTACAGCCCCCAATACACAGTACGATGGTGCCCAAAGCCCTTTAGTATACATTGAGGACCGCAGATCTCCCTATATGTAGTAAAATGGCCACACAACCCCTATATACAATATGATGTCCCCACTGCCCCCTCTATATATATATAGTATGACGGTCCCCACTGTCTCCTATATACAGTATGAAGCAGGGCCGGCTCCAGGTCTTCGTGGGCCCCTGGCGAAAAAGTCTCAGTGGGCCCCTTCAACACATACCACAGTTCATGATGCACAGATACAGCAGAAAATATAGGTATAGTACAATGTCAAAGACTTCAGTTACTTCTTACATTATATGAGTGATATCTATAGTAAATTCTACAATAGCTGAGAAACCGGACAGTATAGCCCTCGATACAGTATTATGGGCACCACATAGCGCTCAATACTCAATAATGGCACACATATATTGCTCCACACAGCATTATGGGCATCAGATATTGCTCCATACAGAATAATGGCGCCCATATATTGCTCCACACAGCATTATCGGCATCACATATTGCTCCATACAAAACAAAGACGCCCATTTATTGCTCCATACAGTATTATGGGCATCATATAGTGCTCCACACAGAATAATGGCGCTCTTATATTGCTCCATAAAGTATTATGGGCACCACATAGCGCTCAATACAGAATAATGGCGCCCATATATTACTCCACACAGCATTATGGGCACCACATATTGCTCCATACAAAATAATGACGCCCATATATTGCTCCATACACTATTATGGGCACCATATAGTGCTCCATACAGAATAATGACTCTCTTATATTGCTCTATACAGTATTATGGGCACCAAAAAGCGCTCCATACAGAATAATGGTGCCCATTTATTGCTCCATACAGTATTATGGACACCATATAGTGCTCCACACAGAATAATGATGCTCTTATATTGCCCTATACAGTATTATGGACTCCACATAGCGCTCAATACAGATTAATGGCGCCCATATATTGCGCAAAACAGTATTATGGGCACCACATAGCGCTCCATACAGAATAATGACGCCCATATATTGGGCCACACAGTATTATGGGCACCACATAGGTCCCTACTGCCCCTATATATAGTATGAAGGTCCTCACTGCTTCCTGTATATAGTAGGAGTAGGAAGGTCCCCACTGCCCCCTATATATAGTATGAAGGTCCCCACTGCCCCCTATATATAGTATGAAGATCCCCACTGCCCCTATATATAGTATGAAGGTCCCCACTGCCTCCTGTATATAGTAGGAAGGTCCCCACTGCCCCTATATATAGAATGAAGGTCCCCACTGTCCTTATATATAGTATGAAGGCCCCCACTGCCCCTATATATAGTATGAAGGTCCCCACTGTCTCTATATATAGTATGAAGGTCCCCACTGCCCCTATATATAGTATGAAGGTCCCATTGCCCCTATACATAGTATGAAGGTCCCCACTGCCACTATATATAGTATGAAGGTCCCCACTGCCCCTATATATATTATGAAGGTCCCATTGCCCCTATATATAGTATGAAGGTCCCCACTGCTCCTATATATAGTATGAAGGTCCCATTACCCCTATATATAGTATGAAGGTCCCCACTGCTCCTATATATAGTATGAAGGTCCCCACTGCCCCTATATATAGTATGAAGGTTCCCACTGTCCCTATATATAGTATGAAGGTCCCCACTGCCCCTATATATATATATATATGAAGGTCCCCTCTGCCCCTATATATTGTATGAAGGTCCCCACTGCCGCTGTATATAGTATGAAGGTCCCCACTGACCCTATATATAGTATGAAGATCCCCACTGCCCCTATCTACAGTACGAAGGTCCCCACTGCCCCTATATATAGTATGAAGGTTCCCACTGCCCATATATAGAGCATGAAGGTCCCATTGCCCCTATATATAGTATGAAGGTCCCATTGCCGCTATATATAGTATGAAGGTCCCCACTGCCCCTATATATAGTATGAAGGTCTCCACTGCCCCTATATATAGTATGAAGATCCCCACTGCCCCTATATATAGTACTAGACTGTGGCCCGATTCTAACGCATCGGGTATTCTAGAATATGCATGTCCCCGTAGTATATGGACAATGATGATTCCAGAATTCGCGGCAGACTGTGCCCGTCGCTGATTGGTCGAGGCAACCTTTATGACATCATCGTCGATACTGTGCCTGGCAGCCTCGACCAATCAGAGACGCGGGATTTCCAGGACAGACAGACAGAAAGACAGACAGACAGACAGACAGACAGACAGAAAGACAGAAAGACAGACAGACGGAAAAACCCTTAGACAATTATATATATAGATGAAGGTCCCCACTGCCCCTATATATTGTACGAAGGTCCCATTGCCCCTATATATAGTATGAAGGTCCCCACTGCCCCTATATAGAGCATGAAGGTCCCCACTGCCCCTATATAGAGCATGAAGGTCCCATTGCCCCTATATATAGTATGAAGGTCCCCACTGCCCCTATATATAGTATTAAGGTCCCATTTTTATAGTATGAAGGTCTTCACTGCCCCTATATATGATATGAAGGTCCCACTGTACCATATCTATAGCATGAAGGTCCTCACTGCCTCTATATAATATGAAGGTCCACACTGCCCCTATATATAGTATGAAGGTCCTCACTTACCCCTATATTTAGTATGAAGGTCCCCACTTCCCCTGTATATAGTATGAAGGTCCCACTGCCCCATATCTATCGTATGAAGGTCCCCACTTCCAAAATACAGGTGCTTCTCACAAAATTAGTATATCATCAGTTCAGTTCTTCAATACAAAAATTGAATCTCATGTATTATATAGAGTCATAACAAACAGAGTGATCTATTTCACGTGTTTATTTCTGTTAATGTTGATGATTATGGCTTACAGCCAGGGTTGGACTCTAGTGAAATTGACTCTAGGGGCCCAACCTATGTCTACCATAAACGGTTTTATTACTTGTTCATTTTTTGATCTCTCACTAAAACGTAGCAGACTATACAGTGTAGTGCTGGTTCTCTGGATAGTGGTGGTTACAGCGGTTGGATCCCCAACGATTGGAACGGTATCGCCTATCCAGAGGAGAGGGGATTATTTTCATGTGCCCTTAGTAATATAGAAAATTATAAACAAATAATTTGTCCACGACTCACGCTGCATTCTAAGATCACATTATTAACCGACCTCAATACACCAGAACGTACTGTCAGTAAATGTGATCGCTGGTTGCTGATGCAAAAAGTCAAAAAGATTTGTTTTTTTTCCACTTGAGTGCCGTGGTCCAGAAAACTTGCCAGATGCAATGCAGCCACATTCGCCACACAGTTGACGAGTAGCCCCAGCAAAATATTACCACTGTGCAGCATAAGCGCTGCAACACAATTCATATGCAGCATCTTACTAAGGCCTCGCTCACGCGGCTGGAGAAATTGGAAAGAGAAATTGACATGCTGCAGTCTGGAAAGATGCGCCACTTGTCCGTCTCCGCAGATGAGTCGCAGGCATCTGTGGACGCACAGTGAAACAGTTGTATTTAAAGGGAATCTGTCACCCCAAAATTGGCCTATAAGCCAAGGCCACTGGCATCAGGGGCTTACCTACAGCATTCTGTAATGCTCTAGATAAGCCTCCGATGTATCCTGAAAGATAAGAAAAACAGGTTATATTAGACTCACCCAGGGGTGAGCCCGGTCCGATGAGCGTCGCGGTCCGGGTCCAGCACCTCCCATCTTCATACGATGACGTCCTCTTCTTGTCTTCCTGCCGCGGCTCTTGCGCAGGTGTACTTTGTCTGTCCTGTTGAGGGCAGAGCAAAGTACTGCAGTGCCCAGGTGCCGGGAAAGGTCAGAGAGGCCCAGCCCCTGCGCACTGCAGTACTTTGCTATGCCCAGTTCCAACAGGACTGACAAAGTGTGCCTGCACAGGAACCACGGCAGGAAGAAAAGAAGAGGATGTCATAGTATGAAGATGGGAAGCGCTGGACCTGGACCGCGACGCCCATCGGACCGGACCTCATCGGGACCGCCCCTGGGTGAGTATAATGTAACTTGTTTTTCTTATCTTTCAGGTGACATCAGGGGCTTATCTACAGCATTTCAGAATACTGTAGATAAGCCCCTGATGCCGGTGGCCTTAGCTTTTAGGCCAATTTTGAGGTGACAGATTCCCTTTAAACCAGGTATTGGTGCTTTTGACAGTGTGGAAAGGTGCCAAGTCCTGCTGGAGAATGAAATTTCCATCTCCATAAAGCTTGTTGGCAAAGGGAACTGCAGCGCCCCAGAGTCCTGGTCGTTGCAGTACTGTGGCTCCGCCACTATGGGGAGCTATGGTGCGTCTGATGGCACTGAAGGAGTTCATCTGATCAGGTATCACAGACACCAATACATTTCACAGCCGGGCCTCCGGGGGGAGCTAAGGGTTCTATTCACTAGGCCACTCCCCACCATAGTGGGTAAACTGGGGGTCAGGCAGGAAGTTAGAAGAGAAAGCTGACTGGGTTGGAACCAGGCAACACCTTGTGGCAGAGGGTGTTGTAGGGGAAGATACAGTAGGGTCTCTGTCAGGGGTGGGATCCTGGCAGAGGCTTGGCAACTTGAACGAACGTAACGGGACCGTGCCTGCTCAGGATAGCGGCGGTGCCCAGGGAAGGATTAGAAGCGAGATAGATTGTGCTGAGTGAGAAACGAGATCACGCAAAAGGAGAAACACCAGTAGGAGTCGTGCTGTAAGACCGAAGCAACATCCTACTGAGGCGCACTACCGGTGGCCGGAACGCCGAGGGAGTATCATAACATTCAGCTTCAAGCAATACTCCCAACAGCGGCAGGACAGTCAGTTTAAGGCGGGCTGTCTAACTTTAATCACCTATGCAGTCTTGGGGGGCAACTTGTGGAGAGGGGCGACTCTAGGGTCCCGGAAGAGCTCCGAGCCTACCCGTCAAACGGGTGCCGTCCCAACCAGAACATCAGGGAGGGACGGAGGATTAGCAGAACATCATCTAATCGAGTTGTGAGGGAACTTAAGAAACAGACACAACAGTTGTGGGGACTTTCCGTAAGCACAGCAGGGAAGGACCACAACACATAGCGCTAGAAGGAAGGCACCGATTTCCACCTGTGAAGAGAACTCTGGAGGTGCCATTGGACCGGCCGGACTTGCGCAGCCTGGTGAACCGTATTCTGGACTGAGGACCCAGAGACCTTCAGTAAAGAGGTAAAGAGACTGCAACCTGGTGTCCTCGTTATTTACTGCACCGCACCACTACAGCCTCATCACCACCATCTACATCATACCTATCACTGTGCGCCCCTCGGCAGGGTCACGGACCGGGCCTAGCCACCGTGACAACCCCAGAGCAGAGACTCAGAGGCCCGGTACCGGGTACCCCTCGGCCCTGCGGCGGTGGGGGCGCTACAAATTTTGGCGTCACGAACAGGATCTACTTAAGCCTGAAGAATCAGGTCATGTGTGCCTTGGAACTGTGATTTACGGTACTTTATTGAGAGACTGTGTGCTGCGCCATTTACCGCCAAAATCCGCCGCCATTGCAGCGCTGAGGAGAGTGCAGGAGAAGAGGAGGGGCGTGGAGTAGGCGTAGGCAAGCTGGAGAGCGCAAACAACAATGGCCGCCCAGTCTAAATATTTCTGTGTCCTGCGGACGTGTCCGTCAACAGCCGAGGTCCGCCTCCTGATCCTGTTTGGAGGGTGGAGACCATGGAGACGGGGCCGCCCACGAAAGAGACCACGGGAAGAAGACACTGGAGAAGGAGAAAAGATGGCGACACCGAGAACACCGCGTGGGACTGACCCGACCCAACCTGAGGCTGCGCCACTCGACATAGCCCCAGACGCGCCAACGTTGCGGGGACTGACCCTCACGGAACCACCGATGGGCCGACCCCCCTTGCCACCGTCTGAGGAGTGTGTAGCTGCAGCCGAGGCCCGCCGGATAGCACGCCGCTTGGAGGCTGATGCCCGCGTGCTCGTTCGGCTGGGCCAGCCCACGGAGGTCCACTTGTCTCCAGTGTCCCCTGCTCCTCCCAACCCGGCCACGGCTGAAAGTGCGCTGCAGACGCAGGGCCTGAAGATCATGCCAGAGGCCGAACACCTGCGGCGCTTGGTGGCTGCATGGCGAGACCGACCACAGCCGGCAACCCAGGTGGATCTGACTACCGTTACAGAGGTCCCCTCGTCCCACTGGGGTGTAGTGGTCTCCTTCAACCCCCGACATGGACGCGGGGTTATACAGGAGATCGGAGAGCCGCTACAAGTCCACGTGGACCAGGAGGAGGTAGAGCCCTGCGGAGGAAGATGCCCTCGCGACCTGGAGCCAGGTGATGCTGTGACCTACACCAGGTGGAGGAGAGCAACAGGCGAAGCTGGCTGGATGGCGCGGGGTGTCCAGCGGTGCGTCGCGCTTCAGGCCACCGCTGCAACGTCTGCAGATGGGCCTCCCGCCGAAAAGGCAACGGGACCTGACCCTGCGGAGCAGCGGGGAACCCGGACCCACCATGTACCTTGGGGGCGTGCAGGATCCTCGGTGAAAAGAACATCCCGGCGAGGGATCCTGTCGTTGTTGGGGCGGGACCCGATCCTGGAACCAGCAGGATGACCCGTTGGTCTGGTGAGGCCCGGGAGGAAACCACCTTCTTCCCCGAAGAACGAGTAAGCATGACTGCTTTAAATATGTACATAGTTCTTAACTGTTGGTTTGTTGATTTCTGATTTTGCTAAACCCGTCC